>NC_138052.1:98268167-98868167 GCF_964194185.1 Rhinolophus hipposideros
AGCTCCCTCCTAAAACCTTAGAAGCAAACGTACCTGCTATTTCCACGTATCAGTGCATTCTGGGCCGACGGGCTTAACTGGACGGTACAAGGAGTCACGGTTTCTCCTGAAATTCTAGCCTCACGGGAGGGTTTTGGACCCAAGCAGGCAGCTGAGCCCATGGACCCAGCAGGAGATGTAGAACAATGTCAGCCTCCATAATTCAAAGGAAACCGGTGAACCCACAATATTTGCAAGTCTATATTAGAGATCAACATGGTAAAGGATTCCTGCTTTCTGGTGTCTGGATTTCAAACCCTGTCCTGTGCTTCTGGCTCACAGAATATATTTATCGTGGAGGGTCCATGACGATTCGAAGTGACTCATTTTTACCCGTTCTCAGAGTCAATGTGTGCTTTTGAAGAAAAGCAGGGGTCAGCCCTTGTTAAAGTGAGGCTTAGCGCACTTGGGTATTTTGTTACAAGAATGTCCTTAAATGTCACCCCTGCGAAAATGCCGCAATTTTTATTTTAATGGAGAAACATCACCAAGCCCAGTGGGACCAGAAGGCACTTGCCACAATAATGTCCACACTAAGTTTTACGTGATTCCTGTGTTTCCTCTTATGTAGAACAGTGGGTTTGTTGCACCAGTGCCCTCTACCCCACCTGACCTTGTGTCTCTGTTGATTTTTCTTTCTTTCTCTCTTTCTTTTTAACTTTGGAGAAGAGACACCCTGTTCCGAGCTCTGACCCTGGAACAGCAGCAATTCCCCAGCACAACAATCTGCAGCTGTGTCCTCTGGAGCTGGGGACACGCCTTCTTTGTTGACCACTCTTTACCCCAGAGACATGTCCTCTAAATTCTCCCAGCGTGGAGTCAGCCAGCCAACAGTCAGGCAACAGATACGTGTGCAGCAAACGGCCAGGTCCTCCTGCGGACCCCATGGGTGGCAGTGCACCCAGGGCAGCATGCTTCCCATCCCCCCCCCGGTCCAGGACCTCAGCCTGCAGACAGGCCAAGGTAAGCAGATGCCACTGCCTCCTGTCCGAGCCCCCCAGGCACCGGCAGCCCCTGAGTTCATTGAAGAAGCTGACTGAGACTAGTTGGCGCAGTCACTGGAAACTGAAGAGGGTGGGAGAGCGATAAGCAAAGCTCTTGCTTAATTAAAAGCACATTTGTGAAAGGTTAGGCCTGGCAGGGAAATGACAAAGGCAGTTAAAATTGTAAAATCAAGCCATCGTCTCTTGAGAGAGTTCTTCCAGACCCTGGCGAATTCAGGGTGCTGGATTTTCTCTTCCAACCGAGTCTGAACATCTGAGGGGAGGTGAGCCAAGTGTTAGTTCCTTCATGGATTTCAAACAAGTGGGACTTTTCCCCCCAAAGTGATCCCACCTCTCCCCTCCCATGACAAGAATGAGGCATTTGCAGCACGTGCCTAGACTGGGCTGTACCCGGAAACACGGGATGGGCGTGGGGCGAGTCTTTGCAGGAACAATGGGCCTTTGGTAACTGCTCTAGTAAGAACGGCGCCTTTCAGAAGTCACTGGGTCACTGCAGCAGATGGAGGAACAGGGGAAAGTGTGCATGGAGAAAAGTGAAATCTTAGTAGTGACTCGATAGTCATCTTTATTCCTTTGAAAAGGGAACTGTACAAAATCTTTGTGACTCCAGAGGGCAGACTGAGGGCAGAGGGGGAAATGACAAGAGAGCAGATTTCAGATTCACAGAAGACCTTGCCAACAACTAGCTCAAATGGGAAATGGCGGGCGGGTCGTAAGCCCCACCCTGGATGTGCTGAGAGAACAACACTAGAGCTCCATCTCCTGATATTGAGGAGGGTGTCCTACAGTGGGGACAGGGGAATGGGACTAAGTTAACATCTGCCCATGGTCTAACAATTCCTTGAATCCGTATTGTTTCATGATGCCCCGTAGAAAATGTTTATTGCTCAATAGTTTGGAAGACAATTTGCACATTTAACTGTTTGTCGAACCCATTTCTGAATGAGAATCCATTTGATAAAGCAAAAATATTTGAAAACTCTCCGGTGATTTGACAACTTCATATTTCCTCAGTGAATCATTATAATCTGCACACATGGACAGAATTCTAGCTCCTGGAGCCAAGAAGTAGAATCAACTGAGGGAGAGTGTTGCTTAAGTAGAAGTGGGGTTTCCAGGTGGCAACACGTGGATTACTTTTGCTCTTAGAGAAATCAATTTCTGAAGACGTTGTGATTAATTATGTCTGTCAAACAGAAAATCCATCAAAGACTAAATATTTTTCCTTTCAGAAAACACAAATTCTTACAATGTCATTGACTCTATATGACATTCTATGAATAGGCACCTGTCTCCAAAGCGCTAGCTGAGCTCACTGTCTACTCCATCTTCCCCAGACTCTTGGGAGATTGATGACCTATGACAAAACCAGGGCAACACTTGATACCATTCTTCTGGTTCTTGAGAATTGAGGTGAACGTTCCATCCTGTACCTGCGTTGTGGAGTGGGGTCCTGTGGGGAAAACCATGAAAAGTGATTCCATATCCAGTGTGAAAGGAACCTTGTTAGAGAATCCTGTTGGCCTTACCTTCCAAATAGATCCAGAATTGCAGCACTTGCTCCCCATCTTCTGCTAACCCTCTGACCCAAGCAGGGCAATGTCCTTGCACTTCTCAGAATCGACGTTTGTGCAATGGAGCCCCTTAGGGTTGTGTGGACACAGCCTGTAAGGATCACCCGGTAATCTACTGCCATCTTTCACCTGGGTTATGCTGTTGTGTCCTAACCAGGCTACCTGAAACCATCGCACCCCCTTTTTGTTACTCTAAGCATAGCAGCCAGAGTGACCCTGTTAAAACCCAAGTCTTATCACAGGACCGCACAGCTCCAGTTCCTCTCAAGGCTCTCTCTCATCCCAGCCACAGTACAACCCAAAGTCCTCCAGTGGCCTGCACGGTCCAGCTGCTCCTTACCTCTCTGTTACACCCCAGCCCAGCTCACTCCCTCGCTATTGCTGGTCCCTCTGTTAGGAATTCTTTCCCCACAGGCATCTTCATGGCCGGCTCCCTCTCCTCCTGTAAGTGCAAATGTCACCTTCAGAGGAACTTTTCCTGAACGCTCTTGGTAAAATTTCGGCTGTCCTTTGACATCCCCTGTCTTTCTCCCCTGCTTTAAGTTTTCCATAGCATGTATGGGCACTGACATTCGACACAACTGACCCATCTGACTTGTTTCTGTCCTTTTCCCTCCCAAGGCAGCAACATTTCTGATGGCAGGATTATTATTTTCCTTGTTCACTACTGCTCATCCACTACCTGTGGGCCCTCAATGAATATTTATTGAATGAATACATGACTGGATGGGGGGTGGATGGAAGGACAGACACATGGAAAGATGGATGCGTGCATGGGTCACTTCCTTTAACTCAGAGAAATCACAGTGTGCTCCTTAGAAGTATCTATACTTGAGAATACCGAGACTTCCCGTGGAGATTCTGATTTGGTAGGTTTGGAGCACGGCCTGGGAATATCATTGTAATAAGGTCCCAAGAGTTCATCATTTCAATGAAGTTTGAGTTCAAGGGATGACTGAGAGGTCTGCAAAAGGCTTTGCAGGAGCCTGAACACCTGGCCAAATGATGTGTGGTGTGTGAGTTACTCGGGGGAACATTCTCTAGAAAGAACGGGATGGAGAAGAGGAGACAGTGGCCTCCTTTTGTTTGAAGACTGTGTTGTCTGTCATATGTCCTCCTTCCCGCTTTCTCAAACTGCCTACACAATGACTGGAATTCCACCTGGAAAAAACATCAGAAGAGCAGGCGCTTGGTCTCCCTGCCCCCTCCGTGGAGGTCACTTGCCTCCTTGCTTCCTTGCCGGGGATGTGATGGGAACCTGGAACAGCCCAACTTTCTCACAGTACGTCAGCTCCCTGCCACCTGTTAGAATGATCAAGCCTCACGTTGTACTAGCCCCTTCCATGCTCCCAACCCAGCATCTGTGTTCACATTGCCTTTTCGGGAGTCACTCCATCTGGTATTTTAGTTTCTGAGTGAGAAGACACGTCTGGGCCCACTGTATTCCATGGGTACATGTGTGCACCTGTGTCACAGCACCCGTCTATGCAGCGTGACGAAGGGTCTGTGCCCACAAGTGACCAGCCTTCTTTCATCGCCGAGGCCTAGGATGAGTGAGTGCTCAATAAACATCCGCAGACAGAGGAAGGAAGACAGGCAGACGAAGTGTGACAGACTGAGGCCACAGGGGTTTAGCGGGATAAAATACAAGCACAAACTTAACAAAGAAATTTTTAAAAAATAGTAGCAGAGGATAACAAGAAGAGAGTGTAGGTACAGCTCCTTAGCAGAGCCTACCAGTGTCACCTTGGCACCTCCCCCACCCCATTCGCGGACATGGCTTCTTGCTGCAAATCCCTATCAACCCCTTGCTGGAGGGATTTCTCTGGCTGCAGAACAAGGCTTGGCTGACCATTGATTTTTAGGATCACCTCCAAAGCCGCTGACATGCACTCACGTCCTGATCACAAGTCGGCTTCTGGGGGAGCCCAACCTCAGACAGGCCCCAGTAGGTGGAAGTCACTTGCACTGATATGCAACATGTAAAAAGCTGTGACTGCCTCACACTTGCCGCAAGAGGGCCTGAAAATGTGCAGAATTATTAAAAACCTTTCATTGACTGGGGATAACCTCAGACCTGGGATAATAGCTGACCAGTTGCAAAAAATCATTTAAAGCAATTGTGTGCGTACCGCCCCACCCCAGACAGTGCAGTATTTTAATTTCCAGCTCTGTACACATTAGTTCCTTGACTTCTTCTTCTCATTGACCTTTTTATATTCTCCTGCTGTAGGAAAAGCTTGCATGTGTAGCTCGGAGCCCTTTTGTGTTCAACCAGCTCCCAGTAATGCACAAGCTCTGAGCATGTGAGATGGCCTGTGTCCACTCTGGGAAGTGGCCCCTTGGAAAAAAACCCAAATTAATGTAAGGAACTGAAATGTACATAGAATGAGTTACATTTTTAGTCCGTGGGCAGTCATCCAAATTCATGGACATAAATGACCCATTATACAATGGCCCTGTCTACTTCAAACTGATTTTATCACTGGGGGTTGCGGGGCTGGCTGGGCTCCCTGTTTTTCCCTTCACAGCATGCACCACTCAAGGGTAACCACCTCTAACCACAAGTGTGTCTTTCCAGAATGTCACCTTTGGAGAACTGACGCAGTGTCTCATTCACCATGAATCCCACACAACCAAGCTCATGCCTTGTGAACATTCAGGAGATACTGGTCAAGTGAATGAAGGATGGATGGATGGATGGATGGATGGATGGATGGATGGATGGATGGATGGATGGATGGATGGATGGATGATGGATGGGTTAATGGATATAGATGGGTAGATGGATGAATGAATGCTTTTCTATTGGTTTTCTCTGTCAGGAAATCCTTTGACCAAGAATCTTCCTTCTCCATTAGGGTGGCTGCATGTTCGAAAGATACTTTGGAGGGAGAAGAAAGTTTGTATTTGTTTTTATATAGTCGGAGAGTTTTTCTCTTAAACAAATAGTTTAACACGTTTATTTTGCCATAATGACTGATGTGCTTGGTTTCAATTCTGTCATCTTCATTTACAATTTTCGTTTTTTATGTTTCCCTTGTGTTTCCAATTTATTTCCTTTCCTACTTTTTGCCGTATTGCTGCAGCAATGCTAGCTCTCTTCTCTCTTTATGATTTGTATATTTTCTGTTTATTTATCACAACATTAATGCCTCAGTTTATAAGTATAACTTTTTATACTTGTGCATTAGGATGTATGATCTTGTTATGAATGTTTACTTATTCGTTGGCTATATATTTCATGCTGTTGATTTGGTTCCATAGCTTCCTGATTGTTGCCTTCCATATTTGATCTCTGCTCAGTTTACAAGAAATCCTGTCTGGCAACTTTGTTGTGGGGCATAAGAGCCTTTCGTTTTCGGCTCAGAGAAAGCCATGCCATGGCCACAGGAAGGGACAGAACTTGGCAATATCGGATGCTGGGATCCCCTATTTCCCATCTAAACTCGGAAGCTGAGGTTCCACTGTGACTGGTATTCATGCTGCAATGAAGACTAAATACCAGCCTGTTTATCTTGTTTTGTTTTGATAGGTTTCAAATTTTCAGGATTTCAAAAGGAAGATATGTCTAGTCATATGCTTCTCTTCTGAAGAACCAAAATGAAAATCACTTTGATTTTTTCCCCTAAATATAAAAGAAATAAATGTTCAGCTTTCTGCAGGAGCCAATCTACTGTTTACTTCTTTGATTAAAAATAAAACAAAACAAAATGTACATGCTTTTCTGTTTGTGTTGTTCTCTTTTCTCTAGAGAACATGGCCAGATGTCTTGGAGAATGCTGACTGGCTATGTCAGGGCTATTCTCCATTTTCCGAAGCAAGTCATCTCCATGGGGGTGTTTCCTGTCGCTGAGGTCCTTCGTTTAAACACGGTACTGTTCAGATATCTCACAACTTTCCTGTTTGCTGACTGTTCAGGGGAGGGGTTTGGTGGCCACCGAGTCCTTGGTAAGCTCTTTTAGTCCCAGACGAGAGACAACATGTCTTGTGAATGCTGATGTTGGGAACACACTGGGTCCCAACCTTGTGTGGGAGAGGCCTGGGGAGGCGGCCTGGGGAGCAGGCCCTCTTGGGATGTACACCAGCTGGTGGGAACGCCGCCTCTGCCACAGGCCCCAGTATGCCAAGGTGCAAACCCCAAAGAGCTCTCCATGAGAGGGTCCCCTTTTCCCAGCAGTGCCTCTTCTCAGGAGCTGGCCCACAGCATTTGGAAAGACATGGCTCGTCCTCGGGGGAACTCACTATTTGTCGGCGCTCTGTGTAGCTCTTCTCTGAAACAGTAAGCCACATCTTTTGTAGTTTTTCAATTCACCTCTAAACGTAAATGCTCTCATATTCCTGGCTAATTTTAAGTTAGGACTGTTTTGTTACTTTACGTGTTTTTGAGAAAGAGATCACATAGTTCTACCTTATATTTCCATTAACACTCGCCCAACTGGAAGGTAACACACGGACTGACCCACGCATGTCACTTGTTTTCATGGTGGAATTACAGGAAGTACAAAATAGAAGAATGTCTGCAAGACAGATATTTGAATGTAATATTTTATTCCTTCTCCTAGAGAGTTTGAAAAAGGTCTTGACCCGCCCATCATGTGAAGTGATTATTTCTCTGGACAGCTTCTTGACATTCCCAAGGAGAGAAAGAATATGACAGGTAATTAGGGGGAAGCACGTCACAGGCCCTCCGTCCTAAAATGGCAGGGGGGTGCTCGCAACACCTAATTCATCAACGCTTGTTTTCCCTGCCCAAGCCAAGTACACAGAATTGCTCACCAAATGGAGAAAGAGAAAGGAAAGTCATTCTTCACCTTTTCCAGAAATGTACTTTTGTTTTGGTCAATTTCTCAAATAAATTATGGTCTTGTCTTACTGCTGCACTGATGGAATTCTCGTGAGCGGTATTTAATACATTTAAAAGCTGTGCAACACCCAGACATAGTTAACATGTAAGAGTAATTTTGAAAAGTTAGCTAAATTGAGTGTTGAATTTTTTGCATTTTTCCACTGGCTCTGGTTGGCATTGACTCATGCCAACATTTTGGTCCACGGTACCTGCTTCAGGATACAACACAAATCAAACTTTCAAGAGTCTGGACATTTTGTTTTCATGTAACTCATTAGGCGCTTCCCCAAGTGCTATGATAAATGTTTCTATCAGCCAGGAATTTTATATATCGTGTGTATGTCCCTATTTTACTCAGCAGAATAAGTCTCAGGATATACAAAATAATGATGCCTGTGGTTTTAAAACTTTATTGTTATTATTTGTGCTGGACATTTTAAATATCTGTAGACAGGTTATTAAAAGGATGCTGAGCGATGAAGACATTCTTAGACCTTATTATTGTTTATTGCACCCAGATGTTGTATATTTCAAGCATCCCTAAGGATTCGTAGTAATGTCAGATACCAAATATCTTACTTTTCATTACAGATACTGAGTCTAAATTTTCCTCATTAAAAACAAAACATTTACGCTGAACAAGTCGTGGTGTCTGCTAAAACATCAGTTCTCAATAAAGCAACGTTGCTCAAGTAAGGCTCATGACATAATTGAGGAGCAAAACAAAGCTTTGGCTACTGTTGGCAATTTTGGTCTGGAGAAAAAAAGGTGTGTGGTGCGTGCAAATTTTAATTTTATACCATTTCCTATTTGGAAAGGAAACTAACAATGTGTTCATCCAGGATAAACTAAATCAGGCCAGCAAACATACAGAAGGACCGTTTTAAAGAAAATTTTTGTTTTTAATGAAAAGGAAAGCAAAGCACAGCACACTTTGACAAGTGTTATCATGTACTAAATTCCTAGTAAGGACCAGGTGATCTGCTCATTGCAATCAGAAGGTTTTTGGCTATTAGTCAGTTATTACATAGGGAAATTATAGCTTGACCCGCAAAATTAGTTCTGCTAGTTCAGTTAGACATTATACCACATTGTAAAGCACATAATTGAAATAACGAGGAACTCATTTTCAAAAAGACATAATAGCGATGCACAATAATGAACAAAAATAAGGTTATTATGTGTAAGAATTTAATATATGATAAATTAGCATCCCATATAGGAAAAACAAAAATTATGTAATAAATGATGTTGGGATGGCTTATTAGTAATTTGGAGAAAACTCGTCTAGAACGAAACCCAGTATGCACTGCATTAACAGACTCTCTTGCCTTTGACTTCCTGTTGGCTTGGCCAATGGAGCAGGGAACAGGAAGGAGGAGGGCAGTGCAGGCAGGGCAGTTTCCCTGGTCCTCCATGCCAGATGGCTGCCAGAGTCTGCTTTCCTGTCCGAATGGCCACAGCTTGGCTCAGACAGCCACTCCATACGGCTGCCCAGGTTCAGGATACTGTTTACTCACCTGGCCTTCAGACATGCAGGTGACCATGTTTCCTGCCAATACCAGGCCCAGCGTGCTCACTATTCCTCCTGGATGTCCCTCAGCCCTGCTGACAGTATGACAGTCCTCAAGCTCCCCTCGGTCACAGTTCTGATGGGTCATCTGTTTCCTCCCAGATGACTGAGCGATACAGGTGGCCTGGGTGCAGCCACTACGTTTCAGCTTCACGTACAATTTCAGACTCAAGTTTATCTGTTCATCCAGGACTGGAGGTTGACACTGTGGTTCTGATTCATGCTCACCAGACATGCGAACACCTGGCTGACGTGGTTAACGTCCTGCTCTAACTCAGATATTCTCCTCTGGGGGGCGGTTCTGTCTGCCCCCCACCCCGACCCCCAAAGGGAACATCTAATGTCTGTAGACATTTGCAGTGGATACAACTTGGGGGGCAGGGTGTTACCGGCCTCTGTGAGTCGAGATCGAGGATGCTGCTAACCATCCTGTAATGCCCAGAACCTCCCACCCCCACCACGAAGAATGGTCCACTCCAGCCTATCAACAGCGAGCCCTGCTCTGACTGGCAGGAGGAATGATGCATTCGTAGCAGAGGGTCAGAAAAGCTGACTTCTCCAGTGGAAAGCCAATAAGCCTAGTTAGAAATGAAATTTCTACCATTGATTCACCAGTGAGTACTGACCAGAGGTTGAGAGGTGACTGGATGATCTTAAGAAATACTGTCATCGAGTCTGAACACCCAATTTATCCATCTCCATTCTTGGGATGGACCTCCCAAGTGAACTGGGAATCTCCCCTCCGCTGCTTAGAACAGCCGCTCAGCGCAGTGTGACCACGTGGTGAGCGGGTCGGATGTGGTCTCTGTGTAGGTCTATTGTGCTCACAATTCACAGGTTGGAGTCCTAACCTCCAGGAAATCAGAATGTGACTGCATGTGAAGATAGAGCCCTTAAATCGGTGATGATGTTAAAGTGAGGTCATTGGAGTGAGTTCTCATGCAATATGAGTAGTGTCCTTAGCAGAGGTTAGAACACAGACACACAGAGATAAAGCCATGTGAAGACAGAGAGAAGACAGCCATGTGCGATCCAAGGAGACAGGCTCTTAGAAGAAACCGACCCTGCTGACACCTTGGTCTTGGACATTCAGCCTCCAGAACTGTAATATAAGGTAATACATTTGTTTTTTAAGCCGCTCCATCTAGGATACATTGAAATGGCAGCCCTGGCAAACTTACACATTAAGTCATTGGTGTTGGGCATTCTACAGGCTCATCACCAAGTGTGACTTCCCATTGTCACGTGCCAGAGTTGTCACTCAATAGTTGCCATCACTTAGACTGGCTTTCCTTATCATGGGTTCTGTCTCTGAAATGTAACTAAGGCTTCTCTTTATGTGTTCAGTTTATCAAGGTTTTCAGTGTAGCCATGGAATCCTATTACGTTGGCTAAAGTGCGATTCCCGTTTCAGTCCAACCATTTGACACTTTATTCATTTTTTCTGTCTGTTTCAGAATAATTTCGGAAAGAGTCAACTGATTTCATATAAAGCATTAAATGACTGAACCTGAAATTCGATCTGTGGATCAGTCTAATGTTTTGAAACAACAGCTTTGATATAGAGCCCAAATGGGCACCGATATTATTAGACTGAAAAATACCTGTACAGCTGAAAGAACATAAAAAATAAAGGAGAGAGGAAAAGTGAGAGACAGACAAGAGACAGAGAGACAAAGAGGGAGGGTATACTTGAGTGATTAATTAGGTACAAATTGGAAGAGTGCCAAGAGGTTTCAACAATAATAATAGTTCTTGTTTCTTGAGCACGTCCTCTGCTTGGGCACCGGATCTCTATGCTCTGATTCTTTGGACCCCTGATCATCATCATATTATCCTCATGGCACATAAACCAAGATGGAGGTACAGGATGTTGAAGGAGCCGCCCAAGGCCCTACGGCTGGCAGGACACCCAGTCTGAGCTGAACCGATTCCAGAAGCTGGTACCACACCCACAAGGCATACACCTCCCGCAAACAGGTGGGATTTCAGAAAGCCCAGGCAACCAGGGTGCTGAGCGGGTTCTAGTGCCGGCCGGGTTCTGACAGAGGCAGGTTCCCGCCACACAGGATGTCAGCGTACATGTGGGAAAGATGGTGCTGAGATCATTTAATTGTACTGCCGAGGGCGGACAGCTCCACGCACAGAGCTATGCTCGGAGGCTGGACACACGGAATGCCACAGATCAGCCTGCCAGTCTTTACGCACCCCTGTTCTTGATAGACATCATGGGTTTTCATTGTTCTGGTCCATCGCAAACTAATTTTAGAGTCATTTGATGCAGAATTGACTCATTTCACACAAAGCGATGAAAAATCATCTCACACGGTAACAAGGAACCAGTCTGGTCATGCTGAGCCCACTGGAGCCCTGGTGTTACTTTAGAACAAGGCTCTCTGATCCAGCCTTTCCTCAGAGGCTGGCTCCTGCTGCGCTTGGATAGACAAACAAGGGATAACATTTCAAATAGATGCTGAAGCAGATTTCGTAGAATTCATCACAAATTCCTAACAAAACTATGTTAAGAATCGTTTCCTTACAATGTTTAAATACTATTTGGAATGCCACATTCTCCCTAATGGTGGAGCATTTGAAAGACTCTTTCAAGTTCAAGACTAAAACAAAGATCACCACCATCTCCATAATTTTCATTCCGTTGAAGTTCCCCACAATGTAATAACACAGAAAGATACATAATGAGTAAACTTATTGGAGAGACATCAAATAAGTGACTTTCAGGGGCCTCCTGGGCTCTGGAACACAGTGGTGAGTCAGGTAGATATTCAACCCACATGGAGTTTACCTTGTATTGGGGCACAGACAGTGAGCACAGGACTAAGTAAATGGGCAAATGATGGGTCGTGATCAAGGTGATGAGTAAATGTCTGAGATGGTAGCGTGTCGGAAGGTGACATGTGGGGCATCTGTTTGAATGAGCAATCAGGTCTCATTCAAATCAGGAGGCGACTTTTGAAATGAAACCGGAATGTTAAGAAGAACCAGTCTTTTTGAAGATTTGGGGGAGAATATTAGAGGCAAAGGGAAAGCACATGAAAAGGCACTGAAGTGGGAACAAATTGGGCGTCTTCTGAGCGTAGAGCGTAGAGCGTAGAGAGAAAGCGTAGAGATGCCCAGCCCTATGCATGCAGACAAAATATTTGCTTCTCTAAGGAAGGAAATGAGTTTATATGAAGCAACACATTCTCTCACTCCCAACTTGAAGATTCTTTTAGATGCACTCATAACAATTCAACCAACGTCTGCAGAAAATGAAAGAAATTTTTTCATATCAAGTATTGTGTTACAAAGCGAATATCACGATTGTCTGAACGGGCAATTAATGCTCTGTGTTTCTTAAAGTTTCATTTTAAAAATGATAAATAAAAACCGTTTGAAGTATTTTCTAAATTTTCAAACAAATAATATTTGCTTTTGTTTTCTATTAATGTTTAATTTAATAAATAAAATATTTAAATTAGATTGGGAATGTTAATACATTGTGTGATATATGCAAAAACTCACTGAATACTGTAAGGTTTGGTTAAATAAGGTTTTTATTAATTACATTGTTTATATTTTGAGAAAACCTGAAATATAACAGAAACCTAGCCAAAATGATGGAGCAGTGGACACAAAGGGAGGGCAAACCAGGAAAGGCCTCAGAGGAGACAAGACCAGTTGTGCAAAAATTTGGAGGGGAGCCGGGATTCCATTGACAGGTGAACAGGTAAACATGTGGTCCATCCATGCAAGGGACTATTACTCAGCCTTAAAATGGAAGGAAATTCTGACACCTGCTATTAGGTTGGTGCAAAAGTGATTGTGGTTTTTGCAATTATGTTTAACCTTTTAAACCGCAATTTCTTTTGCACCAAAGTAATAGAACACACATGAAACTCAAGGGCATTATGCTAAGTGAGCAAGCCAGTCACAAAGGGACAAATGCTGCATGATTCCACTTACACGAGGTCCCTAGAGGAGTCAAATTCATAGAGACAGAAGGTAGATGGTGGTGCCCGGGGCTGGGGAGGGGGAGGGGAAACTATTGTTTAATGAGGACAAAGTTTCAGTTTTGCAAGATGAAAACATTCTGGAGATAGGCTGCACAACAATGTAAATTTAACTGACATTATTGAACTGTACACTTAAAAATGATCAAGATGGTAAATTTTGTGTTTTATGTCACAATTAAATATATATATGTATATATATATATATATATATATATATATATATATATATATATACATACATATGAATTAAAGGAACAGTGGGACAGTTTCAAGCAGGGAGCAGCCACACTTAGATTTTTAATTATGAGTAGTTAAAGACAACCTGACTCTACTCCTAAAAAAGTCTAAAAGACAAACTTCATGACAACCTAAAGGTTAAGGCCTCTGTGAAAGAGACAGCTATTAGAAAAATATGCAGAAAAAAGAAAAGTAACAAAGTCATTCGTCATGGAAAACAAACAAAACCTTTGTGAAATCCAAGATCCCATGCATAAAAGACTCAAGGTTTTGCAATAATAATAAATCAAATTACTTCTGTGTGATACCATCATAAACAACTTGCAAAATGACTGAAGAAGTACTCAGTAAATGATTCCTGGATGAACAAGCAGAAGTAGAAAGCCTCATTAAGAGGCTAAAATAAAGACAACAAAGTGTAGAAACATTGTGTTCTAATTCACAGGTATAATGTGATTCCAATTAGAATATAAATAGGATCCTTTTTTATAATTCAGCCAAATGATGACAAATTCATTCAATACAATAAAGTCTTTGGGGGTAGGGGTGTCTTCCCACGAGGCTGAGGGGCCCCCTCCATCTCTCTGGCCCTTTACAGGGGAGCTCAAATGTTTTGTGTTTATAATTTTGTCTTGTTTTGCTAAAGAGGGCCCCCAAATTGTCATGTTCCACAAAACCTGGGACCTTCCCTCTGAGGGTATATTAAAGACTATTTCAAAAAGAGAAAAGTCAATTGAAGCTTAGCCGTTTTAGAAAACAGAGTATTATCTCTTGTGACAATAATAAGAAGCCAAGTGGAATTGTTAAGAAATAGAAATAAAAATGAATGGATAGAATGTACATAGCAGAATAGACCCAGAATAACATATTATCACACGATCTTCTGAAAACAAAAGGTCAGGATGTATTGCAATATGAATAATGTTGGGATAATCCTAGCACTTTAGAGAAAAACTAATTCATTTCCATACTTTATACCATAATCCCCAAGTAAAGGAGTTTACAGGCATATTCATAGAGAAAAAGCAGCAGAAAGTATTCTGCCTTTAAAGCAATGATAAATAATGTAATTTTTTAATATTAAAGAAGGCATGAAGCAAACGGATGGGCAATTCAATTTTAAAACTTTTTGACTTTATTGATTAAAGTTAAAAGAACTATATAAAATGTAGAGGGAAACATGTAAGAGACAATGTTTGTATGAATTACGTCAACAGATCGAATTAGCATAGATAATACCCTTTGAAAATATCCATGCATATTTGGAAGGATTTAAAGACCTCATAAGGAAATGAGTCAAGGTCAAGTACAAATATAAAAGAAGGTGAAAATAATAAACCAGCACTTGAAAAAAATGAGTATAAAAGCAAATGTGAGGTATGACTTTAAACTTAAATCAGAAAAATAGTTGAAATAATAACGTCTGTTGCTGGTATAATTAGGATGAGAGTAATATACACATATGTATATGAAAATTTGCAGGTATAAGTGTGTAATGTACAGTCAGACCACTGTAAATTAGTACAAACCTTTTGTACATGACTATATTATGGCTACTAAATTGTTTACCTCGTTTTCCCAGTTATAGAAATTTATCTAGAAGAAATGATTAGAGGAAATGATTAAATAGAAGATATAAGCTGTATTTCAAAAGACAACTACAACATAATATCTGTCGGAGGAAAAAACATAAGAACTTCAATGGTGAATAACAGAGAAATAAATAAGTAAATTTTGTAACTTTTATTTGATGGAATATTACACGGTCATTAAGCATAACAATTAAAATATCATGTAGAAACTGGGGACAAGTAGATAATATAATATAAAATGAACCCACTACATGAATACAGACCAAAGGTGAACAACGGCCTCCCCTCACCCCTGAACCATCAGAGTAGAGGGCAGGAAGTGAAATGCAACATCTCTTGGGCCCTTGGAGTGTGTGTGTGTGTGTGTGTGTGTGTGTGTGTGTGTGTGTCTGTGTGTGTGTCTATGTGTGATATGGAGTAGGGGAAGGTTCTCAGAACTAATAGGAAATTGCCAGATATCATAACCACTATAAGTAAGAAAATACTGGATTCCCCGTATTTCATAAAAGAATCTGTATTTCCATAGTGTGGTTCTATGAAGATTCTGCCTGTAGGGACTAGACCCTCTAAAACGTCACAGCCAGAATGAAGATATCCATAACCTAAATATAAACCATGAGATCTTGGCAGCCAATTTTTAAACATGAAAAAGAGTTCCTAATAAAAACTGAAATCTTTCTTCCTTTGCTTAAAAGAGTTTGCTTTCTTTCACTCTCTCAGTCTGGGTTATGGATTCCACTGGACATCAAATAGGATGTTATTTTCCACTTAGGGAGAAATATGGCTCAGTGTGACTTTAGCCTTTAAACCGAACCCTTTGGAGCCAAATTCCAGTCAGGAAATTAATTTTTATAGCACAGTTAGAAGTAAGGAGTGGGAACACTGTGAAATCCTCAACAGTCTTCAGCTTTACCACACACTCCATCTTTATCCATCAGCTGGGACGCGTGGTGGTCTCCCATGGCCCTAGAGGCTGTGTTTATCCCCATACTCTCCCCCAGAGGTCAGTTCCTGTACATTCCAAGTGGAACCCTTTACTGTAAATGTGTGTTTGTAATGAAGGCTGCACCATTTAGAGAGTGAACACTCCTGCATTACAAATGAAACAGAAGGGCTTTGTGTAAGGAAATAGCATTTAGGTTCACTTTCGACTAACAGTTTCTTACCAAGGACGCATTCCTCTTTTGTGATATCGACGTGTTTCTCCAGGCCTCTTGAGATGATTCCATCACAGTCCGTCATATTCACCTTGGGGGAAACTCAGTATAGAATCCTCACATTGTCTCTGAAATCAGCCTTAGAACGGTGCCTGGCACAGGGGAAGCACTCTCTAGTTTGCAGCTGCTGCTGAAATTATCAGGTGGGCTCTATGTGCTTCCTCAGGCCGAGACAACAGCGAAGAATGTTTTAGAGGACGATCAATGGGCTGAAGTTGAACGTTTTGGAATTGTAGTGCCTACGCAGTGGTACCAAAGACATTGACCAAAGATAAAACTGCAGCCCACAGAAAATACGTGACAATGCATGATGAAAGAGATACATTTCATAGCCTGAGAGAATAAACTCATACAATATTCAAGATTAACTATATCATGCAATGGGATTTGGATTATAAACAACGTGCCACTTCTGGAAGTTATTGCATGACTGGGTATTAATTTTAAATTGTCAAGGTGACGTCTGGGGAACCGGAGGGGGCCAGAAATGCAAGGCCATGAGGGAAATAGAAGACAAAAATAAACGGTTTAACTCCTGTTTTCCAAGAGAAGATGAGAACAAGGAGGGAAGCGGTTAGCTCCTGGCTAGATAGATTATGACAGCGGCCCCCATTCCTCACCCCTTTCTCCCATAGCTACATCTGACTTTGGCATGGTGAGGAGGTGTGAGAAAATGTGATGCAAGCAGAGGCTTGAAATGTGCTTGTGTGACTGGGCTCACATGTCCCTCTGTGGTCACGTGAGAATCAGCCCGTCTAGGCTTCCATAGGATAAGAAACCATGGACAGAGCCAGGGGGCTTCATGGCCCCAGCTGAGGCCCCCTGGGATTAGCCAACAGTTGCTGGAAGTAGGACATGGGCTCCCAGCCACCATCAGTAGGGCTGCCTAGATGATGACCTCCCCAGACCGGGCAGGAATAATCGTCCATCTTATTTCCTGAATATTCCTAAAATCTGTCAACTTCTCCCCATCTCTGCCGTTCTCACCCAGGGTCATTCATTCATTGATAAAATGGTTTATTTAGCATTTACTCTATTCCAGGCACTGAGCCAGCTGCCAGACCTTACCAGGGAGCAAGCCAGGTGAGCTGGAGGAGACTCCTTGGTCTCTGCCCCTTCTCTAGCTGCCGGAAGACCATCTCCGCACAGTGTGCGGGTGATATCCCATGCCCTTATCACATTCCATTGTGCCCTACTAAACCCTCCTGTGGCTCCTCCTTGCTCACTGGGGGGAAATCCTTAACATGGGCCAGGGCTCCTACCTTCAGCTACATCTCCCACCACACTCCCCTTTGACCACTGTACTTCCTGGTCTCCATGCTTCCTCTTAGTATGGAGACTTTGTGTTTCCTATTCCATCCGATGGTAATGCTGCTCCCTCCATCCCCCACTTGGTTAACTCTTTCCCTAAAAGTCCTAACAAGTTCAAGTTCCCTCTTCCTGGCTTTCACGATGTGGTGTTCCACTGCTTCATCCTACTGAATGCTCGTGTGATTTTACAGGATGAGGATTGGATCCGAATGTGTGTCTCCTGCCCCTAGTCTATAAACCCCATAATATATTCCCAGAGTCTAGTACCATGCTCAACAAATATTTATTGAATGAATAATTGATGCGATTTCTGTTTCAAATATGAGGAAACCAGAACCAGGAAGGTCACATAACCCACCCAATATCCTATGTCAAGTACGTGTGTCAGTGAATTGGAACCCAGAGTCTCTGATTCCAAGTCCACATTCTCGAGCTTCCCGATACTTCCAGGACCACGCACTCCAAAGGAGCCAGTGCCTGAGCCTCCAGCTTCCTCGCAACCTGAGCTGACCGTTTCATCCCAGCTGCCTGGCCAGCGGTCAGCCAAGGGACGCATGGCTGCAGACAAGCTTTCCGGGCTGGCTCCCCTGTGTCCACAATTGCTCTGCGTCCAGGCACTGGTGGAGAACAAGGAGGCTTCTCTTTGTTTTCACAAACTTCTCTGGCTTCTCATTTTCATTATGTAACAAAAATCTGGACCCTGGAGACCATTAAAAGACTGCGCCCATTTCAAGGGATGAGAAGCTCCTGAACGGTTCTGCCTTTGTTGGTGCAGAGAAAGGTCATTGTGGTCCAATTTCTAGTAAGAGTGGATAGTTAAGCAATAGTCCTGAGGCAACCAAGGAAGTGATTAATGTGGCTGACACAATGATCGATGATAAACATAATAGAGCTTGAAGGAAATTAATGATATTTTGAATCTTTAATAATGGTACGTAACTATCTCAAAGAGATATCTCCATCATAAAGTAACGCTTGTAAAAGCAAAGGGAGCTTGGGTGACAAGTGAGTAAAAACCCTGTAGGTATGTGGACAAGGGACAGAGAGAAACAGAAAATGAAAATAATTAAATTTGTCAGAGTGGTAGGGCCATGCTTGAGACTTTTATTTTCATTTCCTTTAACATTTTCATGATGGGGTTTGGGGCCATACATTCTTTTAAAAATATGACACCAAGTGGAAGGCTGTCTTCTTCAAAATATATACATGTTTTTCATGAGAATATAAGGATTAAGTTAATTTATGCCCCTTTTCCTCTACCTCCAGCAACAAAAACCCTCTCTGTTCCATCCTGCAAATGTGAGTTACATGCAGGGCCATTGTTCTTGAGTTTTTTGTCCTTTAAGAGTTTGGGAAAATGCACACTCAGCCCCAGAGGAAAGGGTCAGATGCCAGCAGAAGGAATGCCATCAGGGACAATGGATCATTGTGATACCCGGGATCCTGATTAATCATTTACATCTTCGGGAAAACGCTGAGTATTGCTGCTAAAGACACCTCAAGTTAGGGGCTGTCTCAGAGGGGAAAGGAGGCTGTTCTGAACGAACCCCTGAGTCTCTCCAGTGTAACAGGAGTCGTGGTCTGGCAGACCATCTGGGCACGCAGTGACCTTTAATTAAATTCTACTCCCTCACACCCTGGCTTGTTTCACCACTAATTGAATATTAGTTGAGATCATAAATTAAAAGCCTGTGAAATTACGATCCCTGGGCGTCAGCCCCATTAGAAGACATCACGGATTTCCGTTGGAAAGCCTGTTCCCGGCAGCCACCTAGTGAGTCCCTGGACTCTGAGATTGTTCCACATGCAAATGGGCAGGTGATCCTGGAAGGCTGGTAATTTCAGAATTACGTGTAAGGGCCTTCCCTGTGCAACTTTGCACATCCATCAGACTACTGCTTTATAATGATGCAGTAATGTGAGTGTGCTAAAAATGCCTTGCCTATATTTAGTTTTCTGAGGAGCTAAGAGAGATTGTCCATAACAAACGGCATTAAAATAATCCCCTAGTCCTTCTATTTCCGGGATATCATCACTAAGATTGGCTTGGCTCTCTTAAGGGTGAACCATTTCTTTGATGTAAAGCACCCCTTCAAAGGATCTTTCTGGAAGAAAATGACCAGGTTTGATCTGCGTGAGCCCTAACAAACCAGACAGTGAAAGACAATTCACCCCTGAGTTACCTGACCCACTGTGATTAGATGGGCCGACTGTTAAGTTGCCTGACCTGGCATTCCGTCACACAGCTTCCAGGAATGTCCCGTTAGGCACCGTGCAGTCACACACACACTGCCATTCTCCCCACAAACAAATTTGATTCCTGGGCTACAATTTTGATTTAAAAAACTGTTGACAGTTCTGTGACAGAGGCAGAAGGGGGAGCAGCTTTGGGAAACCAGGACCTAGAGAGTCACTGGTCTGCAGGGTTCTCCCTTCTTACAGCCCTTCCCAAGATCAGCCAGGCATTTTCTGTTGAAAAGGGGCTTTGGGGACAGGAGACCTCTGACGGGATGATGAGAATAAAGAGGGGGGGAAAGTACGTCTTAACGAGGGGATATAGCCTAAGGAGAAACAATAGGTAGCCAGAAAGTTATCTGTGAAAGGAGGGGAGACCCCTGCCCCGAGCAGTTTCGGGACCTCCTTGGCCCCGCTGAGCAGGGGTGGCCACCCTGCCATAACAAAACGCACGGAGCCATGACCCTCAACCCTCCGGACATCCTGGCTGCCTCTTCTCTTCCTTCCTGTTGACCTCCCTCAGCACCCGTCCACTGAGCCCTTGTCCAGGAGAGCTGGGGTGCATTGATGTAATAAATAAGGTGAGGAACTGTGGTCTGATTCTTGTTCTGCTACCAGAGCACGGTGACCTCAGTGTCCCCACTGAACAATAGCAGTGCTGGAGCAGATGACTTCTCCATCTGTGTCCAGATTGCTGTACTAGGACCAGGCTCGATTTACTTTCCAGGAATTCAGCAGCCACCCTTCTGAGTATCGTAAAAGAGTCTCCCTGGTAGGTGGCCGAATGTCAGTGTTATTTATGATCGTAGTACTCATGCCGTCAGCATTCGTGGATGCATGTCAGCCTGTGCGTATGGGGATCTCCCTTTGCAGACTTTGTTACAAAGGAAATTACCACACAGTGTTTCTTAAGGGGCTCTGAACTGGTCGAAGAAATCATACAGACTCAGAAAACAGTGGGCAAAACGAGCTGGTAAGGGAACAGATCAGGGTAGTAGGAATGGCAGAGTCAGCACCCCTGGCATCTATGATAACTAATATTCTCCTTTCATCTCTTGGGCCTCAATCATCTTGCCTAATAAATAGGGGAGCTGGACAATGTGATATCTAGGGTCACTTTGTGGAATACTAATAACTGACCCAAACACGATGCTCTAATAACTTAGGGAAATAGAGAAAAAGTGTGTGCAGCAGGGCGGTGTGGGCCACACAGTGCATGACAGAGGCTGGGACATCAATGTGGGTCATAGCTGACAATGTCCACAGGGTAGGGCCAGGAGGCCACTACAGACCATTGCAGGCAGGGGACCCAGAAGGCCCAGATGCCCAAGATGGCCGGAGCCCGGTGTCCCCGCTCCAGGGGAATGAGAGCTGAATAGGTGAGATGCTTATCCCTCTCCCAGGAGGACAGTGACCTTTCTGCATTGTCCCACTGACACCAGGGAGCATGTGAAGACTCAGGGGGAAATGCTGTGATAAAAGTAGTATTGCTTTGGAAGTATGTCTGTCTGTAACAACACCCATACGTGGCCTTGGGCATTTCCCTGCCCTCACCTGAGGGGCTCCTGATGCCACCACAATTGCACCAGACTGTCCCATATCAAGAAGATCTGACAGGTAAAGAAGACCGAGGTGATAGCTGGGAACTCCGAGGCCCCTCCGTCATTTTAGTACTCCTGCCAGGTGGGATTTCTGTCCTAATTTGCCATCTTCAGGAGCATAGAGGTTTCGAGCTGTTCCTGCTGCCAAAATGATGTCACAAGCTGAGACTCCTGGAAGATAGAGTCAGCTTCCTGGAGAGGCCACCACAGAAAAATCAAACAACACAGACAAAAAATAACCAACCACCACAAACCAGAGAGCCCCTCCTTTCTCGCCAACATACGGGACGAGAAAGAGGAGGTTTTCATGTAGTCAGACTCTTGATTCTCTGACCCCAGAACTGAAGTAATTTTCAGATGGAAAGGTGCAAAGGAGAAGCCATGCTTTAAACTCAAGCATTGTTTCAGGGGAAGGCTCTGTGCCTAACTGGAGGGCAATAAACATTTGTTTCACAACTGTTGAAGCTTTTATACCTTTCACCATTAAGACGAGATGACTGGTGACAACATCACAAAGAAATGCCCTAAATCTTGGCAGAAGGGCTATTTTGTCTTCTTCAGAATTGCTAAGCTTCCACGGATACAGAATGGCCCTTTGTAAAAGCTTAGCATTAGTCCGAGTTTATTATTACATGCTTCTTTCAAGTGGTCCACTAAAGTCATTTAAGAAGTTAGAAATTCAAATATGACATCAGTAGATACAAAACAACCTAGGTTTGTCCTTTAAATTTTCCTCAGAGAGGAAGTTAAGGTTAAATTTCTAGGTAATTCTCACAAGAATTCATGGTGCTGTGGGAGAAGAGTTCAATGAACGAAGCCATCCGTCCATCACTCCTACCCAGGCAGGCAGATTTTCACTCTGTGGCTGACCTGTGAGCAGTATCTACTCACCTGGTAAGAGCTGCCCAGCATCCAAGGTTAGTCTTGGTACACTTGACAAAGGGCAACCATGTCTGCTAGCAAACTGGTGCCTGGGATCACCAGAGACCCCAGCATCCCCACCCTCTGGCCCTCCGCCTCCTGCTAGCCTCTTGCTCTGAATTTAGCTCTCAGGTATTCTCTCACTGATGAAGCTGCCACTGAGAACTGGTGCACACGTAGCACCTGTCCCTCCAGCTGGTCCCTAATGCTACCTCAGCCTTGGCCACCGTGTGTTCCTAGGCCACCACCTGCCAAGCTTTATGAGGAGGATGCAATGAGTCCAACAGGCAAATGCATCAGCAGAGTTTCTGAGCACCTGCTTACCTTGTGCATAGCCACAAGCTCCATGGAGCTGAGCCCTGTCCTCACTGCACCTACTTGTCACTTCCAGTCTCCAGCACAGGGCCTGTACGAGCTGGGAGCTTCGCAAACATTCTTTGAGTCACCAGAAGACAGCCTGAATGCGCGCATTAGGACTTGGAAGTGGGAGAGAGGGAGGGGAGGATCATGCTGGCATAAAGATGATTTAGAAGAAGTGTTTGCCTTCAAGAAGCTTGCAATCTGGCAATAATTTTAAAAAATTATAATATAAGGTAGTATAATAAATTAACTGCCTAAAAATTTACGAAGAATGATAGGGGCAATCTTATTCCCTTGAGCTCATACGATGCTTTAACTCTAAATCTAGGGAAGTATTTGTGAAGATGGCATTTGAACTAGGTCTTGCACTGTGGATGGGAATTCTAACAAGCTGATGTGTGCTCTCCTCCTCTATCCCCCCGCCAGTGGCAGACATCACTAACAGACCACAGCTCCCGTGCCCACTGAGCTTCACAATCCTTCTCAACGCAAGACCTCCAGGCTGACACTCTCAGGCCCATAATGCACAATCTACTTATTATCCTGTCCCTGTTCTATGTCGTGATCAGCCCTCAGTGAACTCAGGTCAGAATCAAAGGGATTCCAGAAGGGATAGGCAAGCACTGATAACTCAGGGGCCTTAGTGCCTTCTCAAGGTTTGGGTATTCCTTCTCCTCCTGGGTTTGGTCATAACTCCATGTCTGCCTACACCAGAGCTATCATCCTCCATTCCTCCCACAGGGCAGAAGGAGAATTGGGTCCCATTCAAGGCCCAAATAACCTACAGAACAATTCCAACAGTGTCAACATGAGAGGCAAAATGATGCCATTGGGACCCTCTTTTGGCTTTCTGGGAAGAAAGGAAGAGGAAAAAAAGAACAATTTATTAATCATTAGCTTTGTGTCAGGCATGTGAAAAAGCACTTCCAGACATGGTACCTCATTCAAAGTTTTCACAGTTCTGAGAGGCTTGGATGGATGGATGGATGGATGGATGGATGGATGGATGGATGGACGGACGGATGGATGAATACATACATACATACATACATAATTGGACAGATAGATGGGTAGACAGTAAGAACGATTTTTTTTTAGCCACCAGTGTCATTTACAATGGCAGTAACTAAGCCAACGTATTTGAAAAACACCAAGTTCAGATATTTCTTACTTTTTCTTCCAGGCTCTCGCTGCTATTGCTAACTGCTCAAGGTACCCTACTGGTCAGACAGACCATCCTAAGACGAGGAGTTCTTTGCAATTTTCTGTTCAGTCTCTAAACAGCAGGCAGACATCAAGTGGACCATAATTATGGTCTGAATACGGTGAGAGTCTTTTGTCCTCTTCTGGTTCCCTACTATAGTACACTCTTATATTTTCAACCAATAACTAACTTTTGAAATCCATAACTTTCTTACCTTCCAAGTTTTCTCAGTTCCTAAGTGACAGGAGGTTCTCAAGGTGGAAATGCCAAACTGGTATACTCTGTACAGTACAAATGATATACATCTAAGAACACCCAAGACTTCAAAAACATTCGTCGTAATGTAGAAGGCCGTTGTGAGATGATACCTTGTATGATACCCTATTATAAACATCAGAGTAGAGGAAACTTGGTGGGGGCTTGTTCATACATATTGGATTTTAACAATTTTCCCACCAGACGACATCCAACATAAGACCATCTGAATATGCTCCAGCGCCCCTCCCCGCCATGTGACCAGGCAAATGTTCTCATCAAAGGGAGCAAATACTTCACCTCATAATTTTATGGGGTGTATCATCAAAAATGCTCCCGAGACAGTTACAACCCTTGAAAATTTATAAATATTTTTCATTAGGATACTGTTCTTCACCTCTTTTTGTCACTTTGCTTTTTTTATAAATAAAGACGTAATAGCAACTGGTAAACCCTGTATCGGTCTCTCTCTGTGCAATATGTAAGGGTACGTGCTTTGTCTGTAGTATCTCAGTTTACCTTTGTAAGAACCCCATTTAAAGATGTGCTAACTGAGACTGGGGAAGATGAAGACAGTTGGCTAAGATCAACAATTAGTAAGTAACACACAGACCCAGGATTGGAATACAAGCGAAGGCAATGTTTTTCATCTCCTCTTTAAATTCAGTCTGCCTTTCTTGTTTTCCTATAATCCAGAAAAACATCGTTCAATTGATTGATCCTCTCTCTCCACCAAACAATTAAAAAAAAATAAAAATACGTATATGTTTTATTGAGGCCCATCTTTTAAACTAAGGACTTGTGTAAGTTCTATACATTAGTAATTATTTCATTTCTTGAAATGGGAGGTAGCAATATTTTCCTTTGCAGATTGTAAACTCAGTCAGATGGAATCAAATCATTTCCCTTAAGCTCACCGCAGGAAGGTGGCCTCATTACCTTAAAAAGAGAAAGCCTCTCTTCTTCATTAGCCTTCCTCACGAATTCCCTATGCATTTTTATTGCTGCTTTCATTACTTGGCTCTGTTTCAGATTTTTCTCCCAGATGTTCTTAATTTGGAAGTTATTTTCCGTTGCACATGAGCCCTTCAGTACTGTAAATATTTGACTTTGCTATTTTCCACAGCTTGGAGAACTTTAGAGTGGTCACTTCAAACATTGTTGCAGAATGTTCTCTGTTCCTTTAAAGCTGCTCTGTAAATTAGGGACTTGGGAGTCAATCTCTGCTGACTCCGGGCACCATTTCTTTCTCAGACTTTGATGTCTACAAGTGCATGGTATTATTTAGGCCTTAAGCACAAATAGGGATGTTTCTTAAGCATTGCTCTTGTGAATGAATGCTTTTCTACTGCATTTCTCTTCCTTGGGATCTTCATGATGAAGGTTAAAAAGACCTGTTCCAGTGGTCTTCAGCGGTACACCTTGACCCAGCAGCACCTTGGTGGCGCTGACTTTACGATCTTTCTCATATGAAATACCCTTAGACCCTCCTGCTGCCCAGTCTCGGGCTGGACCTGCCTGTCCACACCATCCCTCCTGCTCCACCCAGACCCATAGCGCTTCCCAACCAGGGTCCCTCCCTGTAATACCTTCCCTCCCCTAGCCTGCCTGCCCTTGGGTCATTTTAATTAACACGTCCTAATAACCATGTTAATATTAATACATCATGTTAATCAGTAATAAATCAATTTTGTGTCTTCAAAGGACATATTCGCATAACTAATCTTTTTAAAACTTACATTTATTTGAAATTGCACAGATATTTTGTTTTGCATTTTGTACCAATTTACCAGTTGAAAGCTACAAAAGACAACTAAAACTATCTCTCCATATTCATTCCTATCTGCGATTGTTTTATTTTGGTGTTACATTTCCTATTGCAGAACAAATAGCCTTATTTATCCTGCAAAAAGAGTTCGAATGCTGTAATTTAAATCATCAGTGGATATGAGAAAAAGTCTTATCGAGGCCCATCTTGCTAATATAGGAATTTTGTTGATGAGGTGCTGTCTAACATTTTTTCATAAGATGTTGATAAATAACATTTTTACAAATGGCTCACATAATGAATTTTTAACAACTTCCTTGGGAAATAATTTTATGTCCCCATAAGATTTCCCTGCTCTGAAGGAAAGATTTTCCTGCCTCTCATCCTAAATTTCCTTGACAGGTTTGATGGCCCACTAGGGTGATAATTTCATTACTTTATAGTGCCAGCGTCTGGCTGGCACAAAGGGTCATGAAACCTGACAGCAGGAAGGGGCCTGCGAGATACAAAATCTCATGGACCACACGGCCATCACCATCTCTATGCAATTCAAATGAAATTGTATGTTTGTTTATTGACCAGAAAATAGTCCCAACATGTTTTTACATGGAAAAGACTCATTATGTACAGCAGTATATTGAGATTTTTTGGGTGGGGAGGAGTGGAATCTATCTGTGTTGTCTGTAAGAAATCATGTTAGCTGTCGATGTCTGCTGGCGACATGTGGAGAGGACAGCTGCCCACCCCATGACCCGAGGAGCCATCTCCCACTTGGCCTCCCTCTCGTCCATTCCCATCTCCCCTACCTGCCCTGGTACTGAGTGGCCAGAGTTCATTTCTGTAGCTGCTGGCAACCTCGGGTTCTCACCTTTCTTCTTCTTCAGTAAGAAAATGCATGTTTTTGTTTGGTTGTTTTTCCACAGTGGATCTCCTATGAGAGAAGTTGGGAGTCAGAGACCCTACCAATATTTCTTCTTTCAGTTTTGCCTTTTCAGAACATGAAAGAAGAAAAGTGGGCCAGAGAAAGTTCCAGCACAGCCCCGTACTAGCCCTGAAAACACTGCTTCATCTTCAGATTTGCCCCCACCAGCCTTCTCACTCACTTGAGGCAATTTTTCTCTCAGGGCCACTCTGTCACCCCTGCAATTGTTTTCTACTCCCTTCTTTCTACACGCCCTCCCCAGATCGACACATCTCTACATGTTTGATCCCACCTGAGGGTCGGGCTCAAGCATTTGCCACGGAATTCCTGGCTTTGTTTAAATAAGGGGACATGATTGTGTCCAGGTCCAGTGTCCCCAAACATTGCATTGCCATGAGATGGACTTGTCTGCCTAAAACCCAGAAAGGACCGTATAAAGTGAGGAGTCACGGAACTGCACTCACCACCTGGACTAGACCTTGGCTTCAAACAAGTGACACCGGTGACTAAGACGTGCAGGAATAGAATCCTGATGGGCAGGTATCCCCACATCAATGGTTATTTCTAGGTGGTATAGGTGATGGCAATGATTTTCCTTTTCACTTCTCAGTGTTGTTTTGGTTTCCTGTTGTAACATTAACATTTTTTAATGAGTTATTTATTATAATTGAGCTGTGGGGTACTGAGAAAAGGCCATGGCAGTGAGAACAGAGAGAAAGAAAAAAATTCGAGTGTTACTAAGGAGCAGACTTGGTGACCTTGGTATGGCAAGGAGTGATGGAAGCACCGACCACAATAGCTGGGAACCAGGTGCTCTGTGGGAACTCCCGGGCCGTTAAGAGGGTATATTTAGGGTGCCCTGGAGACAAAAGCTGGAGTCACCGTGTGGATGAGACTGCCGGGAGTTAAGGGAGAAGGAACCCAAGGGCAGAACTTTTGGGGAAATGCTTCTTCTCATGAAAGAGGTGAATAAAAGAGGTGTGCTGGACCTCTAGAGAAGAAGGAAAGCCCCTCCCAACCTGCAAGCCCTACCCTGCCCTCGCCATCCTGTACCCCAAGAGTGAGTGAGGACATGTGGGAGAGGAGAGTGTCTGAAAGTTGAGGCAAGGGGTGTTCATCCACTTGACCAAGGAATGGGCCTTCTCTATCTGGAAAGGCTATTTCCTCAGTGGAGCCTGGCTTTGTGAAGGAAGGACATTCAGGGAGCTGTGAAAATACTAAGGGACATGCAGCCACCAGCTAGGGCAGCTGAGTCCACCTGGTGGCCAGTGGGTGACATGGCCGAAGTCGCTACCAGCTCCAAGGATGCCAAGAGAGGTGGAACAAGGCTACGGCCAAGGGTCACTATCCGTGACAGCAAGACAACGCTCAGTTGGTGTGGACTCGGTCTTCCCTAAGCTCTCTCAGCATCCTTTGCCTCATTCTGTCCTCAGCACACCATGTGAGACTCAGCTCTTCTCCAATGGAGAAGTTAAGGTAAAGTGAGGCCTAGTGGACTCGTCCCAAAACACACCTGTTTGCCGCAGACCCAGTGAGAGCAGACAGGCATCTCTTCACACGTGAAAGGTGAAAGTTATCTGGAAATGGCCCTTTGTCACGACAGCATTAGAATTGCTTGATTTATCATACACAGTCCTCTTTTCTGTTAGCGAAAGTTCCAGGACAATTTCCTTACCACCAACAATGGCCGTTTCCTTGTGCTTTCCCTTTGACTGCCTTTTGAGAAGTTGCCATTGACTTTTATTTTGTCTTCTAAGGCTTCTATTTTCAAAATTGAGACTTTGCCAGCTCTTCCATTATTGTAGAAAAGAACAAACAAAGAGGGAAGGAAGGGAGAAAGGAGAAAAGGGAATAAAGGAAAGGAAAAGGAAAGGAAAGGAAAGGAAAGGAAAGGAAAGGAAAGGAAAGGAAAGGAAAGGAAAGGAAAGGAAAGGAAAGGAAAGGAAAGGAAAGGAAACGAAAGGAAACGAAAGGAAATGAAAGGAAACGAAAGGAAACGAAAGTAAGGAAAGATGAAGTCACTCCCCAAAGATTGCCAGAAAGGATATTTTCAGAACAAATGTTAGTGCTGAGTTGAGTTGAGACGCGTGCCCTAACCAGGTGACCGGTGTAGCCCTGCTGGGGTAACGGGCAGAGCTTCAGGCTATTCGTGCCAACAGGGCACTTACTGAGTTGGTTAAAGGCTCCGTTATTGGCCATACAGTGTATGTTGAAGTGGCAATTCAATCTAGAAAACGTATGCATTCAGTTCAATTCACCTAACCTTTCAAAGTGCCTAGTATGCACTGGTTTACGGACGTAAATCTGGGAGCTGTTTGCACAGAGGCATTTGCGGAGAACTCAGCCTTCCCACATTCAATCCAGAAAGCAGATGCCCAAAGGCAGGAAGTAGGTGCCAGGCTGGCAGTTGGGACAGGACCAACCAGAGGCAGAGCATCTTCTCCAGCCCTAGGCCCCTGCCTGCTCTGGGCCCTCGCAGGCTGGACTGGAGGTGTCCCCATGGTGACCCACTCTCGCTCTGTCTTTCTCCTGGTCACGTGGCCGTTTGGTTCTCTGGTCCAGCCTCCGTCCTCCCATAGTCCTCCCTCCATCCCAAACTGCCAAACCCAGACCATGAACCCACTTTCCCTCTGGGCCTCAGGGCCTTTGTTGTGCAGACACATCCTCATGGAAATCAGAGGGGAACCAAGAGCAAAGTCGGAGCTCAGCCGAGATTGTTTCATCTTCCTCCCCCCACCAGCTGTGCCCAGGACCCCCAGCTCAGCTGAGATGCTCAGGTACCAGAGGGAGGAGGTCTGAAGGCTGCAGCCCAGAACACAAGAGAACTGACCATGATTCAAAGATGGACAGACGCAGTCAGCGGAAAATGGGTCAAAGACAGAACACAGGGAGCAGGCCCTGAGCAGATGCACTGCTCAATCCTCACGGGCACACAGACTCCCCACGAATCAATGACAGCGTGCGCTCTCTCAGGAAAAATGCACGCGAGTGGAAACTTCCGACTATAATTTCGGGACTTTCCTGATCCTCTGAAATGTTCCCTGGACCTCAGACGAATACACCCTTAAGGTCTGGCTCTTCTTGCCAAACGCCGATCAAGTTAGCTAAACAGTGACTCTCTCTGCTGCAGCCACTGCCCCTGCCTGTCTAGCCTCCTCTCAAAGAGGACACTGACAGGGCTTCTAACCTTGGTTTCACCCCCACCTCACTCACCCCCAATTCTGCTTTCCCCTGGAAGAAATTCTCCTCCTTCTCCTCCTGATTCCTGCGCTCAATCCTGCGTTTGACAGCCCTCCCCTCCCTTCAAAGGCCTTAGTCACTCTCATCTGTGTCATCATGGCACTCTGTTGATACTGGGTGAGAGATTTACTCGGTTTACCTGGTTCTCTCCCTTAAGAAACCGTGAGTCCCTTGACAGGAGAAGGTGATGCCTTGCTCCCCGGGGCTTCCCACTGTCAAGGCCAAGGGCTTGCCGCCAGAGGTGCTCACAAACACTGTTGTGCGGTGGCTGAGCACCGACTCCGATTGCTTTGGGATTCCCAGCGTGAGCAGAAGGCATTGGCTGCTTCCAAGCTCAGAGCGCAAGTTATTTTACAGAGTCCTGTTAAGATGACACAGCATGATCTAAGGAGTCCTTTCTGAAATTGCCCTTGGAATGCAGAGTACCCAATGCTCCAAAAATTCACTAAAACTCTAACTTACCGTGAAAAGCAACTGCATTTGCTTCTCATGGTAAAAGCTTGATGGTGGCCTTTGACATAAAGCAATTCCAGCCTATTGAACCCAAACCACAGGCACAAGCTGCCTTGTTTACAGTGATCTCTCGTCCTGGTCGTCCTGGGATGAATGGGAGGAAAGGAGGCAGATGGGGAGGGAGGGGCGGGCTGGGAGGACTGGTGATCCCGAAAGGCACTGAGACGAGCTGAGGGCCTTGGTGGTCAGGGGGTGGGTACCGGGCGCACATGTGTTTCATGCCCATGATGTAACTGGTCATTATCTGGTGAAACTCTATTTCACATGTATCAACATGACATTCAAGAAGTAGATGGGGACATTCAACAACTAGTTTCTCTATGGGCTGCAACAGAAATCTGAAAGTGCCCCAGAAAAGGGGGGTACCCCAGATGTGGAGGAGGATGGCCTCAGCACTGAGGAAATCGAGGCCCCCCTCAGGGTGCATATTTGGGGTGCTGGACCCTGGGTTCAATTCCACGAGCAGGGCCAGGAGCAGGGGAGGGGCTCTTGTTCTGTGGCCTGGGGCTCCTGCTGTGAACCACCCAGTGGATTCAGGGCTAGGAAAGGCAAGAGTCGCCGAGGTGTGTCTGTGACCCCCTGCAGGGACAGTCAGGTCTCCACCTGGGACGGAGTAGGAGGCAGACTGTGTCAGTTCCATAGACGAAGGCATGGGCACCTCCAGGAGCCAGAGTGGTGCAGGTAAAACCCTAGTCAAATTGGGTCCCTCCGCTGTTCAGAAGCTCCCCCTGGTCGCCGTCTCACTCAGAACACTCCTCACCATGGCCATGAAGGAGGCCATCACCTCGACTGCTCTGACCCACTTCCATTGCCCCTGCCCCACTCAGTCCTGCTGGCCTCCTTGCTCGCACCTCAGGGCCTTTGCACATGATGTACCCTCCTCCGGAAATACTACCCCCTTGCAGCGCTTCCTGGCCTGCTCCTGCAGTGCCTGCAGGTCTCTCCTTCCACGGCACCTTCTCAGGAGGCCTCCCTGGACCAGCCTGTGCTACGCGAGGCTCTGCTCCCTCCACCTCTTTGTGTCTACTGCACTGAACCCCAGGTGGCATTCCACACATTTACTGCTTTATTTGCTTATTGTCTGCCTCCCTCCCTCACTCCTCACTGCAACCTAGGCTCCTCTGGGTGTGGGACCTGGATGTGTCCACTGCTGTATCCCCAAATATTTGCCGAACAAGCAAAAGAACAACTGAACAAAGAATCCCTTCTCCACCTTTCCATCCAGAGAACCCTCCACAGGCTGCCCGGGTGCCTGTGACCAGGTTTTTCCACAGATGCCAACAACAAGGGCCTAGGTTATGTTCCCGGCATGGCCCAGTGAAGGCATTTGCAGACTCGTTCTCCCTCTTTTTATAGCTCTGTATCTAAATTGATTCAGATCTTAGAGACAGGCCCCCAAACCTCACTCTGTTAAATGTTCTCTGAAACATCTCTATACAACCATGAGCCAAAATCACGGCTATGGCACTTCCCAAAGCCCAGAGCAAGAAGGAATATTTTGGTTCTTGTTGCACTTTTTGTTGTTAATAAACTACTATCGGCTTGAAATGCATCAACTTTCCCAGCTCTCCCACCTGGCTTATCTGCTGTGTAATTGCTGTTTTTAATGGTAACCTGTTGTCATGGCACCACGATGAGCTAACAGAAGACATTTCAGCAGCACTTGTGCTGTTATTGTGATGGCTAAAGGGCTATGATGACATCAGAAGATTAAATTCTACCTCTCTATGGAAAATTAGCTCTAAAACCAAACATCCTGGGGTTCCTGATTCCTGGAGCCATGGTTCCTGATTTGTGGGTGGCAGACCCTAAGGGATATCAGGCCCCTGTCCTGCTTCAGGGGGCCTTGTGGTCAGGGAGGTCGCAAGTGCTACTTGCATACTAACTAGAAGTCTCATTTACTGAAGCTTGACTGTCACTTAAACATGTCCCCATGGGGCTTTGGAGTCAACAGTGATGACTTCCGCACGCATTTTTCCATCAGTCAGTGCCAGCCTGCACCCATCACCACGCAGAAGTCACCACGCTGCTCACCGCACAGCATTTGTGCTCCATAAGGTTAGACCAGCTGCTTCACGACTTGGGATCTTCAGGGAAACTCAGTGGATTCAAAGTGAGATATTTATCGTCAGAAGTTCATGGAGACAAGTTAAGGAGGAGCCCAGCTGCAAGCCACAGGGAGACTTAGCAATCACTGGGAATTTTCTTTTCTCAAGTTCCTTGTCAGCTATTCAACGCGCTGCATGTTTCAAGCCACCCCCTTCTGGTGGTACTGGAGCAACACGACAATAAACCGCTGTCCGCGCTGATGTGGTAAATGTCCCTGATGTTGAAGTGAACAGTCTGTGGGGCCACGCTGCTGCTGGCTCGTCACTAACCACAGAGCATGTCGGTGGCAGCCTGGCTTCTGGGTGTGCAGTCACTCAGAGGGACTCCCGTGTCCGTCTCTGACCCGGTGTCAGCCTGCAGATCGGCAGGCAGTCAAGGACTCCACGCGGGGCTCCTGGTCCCAGGACGCGCCCAGGTTACAGATGCAGGCCATCCCGACACAGCTGGGCAGGGAGGACACGTGCACGGGGTGTGAGGGCCTCATTTTGAGCGTATCTGTGAAGTCTGACAAGTCCACTGGGCCCCTGGGACGCCGCCTGCCGGAGATGCTAACCCTTCCACAGCATCCATTCCTTTGCTAATTAGACCTTTTAAAGTCAGGAACCTGGTGCCTTGTGCAATTAGGCATTTAATAAATATTCAAAGTGGATGGTGATTGTGATACGTTTGCCAAGGTCATCCCAGCTCTGACTAATTTTCCGGGTACAGTGTGATGTGTTCAGTATGTGCAAATTAATTTCCCTCTAACTTCACTGCTTTGCTAAAACATTTCTGTTCATAATTCTTTAGTCATCTCTCGAATACTGGGATTCTGAGACCCCGGCCTTTTATAACTGTGTTTTCCCCTCACATGGGGTTTTTCATCCCTTTACATTCTCTTTTCTCATTGCTGTTTTAGAATTTCTTTTTTTCCTTTTCTCAGCTTTATTCATCAGTGTGTCTCTTTTCTTTCCCCACAAGATGAAGGCGCTCTTTACAGTAAGGACTAAGATCCTCTGTCACTAGCTGTTGATAAAGATGGGACTGTGGTATCCGGTGATGAATTTTATCTCAACAGAATCAGTAATTAACAATTAAATGCTGAGTGTCAATCCGGTCCAGGAGAAAGGGAAACACTGTTTGTATTCCTTTACCTTTTTCCCCCATAAATGATGCTCAGGACGTATTTACTGCACATATCGTTGTTCTTGCAAATCCAATTTGTTAAATGACTTCCCAGCATGACACTGACCAAATGCTGTATCCCGCACCAAGTCTTTAAATGATTAAACAATCATCATGGCCTCCTTATCGCTTATTTAAGTAGTGGACACAGCTTTGAACCTCAGCAGCTGCCTCTCCAGCGCAGGGCTCTCCTGTGCCAGTGTCTGCCCTGCATTTGATTTGCGACAACCCTGTGAGGTCAGCATTAGTGTACCCATTCTACAGATGAGGGGACAGAGGGTCCGAGTGCTTAAATAATGTACCCAGAGTCACGGCAATACAGACAGGATTTAGACTCCCGTAGGTGTGAATTAAAACCCAGACAATCCCTACAAGATATGTGTATCCAGTTTGTGCTTTCAGCCCACAGAACTGGCTCTGTAGCCTCCCAGGAGGCAAACAAGTCTCTACCGTGACCTCTTACTTTAGAATATTGAACTTTCCTTGAAGTTGCAAAGCTGATTTGGGCAGCCTTCACGGCACCAACCCGAGGGGGTCACCTAAGGCACAGAGCTCCCTCTCCTTGTGACTGAGACCCCACAGACCTTTTCCGTGGGACTGTGCAGATAATCCCAGAGCAGAGCTCTAAGCAAGAAATCAGAGAATCATCTCCCAGACCCAGAAACGACAGACTATCCACCTGAGGGCCTTCAGACTCTAAATTCTAACCTTTGCCTCATTTCTGGGTTCTGGTCACTCCCTTGGTTCTTCATTAATTGAAAAGGCAAAACAAACCAAAAGCAGACCTGCAGAAAATTAGAAGCCCCTTCTCGGAATGCTTTGTAGCCTTGGGAGGCCTGGACACTCTGTACGCCCCCGTTTTTAGTCACAGCCCTTAAACTCCCTTCACTGAGCACACAGCACCACCAGCTGCCGTGCCAGGACCTTTCACACACACGGTGGGGATTCCCATCCAGGACGAGGACGCCAGCTGACTCAGCTGGTTAGAGGCCAAGGCTTGGCAGTGGGTGATTGACAGCAGCACCAAGCTCCCAAAACCAAGCTCTCATGTTTGAACAGATGAGAATGTATTCACACCAGCTTCCAAAGCTGCTCCCCTTATCAGTTCATCAAAGGAACACATAATGTCAAGGAAATGGTCACCTGCATTTTTGTATGTTTGTGGCGATATGCTTCTCTCCCTCTATTTTTGGAAAAGAAGAAGAAAAAAATAGTTCTTGGAATATACAGATGTTCTTAGAAAGAAATGAGATGACAAGGGTCATTTAGAAGCCTCGTCAAGTTGACATTTCATTTCCATGCCTTTGACAGTGGTAAGGTTAGACTTCTGAAATTTAAATAAAATTGTTTAGGCTCTTGTTAATTGATAAGAAACCACCAGGTGGCCAGAGCCCAAGATAATTTCTTTTTGAGATAAAAGATCAGAGCAGGAAAAGTCTACTCAGGTGGATTCTTTCTCAACACTAGTTTTTAACAAAGAAGACTGGCCCATTTCGAGGTGTCTTACCCTTGAAGTTAATCCTACAAATCAAGCCTAAAGTTGGGCTCAACCTGTTACTTATACCTAAGAGCACATGGCAGGCGTTTTCCTGGATCAATAGACGTTATATTTCTGACCTCTGAGAAGAGGGAGCAAAGTTGAACTTCTTATAGAAAACTCACCTTGTCCCTTCCCTCCCTCCCAAGCTGTCTTTCCCTCTTGCCTCTATTATCAATTCCATGGTGAGTGAGTATGCGTGTGTGTGTGTGTGTGTGTGTGTGTGTGTGTGTGTGTGTGTGAGCTCTATCTAGCTTAGGTAGAAAGAGTAATGTTTTAGAGGCTTGCCAAAGCCCTTCATGCATTAGGTCCCAGGCACACTCTCCTTGGTCTTGCAGTCTTCCTGGGTCTACCTTCCCCAGCCCACTGTCTCAGTCAGCTCTGGCTGCCATGACAAAATATGATAGACTGAGTGGCTTACACAACAGACATTTATTTCTCCCAGTTCTGGAGACTGGAAGTCTGAGGTCAGTGTGTCAGTGTGCTCAGCTTCTGGTGAGGACTCTCCCCCTGGCTTGCAGACGGCCGCCTTCTCAGTGTGTCTTCAGGCAGTAGAGAGTGCTCTGGTGTCTCCTCCTCTTCTTATAAGGGCACCAGTTCTATGGGACCAGGGACTGTCCCTAATGACCTCACTTAACCCTAATCATCTCCTTAAAGGCCCTGTCTCCAATCCAGTCATATGAAGGTGCTTAGGGCTTCAACATATGGATTTGGGGGGACACAATTTCAATTCTTAACACACACCTATAACAGCCTCAGGGTTTGAGACTTCTCCTGTGTGAGACCTCATGCTCTCCAAATTCCAGAGGATGGGGGTCAATCTTTTGATGGTTCCCATTGAAGCCCCATCGCCTGGCTCCGGGTATGTAGGAAGCACCCCCTTCTGTCCCACACAGGAGTGAGGGGTGTTCAGCAAAGTGAAAACTCTCCCCAAGAAAGTCCCAGCTCACCCTCTGCTGGCCCCCTGCCTGGTTTCAATTCACATAAATTTAGGAAAAGGATAATGCTGGGAAAAGCCACTCCATCGTCACTTCCATGGCCTCTCCCCTCATCGCTTTAGGAAGTTGATTCTGGCATCGTGCTGTTCTCTGCTGAAACGCTGAGGGAGAAAAGCTCGTTTTAATATCCTGTGACAGTTATGAACATCTACTAAGTGGTAAAAGCAGATTATAAAAGGAAATTTATGGTTTCATATCATTTTTGCTTTATTAAAGTAAATATTTATAGAAAACCCCTAAAAGGCATTAAAATGGTGTGGGAAGTAGCATTACAAGTGATTCATTTTCTCTTTGCTTCTTCGTTTACAATTACTTTTTGCAATGGACATTGCAATGGACATTTTCTTTATAATCACAGGAAAACACTGAAAATGTTATTATTCAACATTTGAAAGTAAAATGCAGAAAAGACTACAACACCATCAGGGTTATACTCCTCAAACTTGAGTAATTTCCTTTCAAAGGAAAATAATTCTCATGGATTCCTATGGTTCACAAATTCTTCCATTATAATGTTTCTTAAATATGTACAAACATGAAGCTAGTTATAACCCCTTCTTCACTAGCAGCTGGCGTTTTCAGAGGACATACAAAGAGAAAAGCCTTAAAAACAAATAAAATTCAAATCAATGATTGTCTCTAGATATGACTGGTTGCATTATTTTGCTAAAATGAAATCACTAGTTCCGGGTTTAATAGTAGAAAAATGTGTTGGTGGCTTTATGTTTACTTGTCATTGCCTGGAATATGTTTTATTGTTTAGCTTGATGGACCACTGTTTGAATCACCAATATTATCACTGTCCTAATTTACTCTTTTTATTTTTTACGTATTCTCTTAGTCATTTTTAACTGCCAATCCATTATGTTGACATCCCAGGCATTTTAAACATGTATTCTAAAATGCAATAATGAAAAATCAAAATATGCCATTTAATGAAAACCTCCTCATGGCCCATCTCCTGCTACATTTGCCGCTAACCGACTGCTGCAATCGGTTCCACGGGAAGCATATGAAGGTGGGACGTGGCAGACACATCCTTGTGAGGGGACAGCGGGGGGACAGCCAGAGCTCAGGGCCTCTGGTCTCCACCACCAAGTGCAGTGCAGGTCTCAACACCCACCACGCTTTCTGTCTAAACTCTGCAAACCTTTATTGTTTAAGTCAAATACGACCTCATATTTGGTTGGTGCTGTGACATCACCGTAATATTAAGTATGCCTCACTCTTCTTAATCCAGGAAACTAAAAAGGAGTCTCACTTCGCAATCCCAGGTCTTTAAAATTCTGTCAAATCAGTCTTGACGTGTTAAATAACTTAGGAAAGTGAAGTCTTCTTCGTCTGGGAAAATGGTCGTGGCAACAGAGAAGTTTGCCTTTATCGCTGGCTAAGGAATTCAAGTTGAGACAATGACGAGCATGGAAGGACGCCACCCTGTAACATTAGGCTTATTTTATGAGACCACAGGGCACTGAAGTGGTGACAGATGTAAATGTGGGCCTTGAAATAACACGGAAAAAGTGGTTTTCTGGATAACCTCAAGTAGGTCTATTGTAATTTTTTTTTAAGTATCATTAAAATGGAAAGCAAAATGTAAAAGGCTCATGGAGAACTTGCAGACTGCTGAGGAATTTCCACAAAATTCATTTTGTAAGCTACCTAACCCAGTAACATGGCAATCCTCAGTGTTCTGTGGCTGGTACACGCGAGATTCCAATCTCTACCTTTGTCAAACATCATTCTCCCTGTGTCCGTGACTTTGTGTTCCAATTCCCCTTTCTCATGAGATCATCAGCCATACTGGACTTAGGACCCACCATACTCCAAGAAGACCTCAACTAAACCAGGTTACATCAATAATGACCCTATTTCCAAAGGGTCACATTCACAGGCTCTTTGTAGACATGGATTTTGAGGGAATACTCTTCAACACAGGAAAAATACCAACACATATTTCTGGAGCACCTGCATAATGCATAACAAAAATTTCATATCTCTCGATTTCCCAAATTTCACATTCTCATGTGAAAGTTCAAAAAAGCACACCCATCCTGTCTTAGCATGAAGGTCAGCTCTGCCTCAAGTCATCAAAGAATACATTATAAGTGTAAAAGCACAAGTTTTACTGGTGTGTTGCTACTTTGGGGTAAAATAGTGGAAGAACCATTCACTCGTTCCTCATTCAGTTAACATTTTCTGAACATTAAGATCTCTGATTTGCATATATCTTGGAGGAACGGGTTTCAACCTTCATTAGATGAGTTCCCTGCTCTTAAGACGCTTATTGATGTTTAATAATAATGGGCTGGCTCTCAACTCAGCTGCTGGCAGCAAGAGCCCTTCCCCTCCCCCCAGGGAATCAAATCCCTTTGATCCTCCCATGTAAGGGCAGCAAAGAAAGCAAAAGAATTGCTTTGTGTGGGGGACTGTTTTGCAAATGGAACCTCTCAAAGCAAACACTTCCCCCTGGAAAGTCTAGAGTTTCCCCATAGGACAGAAAAATAAGCCTGCCCATTGTCAAACAAACAAAGCGCTGGTGTTTCCTGCTCAAGAGGGGGTGTCTTCCTTGGTCATGAGAAGACTGTCAATGTTGCCTGACTTCGGATAGAAGAAATTTTGAGAAGTGGGAGGGACGGATCAAACAGAATGCTTTCCACTTAGGATGAAACTTGGGTAACATTAGGCAGTGTTTCCACACTTGATGTTTGCCTTGTGAATGCAATCATCAATTATCCACTACAAAATGTTTTTCTTTTTGTTGACTCATTTGAAAATTTAAGTGATTTATTCCCATCCTAGGCAATAATATCCATTAAAAAAAAAAAGCTGCTTTAATGCTCCAGTTTACATGGTTTAGTTATATTTTCCAGTTACATTTTCTCCAATCCACATTAAAATTATATATATATATATATATATATATATATATATATATATATATATATATATATACATATATATAACAAGAGGATAACAAGGGTCCAAACGGAGGAGGAGGTGAAGACAGGTAATGTGGGGGCCACGCCGCTAGAGAACCCTGCAGGCCTGACTTTGGTGCCAGCCCCACTATGGGGCACAGAACCTACCTTCCTTACACCTCGGTTTGATTTTATACATAGTTGGAAAGGTGTCTCCCTGTACCGCTGAGTACTGACATTCACTCCTTCACAGACACCCACTGAGCATCTCTTATGGGGACCAGGCACTGTCACCAGCTCCCAGTTCCAAGCAAGAGCCCCATCCATGTCACATGCGTGAGCCATTAGCCATCTCTGAGCTACTTATTCAGTGAATCTTTCTAGATGCGTGTTCTACATGCATAATACAATTGAGTAACTTTCCATGAACGTCCTTTCTTTTTACCTTTCCAATTAAAGAACTAAAGAATTCCTGGGCATCTGTGGCCCTTGTTGACAAGCAGCTGGTGACTTTAATGCAGACTAATCCCTGCCTGCGTGGAGCTCCCTATCTACTGGGGGAACGGATAGCAATAAACTAATTTCACAAGTTCATATATAATTACAATCCTGGGAAAGAGCAAGGAGCAGAGAGGGCATTCGAGCATACAGCACCAAGGCCTGACCTGGGGTAAGAGGTAAATGAGATCATGTATATAAAGCCCTTTAGAATAGCCCATCATCCCTGTCCACCTGGTGGTAATAAAATCCACACAAGGGGGGTGATTCCCAGCCTTTGATCCAGGCTGGGCTACAGACACTTCCGGTGGCCCAAGAAAGAGCCCCACCCAGAGCAATCAGAGGTTGATGATTTATTAAATCACTCCATTTACATGGTCATCTAGAATTCAATTGAGTTTATTTGAGTTAATGTCTTTATTTCTGCTTTTCCAATTAAACAACCACTTTGTGTTTTGTCTATAAAAAAATGTCTGGACAGTCTGGACCATACAGGTGATCAAGTCACTACCCTAATATTCAGTAACGACTGACCCAATTGAATGTGTAGGTTATGCAGCAACAGATGGCGTATTTTCATAAAAACATAGAATATGTCATCAGCTGCCCAACGGAATGCCGTGGAAGTAACTGGAGATATTCCAAATGTCTGCGCACTTTGTGCTTCCATCTTCATTTATCTCACTGAGGGTGCAGGGTGATTGATCTGATAACACAACCGTGATTTAAAAGATTCGTTTTCACCATGACATATCATTTATTCAATTTTACTTCAAAACATCACCTGGATTCTTCTGTTTTGCTGCTGTAATCGTGCAAATGCAAACCCTTGGATTACAATTGGATGACCTAATGACTTTGAAGTTCGTAATGTTTTGAAAGCCTCCCTTTCTTTTTTGAAGGTACAGGAAATGCAGTGCTTGTTAAAAAAATCACTGCATGTGTCCAAAGGGGAGTTGATAATATTTAATGATTTTAGATGACAGTGCTGCCGAAGCCACATGCTCTACTGTTAGCAGCAGAGCCAAGGACGGAAGTCACAGACGAATCTGATGTCAAAGTAAAGCCACTGGAATGGCAGGGAAGGAGATAACGGGTGTCGCTTCCTTAGAAAAGATACGAGTTACATAAACCAGGACACGGGGGATGGCTGGGAAGCCTGCCCTTGGCACAACAGAATTCAGTGTTCACTTTTGATAGTGATACCAAATAAGTGTTCCTGATAGTAGAATACCATTGCACACTTTCTTTTTCCCAGGGTGTATTTAATTCTTTCACAAGACGATAGGAGTGAACCAAGTCTTATAGGAAAAATCTAAAAACCTGACACTCACAACCCGCTTTTTAAAAGAAATAATCAAGGTAAGAATTTTGACTCACTACATTTTTGTCAAAGAAATTTGACAATATGATGCACCGACAATTTTCCTAGCATCGTTTAAGTATTTATTATTTGAATGATATTGTTAAGAAGTGGACCCATGAAAACTTGTATAACTTGGGTAACTTACATAAAGGAAACTTACATAATAAAACGTGAGGGCTCCAGGAAGACCAAATCTTCATTCAAGTATTCAGTCACGGAACTGATGTTTGAGAAAACCGGTCAGCCTAGGAGGTTATGGGTCACCTGTGCTCTGCCTGCCCCACGCTGCGGTCACCACCTCTGGTTTCATGTTGACTCAGACATACTTAATTACCTGGCAGCATGCACAAGCCTATGAGAAGTAGTCTCAATGGCAAGAAAGGTCAATTGCTGCCAGGAGGAAAAAGAAGTGTAGGAAACATAAATAAAAACATTCAAAAGAATATAAACCAAAGCTCTCTGGGTCAACACACTTCAACATATAACATGAAAACGCTGACTAGTGACTGATTTGCAGAACTATTCTGACTCATTCAGATAAGGTTACATTAGATTCGTCTCCTTTACCGTCCGTTTAATCTATTATATTTCCAGTCCTATAGAAAATTACAATGTCAAAAGTTTTGTCCATAAAAATTGGATTCAATTATCTAGTAATTTTTCTTAGGTGAAATAGCACCATCTCAAGGATGTCAGATAATCAAGGTATTGCTGAAGTTCACAGTTGGGGGTGTGGCCCACCCCTAAAGTATTTGCATAGACTGAGTAAAACCACAAATAATGGCTGAGCACCCACCACATGGAGAGCGATGAGACAGTTCTTTGCAACAAAGGGAGTGACCTTTCTAAGTCTCCAAAAGGATCCTCCTGGGGAGGGTTTTCACACATGACCTTGGAGGAGCTGTCTGGGGAGAGAAAAGAAACAGAGAGCAGAATTCCACCACAAAAACGACACAAGGTGATTTTATAGAATATTCTGCCCTATTTCCGGAAGAATCTCCCATGAGTGCCACGCTTCAGCCCGGTGACCTTCCAAGCAAGGACAAAGGGGGACTTGTCTGTTATGCAAACAATAGGGCAAAAGGGAAGGTGAACGCATATCATCCTTTTCCCCAAAATGAAACTGGCAAACCCTCGGGTCAGTGTCTTACAAGACTGAATGCCAGGGGTAACACCCGTAGATTTGGATGACAGGACAATGTCTGGTAGACACAGATACTTCAACAGCCCATCCAGATGTGTCCACCTGTGGCGAGAAGAAAGACCCGAGCACGGGTCACAGGAGAGAGAAAAGTGCTGCCAAAGAAGCCTGTCAGTGTGTCCCCAGCTCACCCACGTCCTCACACTTACTGAATAGTCCTCACAACTCTGCCTAAAGCTCTGACTTACTTTTGAGAAGATAAAAGCCATCAAAAGCCAGGGACTTGAAACATATTTGAAGAGTCACCTTTACCATGTGGCCTTGGGGGTGTTTTGAAACCCTCAGTCGGCTCACTAATTCAGAGAAAAGGCCCGGCACAGACACTCAGTATTCCTTGTGAAGTGGAACCGGTACCTGAGGACAGAAGGGAGCACTTCCTCACCCAAGAATCTGGAAAGAAAGGAAATACTCTGGAGCTCAAGTAGAGAGATGGTCTCTGTGTTAGAACTGGGCCCTCATGGGGTCACCATGGCTTCTCTCCAAGCAGGCTGTCTGTCATATCAGGGATGTACAATGTGTTCATGATTACGAAGGCTTTGTGACAATGACAGGGCCAGCATGAAGCCGGGAAATGGAGAGACAGACCCTGACAATGTGTATCCAGCACTTTCCAAGGACGAGGGACATGTAAAAAGGGGGCACAAATATTCTGGCTACTGAAGAATGTTCTCTAGTATGAAGTGGAGAGAGGCAGCAGCTCTCAGTGTTCCCTCCCCACTTGCCTATCACCCTTTGACTTCCCAGGTCCCCTAATCCTGAGGAGTTCCTAGCTGGCAGTCTCTAAAAAAGGAAATATCACCTATGAGAAAGGAATAAATTGTCTTTCTGGTTTATTTCATTCATTCATGCCATCAGTATTAAGTAGAACCCCCTATATGCCAAACACTGCTACAGTTTGATGGTCTCCAAATTTGAATAGGATACAACCCTATCAGCATGTCTCCATCCTAGAGACATTTATAAAACATTGTGGCACCGCAGTCGTGTGGCTAGAAGGACAAAAACAAGGGCCACCTCAGCAGTCTACGTGCGGTCAGTGGTCCAAGCGAACGTTGGATTCTTTAACTCCATCAATCCCTTAGTAGATAAAAGATGAGAGAAGGGTGAGGAGAGCTGAAGGAAAAGCATGGAGGTGTGTTATAGTGTGATATGTGTGAGAAACCTCAAGAATTTCAACGTGGAATTTGACGTCGTGAATGGTGAGAACTGGGTGTAGAAAATGACACAGGAGCCAGACGCTTGTAGACAAGGGCTTCAGACTAAAGGCAGTTTGGACGCTCCACGGCGGGCCAGGTGGTGGCCGTGAGCCAGGGGAAAGAGATGAACGCATGGCCATTCGGAATAAAATTTAAACTTTATTGGGAGGCAGAAAAGAATCCCTGAATAAGGCTAGATCTACATATTTATGAACGGGAAGGCTCAGTCTTTTCTCCCAAAGTCAATCCAACACAATTCAAATCAAAGTCCTGATGGGCTTTTCTTGGTGGAACTCAAGAAACTGATTCTAGAATTCTGTTTTGATGAAAAAGTAAGAGGGGGGGATTGGGACTAAATCATGTCCCTCCCAAAATTCATGTGTTGAAGTTCTAACCCCCAGTGCATCAGAGTGGGACCCTTATTTGTATAGGGTCTTTATGGAAGTAAAGGATATTGTCCGGTAGATATCAAAATGTATCGTAGCTATTAAAATGTATTATAAAGCTACATGTAAATTAAACAGGATTATAAGAGGACCAAGACAGACAGACAAAATGCAACAGAATAGAACACCCAGATTCATTGGAAAAACAGACATGCAAATCTGACACTAATACCAGGGCTGACAGGTGGTTCTCTAGGCCCTTTGGAGGGCACCTTCGTGGGCACCTTGCTGGGCACCTTGACAACACAAGTAAACTGAAGACACACTTACCTACACCCACCAATTCTCCAGGTGGATGCAAATCCTAGAAAAATTTCTTGTGGACAAAAGGCACTATTACCTCTAATCTTTTGACTGGTTCTTTCCACAAACTGGGAGATGGCCTTCCATGCGTGTGCTAATCAGTATTCAGCAGGTCCGTGAGTAATGTTCTACCCACCACGAGTTTTCTCTCCGTGCAGCTCTTTCCCCCGTGGTGTTCTGTCCCCTGACCTCCAGCCTCCTGGATTTTCCTGGACTCTCAGCTCTGTCCTCTCAACTCAGGGAGCCATGAGGCTCCGCGGGGGCGCCCACCATTAGCCTGGAAATGCTCTCAAGGCAGGAGGATTAAGCAGTTGTTGATTTCCTAGCTCACAGGACCACTGCCGTCCATGGCCTGAGGTCCAGGGTCTTGAAAATCATCATTCCGTATAGATTGTCTGCTCTGGTTGTTTCAGGCGCGAGGCGAGAGTAAATCCAACCCCTAGTACGCCGTCTTGGCAGTTAGAGCAAGTTCATTGATGGCATGGAATCTTGCCGTTTTAATAATGACCTAGATTAACAATTAGATTTATACACTTTAACATCAATCTGGAAACTTAGTATCGAGTGAAAAAAATCATATTTGAAGGATAATATATTCTGTCTGAAATCGTTTACATAGGTTGAAAATATACACGGCTATCCTACGTATTGATGTTACATACTGATAACATAAAGGGATGACTGGGAAAAAGCTAATTTAATGTAAAGATGATGATGTCTCAGGGAAGAGAGAGCTGGAGGACAGGACCAGGAAGTAGTATAAAGGGAGCGGGAATTTCACCTGCAATGTATTATTTTTAAAAAATAAGAAATGTGAAACAAACATGTAAACATGTTAGTCTATTAGCCTTACTTACATGTGACGGTGGGCTGAAAGGATATTTATTAACTAACTGTATTTTTTCTGTATCTTCAGATTATTTCATAATTGAAAACACCTCCCGTTTAGACTATCAGAAGCTGCTGCCGTCAGGAACAGATATTGGAATTTGCCTTTGGGGCTTACCGTGCTGTGCTCACATTTACATAATTAAAAAGAGGTAGCTTCCTGGGGGAAAAGAAGCCCCTCTTATTCTTACAAGAAGGAAAGATTGAAGAGAACGTAGCTCTGAGGAGGTAAATTGTTCTGGGTGATTATTAGAGATGATTTTAAAAGGATAAGCAGAATTCTAAAAGCACATCTCTGAAAATGTTGTTTTGTGGAAAACGGTTTCTGTAAATATTCACTTAGTTTGTACCAGGCACACAAATTATTGCTCATCCTTGTGTTTTTAGGGAGATGACTGTATGGTGTGTGCCTGTGTGTGTGTGCGCATGTGCGAGGGTATGTGCCCCCGGGTGTGTTTGTGTGTGTTCTGTCTGTGTGTGTGCATGCCACATTCTTCCTGCTCAGGGATACCAGAAATAGAAAGTCTCAAAGAATCAGGAAGATTTGTAGGCTCATCCTCAGGACAACGAAAGGAATAGAATTTGCTTGATGTCGATCATGTAATTACCTAATATTAATTAATTACTACCCTGATACATGTGTTGATGTCAGGACTACTGTCCGACTACCTTGCTGGGGCAAGACAGAGTTAGACCACAGCCCTGTGGGTAAGTGTGAGGTCTCCCTAAAGGAAAGGGGGGAGCCCCACTGTCACAAGGAAGAGGCGGACCCCAGGACAGCAAATGAGAAACTGTTTCATTTCTTTGTGGGAGCTTCTGCTGGTTCCACTTGAACTTGGAGGCAAAGAGAGCCGAGTTAGAGGGCTCTGAATGGAGGAACATTGCTCACAATTCCACCATTGCTTGCGGTATTTTTCCCATCCGTGATCCCCTAGATTTCCGTAAGTCCTTATGAAAAGTTACTGCCTGGCCTCTGCCATGCTTTGGAGAATTAAGGTCAAGTGTATGGCACGGTTGAAGAGACCTGGCTGCACTGGCATCCACAGCAGAACCCAGCTGGGGCCAAGCGGTGATGGTCTCAGGACATACAGGTGAGAGGTGGCAGAATGACACATGCCAAGGAGACCACATGGGAGATCATGGAACCCGTTTGTGCGCATAAGAGGCAGCTTCCTGGGACACCTGTCAGTGTAACTTAGGAATAATTTGAGAAGACCACTCCTCAGTAATTAAACCATTAGGGGTGTCTCGTGATTTTAACATGTCGTTATTTATTGAAAATGTGACGTATGGTTTTATTTTGTAGTCATGCATTGGTGAGGACCAGATAACCTGGGTACAACTATCAGGAAAGAAACATCAATGTAAGTTTGAAAGTTACGACATCCTCTTCCATTGCTCTACGACAGGAAGTCACAACCTTTTGTCTCTTTCTTAACAAACTTCAGTGCTCTCTCACCGTGTGAACAGGTAGGTGAGCCGCCCGTTCCAGCCCTTCTCCTGGAGAGCTGTAACCATATTCTTCTGATCACAGTATCAGACTGCAAGTGTCTGATGGTGACATTGTTCCCCAGATCACCCTGAAGCTACTTACACTTTTATAGCGAAGTAACTTTGGTGCTTTCATGTTAGTGACAAATTACTTGTACTGTGGCTTACAACTGATCCTTCTTTAGAGGTGAAGGCAGTTGAGAAGAGGAGGGGAGAAGGAAATACGTGAAGACTAAAAGAAGAAGAATCACGGGGACTCAGAGAAACTAGGATAAATAGTAAACATAATTCTCCGTCAAGTTCTCGTCAGAAAAACAGAAACCACTGTAGGTGTTTCAAACAGAGGAAATGAATATAGGAAATGGCTTAAACAGGTACTTGAAAAGCAGCGTCTACCCGGGGATGGTGGACAACGCGGAAATTATCAACAGAGAGCAGCTGCTGCCACCCCACGGCTGGGAGATCACAGGGAGGAGAAGACTCACTCAGCACAGGATCCGGCCACTTGGTGGGAACGGCTACTGTGTCAGGCACATCTGGCCAGAGCTGGAGCCGTGGGAAAGCGTAGCTGTGACTGGAAGTTCCACCAGAAGAAGAGAGCGGGACACACAGCTGGTTCTTCCTATCCTCCTGCCCACCAAACTTATCCGGGGTCTAGAGGGCAAGGAAGCTGGGAGATGCCCTCTTGAGGTCGAGCAGAGCAAGGGAATGGTTCTAAAAGTATAGTTGCCAAGTTAAATACAAATGCCCAGTTAAATTTCAATTTCAGATAAACAACAAATAGTATTTTTTTTGTTTTTTTAGTATATCTCTCTCTTATGCAACATCTGGTACATAGTTATACAAAAGTGTATCCATTGCTTACCTTAAATTCAAATTTAACTCGGCATCCGTATGTTCATTTGTAAATCTGGCAGCCCCGGCTAAGGGCAAACAGGGAAATAAGTGGTATGCATGATAATGAACGATAAAGTGGCCCCAGCACTCTCTTTAGCCCACATGGTAACACCCATGAAGGAAAAGGAGACTATAAAGGTTCATTGCAAGAAAAAAAATGAGAATTGGGGAGGAAGGGAGTGAAGGAGTTAATACACCAGAATCTTCAAAATGCTTTATAGCTAAGATCACAGTAAAGGTATTTCCACAAATGATAGAAAACCCAGGCCTGGGGGTTCAGACTGTGGATTTGCACTCAAGGATTCCAGATAATGAGTCTTGTCCATGATTGAAGTCTGAAACCAATCAGAGGCAAAAATATGCTTGGCCCCAAAATTCAACCAGAATACCTGATGTAAGCCATCATTTTGAAGGACGAGGCAGGGCAGTCTTTGGTTGGGACCCTTCTCTACTTTACTATGGTGGAAATAGACAAATGGATCATGAAGGAACCGGAGCAAAACACCATCCCTCTCTGGGTCCCAGGAGATCCTTAGAAGTTTGGAGTGGTGGCAGCAAGTGCTGTCATCTGTTCTTGAAGAGGAAATTGTATGGGGATAATTGCTAACTTTGGGGTATTGAATTACCAATGGGTCTACTAGAGACATGGACACACGCATGCACACGCACACACACACACACACACACACACACACACAAACTGGAGCAAGGAAGGTACTTGCTTCTTGCCAAGTTTTTCCCTTTATGGTCAGAAAAGAAAGGTGCCTGAAGAAAAAGAAAAGAGAAAGATCATATTCTAACCTTAAAGAGTCAAGTCGTTAGTGGATTAGGGTCTTTGTTTATAGAACCTTCCTGTGTCACATGTCCAGAGAGGAATTTAGTCTTTGGAGTTGAATTCCACTGAGTCTGCTTAATGCTTAGGTGTTATGGACCCCTGGAAACTGCTTCATTAACACACTGGTGGGGAAGCTGAATGCTTGTGTTGAACTGTAGAGTAGAACCTGGAGAACCTGCACACCTTCAGAGGAAGGGGACTGTTGGAGGTTTGGTAAACAAAAGGGGATTTACCCAAGCTGTGGCTGGAGGTACATCCCAGCAGACTCTAAGGGCAGGTCAGAGGAAGCCGGCTCCTGCCCCTACCAGGAGGGGCCAGGAGAGACCTGTCAGCTCAGGTAAGCGAGCATGCCTCTGGGTTCTCACTGCTTATCAGATCCACCCCAGGGAGAGCTCAGACCAGTGAGCACTCACAACTCTGCCCAAGACAGTGGGCAGACCTCAGCTCCCACTGGGTGGCATGGAGGAGGCTCCCTTGCCAGCTTGGTGACAGCAGAAGCTACAGTGTGTAAGGAGGGAGCACAACTCCTGCACCCCCGTAGCACTGATCCTGCTCCCCTGCCAGGAACGAGCAGCGATCTCCATGTACTATGAGATCTTTACCCCTTAGCAGGTGTTCTGAAAGACATGTTTAAAGTACCAAATAAAGTATATTTATCTTTTTTAAAAAACAAGAATAAAAATCAAAGATCATCAATCATCCCACTGGTTATGCAGACATAACCACTGGTAAAAGTTTTATAAACCATGTTACAGTTTGAATTTACTGTTTTTAGTAAATCCATTTTCATTCCAGAACGTTATTTCATGCCGTAGGGTAGTTTTCAATACTGTCTATTTATAGATACACAAGGCTCCTTTTCTGACAGGTTTAAATTCATCTCTCCGTTATTTGGGGTTGAAGCAGACTTCATATTAACTTATATACATATATATCTATCTCTACATCTACAGCTAGTTCTACATCTATATAGTCCCACCAAGATACATATATCTTGATTTCAGCAGATTTCATTGCTAAAAGAATTCCTCTAATAGAACTTCCCATGTTTCTTCCTCTTACCATTGCAGGTAACTCTCAAGACACATTTCCCCTGGGCCGCCTCCAGCCGGTGGCCGAGGGAGGCAGGTCTGTCCGGGAGACATGGGGCTGAGTCTTCCGACCCATCACACATTCTGGTTGTCACAGTGGACAGGCCCGGGCATAAAGCTCATGGATGTGGCCTCACAGTGGCTGGTCAGAGCAAGTGACGCCACGCAGGGCCCCCCTTGGCCATGAAAGGCGGGTAGAATACAGTGAGGATATGACAGACAGCACTTGAAATTAATATTTTCTTTATACACACACTCACACACATACAACACACGAGAGACTAGTAAGATGAAAAATTCTTTGACGATTTGCTGTTCATGTGACTTTCCACAGGGATACAAAACACACTTGCTTCCCAGCTCCCAAAGGTCTGGGTTACCTCCGTATTTTAGAACCCGAGGTGCCCGACCTGCCTGCCCTTGCCCTGCCCGCCCATCCTAACGCAGTGCGCGGGGCCTTGGTAGCACCTTGCTCTGGTGGCTAAAGGACTGCACGGGGACTCCATGAGAAATGGGGGGGCTTACAAAAAAAGTAAAGATATGCAAGTGTGCAGAAGTTGAATCACCTGCAGAAAGCCAAACGCCTGCCTCTCCATCTCTAGATTTTCTAGGTTGGGAGAGTCGTGAGATCACATCCGGCAACGCTACCTTGCCCGACTCTCTGACTTCGCCCTCTTCAGTGTGGGGGTGCGGAGGACAGTTCATCCATCCAGAAATCAGGCAAGGAGGGCGGCCTGTGGCTTCCTCAGTGTTGGCAGGTCACTTGGATGGTGGAGCTGTTCTTTCCTGGGAATCCTGGCCCGGACCGGGCTTGGGGACCACGCAGGACTGCATCGTCCGGATCAAGCTGGAAATACTGGGAAAGGAGAAAAGGGAAAGAAATGCCCGGCAAAGTCTCAAATTTCTTTTGTCCGTGTTGTTTGTATAGATCGCCGGTTAATAAAAACATGAAATTCCTGCCGAAGCGGCCAGGGGCCGAGAATCCTTTTGTGGTGAGCGCCCCCTGGTGGTTGGTCTTTTGCGTTTTCCCAAGAACACAAAGCACCTGGGCCCAGGCTACAGGTACAGTGGCCGGCGCCTCTGTCCACACCTGGACAACTATGCCTCACCTTCTCACCCGAGGGCTCCCACCCCCCTCTGACCCGCCCCTGCAGGCTCATCGCACTTTCTGTAATTCAGACTGAACCCAGCCCAGGGCTCAGGGGTCCCATCACAACTGCTGTGCCAGCTGGTCCCACCTGCTCACTCCCTCCTTTCAGGTGGACGCCATACATAAGATACTTGCCCTTCACAGAGCTCACCCACCCTGCCCCTCCACATGCCTATGTTGACTCAAAACCACCACCTACCACAGAATTCGCTGTCCCTCCCAGTTACCAACCCTCCCTCCACACTCAGACCCACCCTGGGAGCTGGGGGCAGCCAAGGTGACTCAGTGAAGGTGACTTCTGGTATGGGTCCAGGAGGCTGGCATGGCTCCAGATTGGACACCACAGGTACGTCGGAAGCTGTGTGATAAGACCTGAAGCAGACAGGCAGAGTTGTGGTATCACATCACAGCAAAATAAAGCAGTCAGGGAACATGAAGGGAGAGGAAGAGAAAGGGACTGCATGGCCAGTGTCATCTGGGCACAGATGGCACGTGGCTCATCTCTGATTCACTCCCACAACCACTCTTTGGGATGGCAGTTGTTTTCCCATTTTACAGATGAATAAACTGAGGCTCAGGTTAAAATTTAGCTTATCTTGAATTTCCTTAGACATTATCAATCAGCCTGTTACATGAGGTCACTTTGTCAGAGATACTTCAATTCTGCGAACTTGTAAGTCCCCTGAAATAAAAGCAGCACCCAGCATCCTCACCGAGACCCCTCGATTACATTTGGGCGTCTCTGGGGGTCTCATGTGGGCTCCCCTCATTGACACCTCTGCTGCCGGTGTGCTTGGGGAGAACGTTCTGGACCAGCTCCAGAGGACCCAGCTGTGTTTGCTGGGCTCCTTCAGCCCTTTCTGCTGCAGCCAGGCCACGCTCCTTAAGGAACCAGGAAAATGTCTTGTCCTGCACTGGGCATCATGCCTGGTGACCTGGGCTTCACCTGAAAACTGCTCTGTCACACTCTGCCCAGACCCTGTGGCCGCAGGGCTCAGACCAGGGGCCACTCTGGAACGCAGACACTGCTTTCTTCTTTAGCCCATATTAGACAGCAGATCAGGGCGATGACACAAACCTCCATAAAAGCAATAGCACAACCCAGCAGAAGGTGTTTTTTTGATGGGCTTGATGCTAGAGTGAAGATTGGGGCAAAAGAGTGAGGTTCACGGAGCCCTGACGGTGATGTTTAAAAGGCTTTGCACGGAGGAAGACATGCACCAGAAAAGGAGCTGTGGGGGTGACCCTGGTGACCCATATGGAGGTGAACTGCAAGTGGACAGTGACACTGAACCACGGAGGGTGTGGGCTAGGGCTGAGCCCCTTCATGGGCTCTGCAGGCTCCAGTTAAGACAACTCGCGTCGGGAAGGGAGCTGCTGAGTATGCCCCCTCCTGGGTCAAGGACTTTGAACTCCACCCAACAGAAGTGTTCCCCTGACTAGAGAGCTAATAACCCCTGTTCTCTGGACCTAATTACTCGTCTTCACTGACTATTGGTAAGAGCAGTAGCCAGGTGGTCAACAGGCTGCTTGGATCCGACTGAATGGCTAAACAGGAAGAAGAGGGTGGAGGCTTTGTGCATCGTCTCGCAGGGGACTAGTTTAGGAGAGACCCCCAGGACTCCAAACCTGCTGGAATGAATTACCAGGGTGCCCTCTGGGACCTTTCCAAACTGCCATGCAGAGATGGCAGGCAGGGCACACCCTGACCCCAGCTAAGAGCCCACTGTGGCCAGTTGCTTTGGCTTCTGTTTAGATGGGGAGCAGCTCCCACTTCCAAGGAGACTTCTAGAAGGTGAGCAGGACCACTGAGAGAGATGGGCAGAGCTGGAACCTCACCATCCTGACTCACGTATGGATGAGCGTAGGAAAAAGAACAGAAGGGAACACTTTGTTTTATTTCCCACCATTCTTTGGATTGATTTAATGGACAAATCCTAATGTCAAGCTTCCAGAAAAAGCTGTAAGCACTGAAGTTGAGCTGGATATACTACTACCCCATGCGTGTTCTGTGTTCACAGACAGGAAGCACACCTGTGTCCCATCTACGCCCCATTTATCTTGCCTCCACACGAGGGCAGCCACTGACCATCCCGTCCACTTAAGACAATACGACCGCAGGCCTGGAGCTCCAGGTGCTGGAGCAGAAAAGAGAGCAGGATGTGATAAACAACGTTTAAGACACTGAGAAGTGTGATTTCCAGGCCTAATACCTGCCTCTGGAGATTCTGCTCCGTGTCTGTAACTCCTCCGTTCATAAATTCTTAAGATAACAGCTTTATTTGGGAATTAATCCAGATTCTCATTATTCATTGAATTATACTTTCTGGGTGTGTAAGTTCCTCCCTTGGAAGTTTGGAAGCTGTGTTAAATCTTTCTGGCTGCAAGAATGACCGGGAGATGGGGAGGGATGGGGGGAGGAACTGCTAATTCTCGTGGGTTTCAGAATTATATCTTAAAAGTATGGATGTAGTTTAAAAGGGTTTCCAAATTAAATCCAGAGTGAAAATTGTCTTCTGAGAGGATCTGATGTGTATACTGTTATGGGACGCTTTCAATACAATGCGACCTAGTCCGTTGCCTCCCGGGCTCTAAAGGACCGGCCACCCTCCTGAAGCCGCCTGGTAGAGTGGGCTCAGCACACAGCCTCGGGACTGGGACTGCCCGGGTTCAAGGCTTAGCTTCATTTCTCAGGAGCTGTGTGACCTCAGTCAAGTTGCTTAACTTCTCTGAGCCTCGGTTTCCTCGTTTGTACAGTGGAGACAATACACCGACTTCACGGGCTAGTTTAAGGATTAAATGCCACGGCGCACGCGAGCAGCTGAGAACGCTGTTTGGCCAATACCTGTACCAGCTGTGGGCCACGCTCACCGTGACCGTGCCGCGTGCCAGGCGTTGCTCTAAGAACCCGCCTGTGCTAACGCCCTGAGCCCGCTCAACCACCCTGCGACGTTGGACTCAATGAACGCCGGTCATCATCCGTCGATCTGGACCCTCAGCATCCACGCTCCCTACTCCTGGTGACTCCGTCCAGACTTGGGCTGGGAAAGCGGGCCGCCCGCCTCTAAGCCCCGGCTCTGGGCGGGGCGGGTCACGTGACCTGGGTCTAAGCCAATCAGAGCGCCTCGCCAGCATCCCCGCAGGGACTACCTGTTGCTGGGCACGTGACCTGGAGCACTCCCTCCGCTGCACTCGCACCTGAGCGAAGGCGAGGCCGGCACCACTGCGGTCCTGGGGGGCAGGCCTGCCTGCCCGTGCGCCGACGTGGAGAAACTGAGTCAGCCGCTGGCCCAGGACATCATGTGACCCCACCCAGAGGGCCTGCCTGAGACAGGCCCTGCGGCTGGATTTCTCCGCAGCTCCCTGTGAGTCGGGGCAGTTGAGCTGGGATTTCAGGCACATGTGACAGTCCCGGCACAAAACCGTGATTATAGAATGTGTGTCTGGGCGCAGGACCCTGTCCCGGCCCCCAGCGCCTGTCGTGGCCTGTGACACGGGCGCCCCTGGGACGAGCGAGAAGGAAAGGGCGCCTCGGCCCAAGGACCCCCCCCCCAGGCCCGCCCCTCGCGGGGGCGGCTGAGGGGCTGGAGGCCGGGCAATGCGGGCGGGGGCTGCTGCCCCTCCCAGCCCCCCAGGAAGGAGCCTGCGGGCCCCACGGGCTGGGGCGGGGGCTGGGCGCCGACGCCCACGGGGGGTCTGTCTGAGCGACGAAAACCTGGAAATAGGTACTGACGGTCACACAACGTCCTGCAGGTGCCAAAGGCCACTGAGCTGTACTCACTTTCAAATGGCACACGTTATAGTATGCTTTTATATAAAATTTCATGTTCTACATTGTACCATGATAAAATAAATGTAACATAAAAACCCAGATCCGCTGTGACTCTGGGTGCAGTGGTTCGGCCTCACGTGCTAACCCCTCTGGGCTTCAAGGTCCTCATCGCGAAGGGAGGCGACAGGGTCGCCGGGCACCTGTGTGGTGAGAGGGGCCCGGCCCGGCTGGAGACCAAGCGACCAAAGGCAGCAGCGGGGCAGCCCGGGGCAGCCGCAGTCAAGGCCTCCTCGCCGGGGGGGTCCTCACCCCCAGCCCCCAATCCTCCACACACAGCCCTCTGTCCCTGCGCCCAGACATGACCCCGGGGGCAGGGCTGACTGCCCCCAGGGCTACCCCCTCTGCCCAGCTTTCCCAAGAGCCAGCCCCTAAGGGGCCCTCAGGTCCTAAGTATTTCCCAGTTGTGCCCTGGGCTTAGCGTCCCCACTGCAGGCTAAGCCTGCCCCTCATTTTCTTCTTTCCCGGTGGCTTCCAGGGCAGAAACCTGTGTTAGTGGCACGGTTAGAGTCCACAGAGGCAGGAAGGGACTCCTTAGCCATTTACTCTTCTGTTAGCTACTGAGGCAGCAGTTCATGGATACTGTTGATGTGACTTGAAAATTAAGTGGCCAGACACCCCCGCCCCCTTTACCCCCCCTCCCCCCGCCCCAGCGTGGGCAGGACAGCCTCCCAAATATAAAAGCAGGCCTGCGTCCTCCCGGAGGAGACGAGGGGGGCTTTCTGGTTATATACTGAGCTCAGCTGTTCACCATGGCTGCCATTGGTTTGTGTCTTGGGTCTGGGCCGTAGCCCGGGGAAAGCTCTACCCCCGGGCCAGTGGCCATGCTGCGCCTGGACTGTCCAGCTATCCTCCCCCTCCAGCACAGACTTGTGAGGTCACCTGGGGCGACTGCACAGACAGGCGCCAGGCTCCCCGCGCAGCCGCACAGACCCCTGCCCGCAGCTCAGGCCCCTCCCTGTCCATTGCCTGCACTGCCCAGTGTGACCCCCGCGGAGGCCTGGGAAGGATGTCTGAGCCCGTCCCAGGCCACCCCGCCTACCCACAGACCTGGCCTCCCCCTCACCGGGTGAAGGGTGCAGTCCTCCCGACTGCCAAGACTCGGCCAAGATTCGGACACCAGCTGCAAGTTGGGCGTCCCCAGGACCACCCTCACACAGACCAGCTCGCTACAAATCCGGGGATCCCCACAACACCCTCAGGCTCAATAATTCACTAGAATGACTCACAGAACTCGGGAAAGCTCTAAACTTACCGTGACGGTTTTCTTACGGTCAAAGGATGTAAGCCAAAATCCGCTGAGGGAGGAGAACTATAGCGCAGATCTGGGATTGGGAGGGTCCAGACAGGCAGCGTCCAGGTCCTCAGCGGTGCCAGGCCCTCCTGTCACTGATGGATGACAGTAGGCCCAGAGTGTTGCCAAGACAGGAAGCTCCCTGGAGTTTCAGTATCCGGAGATCATCAGGGGTTTATGACAGAGGTGTAATTGATTGACTTATCACCTGCCTGAATGAATTCCACAAGCAGCCCTCACCTGTCCCCCAGGTGTCAGGCCGAAAGCATGTGGCTCAAAGCCCAACTCTCTAATCATGTTGCTGTCTTTCTGTCCTGGCCAGTGTGAATCCTGAGTCATCTCATTTGCATGAAGTATCTAGGGCCCCCATCCGTCATCTCATTGGCACAGAATAGCAGGTGTGGTTCTGTGGGCCCACCATGAAAGAACACATTCCCATCACTCAGGAAATGCCAAAGGTTTAGAGTGACCGCCTAGGAACCAAATAAAGGCCAACCAGATTCCTTGTTACAAATCAGCTAGGACGGCCCCTTTGGGTGATTAGGACCCTGGGCACAGCACTTACATTTAAATTCTGCAATTAGATAGGTGCTTAACCAAAGACCAGAATCAAAGTCCTGTAATCATATGCATAATGTCACTTTGGCCTACCCACTTTCTGCGATTGTTTTATTCCAAACCCGCGGAATTAATATCTGTGTCGAATTCTGTTGAAGACCCTTTGTTTTGCCAGAGCTATGTTATCGTCATCTTGACATTCAGAAACTTCACCCAGGTTTGTCCCCTCGATGAAGGAGCCGGAAACCACGGTCCGTCCAGTTTGTGGACGCTGGCACGTGCCTGGGCGGGCCCCAGGACCTGCTCATGAATATCAGGACAGCCATTTATACCGAGCTCTTCTGGGGATTCAGCTGTCCACAGGCAGAGGAGTAGCTGAAAACAAAGTTACTATGTTTGTAGAAATATGAGCACTTCCCTCTTCCTTTGGGCAGACGGGCAACAGCTTGTTAATTTGCCAGATTACATCACCAACAAATAAACTCTACAAAGAACTTAAACCATGAAAGTTTGCAGCGCCACCTGGTTAGAATTAGACATCATCATCTGTATTTTACAGGTTGGAGGGACGAGAACGGTGGGGCCCACCAGGGCCTCCGGGGCACAACCTCTGGGGAGGGTGGCAGCAGAAGGTCCCAGGTGAGCAAGTCCGAGAAATCATCTTTTAACCCAAAAATGATCAGGCCAGAAGAGTAACACATCCTATCCAAAGCCCTCAAAAGCCTGAAGGGGCCTCTCAAATTCTGTCTTTAAAATCCCATAGTGGAAACCGCCGGCTCTTAGGGGGAACCAGAGCCCTCCCAGCAGTCCTTTCTCTGCCTGTGGGTGGCTTCCTAGGAATCAACTTCCAATCAAAAGATCACTTTGGGAGGTAGAAAATGGGAATGAGAGACTTGGGTGACTTTAAATCTCCCACTCCAGCCAGGCGAGTCGGGGCCTCTTGCCCTCCCTGGGAGTCAGACTTTCCAAAGAGACCACGATGTCACGTCCTCAATCGTGACACCCCCCAGACACTGCTGAATGCACCGGCCACATTCCACGTCTGCTCCCAATCTTTTGTATGCTCTCCAAGAATAAGATTGTACATAGCACTTTTTGTATCATTGGAGGTGTGTCTTCAGGATGGATTACGAGAAAAGGCATTGTTTGTCCAAAGGGTAGATGTATTCCTTGCCTACGGTTATCGTCACAATGTACTACAAACTCTGTGGTACGTACACAATAGAAACGTATTCTCCCACGGTTCTGGAGGCTAGAATTCCCAATCAAGGTGTGAGCAGGGCACACGGTCTCTGAAACCTGTGGGGGAAAAACCTTCCTGGCTCTTCCAGCTTCTGGTGCCGCCATAACCCTGATGGCCTGGACTGGCAGGGGTGTCACTCATCTCTGCCTCCATCATCCCGTGACTTTCTTCCTGTGTGTCTGTGTCTTCTTAGAAGGACACCAGTTGGTGGAGTTAGAGCCCACCCTCCTACAGTATGACCTCATCTTAACTTAATTATATCTGCAAAGACGCCATTTCCAAGCAAGGTCATGTTCACAGGTTCCGGATGGACATGAGTTGGGGGGACGGTGTTCAGCCCAGTGCTGTGAATGTGTCTGGAGTTCGGTTACATTCTGCTGAGTTTCCCTCCATGCACTTGTACCTTGAGGCTCTCCCCGCAGAAGGAAGTGGGAGCACCTGTTCTCGCAGCCGGAAACATGGTGGGTGGTCAAGGTTTTGAATTTTTGCCAACCTGATATGTGGAAAACAGGATCTCAGTATTCTGTTTTTCATTGCAGATAAAGTTGAGCATTTTTTTATGGGTTGATTTGTACACTTTGGGGAGGTGTCTGTTAGTGTCTTTGCCCATTTTTCTCATAGGCTTTGGTCTTTTCCCCTCAATTTTTCGTATGGAATTCATCCACCACTTTCCTTCAGTCCTTTTCTGTTGTCCAATTTTATGTGCCACGGTTTTCATGACCATTTAGCAGGAATTGTGACTCATACCAGCCGTGGAGCCTCTGTAAGTCTCTGCTCTGACTTGTGCGAAGTGTTTTAGACATACGGCAGCTTGGCTGCTGAAATTTCCTGGCTTCGTTTTCCTCGTTCAGTTGCATCTGGACCCTCTATTCCTGTTTCTCAGTTGTCCCCCTTCTGGCAAATGTTTGCTGCACTCCCAGCAGTTTCTCCTGTGCAGGGGCCCTCCTGGAAGAAAGCCCCGGTGGGTCCATCTTGAGCATCCACAGGGTGACCTTTCCACCTTTACGAGGGACAACCGCCATCATCCACGGCTGGGCCTGGCAGTGCCTCCCAGATTCACCTTCTCCTCTGTCCTTTAGAAGGAAAACCAGCGGCTATTTGGGGGGTTTCCTCTTCTCAGGTCCAGCAGATGCTCTGTTACTTCCTCTGCTTTTTCTTGCACCGACACAAAAACACACAGGCCTTTGTGCGGTGCATGGTTTTGTTCCCATGCGTTTGTATTTTGAAGTTCTTAAGAATACCTTGTGACCCAGTTTTATTGTAAATGTTATCTGTGGCTTTCGGTGGCTCTGGCTATTCTTCCAGGGGAATTCAGAGGGATTGAAAAACTAGACTCTTGCCAACGTGGCCATCTTCCCGACTTTCCTCTGTCTTTAAGAACTCTTTATGTTACTGAAATTGAACCCGGGATTCTGATCTGTATTAAAATATTATCTACCAGATTGTGTGTGTATGTGTGTGTGTGTGTGTGTGTGTGTGTGTGTGTGTGTGTGTTAACATTGGATGTAGTATTTTTGGTATGTATAGAGATCTTTTCAGTATTTATGTGTTCATTCACTTTACGTGTTTTATTCATCTTTTATGACATGGATTTTGCGTCATAGAGGAATTCACTGATGTTGCTTTCTACAATTTGTATGATTTCATTTTTTACATTTATATTTCTAATTCATTTGGAGTTTATTGCTGTGTATGGGGTGAGGAATGTCTCAGCATCTCTCATTAGAAAGCCAATCACTTTTCTGCCTTTGAAATGTCACCTTTACCATACACAGAATTTCCATAAGTACCCGGGTTATTTCTGGGCTTTTATTCTGTTCCGTCTATTCATGTACCAATACCATGAGTTTTCTTTAAAAACATACATTGTTGTACAATATTTACTACAAAATAGTGAAGGCATACCAAAAGGTTCCAAGAATGATACAATGGTGGCCTGTGTACCTACCTCCCAGCTTAAGAAAGAATTACTCTCCATAACATTGAAGCCCTTTGTCCTCCCCCGGCCCCCGCCCCAGACTGGCACAAACACCGTCAGCTTTGACTGGAAGGGACAGAGATAACACGAATTGAAAGGAGCAGTTAGACCAGCAGGAAACGACCTGAGAAACTGGTTGCAAGCGCTTTCTACCTTTTGTGAATAGAGGAAAAATGACTCCGAGCAGGGGTCCAGAGACATGAAAACTATTTCCAGGCCTTGAGACCTAATCCAGGAACTCTCAACATCTGCCTGGAGATGCTGCTGAGAACATGGGCCTGGGAGTGAGACAGCCCTGAGTTCAAATCTCTGCTACCTACTCGCTGTGTGACCTTGGTTCAGTTACCTGACCTCTCTGAGCCCTGGCTCTTCAATTGGTAGTTGCGAAGATTGCAGGTGATGATGAACACAGGTAGCTTAATATATGTGATTCCAATCGACTTAAATCCAGTTTAAAAATCATCCTGAACTCCGTCAGACTCAGTCTCAGCTCTCCCTAGACAAGAAACACTGACATTCTCACACCTCAGGATCATTCATGTAGGCCGCTCCTTCAGCCTAAGAGCTCCCCCTGGCCAGGGAGAAAAATTCCCTGGGGCTTACACACCAATATGAGATAGTCCAGAAACCGTGGAAAATCCTAAAGAACAAAGGTGGTTTCCCCAGGAAGCTCCAGTAGGAGCCCTATGTGGGACTGAGAGTCTGGCATATTTCCCATACACAGTACAGGTTGTTGATTGAATAATTGAAAACAATGAAGTAGATATTTTAACGATACTTGGTTTATCTACACTACCTTGTTCCCAAAAAGGATTTAAGTGGCTCCCATTGAAAGTTATATTATGTACCATGGATTAGGATAATGGCAAACCTCATCAAAATGGTCTCCTGCACGTATTCTCCCACTTCCTACATATGAGTAGCCTTCTAACTTTTCCTCATTGATACGTCATCTTCTGTGTTTTCCAAAATGTAATAATATTAAAACTCAAACATAGAATGGCTCATATATAAAACGCATATGTAAGACGAGAGCTATTTGTTAGAGGGATATATCTTATTGCCTAATGGCAGAATTGTGTTTCAGGGAATATGATCTAATTATGCATCTGGATTCCATGACATCCTGAAATAAATTCCACCTTATTTGATACTCAGACTGAAGCGGGAGATATCGATACTCCCTCTCACAGTCTATATTACTCTCTGTATCATGAGTGTACTCTTCTAGCAGACATTATTCGAATAAATTTGTTGATTATTGGTTTTAAGAAAGAAAAGAAAGGGACTCCTCAAAAGCACAGTTTTGCATTGGAAACAGTAATTTTAAGAAGAAGGAATTAACTGCCCGGAGCTGAAAAACAAGAGGATGAAAGAAAGCCCGTGAGAAACTGCTCAACCCAGTTTGTCCCTGTTCCTTCAGTTTAAGATCCTACACGGTGCGACAGCACCGCCTGCTGGGCAGATCTGAGTTGCACCCAGGAGGTTCCCAGATTCCTCACCCCACTTGCCTCTGCCCTCTACTTTAGAGGGGAGAAAACTGGAAATTACGTCCCCAGGACTAAGCTACCTCCAGAAAACGTAAGTGTAATGTTTTCTTTCCACTGCCGAAGGTTAACAAAGATGTGTCTTAAAACTCGTGTGTAACTAAGGCTATGGGACATCCCGACCCAGTGTTTTTATGTCAGTGCACGTACCAGTAATCCCCATGGATTAGCCCAGGCTCCGGACTAAGACTAATCTCATTCCATCCTCAAAACAACCTTGCAGGTCACCCTGGAGGTCACCCTGGTTTTACAGGTGCAGAAGGAAACTCGGAGAGAGGCTAAGGGAACAAGGAAGTGTTGCAGGACAGAAACCAGATGTCACAGGCAGAGATACTGGGGCTACTCGGGAGGTCGCTAGGAGGAGAGGGGAGTCCTGGGAGGTGGACACCATAGCCGTCTTGTCCCGGGCTCTCTGAAAACGAGAGCAGGTGACCGCGCCCTGTATGAGGCTGGGGGCACACTGTGAGAGGAGAGCAGCGTCCAAGCACCTTTTTCTCTGGAGAGGGGTCTTCCTCATCAAATCACCACTGCAGCTAAAGGTACCAGAACATGGTGCTACAGGGAGTGTTAGAAGGCAAAAGGAAATGGAGCAAGGACTGATGGACACAGAGGAAAAGAAAACAAGGCAGGGTCCTATTCTCAGGAAGTGAACAAAATTTAGTCAGCATTCATTCAACAAACTTTTACTGAGCACCTACTATGTACCTGCTCACAACACAAGAGTAGGAGACACAGCCTCGTGGAGCTTACAGAATTAAAATAGAACTTGAAATGAAAAGCATAATGAACTGTTCCATCTCCCTGTCATATTGTTGGCCAAGAGACATGCCTTTACTGAGGAAATAAATAACGAGTGCGACAAGGGGCTTTATACGATGTCATTTTTCTGTAAGACCACCCGTTCCCTGCTCACCGCTCTGCTCTTGGTTTCCCTCGTACATTTGCTCTTTCTCCCTGCTTTATTTATAATCCTTTTGCTTCTACTACTGCCGTCATTTTTCACAGCTTTCTTTATTCCTCCAAATTTTCCCTAACATTTATCTGCCCTTAACTCCAGGGCCTTTCAGAACTTTTGCAAAAATGTTCTCTTTTATTATTCACCTGCGAACACGAGCGTAGCCAAAAGGGGGGAAAAAAGAAAGAGACGTGTCCTATTTTTAAAGTTTGGATTGTTAAAATTGTTTAAGATTTGGGGCCAAAAAAAATCATTAAAATAATTTTACAATACTGTATTTAAACATTTCAAACAAAATATTATTTTCACCCATAATCTAGCCCCTTTAACTGTACAATCGCTTTCAGCTCTATGTTCCTTCCAACATTTATCCTCCATAAATCTAGTCTAGGACATAGTAATAACCAAGAGCTATATACACTATCATTTTCCATGTTTTTCTTTTAACACTGTCTCAGAAGAAGACTTTCACGTAGACTTTAATGTTTATGAAGTTAATTGCTTCAAAACATTTCTTTGACTGACAATAGCATGTTTAACCTTCCACCTATGAGATGTTTAGGTCATTTTAAGAGCTTCAGCTATTGTGTTTTTTGCTGCTGTGCCATTTCCTCTTTTGCAATGACTTTCTCAGGAGAAGTTCCCAGGGGCAGAACTCCGCATTGAAGGCTAAGATTGTGCGGTGGCACCCATGTGCTTTCCAAAATGGCAGCACCCACCAGCAGTGCCACCCAAGGGTGATGATTTTGCAGGGAGCGCCATTTGCGAGTTCCCAGTCAGAGACACAAATGTTCCTCTAAGTCATTGGCCCAGTGGCTCTTCAGGAGAATCTACCTTTCCGTTCAAGGCCACATCAGCACTCCCCATATCCCAGTTCCTCCAGAGGGGCACCCACCAGGTTGCTAAGCTCCTGTTCTCTGTTCAATGCCTCAGATATTAGAAACGCATCCCTTTCCCTCCCCGCTTGGTCTTCTCACTGTGCCGATGGAGGCAGCTGCCCATGCTCTGAGGTTATGTGCACCCTGAGCACAAAGCCAGGTCCTTGCCACTGGGCACGGCTGGCTCAGGGCTGGCCCACTCCATGCAACTCTGATGCAGCCCTCTCTTGTTAGTAGACTCCACCCACAGCCCTGGGCCCTTTGTGGCTCTGCCTCTCACCCCAGGCCCTGCTGCCTCCTGCCAATCACTTTCTGTCTCTATGGATTTGCCTACTCTGGAGATTTCATATACACGGAATCATACAATTTTTGGTAATTTGCAATAGGTTATGTCACTAAACAGAACGTTTTCAAGATCCGTCCATGTTGCAGCATGTTCAGTATTTCATTTGTTTTAATTGGCAAATAATATTCCACTGAACAGATATACCATATTCGATTATCTATTCATCAATTAACAGATGGTTGTTTTCACTTTGGGGCTATTATAAACAAAGCTGCTACAAACATCCCTGTACAAGATTTTGTTTGGACATATTTTCATTTCTCCTGGATATATAGCTAGGAGTATTATCTGTCTTTCTTATTATAACCACCCTCATAAGTGGGAAGTAGTATCTCATTTTGGACTCGATTTGCATTCCCCTAATGACCAATGATGGTGAGCATTTTTTCATGGGCTTATTGGGCATTTGGGTGTCTTCTTTGGAGAAATAACTAAGTAAACCCTTTGCCCATTTTTAAATTGAGTTGTTTGCCTGTCTATTTTTGCATTGTAAGAGTTATTTATTCTAAATCCAAGCCTTTTATTCAGTATATGATTTGCATTTTTCTCTCCCATTCTGTGGTGGTCTTTTCACTTTGGTGTCCTTTGAAGCACAAAAGTTTTTAATTTGGTAACATCCAATTTATCGACTTTTTCTACTTGTTGCTGTGCTTTTGACATCATACCTAAGAAGCCAGAGCCCAATTCCAGTTCATGAAGACTGACCTTCTGCATTCTTTTAACAGTTTTGTAGTTTTTGCTCTGACATTGAGGTCTATGATACAGTTTGAGTTAATTGTTGTATATGGTGTGAGATGGGGGTCTAACTTCATTCTCTTGCATATGGATACTCAGTTGTCCCGGGACCATTTGTTGGAAAGACTATTCTTTTCCCCACTGGGAAATGGTGTTGGGATCCTAGTCAAAAGTTAATTGACTGTAAATGCAAGCGTTTATTTCTGGACTCTCAACATATTCCATTGATCTCTATGTCTGCTCTTATTACCATTGATCTACACATCTATTCTGTCTTGATCACTGCAGCGATTTAGCTAAGTCTGGACATTGGGTGGAAACTGTTCTTTGTTTTCAAGATTGTTTTGTCTATTCTGTGACCCTGAATTTTTATGGGAATTTTATGATTCGTCAATATCTGCAAAGAAGCCCACTGTGATTTTGATAGAAATTGCACTGAATCTGAATATGAGTAGGATCGTCATCATAACATAAAATCTTCCAATCTTTGAACAAGGAATGTATTTCCATTTATTTAGATCTTCTTTAATTTCTTCAAACAAGGTTTTACAGTTTTTAGAGTATAAATTTTGCATTTTTGTTACATTTATTCCTATTTTATTCTTTTGATGCTATTGTAAATAAAGTTGTTTTCCCAATTTCAGTTTGTTCATTGTTACTGTATAGAAATATAACTGATTTTGTATATCAATGGACTTTTGTAGTGATTTTATTTTTATATTCCATCCAAAGCATTGCTGAACACAATCATTTCCACATGGAAACAGTGTGGATTATAAAAAAAATAAGAGGTGAGGCAATTGCTGTCTTGAAATTCTTAATGATTTTATCTTTGAACTTGGTTTTGGTAAGGGAAATCAATCCACTGGGACAATGCAGCATTTGCACATGAGCAAAAAGATGTGTGCAATATGCATGTTTGCTGCCATTCCACATACTGTTTAAAATACCCCATGAACATAGACTTCCCAGAGGAGCCCCAATGGTGGGAGTTCAGCAAGACTCAAAGTGAGTACAAGGTACCCCGTTATGTCTACAGTGGAGAAAGCTGGGTGGTGACAGCCCCAGGAGGCCACATTATCTCTTAGAACCTGAACTTGCTTCAAATACATAATGAAAACAATGTTGTCTTAAAAACACTAACGACCAAGGAGCCCTATTATAATCGTTCTGACTCAGGTGACTTCCTGGTAGGATGCTGAATTGTTCCTTTGGTTGTACTGAAAAGGATAACGTCACAGGAAAGGGTAAGTTCCTTTACTTTCAGTCCTGTCTCACTCATCAGAGAGTCTAAGGTAGAAAGTGCTGGTAGAGCATAAAACGAAGTACATGTAAAACAGTTGAGTTAGTTTTGTGCAACATTTCCATGGTTCAGATAAGAAGAAACTACACATGCACGTCGGAGCTATGATTTAGAAACGGTGTGACTTCTGTTTGAGACCCTCAGGGACAAAACACAAAAAGGAAAACGCTCCACGTTACTTGCAGCTAATGGCACCGCACCCCGTTTTTGCACAAGGGGTCCTGCATTTTCAATTTCCTCTGCACCCACAAATTACGTAGCCAACGCTGCAGCAGGAGACAAATGGAAGCCTCTTTCCCGGTGGTCCAGGGAGAGCAGCAACACGAGAACGTAAATGGTGCGTAACATCACGCTCGCCAGCGACCGGGGCCTTGCAGAAAGCAAGGCGGCCTGGGTGGCAGGACCAGGCCGGAGGAATCTGAGCGAGGCCTCGGAACCCGTAAGCGAGGGCGGGGGTTTGGAGGTGGGGTCGGAGCAGAAGAGCAACAAGATCTCATCTACGTTTCCAGACACTCGTTTTGTCTGCCGTGGAGCAGGCGGAACCGGCCGGCGGTCTCGGGTCACGCAGCTGCCCGAGGACGTGGGGTCTGCAAGAGGGGCGACCCACGTGCAAGGACGGTGTGCCCTTCCGAGAGGTGGGCAGGGCTGCAGGAGCTCGTTTGGGGGCAGAGCCTAAGGCACGTGTGAATCTTTCAGTTGGCGTGTGTATTAGCCCTCAAAGCGGCGACATCCGATCCCCCTCGAATCTGCACACACGTCCTCCCCGCCTGGGTTTGGACGCGCACAGGGAACGCGGCTTTCCATCAGGCCGGGCCAGTCCTCCAGAGCACCGAGATCGCCGGCCAGAGCGGCGGCGACCCCGGCCGGCCGCAGCGACGTCCGACGACGCACCGGAACCGACGTTGCGCCTGCGCAGGGGCCCTCGGCGGAGGCTTTTACGTCATCACGGGCGCGACGCCCAAAGGCTCGGTTCGGGGGTCTGGCTAGCAGGAAGGTGCGGCGGCGGGACCGGCCGGGAAGATGCCCGTTGCCGTGATGGCAGAAAGTGCCTTTAGTTTCAAGAAGTTGCTGGATCAGTGCGAGAACCAGGAACTCGAGGTAACGCTCCGCGTAGCGCGGGGCCAAGCCGCCGGGTTGGCCGCGGCCCCGGGCGGCGCCGGTCGCCAGGGTAACGGGGCCTGGGGCCTGCGAGGTGCGGGCGGGCACGGGCGCGGGAGCCCGGGACCCGCATCCGCCCCGGAGGCCGCGGATCCGGCGCGCTTTGCCCGAGCTCGCTGCGGGCCCTGTGGTTTGTGCGGGGCCGGGGTGCCCGGGGGGCCTGCGCGTCTTCGCCCGGACCCCCCCCCGGCTGCCCCGTTAGGCTGGACGTGGGGCGGGGCCTCGTGGGTTCTGTGGGTCCGCGCGTGAGCGAGACGCGGCCGTGGGAAGTCCCGCTTGGAAGGCCCCGGAGCGCGCGAGGTTCCCCCGGCGGCCGTCAGAGGCAGGTCCTCCTCTCGGGGGGCGACGGCCCCGTCCGCGCGGTAACCGCCGGGGCCGCGGGCCGGGCGCTGCTCCCCGACGGCCCCGGGGTCCGCGCCGCCAGCTTGACCGGGACACCCGCGCGTGTGGCGTCCCGGCGCAGGACCGCGGCTCCGGGGGGAAACGTGCCCCCTGCGCGGGCAGGCGCGTGTGCGAGCAGCCGAGGCCCGGGCGCGGGGGTCGGCGCGTGTTCCCGCGTGTTCCCGCTCCCCAGGGCCTCCGAAGGCCCGAGGGGGAGACGCTGCTGGTGGCGGATCCGCAGTTAGCACTCTGGTGACAGTGATACTCTTCTCGAAACAATAAAGCTGGAGAGTACTGAGGTCTTTCTCTTTCACTTGCGGCCGTCTAGGCTCCTGGAGGAATCGCCACCCCCCCGGTGTACGGTCAGCTTTTAGCCTTGTATCTGCTCCATAACGACATGTAAGTGCTTTTCGTCTAAACCGAAGGGCAGCCGTCTCTTCGGCGCGTGCAGAAACTACCCGCGCATTGAAGGGCATCGGTAAAACATGGGCACCGGGACTCATTAATGGGTCATGTATTACAATATGTAATGTACCTGCGCCATGTGTTGAATCCTAACTTGATGAATTACGATTGGGCTGAGATATTCAAAACTACACTTATTTTACATAGACCTTATGAAAACATTCTAATTTGTGATGAGAAACTGCAGTGTCAATAAATTCCTCTAATTCTATTGACCTTGTCTTTTTTGTCTTTCTGTAAACCTTCCTTATGACCTCAATTGAGTTAACTTCACATGCAATCAGTAGACCAAGAGAAACTGAAGGAAACGTTGAGAAAGCTAAGAATTTATTACTAACTTGTATGAGATCTCTGGGAAATTTTGTTTTTTAGTTACTGCTAATTCGTGTTCAGTGAGGAAAAGCAGAAAGCTTAACTGTGCAAAAGAATAGGAATCCCTCATGTTTCTAGGACCCATCAATGATTACTGTTGAATTTTGTTTTAAATTCTTCTAAACCTTTTCATGTCTTTTAAAAAGCTAAACCGAGGTTTTGTATTACACATGTACTCTAGAAATTATCTGTGTCATTTACTGTAATCCCATCATATGATGTTTGCTGTAGTTCAAGCTTCCAAACTTAAAAACTGCTTTGAACTTTCGGTGGCTCTGTCCCCACTAGTATGGGGAATGGTCACGATAAGGAGAAAAGCATTGTGTACTGTATGTATTGTCACATAAAACTAAATTTCATTCCGTATTATATAGAGTATTTTAAAGTATGCGTCTGTATGTTTGTGTTGGGATCTAGAATTTTAAATATTTACTGACTTGATTTTTTTTTAAATTGCTTATTCTTTCTTGGATGTAAATTAGGAACAATGCAAGATATCTTTGGAAAAGAATACCACCTGCTATAAAATCTGTAAGTATTCTTTCAATGTTTTGCTGCTTTAACATAGTAATGACATTCACTTAAATGGCCATCTCATAAAAGTTTGTTTGCTTCCCCATGTGGTTCACAGAAATTGTTATTAAACTGGTATTAAAGTTTAAGCATAGATCTTCAAATTCTTCTGATCAGAAATTTTAATTTCCTTTGGATGGTATAGAAATCTGTGCTTAGCTCCAACCCATCAGATTTCTTGAGACATTTTATGTAATGTCACTTAAGCAGATAAACAACTGAACCGTTTAGACAAAGATTTGGTGGTGGTGGTTGTTTTTAACTGATTTATACAGTTCCCTAAAATGGTACTTATGTTGAACCTTGTATTGTTTATAAGAATATTCTAAAAATTGTGATTACTCATAGCATTAAGATTATTTTTGCTAATTAGGGTTTCACGTTTCTTATTTTGAGTGGGAGAGTAGATGAAAAATAACCTCTTAAAAGTTTTTTCCAAAATGGAATGAAGTAAGTTTTTATTTTCAAGTGAATCACTGTCTAACATAAATGTGAAGTGAATTTTTTAAACATCCACAGAATATTGCCAAGAATTCACCTAAACGGTGTCAGTGATATTAATGGGAGCTTATCCTTAGAGAGGCTTCAGTGTGTGACGTCTTGGATTGGCAGTCTGTACTGTTAGCCATTTTGCTATTACTTTTGTCCTAAGGAAGTATATATGTATAGATCGATATTATATGTTCTACATGTTACATGCATTTAATGAAATACTATGTATTCTATATGAAATACTATATATATTTATCTTTTAATGAACAACGTTTAAGATAATTCTCACACTTAATTCTGAAATATTTTTGGGCTAAATTCTCATGCCTTAATTTGCTATTATAATAAAAATTTATATCAAAGATATAAATAGACTTTACTGTTGACGGCTTTTAAAACCCTTTTTGATAGTGATTGAGCTGAAAAAGTAATTCCAACTGTTAAATGTTGAATTATGTTTTAAGATAACTGTTGTTGGTAAATCTGCAGAGTGAATGTCCTCCAAGGCACTAATATTTATTGCAGGCAAATTCTGAACTCGGGGGAATTTGGTCAGTAGGACAGCGAATCTGGCAGAGAGATTTCCCTGGAATCTATACGACCATCAACGCTCACCAGTGGTCTGAGACGGTACAGCCAATCATGGAAGCCCTTAGAGGTAGGGTTTCTTTGTGGTTAAGAATTGCGTTAGACTAGACCTGACCCCTAAGTGCTGGAATGTTGAAGTAAGTCAGTGGTGTGTTTTAAAAATAGATCTTTTCTAAGTGAATGGGGCAGTTTTCAGAATTCTTTTTTAGATTTGTTATAACCGTGCTTTTTCGTTTCCTGTTGCTTGTGATTACATAGACAGTTCAGTTGCTGTCTCTTAATTTAGTTCTAGATTGAAATTGCTCTTGTCAGTCAGAGGGGTTTTTTGCTGCTACACTGAGATCTTGTAATACTCTAATAAGTTCAAGATAAAGGTTAAGATTTTTAAAACCCACAAATTTGAAGTAGAGACGCTTTGTTCTCTGTTGATCTCAACCTTTGGTAGACGTCTCCAACTTGTGGATTTTTAACTAATCAGTACAAAGATGCTCAGAGATGTTTAAAATTGCTTTAAAGGACTGCAAGCCAGGTGCGACAGGGCACTGATCCCATGATAAAACTTGCCCTGCCGCTGTCTTTCCGTTCTGCCTCCCCACTCTTTGCTTCCTGTCTTCACCCTTTGCTTCCCGTCTTCCCGGTTCACTTTTACAAATTCACGGAGTGATCTCTTTTATGTGGTTGTGCCCTGTTTCTTAGTTACCTTGTTTCTATGGTGAGTGCCTGCCTTCCTGCTAGGGGAGTCGGTGAGCAGGGGTTGATGAGTAACCGCTCACATCCCTGGTAAGGGGCTTCGGCTTTCCAGGAGAGCAGAGGTAAAGATTGCTTTCGAGGTGTATTAATTCTCAGAATGGTAAAACGGTAGGTATCAGCATAAAACAGAACGACGCAAGTGACAAAACAAGCGGCACTTACTTTCAATATGAAGGAAATGAGCAAAAGTGTGGGGCTGGCACATGGGGGGAAGGAGGAATGTGGAATTGGGTTGCACAGGTACAGGGTTCGTGCACGGGAAACAGCCTTAACCCCTCGGGTGTTGGGTATGGCGGTGGGCTTGCTGGTGCCTGGTTCCGTCTCACTGTCACAGCGTAAGGATGCAGGCCGTGTGCCTTTTCCCAGCGTCACACAGCACGTTCACTGGCAGGACGAGGGCTCAGGTCTCCTGGCTCGTTCAGCAAGTGTTCTGTTGTCTGCCTTCAGTGGGCACCCTCGGCGGCCTCCCCAGCGCCTCCTCCATGGGCTTCTCCTTTAGCTTCAGATGGAAGGCGTCCAGGCGGCCCCTGCAAGGCTCGATAGGGTAACACGTGGGCGTTGGGACTCGGGAGCCAGACTTCTGGGGGTCAGATCCTGGTCGGCCGCTTACCGGGGGTGACCTCTCTGTGCCCCATTGTCCTCGTTTGTAAAATAGGATTAGAAATGGTGCTTTCCTCAGGTTGTTATAAATGCGTTAATAGGTGTACACACTCACCAGGTTCTAAAGCACTTTCATTCACCTTCAGTATTTGTGACTATATCGAGAATTTTACAACTCCTCAGATTCACGCCTGTTGCTACGTGACAGGCAGCCTGGTGAGGAGAGTCTCATGTAGATCTGAGTTACTGCTAAGTTCCGTGTTTGCTTTTTGATGTATTATAACACAGACGTCTTTTTTCTGGGTAGGAACAGTCACTTTCTTAGCTCTCTTCACGTTCTGTTCTGAATTAGTCACAGTCCTTCCAGAAAAGGGGAAATGGCTTGCCTGAAGAGAGGCTAGTGGACACCTTTGCAGGGGATGACAGCGAGGGCTGGTGAGGCACGCGTGGGCTCGTTGTAGACGCAGCCGTTCTCACCCTCCACCCAGAGGGGCCAGCAGGGCTGCAGACACAGGCTTAGAAAGGGGCGGGAAGTACTTCCGTGGCCTTTCTTCTGGCCTCTGGCCCGTGGAGCCCCCCTTCGCCAGGCAGGGGAGTCGGGTCCTGCAGGCCTCGGTGGGCCACCTGCCGAGGGTGGAGCGTGGCCCGGAGGGCACAGGTGGGTGGGAAGGGTGGGTCAGCTGGCTCACCTTCCCTGCGGTCTGCAGCACGGGTCGTTCCGGGGAGTGTTTGTGGAACGACTGCAGGGCACTCGGGGAGCGTCTCCCCTTTCACCAGGCCTTGTCCCGTGACGAATTGCTCAGTCGCTGGGTGCTGGCTCCAGCATGTCATTCTAATGCCTGCCCTCGTGCGGTCACATGTTCCACAGACACGAGGTCCTGCAGTGACTGCTTAGAATGTAAGCATTAGACTCATTCACACCCGGTGGTTAAAAGCAGCCGGTGGCCTCTGACTGCTTCTCGGAACACTGAGCCGTGGTTTTGGCTGCTCAGCCTGCTTCTGTTCGCTCCCACTTTCCCGTGTGGCCCGTCCTGAGTCTCCTCTCTCCATTCTGTCTCTCTCTGCCATTCGCATTCTCTTCTTGTTCTAGGCCCCATCTCCTTCCTCTCGGCCCTAGAACATCTGGCCAGAGTACTTGAACTAAAGTAACTGTTTTTCCCAAGTGAGCATCGTTTTTGGTCTGCCCTTGTGTTTCCCTTTCCCGTGGTTGCTCTCGGCTCTTTTCCATTGAGTGTCTGTAGCCACAGGAGAAAAAGTTGCTTTGTCTCCAGGGTGCTGTAAAAGTCTGCTCTGAGGTTATTTGCTGAGAGGTTGGTACTGAGAGGAAGGCGGTGACTTACAGGCGGGAGGAGAGCAAACCATGGCTCCAGGACAGCCGGAGAGGGTGCCGGCTCCGTGGGGAAGGAAGGAACGAGGTGGAGTGTCGGCAAGGCCCCGGAGTGGGAGGGAACCCCGCCCGGGCCCGGGTCGTGCCGTTGCACCCAGCGACACCAGCACCAAGCACGGGGTCAGCACATCCTTGGTTAGAGGTGCCGGGCACTTTGGGGGTCCACCCTTCTGTGGAGAAGGAAGTGAGCTGATGGGGGAGGCGGGGCCGAGGGTGGCACACGTGGTCAAAGGTCGCTTGTTAAGTAGGGGAGCAGTGTAACCAGCTCGTGGGTTTGGAGGTGCGCGCTGCCGGAGGAGGCCGTGCCCACAGACCTGGGATGGCAGAGAGCCCGCGGCCGTGGGAACCCCGAGCCTGGGCGGGTCTGCAGCAGGCGCCTGCGGGGTGGGCGTCTGTCAGGCAGTGTCCTGGGTCTGGGGCCTGTCACATGGACACCGCGCCACCGCATGTGCAGAGGAACTGCGGAGGATTTCCTGAGGTGCTGCCGGCCTGGCGGGGGAGCCCCTGTGTTACTAACAGGGCACCGGGCAGAAGACAGGCCGGGGCTCCACTTCTCCACTTCTTCACCGTCTCGCTCCGTCCTGAATTCTTTCTTCAGTGTGGCGCTGAAGCCCGGCGAGTCCCACTCGTCCTCTAGTGTCGCTGCTAGAACTATTTGTAGCCCCTTCCTCTTCTGTTGTTATTCGGGGCTGACCTCAGGATTTGACCCTGAGTGAAGTCAAGGGCGCGGAGCAGACTGGACAGGTGGGAAGGGCGCTCTGGTCAGGGGTTTGTCCTGCAGCCCCGGGGGCGTCCTGTCCCAGACCCTCCCGAGCGGGGTACCCAGCTACACAGACAGCTGTTTTCTGCTCCATTCACTCCAGTGTGTGTGAGTGGAATGAGAGAGCGATTTAAAAACCTACATCACAAACAGATGTATTCCATGAAATATTCTTCGGGTCTGACTCTTGTATTAACTCTTTTCTATCTTTGTCGCATTCATTATCGTCTGAGAAAGATTATTCACCTAGAAAGAAGTGTAAGAGGTTTGTTTGTTCAGCAATACTTGAGCAGCTCTCACATGCTAGACACGTGTGTGTCTGTAAGCACGGAAATCTTTGGGTCGAGCGAGTCTTACAAGATCTGGACAAGGACAATCATGTGATTTAGTGACCTGTTTTAAAGTGTCAGCTTTCAGTGACTGTGCGAACCCTCCTCTCCCACAATAGATGCAACAAGGAGACGAGCATTCGCCCTGGTCTCTCAAGCTTATACCTCAATCATCGCCGACGATTTCGCAGCTTTCGTCGGGCTCCCTGTGGAAGAGGCTGTGAAAGGTATTTCTGGCCCACTTGTTACTTTCAAGGAGAGGGGAAAATGGAGGTGACAGGGACGTGACAGGTGCACGGTCCCTTCCGTGAAAGCCTTGGGCAGGATACGGTTCTGGAGTTCGTGGTGTCTGCTCTCCAGGAGGAGGACGTGAAATCTGTAGCACAGCACCCCGGGGTCTGTAGGGAGCACAGTGGTTCAGGGTGAGTGTCCCTGTGGGGATGGCTTCACAGCACCCTCACGGCCAAGGCGGTTACAGGAAGGAAGCGTTGGGTTTGGGAGCCTTGGGGCCGCCGAATGTGGGTGAGCGAATTCAGCTCCCTCTGACGCTCTACCTGGAGACAGCATCAGACGCCACACGTACAGGACCTGGTCCCCCGGCACCGCCCCCCACTCCAGATGCCAGTCCCGAGTCCAGGTGATCACCTGTGCTTCTGACCACCGGGCGATAAATCAGAGGTTCCCGGGGCCCAGCCCCTCCTGGGGTCTGACCACTCAGCTGCACTGGCTCACAGATCTCAAGGAAACCTGCCTAGTCACTGGATTACTGATGTATTACACAGGGCATTAAAGGAGACGAATCAGCAGCCAGATGAGAAGCTTGGGGCCCAGCACCGTGACATGTGAAGACGTTCCCAATGAAAAGGGGCCTATACGCTGTCCTTTGGGGGTTTTAAGGAGGCTCCCTTAGGTGGTCACTATCGCCCAGGCCCAGGAAATCCAGGGGTGGGACTGGAAATTCCCACCCTCTAACAACCTGACTGGCCCCTGTGGGTAACCAGCTCCCCCCTTGTTCAAAAGTCTCATTAACATAAGAAAAGACCCATTTTGCTCTCATCCAGAAATTCCTAGGGGTTTGGGAGCTGTGAACCAGGAACTGGATGAAGACCAAATCTGAGAAATATATTTCATTTGAATGACCAAATCTGTATATATATTCTTTATAAATCACAATATCATAGGACCTTTATTTACTTTTAAAGCACTTTTTGCCAAAGATAGGCACCAATTAAAGATACCTTAAATTAAGAGTTTTGGGAAGGAATAAATACTTCACCATATTTATGAAATTATAATTTGGCTATGTCTCCGAGGTGTATGTACCCTTGTTGCATATGATTATTCTAGCTCTTTCCTTACTGGAACCTCGTGTTCCCGTAATCATTTCTTGTCATGGTTCCCACGGCTTGACCCCTGAATATTGTCTACCTTCATGTCTAACACGTGTGATCAAGATCGAAACCCTATTAAATGATGGTGAGCCCTCTAAGTTGATGCCTAGGCAGGAGAAATTGGAGTGCTGTTGAGTAACAGTGGGGAGGATGGGAGGTGACCGGAGCAGTGAGTTGTGGGGACAAAGGGCAGGGTGATGAGGGACAGCATCAGTATTTGATTGACAGCAGTCCCACCTCTAAGCCCCAGAGAACATAGTCCTGACGGTGGTGGGAATGCGCGGCTATACAGGTGGACCAGGTAAGCCAGAGTCGTCATTCTGGGCTTGAACTGGGCAGCTTCTTTAAACCGGTTTTTCCCCTCAATTCAACGTGCTGATAAATGCATTTCATTTTCGGAACATGAGTCCTAAGTGATCTCAGTGCTCACATTAGAAGCCCCATCTCACTCTCACTTGGTGAAGGGGGATTCTTCCCAGTCTCTCTCTCCAGCCTGTCTTCCCTCCTGTTTCTTACCAGTACCCTGTGCCCTAGGTGCTTGAACCCGTCTTCCCCACTGGTCCCCAGGTGTGCTTTGGCATTTTCATTTCTCAGGTGAGGCCCTGAGATTGCCGTAGAGCATTGCACTCACCTTGTTTCATTGTTTTACAGTGATAGGCGTTTTTATTCTCCAGCCAAAGTAGGAGCTCCATCAGGCGCCAATCTTATTCTTCAGTTTCCAAGGCCTAACAGTGTAGACACACAAGGCAGCTTAATGAAAGTTCTTACTCTTCTCTTGAAATTGATCGCTGATTTGTTGCCTAATAAGTAATATACCCCAGATCCCATACTGGGTTGAATTCTTGTCCCACCCCCATGCTAGCAGTTTGACCTAGGACAAGTCACTGGAATTCCCTGAGCTTCATTTTATATCTCTGTGAAATTATGGTTGTATGTCTCATTCCATGGAGTTGTTATGACGACTACAGAAGTGATCCTAGAAAGCCACCTAGTACGTCCCCTACCTCCTGGGCAGCCTGTCTGTGTGGGAGTTGTTTCTGTTACTGCCGTCCTCTCTTATCACTGGTACAAGGACTGCAGAAAGTACCGTGCAAGTCCCCTTATGTCTTCTTTTAATGATATTAATCATGTTAACACCAAATACGTATGTTATAGAAAACTCGTCACCTGTTAGTGAGTATACCAGTCTGACAAAGTAAGGTGAAGCTTTGATCTGTTCCAGAAATATTTCAAAGACAAGTTTACGTGAGAATGCTATCTGTAGCATATCTTTCTAGTGAAACTGCATATGTCATGTCTGCCATATAAGTCATGTCCTTGGCAGCAAATGAAAATTGGGGGTTTTGGTTATTTCTTCATTTGTGAATTAAATACATCTTTTCAGGTATATTAGAACAAGGATGGCAAGCTGACTCTACCACGAGGATGGTTATGCCCAAAAAGCCAGGTAGGTGGAGCTCTTCACCCACTCGTGCAGCATTGAACTCGGTAAGACTGCTTTAGCTTTTCAGACATTGAATTGAGTGATTTGGTATACAATTCGGCTATACCAACAATGAAAATAACTCATGTTAAATGTAGATACAGAATGATGGACACTTAGGGTAGAGAGGATGTAAAAGTCACCTAGTTTTATCTTAATTTTTAAAAATGTATTTCTTGTATGTAAACTATTTTATGTGGGTGTTTTATAATTCTTATGACATAATTTTTACTAATTATTAATCTCCCATTCTATTTATGGACCCGTTTCTAACTGCATCCTTCATATCTAACTGTTGCCTACAAACTTTTAATACTCAGATACTTCCGTTCCCCCTCGTACTGTAGACACATAGACTCTTCAAAACAAGACTTTCCATAACTTGAATCTTCACAAAATTAAGTAGTCTGGCTTCCTTTTAAGGCTTTAGATCAGGGGTGTCGAAACTTTTTTCAACGTTTTTTACCAAGGGCCATATGCGGTGAAATACACAAACAGCCGGGCCACTCCCTCGAGGTGAAGTACGTATTGCCTCACCTGGTTTATTTAAGAAAACTAAATCTATTTTTGGAGTTTGCTGCGGGCCAATTAACAATGGATCCTGGGCCACAGTTGGCCCGAGGGCCGCAGTTGGGACCCCCCTGCTCTAGATCACGTGAGCTGTCTTTGTTGTCTGGGTCCCAGGCCCTCGGTCTTGCTGTCTGACTGAGGGGTGCTGTCTGCCTCCTGCTCCCCAGGTGTGTCCCATCTGCTGGGATTTCAGAGCTGAGCTAATGCCCACGTCATACACCCGTCTGACGTACCTCGTCAGGTTTCCTTTCCCTGCTCTGAATTCCTGCTATGTAGGTGTCCTTGACTCCACCATGAAGTATCGCACAGGTCTCAAACGGGTCAGCCCTGTGAGGGTGCAGAGGCGTGGGGAGACATGGCCCTGGCCAGGCGAGATGAGAGAGGACTGGTCAAACACAAGACTAACGTGATAGAGCATCGTTCTTACCTCTGTGGGACTAGTGGCCATATGTGCATATTGCATTCAAGATGACATGTGCTGCATGAGGATTCTTTATGATGACTTCTGTTAACCGGGCTGTAAATTTTGTGTGTTTAGTTGCAGGGGCCCTGGATGTGTCCTTTAGCAGGTTTATTCCTTTATCAGGTAGGTATTCTCTTATGCTCACTTAAAATATGTGCCATTGTTCTTAATCATTTGTAGTTTGTGTCTATTTTCCTGAGTTCTAACCTCGTAAGGAGATTGAATTTTTTACTTGGTATTTATAATAATACACCTGGTTACAACAGTGATAATGTGGGCCGCCCTCTAGCTGACCTTGAACACCAGCCGGGTGGGGAGGCCGTGGCGGAGCTGCTCACCGGCATTTGTCCTTCAAAGGCATCCTGGGCTGGCACGTGGCAACTTAGGGCAAGAACTAGACTTCTGGACAGTGGGCTTCTTTGTGGACTTTTTTGTTCATTCACAATGTGAGATTCTCGTAGAGCAGTGTGTGTCACAGGGTAGCACTCAGTAATTTATTTGTAGAATTAAATATCGCATGGGTCGGGGTCTTTCCAAGAAGAGCTGTGTTCTCTTCAAAGATATGTTCAAAGCCAGACATGGCTTTACTCCCAGTTTGGGAAAACTACTCATGAAAGTTGAGACTTATGGGCTCGTTTTTCAAAAATGCCCCAATTCAGGGCGAATCTAGGAAAGTTTCCTTGTTGTCAAATTAAAGATACTGGAGGGTGTGGGTGGCAGAACCGAAGCTTTGTTACACGTGTAACTAACTCGCGGGTGTTTCTCTCTTTGACGCACAGAACCTGCACCAGTTCCACCAATCCCCAACGAGCAGCAGTTAGCCAGATTGACTGATTACGTGGCTTTCCTTGAAAATTGACTTGCCGTTGAGTCCCACACCCACGTTCAGAGTCCTGTATACTGACAGATAGAGAAATGTCAAATTCTTCTTTTCAATTCATTGGCTGGATGAAGCACCTCAGCATTCCTCACTGAGTATGTGATAAAAATACATATATAACAGAAAGTATATTATATGTATTTTGTCCTTAAAGATCATGCTGACTAGTTGTTGTTGAAACACTTCTCGTTTTATAATTGCGATTTGGATGGAGCCCGTCAGTAGTTCACAGTCGGCTTCCATTTCCTCATGACCCGTGAGCGTGGCCCTCCTGCTCCGTGCAGCACCCCGGCTGTCAGCTGTCTCTCGTGCCCCGGCACACAGCACACTCCCACCCACCCGTACCACTCGTGGGTACTTGTAGTGAGTCACTGGGGCATGCGGGGCTCTCCCCGGGGGCAGTATCTGAACGGCAGGGCATTCTGACTCACCCGCTTTGGAGAATATTCTCTCTTTTCTCCTCACCTCCTGAGAGTCACTAATACAGGATACTGAAATACAGCTGAGCAGCAAAGAAATCATTTCCTTGGTAAACCAGTTTGTTCACGTCAGACTTCCTTCTGATGGAGTGAGTACATCCATTGCTGGCCGTGGAGGGCTTGCCATGAAAAGGCAACTTATTTAAGATGTTCATGAGGAGTACTGAGTTGTAATGTTTCCTTTCAGAAAAAGGGAACGTAGTGTATGGAATGCATCATATTGGGAAAGAAGCTCCTAAGATAAGTGATATAGTTTGTACAGCTATCCTGAAGCCTGTCCGTTGCTCACGTTTATCCCTCGGTTCAAGTTCTGCCTTTTGGAGAAATACTGAACACGTCTCACGTTTTGTGTGGCAGCCTTCTGAATATTTGAAGTTCTTTATTGTATCTTCAGGTTAAAACATCCCCTCGTTCATGTATTTTGCATTTGTTCAATAAATATTTAATTGAATTCTTCAACTGTTTCATCTAAGGCTGTTTTCTAGAAATTTCACTGTCCTGGCCTTTGTGTGGATACATTCTGGTTTGTCATTGTCTCTTCAAATAGGAGTTTCTCAACTAAGTAGAAATGACCTATATAGTCGTAATTACATGATTCACTTTTCTCTCCTTTTAAATACATTTTCCTGGCTATTTCAGTTTTTGTTAATATTTGTAGAAATACCTTTTAAATGAACATTTTATTTAACCCTGATGGGTCAGTCGTGGTGTTAAAACTCCTTGTTTTACAGTTGAGCAAATGGAAATTCAAGAAGTCGGAGGGTCAGCAGCTAGAAATTGATGCCAGTTTTAGAAATTCCAAGTATTAGTACAGATGGTATCCATGGGCCTTATATTTAATAGCAGACGGGAGTCCACCCAGATGCTCCTTAATGGGGGGCTAGTTGAATAAACAGCAGTGTACACATAGGGCCGCGCTGCTATAAAGTAGTGAAGGTCTTGATACACTGAGGCCGGGTCACCAGAGTGAAAACAGGAAGCACAGGGCTTTGTGCTGCTGTTCTGAGGGTAAGAGGGTGAATGGATACAAATGTGCACACACACACATCTCCTATTTCAAAAAGCAACAATTTAAGTATAAACCAAAACTAACAAAAATGGTTTTCTAAACGGAAAAGGAGGAGGGCAGTGAAGTAGATAGAGAAAAGAATTATTTCCTGTGACTTGAACAGAGTATGTTACACTGTCAGTGGGTGTATAGGCGAAGGACGAAGAAGTCTTGGACTACCAAATGTGGTTTCATGGTTAATCATCTTGGCATCACTATTATTGAAACTTTATTGTAGAATGAAGCAGTTTAGAAATTATATAATGTCATTAGAAGCCAGTAATTTTAAATTTGGTGTAGAAACCTCATTGTTTATTTTTCTTTCTAAATAATAACTATTTTCTGGCTCTGTCCAACTGGAAAGGCCTGGAATAATCACACCCCAGGAACAGTGAGCACCGCTAGCACCCCGGTTGTGGTGTCTGGTCCATTTTCAACTAAATGGAATAAGAACTTCTTTGCAAAAAAGTTCTAAATCTCGGGCAGTAATTATACAGGTTGATATCATACATCAAGCTGCCCCAGATTCAAGAACGTTTCAGAGACGAAGAGGATTCTTTCAAAGGTTATAGATGCCAACCTGAAGGGAGTCCCACCGCGCAAACATCCGGCAAATTGAGTATGAAAAATAGGTATATGTGCTTACGTTTTAGGCCCAGATCTGTAATTATGGACTAAAATTACCTTATCCCGTACAAGAAAGCAGGCTAAGTGCTTGACTCCACCCTCCCCCTTGTTCATTATCAATTTTCGGGATAATGAATTGATGCTCTAGCAATCTCCAAAGTCACAAAATTGGGCATGCAGGGTAGTCAGACAGCCAGCGTCGGAAAATTCCTTATGGAAGAATTCCACCTGGTACGTGTAGGTAGAATCAGAAAATCAGTACTTGACAGCTTCTAATGAAATAAGGGGTCGAGGCTGCTGAGGTCATGGGTCTGAAAATGAGACTGAGCGTAAACTGCATCCAGCACGTGCCTCAGCCCATCTGTGTGCCCCGGGGGCTGCGAGGCGACCAGCCGCCCGCAGGTACCCTGGCAGCACCTTGCTTTGCATCACAGGGGTGCCCACCTGTCTTGCTCTGGGGCTTACCCTGACACTGCCACAGGGGTGCCCGCACAAACCTGCCTGAGGGAGGTAGCTCTGGGGCAACCTTCAGCAGTTGGGGACGCCACACGGCGAAGGAACATGCCCTTCCTTTTCTCCGAAAGACAATTCGAGGGTGCATTCTTTACCTGGTTCCTGAAAAGACCCCAAGATGGTGCTGAGGTTGCCCGTTGTCACCAGCTGTACAACATGGCCCTGGAATGTATGGGTCTAGCTGAGAGCCCCTGAATCCAGCCATTCTTCGCGTCACTGACACGGGCATGTGAGTCCGCTCGAGGGGATGGCATAGTAAGCATGGGACATCGGCCATGACGTTTCCTTGTCAAAACGGACCCCCTCCCGAGAATGAATATGAACCTGACCCAGGCTTTAGCTTTCACTGCCCATCTACATGAAATGTGGGAATTAGAGGAACAAGTTAAAACACCCACTGACAAGCAGCCAGCCACATCTAGAATGGGGGGATGTCACAGGACAAACACGTTTCCTTAAAAAATAAGTGACAAACGGGGGTGGAGATGGCAATAAGTATGTGAAGAGTTCTGCTCTTGGGTTGAAACACTTGAGGCAGACGCACCGTTGTGCCAAGAATTACAGAAAGATGGGTGCACCCACAAATCTGTTGTAAAGGCATCAGAAAACAAGAAATGACTAGCAAAGCGAAGAGCTGAGGGGAGGACCACAAAGAGGCCCTCTGCAGGAAGTCGTTTTAGGGGCATTTGCTGATTCTGGGTGGGGTTCCGCTGCTAGGGGCCGTGGCTACCTGTGGGAATTGGGCCCTTTCCCAGGGCTGGAGTGGTCAAAATGCGTCCTTGAGAGGATTAAACCACACAGCTGTTCATTCTAAAAGACACTGGTGATAAGCTGTTGGGAAGTCAAAAGGCCAAATAAAAATTTAAAAAAAAAAGCTTTTCAGAAAGTTTCCCTATAGTCTTACTGTGCTGGGCCCCAGTAAACCCAGTAAACACACAAGGCTGGGGTAGCAGGGGTGCCCATGGGCATAAACCAGGGTAAATGAGTAAAACTGCAACTGGAGAACAGGTCCACAGAAAACATTCAAAATTAGCACAGAAAGAAAATGATGGAACTTGCTGGAAAGAGTGTTAGACATTTCGTACACAGCAACGAGTTCTAGCATGTGTGTAATTCGAATCCAAGGAGGAGAGAAAACAGCAGGAAAATAATATTTGAATTGTTTTACACCTGGCAAAATATTTTCCAGAACCGATGAAGGAAATAAAGCCACAAATTCAAAAGGTTCAGAAAACCCCACCCCGACACCTAGTAAAACTACTGAAAACCAGAGACAAAGGGAAAATACTAAAGAGCAATGTGGGGGGTTGTTGGGGAACGAGAGGGTCATTATCTTCAAAGAAGCAAGCAACCGTAAAGCCAGAAGACAATAAAATGGCATTTTTAAAAAGAAGGGGAAAAATCCTAACACTGCTATTTACAAGAGACACACTTCCTTTCTATCTTCCTGGTAGAAGTTGGAAAAGACCATATCAATGCAAGTACTGAGAGAAAGCTGGTGCTACTTTGGTAATAGACAAAGACTAATGCAGGAAGCAAGCGCCATTCCTGCAGGAAAGCGTGATGGCTAGTTGGCAGCAGGCCGGTTATCTTGGTCCTTTTCCGCCGTGGAAAGGGCCGTGATGGCATCTTACTGCAGATGACACCTACTCCAGGTGTGGGTTTTTCTCCCACATCCTCCAGCACCACCTTCCAAGAACATAAAATATCTGATCTACTGAGACAACGAATCCTACAGAATGTTGCCTGGTCCAAGGGACCCATTCTATGAAAAAGCACGTGTGCCGATGGCAATGCAATTGATGACCGTGTGATCCATCGGTTTTTTCATTGATTCTAAGTCCTTACCCCAAACTAGCCTAATAGGAGGGTGGGATGTCCTGTTGAAGGCTCAGCTACAGTGCCAGCTTTGGGACAACTTGGTGATTGGGGCGCTTCCCTTTAAGATAAGTATTCGCTGCACCAAACCTCAGCTAATACAAAGCTGTGTCCCCAAGAGAGGGGATACAGGGCACGAGAAAGCCTGACTGGTGCCCTCGCCGTAACTCCAGATCTGCTTACGGAACTTGAGGTGTTCACCTAAGGTGGTAAGAACATTACTTGTTTTGGAGTTTCTTCTACGGGTTAAACTCTGAGACCCACAACTGCTAAGGGGCCTGATGTCGAACAGCCCCGTAAAATCAGGTACATTCCTGGGGGAGCCCAGCAAAAGCCAAATTGGCTTATTAAAGAAATTGTCCAAGATAGAAGCAATCGTTTTGTCATTTCCCAAGTTTTGATACGTCTTTAGCACGTGTCGTAGGCATGTTGGCGAGGAGGGGCTAGTCCACATGAGAAGAAAAGATGGGGTCGGGATGACTCTTCAAATATTGGAGTCGTGTGGCAGAATTTTGTTTACTGCTTCCAAAGGCAAAAATCAAGAAAAAGCCAGTTTTGACTCAAAGAAGAGCCTTTTAACTGTGCAGACCAGTACAGTCCAACGAAAAAGGTAGTACCACACAGGTAATTTTAAATTTTCTAGGAGCCACAATAAAAAGGTGAAAAGGGGAAACAGATGAAATTAATTGTAATATATTCAGCCCAGTCCAAATAGTATCAGTTCAACATGTAATCGATATGAGAAATATTGAGATACTTTACATCTTCATGCTAAATCGTTGAAGTCCCATGTGAGTTTTCCAAGTGCTCAACAGCTACGTGTGACTAGTGCACGTTAGTGGTCTGGATTGTCTCAGACAGTGAGAGTTCTGTCAATCAGGTATCATCGCACCCCGGTTAACCCCTCAGCAAGGACGTTTGGAGAAATGTCCAGGCACTGGTTACGTTAGGGACAATTTCCTAGTCTCGCTCCCTCTTAGCTCATCTCACTTTTTGCGGCAAAAGTAGGAAGCACAGAACGCCACCTAACAGCATTCATGCCGTCTGCCTCCATCCTTGCACATTGTAGCAGGAAGGGCCGATACGTCCTCTGGGAGAGATGAGCAGTTTTCCAGGACTTACGTTCTGTGTGTTGAGGGGTGGTTTGAAAACAATCTGCAATTAAACCACGTTGAGAAGCAGGGAGGCAAAGGCACCTATCTACTCACTACCCTGGAGCAGAGGCGGAAGGGCCTCCTTGCTAGCAAACACCTGTGTGTCTTCCCACTCGGGAACCACTGATCACACTGCAAGTGAACTAAGGAAGTTTGCTTTTCTGTGGAGTTAACAACCTCGGGTAACCTGATCACTTTTTTTTTATGGTGAAACAAAGTAATAACTTTCCTCTGATTTTGTGGCTTCTCCGGGTGAAGGAAGCTTTCATAATGTGGTGGGAAAGACTGTGATTTTTATCTAAGTATCTAAAAACAGACTAAAACCAGGATGGAAATCTTGACTTGAATGATTGGCAACGTTCTCCTGGCTCAGTTGAGACGGTGGGAAGCCAGGAGCTCTTCAGACACCTTTTCAGGTAACAAGTGTCCGTCAGTGATCACTGTGTCCCCACCCAAGCAGGCCATGTGCATCTTGGATGTGAAGCAAGACTTTTCTCCTGGGTGGAGCTGTAGGAAGGGTTTCATTCTGAATAAAGAGGAACCAGACCATTTTCCACTTGTGAGTCACGTGCTGGGGGAATTGCCAAAAGCCAGTGTTGATTTAACAGCGTTCTCCTATTCGTACGCCTGTGCCTAGTTTTCAAGAGCAACTCAGGACAGCAGGCGAGATGCCCCGTGCGTGACAATGCATACAGTGATAAAAGCCCATCTGCAGCTCTCCCATGTCAGTTAAATAACACAATCTGAAACCGAGATTAGGTTGTTTGTGAGGCTGTCCATGAGTGATATCAAAAGAGAACGGTCCAGGAAATCCCAAATCCATCTGGCAGCCTGAAGGCTGTTGGGGGCCTCCCCTGAAAATGGAGATTTCTAGCAGACTGCTACGCAGCACTGTGAGCCCATGTCTCCACTGAACGCAAAGACTGGGTGGAAGTAAATACGGGAATGTGTCCTCCGCTGCTTTAGTTTTGCACGAGCCACTCTCCTATGAATCCATTTCAAAACATAAAGAGGCTTCTGTTTTCAACATCATCGTACATGATTCTGGCTAAGTAATTCTTCTGCGGCTGTGCTTGATGTCGTGTGTAACCAGGGCTGCTTTTCCTCCTGTCCCCCATCCCTTGCTCATGGTAGCAGCAGGTTCTGACAAGGACAACCAAACACCGGGCGAACGCTGGGTTTCGAAACCCTCTTGAGTTGAGACAGCTCCAGCAAATGGTTTAGCCAGAGCCAGACATCTGTGGGGTCCGGCCGCCCTGCACCATTCTTACCCCGCCCACACTTGGCTTTCCAGTTGTTAGAACTATGCTGCTATGATTCACGTGGTGGTTCGTGTCATATTATCACTCCATTCTCAATATCAGGTCACTAGCACCCTGGCTGACGACAGTCTCTGCAGAGAAATCAGTCTTTCTAAAGGGTGGAGAAAGTGCCATCGATAACGATGATTGATTAGACAGAAAGTTTCAGAGAGAAAACAGACATCTTGAAATCCTTAGTATCAAATGATCAGACTAAAACCACACATATAAATACCTCAAGAATCTCTCATCCACTTGACCCAATATTTTTTTCCCATCGTTTTTTTTCTCAAGAAGTGATTTGCATATGGCTAGAGAGTTGGGGAACAAGAATGGACGTCCAGGAGGTTAACATGGCACTTACAAAGGAAGCAAGTACATCGGTAAGCGATGGCTGAGACGAGCCGTGTTCTCACACTCCTGCTGCGGCTGAACGCGGCAGGCTCTATTTGGGGATGGTTCTTGGGGTGAGGCAGGTAAACGAGTGAAATGAACAATCATCTCAAGGTTCCAAAGGAACCTCTGCGTTCAGCGCCTGGGGGTCATGGCTGCAAGTCTGCTCCTGGGTGGGGGGACGCCAGTCACTCAGTGGGTGGCTGCATCTCTGAAGAGTCGGCTTTCACGTGTGGGGACACTGGGTGTCTCAGCTCTCACGCATGACCATGTGTGACCTGAAAATCACTGTTCAGCTTCCCTGTCTGTAAAATGATGCAGAAAGATTACAGTGTCTCTTGTAGTCCCTGAAACACAGCTTCGAACAACCATGGCTGGTTTTTGTTCCAACTTCCAAAACCAGCTTTGGGAACACAGGTCTCCATGGTTTTAGAGAAACAGCCTCAGACACCCAGTGAGGTTTCAGCCTGCTTTTCCCTTCGTACTCCTCCTGCCACCCAAAAGAGACATGCACACTTCTCTAATTGAATTCATTCTTTGGTGTTTAAAATCCAGCTTAGAGGTTAGAAAAGAAACCTGTGGCTGTAAACATTTTTCAAAGAAGAATCGCCTTTGCTTTAGGGGCTACCCCTGACTGCCCTCAGCTGGCCTGCCTCCAAGAGACCCCTGACTGAGGGGTCTCACAGCCAGGCCCATCAGCACCCCGCTGCCGCCCTGCCATGAAATTGTGCTCCAGTGGGGAGCTCCTCCTTTCGTGACCCTGTTGCTCCTGCCGTCACCCTGGCCGTAGCAGGGGACACTGGTCTACCCATCTGCCCTCTGCCCTAACCCCCCATGACACAGCAGAGACCGGTCTACACACATGAACACAATTTTGCTAAGAGCTGAAGATAGTGGTAGGAAAGTGCAGCCCTGAGTATACCTCCCACTGAAGTGAGTGACCTTTTCTTGACTTCCTGGAAAGGCCCCCGGCCACCTCCATCCATGTCACAGGTCTCAGAAGTACAGCTTGAAACCACAGCCTGTCAGAGTGCCGTGTCCAGCTCCTCACCGTGGTCCCGAGACCTGGAATCCAGCCCCACCATCTCGTAAGCTGAGGACGTTCTCTGCAGCCCTGCCCGCCACACTCCCAGCTGTGCTTTTAGGACACCTAGGGCTCTGAGCACACACGGAAAGCTGCTGGCTACTTGGCATGGTCTAATTTCTGGCCCACAGGCTACGTTTGTTTTGCTTTGATACTTTCAGCTGGAAGATCACATTCCGGGAGAGCCTTCTCTTCAGCACTAGGAAGCCCAGGCCCAGAGATTCTAGCATTGAAGACCCTCTCAGGGCTGGTCTGTCATTGTCCACCTCCCTGTGGGGCCGGCGGGGCGAGCACCTGGCTACTGGAGGTAACTGGAGCCCCCACCGGCTGCTTCGGAGAGAGAGTGGCCATGTGTCCCTTGTATCTGCTCCCACAAAGGACTGGCAGCCAGGACCACTCTTCTAGCTCCTTCCTCTCAAGACTGGTTTTCAAGGCTCCTCTAGTGCACACACCAAGCTCCATGTTTTCACGGTGTTTCAGCTCTCACCGCCTCCTCAGACCCTCACAAAGGCTGGAGGCCAGCACGTCACCGGGCTCACCCATGTTCACTCTGGTGAAAATGAAGGCTGAGCGAGGACTCGTCCTTTCTGGGAGCCACCGCGTGGTTAAGTGACAGCCACACACTCCCTACTGCTGGGCTGTCTGCCCATCACAGGGGCTCAGCCTGTGCACCCCTGTCTGAGTCCAACAACTTCCCTCTCGTAGCACAGGTGAGAAAGGAGCTCCGGCTTGGAGTGCGGACATGTACCCCCTCGTCAGTGTTAGGACGCGGACGTGCATGTTTGACTTGTGGATATAGAACTGGTGTGCTGAGTGGATTTTCAGGGAGCCATGTACCCCTTTTTCTGTCTTCAAGGGTCCACTTTTTATAGAGGTTGGCTAAAACCAACCTTAATATTATCCGCCCAAGTCACAACAAGCTGGCTCCTGTGACAGCACCTTTCCTCTCTGTGACCCCTTAGCCACCTTTTGTAAGAGAGACCAGAGCCCTGGGATAATGACAGTGACAGTTCGTGGTCACCATTGTTCAACAGTTCATGGTCACAGCCAAGGTCCTCCCCTCCCTGTGCCCCTTTTCTGCTAGGGGAGCAAAAGCTTTCTTGGAGAAATTAATCATTCAATTGGCTTCAAATATATTTAGAAACTTTAGCATTTATAAATCCATTCTGTAATGAAAAACACTGCTGAAGGTTTCCCCATGGTTCAAAAGCATTGGTTTAGACTAATTTAATTATTTTATTGTCATTGTCTGCCTAGTCTAGACAGAAATTGGGAGGGGCATAAATGCTTAATCTGTTTTCTAACATCACTATCAAGCTGTGAATTTTAACACACTAAATATCATTAATATCAGTCCTGGAAAAGGAATTTGCAGCATTGCAAAAACTGAAAATGTAAGTTTCCTTTCATTTAGTACCCAAGTCTAGAAACGCGTTTCCTCTGCATTTCCAGAAGAAGACAGATCGGGCATGTTTGTTTAACTGACTGAATTCGTCTCCCACAAATGGGATTTTGTGTCTTTCCAGCTGTGAGTGTCAACCTAGAGCCCCTGTGGAAAGTCACAGTGTGCTCAGATTTACAGGGAATGTATTAACACATGTGCGTGTACATACAGAAAGGTACAAGATGCAATGTCAAAGAGAAAGCGTGGCAGGAGTAATTACCCAGACTCATCTCTCTAACTGCTCGTCTTCCTCCCCCTCCACGTTCCCGTCCTTTCCCGAGTACCCCTGCTGTCTGCCTGTCCCCACAAAGTGCAGCCACGGGCACGCTCCCCGGATGGAAAGCCTCCCAGAAGGTCAGGCTGCGGGTGTGGATATGCTCCTGGATGGGCTGCGGGAGCCCAGCCTCAAGGGCTCAGCCCAGCTGCCTCCTCGGCCCATCCTGTCCTCGCTTTTAGGGCTCATAAAGGGTTCCTGTGTGGACCTGGGCTTTGTCCTGGGGTCCATGCATGGGTGCAAGGTCTGTGAGGGTCATGAAGCTGTGTGTAATGATGGACAGTCTGAGTCCTAAGGGGACGTAGGTCTGGAGCACCTGTCCCCAGGGCAGCCCCTGGGAGGGCAGATCACCCTCAGCCTGGGCCCCAAAACAGCCCTCTCCCCTGGGGGAGACTCGAGCCTGGTCCAGGACTCCTGGACCCCACCCTCTCCGAGTTAGACCTGAATCTGGTCTTCAGATGCTCCCTGGTGTGAAATCTGAGCCCAGGGTCCCACAAGGCCCCGCCTCAGGGCTGGTCCCCAGGGCCATCCTGTGAGTCACCCTTTCTTTTCTTTCCCTCCTTCTGTCCACACTTTTCCTCCACACTCCACTCCCCCTATTGCAACCCTTTCCCTCAGTTTTCAACTCGATTTCTGTTTTCAACCTCACGGCCCGTCTCCATCTCCTGTTCTTTTCCTTTCTTCTCTTCCTTCTGAACTGAAACCAAATACTGTACAACTCGGTCTAAGAGACAGGTTTCCTGAAATGGCTGTCTCCACACACTGACAGAGGGGAAGCAGAGGCCCGGACACAGGTGCCTTCTTCTCCCCGGGGATAGCACGTTGTCCTGGTCAGTGACTGGAGCTCGGCCTCCTCTGCCAGGGTCGCTGGGTGACAGGCTGGTGTGACATCTGTCCGAGGGAGCGGAGCAACAGACTGGCCATACCAGCCTCACACTCGCGCTTTGGGCCAAAGAGCATTCTGAGCAACTCAGGGTCTCGTGTCCTGGTTTACGGAAGAAAGGAAGGATGTGGAGTGGTTCCCGCACTCCTCCGGCCTCTCCCGGGGCTGCGGCCTTGGAGCCTGTGTCCCTGCAAGTGGCCGGCGTGCTGCCAATGCCGGTTAGCGTGAGGGCGGTTAGCCAGCCGCACTCAGAAGCCTCGGGACGGAGGACAGCCGGTCTGGTCACGAGGACACTTCAGACGTCATTGCATTGGGGCCTCTGTAACTCACTGCACCTGAGCTCCTTCGAGAAACTACGAAAACGAACCTCCCAATTTTCACTTCTGGCAGCTAACATATTCTACTTCCCCTTTGCCTCCAAAAATATTCACAAGTACCTGAGAAGCCAAGATGGAGAGCCCTGTCGTCAGTCGCCCCCGCCCCAGATGCTCATTGCCTCTGGGAGCAAGGTGCTCCCGGCCTCTGGGCAGCAGCTCCATCCCCAGCCCTGCCTGTCTCCGGGGCTTTCTGTGAGCGCCGCTTCAGCTCACATCAACACATTTCTGAAGTCTGAAGTCGCTCTGGTCCTGAGCTCCTTCAGCTGGATTGTTGCTGAGGTGGCTGGTGGGCTCTGACTTCCTGGGGACAGACACCCTTCCAGTCGGGAGTGGGCCCCAGGGAGGCCAACACCAGTTCCTCTGCTTCGCGGGTCTGTGGGGACCCCTGCAGGCAAGCCCCCCAAACGCACTGGTTCCCAGGGCCTCTCCCTCCCGCCTGCCTCCCTCCTGAACCGCTGGGCAAGTAGGACCCTGCTTTTCTTTTCCACTCATTCCCCACTTCACAGGCCGCGCTCACTGCCCAAGAAAGGCCTGGAAGGAACCCAGCTCCTTGAAGTGGTTAAATAAACAAGGAGCTTGTGACTCATCACCGGGTGAGGCGGCTGGAAGATGGATCGAACCAAGTGCCAAAGCCATGATGTGGTCCTTCTGCCTTCTGGGGACACTGAGTCACCCAGGAGCAGGAGCTGGGACATATTTTAAGGGTGAAAACTGAGTAGGAGTGTGTGTGTGTGAGAGAAAGTGTGTATGTGTGAGAAAGTGTGTGTGTGAGAGAGAGAATGTGTGTGTGTGTGAGAAAGTGTATGTGTGTGAGAGAGAATGTGTGTGTGTGTGTGTGAGAAAGTGTGTGTGTGAGAGAGAGAAAATGTGAGTGTGTGTGTGTATGTGTGTGTGACAGAGTGTGTGTGTGAGCAAATGTATGTGAGACTGAGCGAGTGTGTATGAGTGTGTGTATGTATTCCCATGTGTGTGTCTGTGTGTGGGTGCTGTGTACATACACTCATGTGCTTTCCTTTATTTCTCTCCCGCCCCCTTACCTTCCCCCAAATTGCCTTCTCAGGGATAGGCCTTGAAACAAGGCTCTTCCCATTGGCACCTGACTTCCGTCTGTTCTGTGAACTTGGTCGCCATCTCGGCCCCACCCTCACTGCTGCTCCCTCTGCCAACCTGCTCTGAGCAGATTGTGGGACATCACAAAGCCTTCTTTCTCAACGCACCACACCTCCTTGTTTAGTTGGGAGTCATTCTGTATTAATCCAGGAGATGTTTATAAAAGTCTCAGGTTCTGTTTTCAGTGTGTGAAGCTGTCGATTCCACCGGTTCAGTTGGTAAGGATACCATGACTGCACGCAGTGATGGACAGCTGGCTGTTGCTTGCCGACGGTTCTATCCGCTAAGATAAGGTGGAAAAATAAGCACCTAAAAAGGAGGAGGGTAACTAGAAACCAACCAGCCTAAAAGAGGAAGAGAGCACTTAGGTGAAGGCATTGCCAAGGGTATGACATCATTCACGCCTCGATACCCATTTACTCCAGGGACTAGGACTATTTCACAGTCTGAGGACATGCCCCTCCCCCAAGAAACTTGACCCTATACGGTTGGAATGGTGCAGCCAAGATTCTAAATCCCCTCTGAATGGGGCCCCTTCTTTTTCCTCAATACCAAGTGCTCTCAAATATTTTTAAGGCATTTGAAAACATAAGCTCTATCTTTTTCATATATTTTACCGGAAAAACCACCTTTGGAGCTGGGGAATCTGGTCAAGTAGCCTTTGACAATGGAACAGTCTCTTATTATAAGGCAAACCCAATGAAACTTTGTGACTCTCAGAACTGAAGTGTATTTGTCCAAAATCTTGGGGTCTCCCCATTGCTGAGGATGACATCTTAACTCAGTGGTTTTGAACCAGGAGCACTTTGTCCCCCGAGGTTCATTTGGCAATGTTTGGAGCTATTTCTGGTTGTCACAGTTGGTGATGGAGGGCACAGAGACCCGGGAAGCTGCTAAAACTTCCTACGGCGCACGGGACAGTCCCCACCACAAAGACTGACCTGGCTGAAAACGTCAATAGGGCAATTCCTGTCTTCACCGGCTGGTCCCCTGGCATTAAGAGCCCCAAATGATGGTAGCCTCAACTTCAGCGGAACTCTTGCAGTACCTCCGAGTGGAAGCAGAAACTGTAATCCAGTGGAGCCTACAGTTGCCGCTCTCTCTTAGTGGGCAGTGCCAATACCCTGGGAGTGATGGTGATAAGCACTGCAGAGGACACAGCGCTGGATTTCAGCTGTAGGCTTAGCCCACACATGGCTGCCAGGGAGAAGGGACCTGTGTTGTTCATTGTCCCTTTATGAAACTTTCTTATATTGCCCAGTTTGCGAGTGTCATCAGTTTCCTGCTGGGACCCTAACTGGCACTACACCAACCTTCTTACAGCATGGTCCCCAGTGCACTGAGCCCCAACATATTCCTGTAAAAACCCAGGTCTGGGATTCCAAACCCTTGATCCAAAGGTTTCTGTTCAACTTACAGCATTTTCCAAAATGATTGTACCAGTTTACACTCCTATGAGCAGTGCCTGAAAGTCACAGTTGTTCCACATTCTTGTCAGCACTTAGGATTGTCTGTTTTTAAATTTTATTATTTTAGTCCTTGTGATGTGTGTAGGGCTGCCTCACAGATTTTCATTTGCTTGACTCAGATAACCAATTAAGTTGAGCGTCTTCTATGTTTATTGGTCACTAGGTATCATTTTTTGCAGTCTTTTGCCCATTTTACTGTTGAATGGGTTTTACTATGATTGATTTTTAGGAGCTCTACATATGTTCTAGAGATGAACATTTGTCAGATATATGAAATGCAAATCTACTCTCCCATTCTGTGGGGTTGCCTTTTCACTCTCCATATGCCATCTGTCTTAATGGTAGTATTCGGAAGTTTATTTTCATTGTGCTTCTGGTTTATTTCCACTGATTCTTCAATTTCATGTTTCCTTTTCCTTAGATTAGTTTCTTAGTTTGTTGAATTTTATTCCTAGGCCCATTTTTCAGATCCCAGAAAGGACATATAGAAGACAATATTCTAATTGCTTGAATGTTAATGGGTCTTTATTTTGCCTTCATCCTTTATTGGTAGTTTAGTTGGGTACATAATACTTTGAGAATTATCACTTTTTCTCAAATTGCATCAGTGACACATTCATAAAGAAAGAATATCTCCTCAAATTGCATTTAGAATACATATTTCAAATTTCTTAACTTGGTTTCTTTTCGTTTTTAAAGTTTTCTTCTGTTTCATAAAATAATTCTGTTTTCTAGAGGTTTAATTTTCCTGAATGGACCTACTGGTCTCCATCTTTACATCTTTAGAAACTGGTCAATTTTCTATGCTTTTTTTTTTTTTAATCTTACAGAAGGAAATCAATTCAAAATGAAAGAGTGGGAAATTTTAGAATTCCTGACCTCTCTTTTTGGTAGATTGAACGTAATCTGACATGCAAGGTAGGAACTGTAGTTAGTGGAAAGCATATAGCACAAACGTGGGGAGTTTGTGCTCGAATAATCTTCTCCCAGTTGGCCACCGGCTGTGGCGATCTACAGCCAACTGGGGACATTGAGCCTTCATCTCCCTGTGCCAGCCAGCCAACAAACTCCAGCAGGAGCCCACACAACAGAATTCCCTGCTCTACTCACAGAGACCCCCACCCACCTCTTTCTGTAGGCAGTTATCACAGGGTGAGGTTGACCCCAGATAGGTCACTCTTACCTGAACCATCACTGTCTGCACCCCTCTGGAAGATGTAAATAGTGGGATGAGCCATCTTTCCTTTACCTCATGTTTTTCTGATACCATTCCTTATTGTATATCATCAAGATCATGGAGAATTTTCTCCATTATTCTGCTAGATCATTTTATTGGGGGTTTGGTTGAGTAATGGCTATAAAAACTACAAAAGGTTAGAATGTCATCCTGAATGAGAAACTTTATGGAAGCCCTGTGATGGGAAGCATCTGTATTTTAAATGTGCGCCAAACAGTGGATTCCGGGATTAGGGGTTCAGAGTGACCCAAATCCAACTTGATGTCCAGACTTTTGACTATTGCTTCATTTTATGGTTGGAAGCCATAGCCAGTTGGAGGGTCTCCCTTATTAGCTCATTCTGAAATCATCAGTAATTTACATCTTACTCAAGCATTCGGACAACCCTGGCTTAGTTTGCACAAAACTTGAAGCTGGCCTTCATAAGAGGAGCTAATTGACCTGCCTTTTTATTCAGCTGCAGGAAATCCAAGGTACGTCTCTGGAAATGCCTTGATTACGTGCTCGATACTTGCACGTACTTGATACTTCTGTGAGAGTCTCAGTCTTTCCTAAGTGTTCCTATAAATGCTAGTTTGGGTTCTTTTGTAATCGAGACAAACATGCCAAGGATTTGTAAGATTAGTTCAACTTGACCTCTCTCTAGTCAGCATTGTTGACTTTGGACGACTATTACCTCTACTGCTCATCACTAAAATACAGTCCCTTTCCTAGCAAATTTTACTTCCAAAACTTTTAAATAAGCTCTATGTTGTTAGTTTTTTGAGGGAGACACTAAGCCCTGTGACTTAATGAAAGGGTCAGTATTAAAATAGCAGTTTTCCCCAAATTAATTAATACTCGAAATTCCCCATGAGAAACTTTGAAATACTATCAAATCATGCCATCACTTTTTTTCTTTTTCTTTTGAAACAATTTCAGCCTTACAATGCATCTGCAATAACAGTGCAGAAATTCTACTATATTCTTTTTCAAGCTTCTCTTAATATTGACATCTAACATAACCAATAGTACAAATATCAACACCAGGAATTAATGTTAATATAACACTGTTAAGTAATCTATACACCTCAGATTTCACCAGTTGTCCCACCCATGTCCCTTTTCAGTCTAAGATCCATTTGGTATCCTGCCTTGAATTTAGTTGTCCTGTGTCCCTGGTCTCCTCCAATCTGGCACAATTCCTCAGTCGCTCTCTCTTTTGTGACCTCGATATGAATGAAGAACACCCATTGTTATTTTACAGGCTCTCTCCACTTCTAGTTGTCTCACATTTTCTCATGATGAGACTGAGAGTATACGTATTTGCCAAGGATACCCCGGAAGCAGTGCTGTCTCCTTCTCAGTGCATCCATCATAGCAGGAGGCACGTGAGGTCCGTATTACCGGCACTAGTCGTGGTCACTTGGATGATTTGGTGAAAGTGATGTCTGCCTGGTTTCTCCACTGTCAGGTTACTGCATTTCCCTTTGTGAGTAATTAGTATCTAGCGGGAGATAATTTGAGATTTGTACCATTTCTCATTACACTTTCACTCACTAATTTTACCCTCATTGCATGATTTGTGCCTACAACAATTACTAGCATGTGTTAGCCAAATCGTGATTTTCTATTTCCATCATTCTTTCTACATGTATGAACTACAAGTAAGAGCTGTTCTTTCTCTTCCATTTATTTATCCAATTGTTTGTATTAACATGGACTCATGGGCACTTAGTTTACTCTAGGAGTATAATCCATTCCCATCATTATGTTGTTTTGTTGCTCAACTTGTCCCAGATTGAGTCACTGAGTGATCCTTGGAGTTGGCTCCTGTTCTGGCCTGACCCCATCATGTTTGCAGCACTTTCTTACTTTCTGGCACCACAAAATGTTCCTGGCTAATCTTGTACATTTCCTGGGCCAGCCCTGGTGTCATCTGTTTCTCCAAGGAGCTCTGTTCCTTTAACTGGAGAATGTTATTTAGAAACCAAGATCTGGGTACCAGGTGAGTTCACACTACTGGGGTGCATTTCCTCAGCCCTCTCATTCATCATTTCAGTTCGCTTGTCACTAAATTCCACTTTAGATTCCCCCCACATTCTGTGTGTGGAAAAAAGGAAGATAGTCTCCATTTCTTTCACAGAAGCTGTCTTACCTCCACCCATTGGAAGACAGTTCAGTACTTCTAATTACCTCCTTGTCCCTCTTCTCTCCCTTTCTTGCATTACACATCAAGAGTTGTGTTTGGCATCTACACCAAAGATGCCTGACCACTGCAGTGTACACCTGAAGCTGAATAATAATGAATGTCAACTATAATTTAATATATATGTAGTCAAGAATGCGGAGTACAGCATAAGGAATAGAGTCAGTGGGATTGTAACAGCTGTATACGATGTCAGAGCGATAGTAGACGGGGGGAGGGGGGTTATCACTTTGTGAGGGGTGAAATGTCTAACTATTACATTGTTTTGTACACCTGAAGCTAAAACAACAAAAACTAAAAGGAGTTGTGTTTGATCAACTGATGTAGTGCCTAGGGGAGCCGCATGGAGACTTCCCTCCTGGCAGCTGGCTGGTACTTCCGATTTCCCTCAGGTTCAGGGTCTGAGAGCCCGTGGACGTCCCACTTGAACTCGTGCTTGTCGTTCAGGTCCATCTGTCAGACACAACTCTTAGGAAGGGCAAGGATCCGTCACACGGAGGGAAAGCTTTTCATCAATAGGAGTTAGAATAGTTCAAACACAAGTTCAGTCATCGTGTTTTCTGTTTTGTTTTTCTCTGATTTGCTTATGATTCACCTGATTGAAACGCTATAAACCTCTGGCTCAGAAAGGAGATTGATTCCCTGTTGAAATGTGTGGATGGCTGGTCCTACCCACCATGTCCATCCTCGTGTGTGTGGAGCTGTTTTTAAATTAGCACATTGTTGTTTTTTCTCCTACGCCTCAGATCTTCCAAAGCTAGAGAGGGTGTGGGAAAATCAGCAGTTTACATTGTTAGAGGGAAAATAATTTATTTCAAAAACTTTTTAAATAAATTTTGCAACACATTTTATGAGATTGAAAGATGTTCCCATCCTTTTACTCATTCATTTTCTCTCTGCAAATCTATTCTGAAGGCTAAACCTATATATGTATGTATGAAATCCTCACTGATTTCATACATGTCCTCAGTGATTTTATATATATACATATATATACAGATATACATGTATATATGCAGAGATTCATTTCAGCATTTTTACAATAAACTTGAGGGGAAAAAAACCCTGAATTATTTAATCATAGGAAAAGTAAAAAGAAATATTACAAATGCACTAGATAGAATATTAAACAGCCAGTAAGCAGCTTTCCCAATACATTTTATCAGTAACATGGAGGAGATTTATGATCAAATATTAAGTTTAAAAAGGAAGATAGTGTACATTATTTGTACATTTGGACAGCACACACACACACACACGTTATTTCTGCATGTTTGAAAGACCAAGAGGAAATGTACCAATGTATAAATAGTGGTTACGTTATCGTACATCATGCATTGTTTTCTTTCCTTTGACTTTTTAGTATTTTGTAAATCTTCCTAAATGAGCACAAACCACTTTGAAAACAGGGTGGATAAAATAAAGTTTTTTTCAGTGGTGGTGGGAATAAGTGAGTGGACTCAGCTAGTAGATGTGGTTATAGTGGTATTGAAGATTAGTTATAATGTTTAAGTTTTAAATAATTCTCAATGAAAATGGGGTGTGGCTAGCAGAACCATTGGGGACATCTTTCCAAAACACATACCCACATATCCAGCTCTCACACCCACCCAGTACACGGGCACACACATGTGCACTCACTTACACATCCACACACAAACAAGTGTGCACACACACAGGCACCGTCACTGGGACGAAGAAGCATGGCTCACGCTCTCCACCATGTGTCAGGGAGGGGTTGAGAAAATCTGTGCTGAGAAGGGGGTGCCGCTTGCCTGAGGGGCACAGCGATAGAGTGGGACTCACACAGCCCTTTACTAACAACTCCACTAAATTTGTTGGTTTTTTAAAGGGATATTTGGGGCTCCTGACCTCTCATTTATAAGCTCACCATCTGTCTTCTCCCAAATGATACTGTTTGATTCGGAAAAACCAGGGAAGATCTAGTTTGGGGTCCAGGCTGTCAAATCAGTGGTGCATGTGGATGGCCAAGGACACCAATAACGGAGGGACATTGGCGGAGACACTGGTTGAAAAGTGGGTCTCAGACTGGGAGATGGTTGTAAGGGAGCAGAGCTGGCACAGGGCCACACGCCAAGGTCACAGCAGGTCCAAGGGCTGGCAGGCCAATCAGAGTAGACCTAGGAGAAGCTGACATACAGGGGTGGCACCCAACAGAGGTCCTGCCAGAGGTACCCCAGCCTCCAGCATCCCTCTCACAGGCCCTGGGATTCCAAGTTCTGAGAGCAGAGCCACGGGGCATGGAGCCCAGCCTCAAGGTCTACAAACCAGCCATTCGCCCCAAAGGGTCACAGCAAGACCTGCGCTGGGCCTCACTGTGCGTTGTGCCAGAGAGCTGCCAGGCAGACCCACTGTGCCCCTTCGAGCTGGCCCTGGGGGCACCAGGGTCTCCTTGTGTGGCTGAGGACACTGGAGCTGGGAGAAGACGCCGAGCACAACCTTCGGGTCAGAAGACAGCCCCAGGCCACAGAGCAGGGTCAAGTGCACTGGCCGGTGTGGGACTTGCGCCCGAGACTCAGCCTCCTTTGCCCTGGGACAGACCCCTCTCCCCACCACAATGTCATGCTCGTGTTCTAGAGACGGACTTGTTCCTCCATAACTGTGGGTTTCCTGATGCCAAGTTTCCAGTAAATTCAGGCGGGTGAGAGAATGGGCTGGGTGAATCTAACTGGAACCTCAGGGTCACCACCCTCTCCAAGGCCAAGGTCACTGACTCATGTGCCCACAGGTCGTCTCCTGGGTTGAGGGGACTTCTGTTTGGCAGCAACCCTTAGCTGTGGGGCTGTGGGTGGGAAAATGGCATCTTCAGGACACAGACTACTTAGTTGTCTTCATGTATCCATCCCTCTAACCACAATGAGGAGGCAAAAACCACCCAGAGATCTGGGTTCCCAGCCACAGGCACACAAGGAGCCTTCTACCTCCAGGTCCCGTGTTCTCCTGAGAGGACTGTGGCGCTGCAGCCCAGGGGCAAAGGACGGGTGAGGTCCCAAAGGCCCAGCCTGCCTCCTCCCGTGCCTGCTGCCCCAAACCCTGCTGCCCGGCCTGTACTGACTCACTCTGCAGACATGCTTTCACTCTGTGTCAAGGCAACAAGCCCCTAAATCAAAGTTTTCTCTCCAAAATTCCCATGAAAAATGATTGCACAAATGTAAGTGCTGAGAAGTGAATCAGCAATGAGAAATAAGGCAGATGAACACCCATAGGCAAGAAACTTCCGGAAATGTCTCCAACATGCTGATCGGTGGCTGGTGAAAGGAAGGATAGATGAACTGACTATGCATATGTAGGAAAATCTCTCCTGGGAGGGAAGTGCAAGGATTCTCCGCAGAGGCCCCAAGGAGCCTCAAACTCAAGTGCCAGGGTCTCGGGGCGTGAGGCTCCTGGACACGTGGGTACGTGCGGCAGGGGTCAGGGCCCGCTGGACAGAGGCTACGGGGTGCTCTGGCTGCCCAGCTTCCATTGGCTACAGCAAACATCACCAGAACTGACACCTAGAGGAGCGTCACATTTTCACTGCAAGACTCCTTCCCACAGTCCACCGGGGACAGGGCAAGTGGGGGATTTGGTAAGGTCACCTGTGTCTGAAACACCAAGCTGGTCTCCCCTTCATGGTGACAGGGCTGTCCTTCATCTGTGACCTGAGATGGGCCGATTGGGGGTAGAGACGGAAGCAAAGGGAAAACATGTGTTTAGAGATCCTGAAGATCGTTTCAGAGAAAGAGCTGCTGAGCTTCTTGTTCCAGGCCTTCCAGCTGTGCAACCTTTGGACCTCACTACCTTTGTCTGTAAAATGGGTCGAGTCTCAGCACTAACACGTATGGGTTTTATGAGGACTCGAGTGGTGTTTCCATAAAGCTCCCCAACATGGTGGTTTCAGGATGGTAATTCTAAACTCATCCCCTAGACCCGCTGCTGGATGCTGAGAACTCTGACACAACTAGATGTCCCAACAGTGCTTGTTGAATTTACCATTACTGTTCCTTTGAGTTACCTGATGCTGCAAAACAAATCACCCCCAAACCCAGTGTCTTAAAGCAGCAAGCCATTCTTCACCATCTCTCGTGGTCTGTGGTAGGTGGAGAACCCAGGAGTAGCCTGGCTCAGCAATTCCGGCTGTGCTTTCTCAGGTGGTTGCACAGCCAGACTGTCCATCATCTGAAGGCTGGGTCGCGGCTGGAGGATTCGCCTCGGAGCTGGCTGGCTCACTTGCACGGTTAGCAGACGGGCCTTGCCTGTTGGCAGAGGACTCGTCCCTCTCACATAATGGTGTCTGGAGTCCAAAGGTGAACATCCTGATAGAGAGCGAGAGAGACAGAGAGACAGAGACAGAGAGACAGAGAGACAGAGAAAGAGAGCCAGGAGGAAGTTGTATCTTTTTTATGACTTAGCACAGGAAGCAGACATCATCAGCCGCTGCCCCCACTCCACTAGTTGGGACAGTCACAAGTCCCTGCCCAGATGTGAGTGGAGGAAACTAGACCCCCTGTCAGTGGAAGAAGTCCTGATTAGACTGTAAGAAGAGTATATGGAATGGAAGAGATATATATGAATACAAATATGTGTTTTTGCAACATAAATTACTCATATGTTATTGCTCTTAATAGAAATTAAGAGATCAGCTTTATACCCATATTTTGTCCACAATTACTGGCAGTCAGAAACTAGTCTTGTCTGTCCTGTGTGGGAACAGAGGTGGACCTTTCTTCTCAAACTCCTCGTCTGATAAAAACTGTCTGAAAATATTTATAAAAACAAAAAAATTGGCTGGGCTGGCGAGGTAGCATGAAAACCAGAACACCAAAGGACAATTCAAGAATTCATAAAATTTATACTATATTGCACAATTTCTTGCATGTACAAAAAACCTGGCTGTGGGAATCAATGTCATAACTGTGCATGACATATAGCTTTGAGGAGGAGGGAGATGGAAACACCGACTCTAGGAATGTGTGGAGGGATTCTTCCTCACTCCGATTTATGGCTTTCTCTACTCAAGCCTCCAACCCCACTCAACCCCTAACTCTCAACACATGACCTTGCTTCCTTCTTCCCTGGAGAAAGTAGAAGCCAACACAGGGAGCTCACTTAACCTCTCACCACCAAATGTGCATTCCCACTGGTGTCTCCTTGGACCCCAGCTGCCTTCTCTCCTGGTACAATGGAAGAGAGGTCCTGACCCAACTGCAGCCAGCCTATCTGGAGCCCATCTGACCTCTCCATCCTAAAAACCATTAACATATTTATTTTCACTCTTGATCTGTCACTTTTACCTTCTCTTTTTCAACATTTCATGCCACTCTCATCTTTAAAAGCATACACAAAATCACCATCACCACCACCAATCAAAACCACCACCAGTACAAACAATCCTTCATGCACACTTGGATTACTCTGGGTTCTCCCAGAGACAGAGCCAAGAAGATACAGATATCTATAGATCTATGTATCAATATGCCTATATCAGCTTATGTCACAAGGGACTGGCTCATGTGGTTGTGGTTACAGAGACCATGAAGTCCCTGAATGTGTAATGGGCAAGCTGGAGACCCAGGAAAGCCAATGGTGTGAGTTCCAGTCTGAATTGGGTCCAGAGGTAGGAGAAGACCTGTGTCGCAGCTGGAAAACAGTCAGGCAGAGAGGAGTAAATTCTGTCTTTTTCTGCTTTTTTGTTCTATTCAATTTTGTTCTACTTAATGTTTACAATAATAGTATTCTGTAGTCCTGCCACCTCCACAAACTGCCCTTCAAGTTAGAGATTAAAAACTGCTCAGAGAGACTAATCAATGGAGCTCCTGAGGCAAGGAACTAATAACCCTGCCAGGATATAAAGCCAAGTTCTCCTATGGTTAATCTAACATTTTTTTCTAAGTCTCAATGCTGCCATAAGGCTTATGCCATTCAGGTATGTGACTGGGCCTGTATAGAATTTTCTAAAAAAACAGGCAGGTAAGAGACTTGCTCATCTGATTTGCATATTTGTCAGTCCTTGGCTTCTGGCATGGCAGAATGAGGAGCATGGCAAATCCTCTCCCCAAAAGCAATGATAAAACTGGACAAAATGAGCTGTTAGGAGGGACTAAGAGTTCCTCTGACTGGCAAACGTCTGGGCAGAGACTGGTCATTCAAGAGAAAAGGATGTCCTGGGGGCTTGAAGCACCAAACTGCCCAGTGAGTTCATTCTGCCTACCTTCACCACATCACGGCCCACATGGGAAATACTAGCTGTGGGAGCCTAGACCTGTAGACGTGCCGCTTGCAGCTGGAGTTGACGGGCGGGGGGCTCTGACCAGGAGCTCCCGCCGCCTCAGGCCCTGTCTGGCCCTGCCCAGGGCAGCACACCTGTACTCCATCTCTGAGCTCGGGATCCCTTCAGGCCCATCATCCTATCAGACATATGATTCTGTGATGGCAGTGCTGGGGCTCCTCCGACATAAAACAGTTACATTAGGATCAACACAGTTCTGGTGCCAAGCCGCTTTCCTCCTCCGTCTTCCCAGCCTGAAACTATTGACTCTTCCTAGAGGTGAATTTTGGTATTGACAGCTCATATCATTCTCTAATACCGTGTTTCCCCGAAAATAAGACCTAACCGGACAATCAGCTCTAATGCAGCTTTTGGAGCAAAAATTAATATAAGACCCGGTATTATATTATATTATATTATATTATATTATATTATATTATATTATATTATACCTGGTCTTATAGTAAAATAAAACTGGGTCTTTTAATATTATACTATAATATAATGTAATGTAATATAATATAATATAATATAATATAATATAATATAATATAATATAATATAATATAATATAATATGATATATACCAGGTCTTATATTAATTTTTCTCCAAAAGACACATTAGAGCTGATTGTCCTGCTAGGTCTTATTTTCGGGGAAGCATGGTATTTAATCTCCACTCAGGAAACCAGACCAACAGTGTGGGTTTTATGAGAATTTCAGGTTCCATTACTTCAAAGACCAGATAAGGAGTTTGCAGACTGTAATAGGTGGACCAGTTCCTGCCAACTGCCTGCTTTGTGTCAATAAAGTTTTATTGGAGCCCAGTCACGCCCACTCGCGCATTGCCTGTGGCTGGTTTCACTCTGTACTGGCCGAGTTGAGTTGTGTTAAGGCCACTGAACCTAAAACATTTACCATCTATCTGGCCCTTTCCAGAAATGAAAAAGGAAAAGAAAAAGAAAAAGAAAAAAAAAAAAAAGCTTGCTGACCCCTGGAGCAGATGAGGCAAGGTTTTACCAGAGTGTTACTTCAAATTCATTTGAAGACAATTGTTTGCTTTCAGCTTTGACTTTGGGCTTTTCTTAGGACTAGACGTCTCTTTACTGACTGTGGTCTCTTGAAACATTATCCATTTCAGCACACAGTTTATACAAATGTTCATACGCCCTGAAAGTCCTCACACAAACACAGGACCTCGTTTAACCTCCGCCAGCAGCAGCGAGAAGCAGGGCTGAGTCCTGGGAGCAATGGCTGGGTTTCCATCTTGTGTGGGGAGCAGAGCCTCCTGGCGGCACCGTGGGGGGTACTCGCTGAGTTCAATAATCACGTCACACAGACCAGAACTAACTTTTCCAGCACAATGTAAGACCGGTGTGGGTATGTAATATAAAAAGCTGGTCATGAGCAGTGGTGGCCACAAGAAAATTCTAAACACATTGTCAAAATGAACATGATTACAAATTTGAGTTGTTCTTAGGCGTATATTTGCTAGGCTTCCTTACTGATAATCTGTACCAAGGGCTAAAGTACCGTAATCGGCTTACGGCCCCTCCCAGGGAAGCAGCCGCTGCCCAGCCCCTCCTGCTGGGGCCAGACACCCTGGCTGTCCCGTCTCCAGGTACAAGCTAGCCCAGTTAGTGCTTCTCTAGGGGTGTGAATTAGGGAATTTGGGGGGATGACACAAGCGAGCATGGGCGCCCAAGAAAGGGCTGCAGGGTGCAGGCCTTGTAAGCATTAGGGTCCCTGATCAAACCAGAGTTACGGGTGAGCAGGAGCCATTTGCGAGAGAGAGAATGGAGGAGAAGCAGGGGGAAATAGGCCTGACCACGAGGCCCCAAGAGCCAGCTGCACAGAAGGACACTGACTCCAGATCCAGTGTCCGGGCACCAGCAGTCTTGGGTTCTATCCCTGGCTGTCGGGAGACGTCCTGCTTCCTGAATTAGCTTGAGTGGTCCTTGCAGTCAATAGAACTCTCTTCAAACAGCACAGTATTGTACTTGATTCTCACAACCGTACTTATTACCCCATTTTGTAGATGAGTAAGCTGAGACCCAGAGAGGTAAAGGGACTTCCTGGAGGGCACAGAGTAAGTGGATGGCTATGCCAGGACATGACCCCACGTCTGTCCCACCCCATCCCCATCTGGCCACTCCATTCTCCACGATCACCTTTTTTCCCTGAAACTCTCTTATTTGGAGCACACTCTTGGGTTCTACGGGATCTGCTTTGTTCTTCTGTCTGCAGCTCCAACTTTGGACGCGTAGCCTGGTGATTCCCGCTGCCCCTAATTAAAACCACAGGCAGCAAAATGTCCGGAGTGTTTGTTGCTAGGAACTTCCAGGACATGCTTTTTGTCTGGATTCAGTAACAAACAAGTGTCAAACCTCCCATCGCCACCGTCCTCTGCCACAGGCTCACACAGCTTTGAAGTCACATGAGAGAAGGCTTCCCAGGAGGGTGGTCACACGTGTGAGTGCTCCAAGCCAGTCTTAGCTGGGGAGGGGCTAGTGCTGTGGGGGCGTGTGGCTTCAGAGCAGGGAGGCCAGGGCCACAGCACCTCTGCGGGGGCTGCCTTCCTCAGTCTGGACTCCCAAAGTTCCCCCAAAACCAAGAGGGCCCCCAGATGCTTCCTGGGGCTGGAATTACTAGAGTTTTCATTCTTTTTTCCTGGACATGACTCATTTCAGGAGCCATTTAATATATTTTTGGAGCCCTGATGAAGTTCATCTTCTCTGCCTGTAGCCTCTAAACTCCAGCGCTCCAAGAGGACCCCCATCCCAAGAACCTTGTCTCCCAGGGTCGTTCCTGAAGCCCTGGTAGTTCAGTGCACACAGCTGGTCCACCCCCGTCTTTCTATAATTCTCTCTCCTGAAAACATTCCTTCACCCGCTCTTTCTTACAGGTCCTGCCCTAAATGCCTGCTAAGTGCTCTACCTTCTCCTCACCATCCCTTTTCTCAGTGAGACGCAGTGTGGCCTGTGAAGAACATCCCTGCTCTGCAGCCTGAGACCTCCCACCTCACCCCTGCCTCCTCCCCACCGTCCACAGACTGTGGCCTTGGGCAACTCCCCTGACCCCGGGGTGGTTCCCTGCGCCCTTCATCTGACCACAGGACAAGGCCTACCTCAGCCAGCCCTACCGTACAGTGCACAGAAGCGCCAAATACTAGTGTTGTGTCTGCTTTTCACTGTCTCAAAGGGCTTTCTGAACCAAAGGCTCTTAGATGTGAGACCCTTCCTCCCGTGCTGCTACACTGGCAGGAAAGTGCTACTGTGCTGCTGCGGGCAGCTGGGTGGCCATTTCCTCTCATGCTGAGGAGTGACAAGAGGGAATGCAAAAAGGCACATCTCCACCCAATAAGGGCTCAGTTCTTCCAAGCCGGTGCCCACACGGGCATTCCAGTCCCGTGTGCTTCCTCTCTCTGACACCTGGGTGGCCAGAATCAAGAGACAGGGAAGGGATGTCATCTACATGAAAAACAGAGACCAAAATCAATAGCAAAAAGGAACCCGGAGAAAAAAGAGACACGGCAGGAAGCAGAAGAAAAGGAAAGAATTTTAATGTCAACCTTAGAGAGACAAGAAAACTATGGCACCTGGAAAACAAGAATAAATGTTACCTACAGATGAAGCGGAATATGAAATCGCTTTTGAACTTTGAAAAAGCGATAGCAGAATAAAATGTGCGTAGGAAGAGTTGAAAGACAAAGTCAAGGAAATCCCTGAGATAGAGAGAGATGAAAGAGAGGAGAGAAAAGAGAGGAACACGGGATAAGGAGCTTCAGAATGTGCTGGGTACTTCCTGCTTCTCCTCCAACCCTCGAGCCTCCTTTCCCCCTGCTCTGTACCCAGGAACTGACCTCTAGGGCGTCCCCAGGAGGCCAGCGCCTGGCTCCCAGTTGATTGGCCAAGAGGAGCTCCAGGAAGTGATGGCTCAGTGGGCCACTGAGGAGGACACTGACCGCATCCCACCATGCAGCTCCACTGGGGTGTGGGGTTGCCCTTTCCACAGGACTCTCTCCTCCGAAGCAGTGTCCCCCTCTTCCATCTGGGGGTTACAGCCCCACTGCTCCAGCCCCAGAGCACTGCCCAGGCCTTCGCGAACTCTCCTTTTGGCAACCCCTCCTGGAATTACCTTACCCTGAGTATGCCCTCCGTTGTCTCCTGAGGCCCCAACTGATCAGACCTCTATAAAGAGCCTCTAGAGAGAATGAGAAGGAAGGATTATCAGTGACTGACCCTAAGAGGTTTCCCACAGCTGGTCATCTGAGTCTCCCGACTGACAGGGCCCATTGACTGCCAGGTGCAGCTAACAAACAGGACAGACATGCGTATCGGTCTGCGATGCCACAAACCAGGGAAAAGAAGAAGAGGTCCTAACAGCCTCCAGAGGAGCGAGGGGCGTAGTCACAGTCAAGATGGAGATTTCCAAAGGGCATCGGACTCTTCAGGGTCAATGTTGGGGGCTGGGAACACGAGGTAATGCCTGCAAACATTCGAAGAAAACCCCATGAAGCCGGGATTCTGTGACCAGCCCCATCAGCCATGATTCCAGAGCACTACTGCAGGTGTGGCCAGCAAAACAGGGTCCAAATGAAGGGAGAGACAACCTGAGGTTCAGGAGGGAGGGGGCCCAGTGCCGAGCATGGCGAAGGTTGACCCCTGCTCTGGCCGGGAGCATGGTAAGCTCCAGAAGAATAGCCTCCAGGGGAAATAATGGGGCTGTTAGATTCTTTCAAAGTATTTAAGCATTTGGAGAATAATATTGCTTCTCATGGGACAGATTAGATGGATCATTTGCAGAAAGCAGTGATAGATGGTAGAAAACCAAGACAATAAAGAATGCTGTGATTATTAACTTAAGGGAAAACAAAACATACCAGAGAAAACTGAACAGTGAACAGTATTCCATGACTTATCAAATCTTAGGATCTAATCATATTAGGAAGATGAGAAAAGGGAGTAGAATTGGACTGGGGTTAAGAGAGAGCACCCATTTCCATTCTAGACCCTCAATAGAGAGCCACGTGTAATACCAGGGCCACCATGTTAGAAATATGAGAAATGTCAAGAAGAAATCAAATTTTTAAAAGATTGACCAGGTGAACTGAGAGTGGGAAGTTTTGAGTGATGGAAAAATTAGGTTTTGTTCAATCCTGAGAGTACTGCTTGGTCTCCTGTAGTTGTATGCATGTACCCCCTTGACAGGAATGAAAATGAATTTTATAAAGGGTGTTAAAAGAGAAGGAGGAGGTTTGGAAGGAAATTCCTGCTATTTGAAGCCAGATGTTGCCATGTGGGAACTTGGGCCTTACATAGACAAAGACAAGCCAGAAATTCTGACTTTCACATGAAGCATTATGATTTTAAATGATGGTACGTAACTCACAAAAGGCTTTACAGCACGGCGAAGGCCAAAACAAACATACAAATAGCACGTCTGCGGGCCACATGAACTCTGGGAATGCCAGGGTGCTGGCGTCCTCGTCACGTCACCTTACACACCATCATACCAGTTTCTTGCTGTAACAGATCAGCACAGCCGTGGTGGCCTAAAACACTGCACAGCTGATCTCTGACAAGGAGCTCTGGACCACAAGTCCAAAGTCAGAAGCCCAGGTGCTGGCAGGGCTGCTTCCTCCCCGAAGCTCTGAGGAGAGAAGCTGTCCCTCGCCTTTTTTCAGCCTCCAGAGGTGCCCCCACTCCTTGGCTCGTGGCCCCGTCCTCCATCTTCACAGTGCACCACTCCAACGTCTGCTCCCATGGTCACATCTTCTCTGACTCTGACCCTCTTTTTTGATGACATTGGGCCCACCCGGATAATCCAGAGTGATCTGAACTTAATCACATCTGCAAAGTCCTTTGTGCTCTGCAAAGTGACCTGCACAGATTCTGGGGATGACAACGTGGACGTTTTGGAGAAGCTGTCGTTCAGCATTTCTGCCTGTGGGTCTTGACACTGATGGGAACAACTTACTGCATCACAAATAGCATTCTTAAACATGAAATAGAATGGTCAGAGGCCCCACACCTGGTTCACGTAAATGCTCTTGCGTGAACCTGTCTTAGTAATATGTGTCCACACATCTGCACATATGGCACACACATGTATACAGGGTCCGAAGGTGAAACATTGGGAAAAAGTTGGAAAAACCACCTGTGTGGACCACCTGATGGCCTACTTTGCATCGAGTGGTAGTGAGTAGAGGGGAAGACTTGGAGAGAGGCAATTTGGCTCTGACTTTCATTGGCTGTGTGACCTTTGGTAATTCAGTGACCTCTCTGAGTGTGTTGCTTAGACTATAAAAAGGGGGTAATCGTACCATTGCTCAGGGCTGTTGTGTAGACAAAGTGGGAGACTCCTCTGGAGATATACAGCCCTCCATAATTGTGAGGCAATGTAGTTTTCGTCCGTGTTCAACACTATTGAATTGCCTCGAACGAAAAAGGTCTGATGAAGTGTTAAGTATCTGCTGTTGCTCGTCCATCCACAAGATGGCAGGCTTGACACACAAGGAAAGCCTTCAGGGGGCCCACTGAGGCAGCTAGAAGAGGGGGCCTGACTTCAGACTTTAAAGGGCCAGGGTCTCCCTGAGGAGGGTCAGCTTCTGAAACGACTAGATTGTTCTCCTTCCACTTTGCCCTACAGCGGTAAATCCCATTCTGAACTGCAAGCTCTTTGCTAAACCAAGGAGGCATTTCCTGTCCTCAGAGCAGTTGCACGTCATTATCCCGAATGAATGGTCCTTGAATCAAGGGTGCACTGGGGCCGCTCGAGGTCGGGGTTCCCCACTCATTCAGCAAACCTTTGTCAGGGTTCTTTATCAGGTGCTACCCTGTGCGGTGGGAACACAGGGGCGTAGAAAGTCAAGTTCACACCTTGGAGAGCAGAGAGCAAGATGCCGCAGAAGGGAGAGCAGACCCTTCTCACCGAAGACAGGCCTTTGATGCTTCCAGGCAGGTCGGCTGCCCCCAGGTCTGTTAGCCCCTCTCACCTGGTTATTTCCACCAGGCTTCCGTCTCCCATCACTGAAGACAAACCAACCAACACACACCAAACATAACCCTCGTGCTTGTATACAGCTGCTACTTTTTTCCTTCCTTCCCACCCACCAGCTTTCCAGAAAGAGACTACACGGACCCTTGTCGCTACTTCCAGTGTTTATTGACTCTGACCTGCAACCCACATCTGTACAGACAGAAACCCCTTTTCTGGGTGGCCTCCTGGTTGCAAACTGCGTGTCTTTGTTCATTTCCTTCCTGTGACTGCCCTGAGGGGTGGCAGTGGCCAGCACTGCATCCTGGGAGCCCAGGTGTCCCCCTGCTTTCACTTGTCCTGTGTCCTGGCTCCTGTCCTCCCGCACCCCTCACTTCTCCTCTCCTCCTCACCTCCAGGTGCCCCCCTCTCCTGGCCCCCCAAACGTCTGTGCCTCAGGTCTGCTCCCCTCACAGCTGCCCCAGGAGTGAGGACTCCCAGACCCACCTCTCTGCTCCTGCCTCTTGCCTGTCCAACAGGGTCCTTATCTGTCCTTTGAGAGATGGGGACCCAGCTCCCATCATGGTGGATGTCTGCTCAAGGTCATGACAAGTTAACAAGCAAAAGAGATGAGCACCTTCCCAGGAATCGGGTCAGCTGGGTTGGGATGAATGGAGTCTGAAGAGGGAGGAGGTGTGAGAAACTCTGTCCTGGGACTAAACGGGGGTGCACAGTGCAGCCAGGAGCTGTGGTACAGCATTCAGGCTGTGTACAAGGACAGGAGAGCTCTGGGAGCAGTCCTGGAACCTGTGAAGTTCACACGCTTGGCATTAAAAGAACTCACTGTGCAGGTGTTGGCAGGGGGAGTTGTGGAGCACACAAGCCACCCACAGCCAGTGCAGAAGGGAAAGTCACCCCGGCAGAGTTTGCAGCTGCGCCCCCTCCATTAACCTGGCTAAGAGCCTTCCCAGGACACCTCCATCTTCACAGCAAGCTCAGCGAGAATCATGAGCAGACCCATCATACAGGGAAGGAAACTGAGGCTTAGAGAAGTGAGTTCCCCCGGGCGCCCCGCCAGCCTGAGGGACACAGACCAGAGGGCAGGGTGTGGCCCCTGGCCCTCTCTTTTCCTGTCCTCCATCTGCTCAGGCCTGCAGACAGTGCAGAGCCAACCTCGGACTTGGCTTTGGGTTGCATGGAGCATTTCCTTAGGCCACAAACTTCCTTTTCTTTCTTGCTTTTTTTAATACCTCTGAGTGCTTAATTTAACTGGAAAGTTCTTTCTACATCTGCATACACAGAGTATGAAAACTGTAGCAACCAGCTGCCAGTCCCAGAAAACCAATTCCCAAGGATAAAATGAGACTCAACATTTACAAGGCCGGTTCTGACACCCACTTGCTCCCTCTGTCCTCCAACTCCGACACTGTAATTAGAGAGGAATTCTAACCATCCTCACTCCCATTGTCCCTGAAACGGGCAGCTGAGAAGAACACTGGTCAGTAACAGAGACCATATGATATTCTGTGGTTTGTGTGTGATGAGAGCTGCCCACGAGAACAGAAAATAAGGACAATGAAGGCCTAAACGGCCCACACAGGGAATCCTGACGTTGGTTGTGTTTCCTATGGAGAAACCCTCTGGGTCAGTTGGTCTCTGTTTGGCCACATCCTTCCCTCCCTGTCAGCAGGAGTTACAGCTGCAAGTCAGGAGGGAGCTGTGGAAGGACAGAAAAGATTACGGATTCCGTGCGAGTGACCATTCAGAGCAGGCGCGAATGGTGGGCAGGCGGCATGTCCAGATGGGGCTCATTTCCCTGGACGACCATGGAAACATGAATCAGAAGCTGGGCTACAGGGTGGGGGCTCATGGCCTGTGAGTCAGAGGCCCGGCTCTGAGGGGGCTGCCGTCCTAACCCTAACCCGGGGACCAATTTATCACTGGACGTGGGGTTTCTCCAGTCCTGCGTTCCCACGCATTGCTCAGTGTCCAGCCTCTGTGTGCTCTCTCATTTAAAGGACAGCTTTGCAGCTGCCGGTCGACAGTGCTGAGCACTGATGGAGCCTGGGCGACAGCCTGCTCTGGGGAGGAGAGCGCTTCTCTGCCCATTTCACAGATGAAGAGAGCAAGGTGGAGACTTTCAGCTCCTGATCCCATCACGCACCGCATCCCAAGCTAACTAAACACCACTTTTAAAGCGATTCTGAAATGACCCTGCGCTTCCTGCGTCATCGGGCCTTTTCCTGCGGTGACAGCCACAGAGATACGGTGTGGGTGTTCCCCGAAGGCGCCCTCAGCCCAGGGCACCAGACACAAGAGCTCTCCAGCCTCTCACAGGTCTCTCGGCTTCTCAGGACTCAGGGTCCTGCGTCCTAGAGAGAAGGGGGTGCTTCTCTCCACCCGTTCCTGCCTGTCCTGCTGGGCCATGTGGCTGGTGTGGAGAAGGAAATAGAAGCCCTGCCTCTCCAGGGTCCAGTGGGGAGCCCAGGACCACTTCCACGTGCTGAGCCCCGAGTACACAGTATCCCACTGGTCCGACCAGAGCCCTCGGTGATGGGACTCTCACTGTCCCCACTCACAGGCCAGGAAGTGAGGGTCAGAGCTATCCACAGTCACCCAGCCACGAAGCCGCTGGTCCAGGATCTGAACTGAGGGCTTCTGAGTCCAGAGTCTTACTTAACTCTGACTTTCCCTCCCTCCCCCACCTCCATGGCTGACTGTACTTGTGGCAGACGACATGGAACTGTTTGCATACGGAATCAAAACTGTGCTTTCCTCCTTCGGCTCGCTATTTTACCAAGTTCCTTCTTGCTGGAGGGCATCACGTTACAGCTCTTTAGTCGGCCTTGCGGGAGACGCAGAATGGTGCCCCAGCAAGCCTCAGCCATGTGGGCGCTCCATGCTGTAACGCGTGGACAGAGCAGTGTGGGAGCCAGCTCGGCCGTCTCATTGGTGCTGAGGGTTAAAACTGACGGATTTTTGTGAGGCAGTGGTTAACCACAGCCATTACTGTAAAAAATAAATAAATAAAAATAAGTGATTTCACTTACACTTATAATTAAGTTATTATCAGCAAACATAATACATTTCCCAAACGTACCATTTCTTAATTATTTTTATTAGAGTTTGCTATTATCTATCATTTATTTACTGAATCTGAATGGTTAAACACTACACAACGGTGTGATACCGTAAGTCTCTTCCCAACTCTGTGCCCAGTGACGTCTTGTTGGTAGCTTAAAGTTGATCGTGGTGGAAGTATGTACCCCATGGAAATTGGCAAACACTACCAATTGGGTGTTTTGGGTTCTGTTTTTTCCTGGAGAGCTAGATAGTAAATGTTTGCCATCACTCTGTTGGATAACAGCATATGAGTAGCACCTTTGTATTCAAAACCACTTTTCCAGTAGCGCCCATCTACTGGAAGCGTCCATCCAAGTAGCTGTGGATGGAAAGATGAACCCTCCCGCTAGAAAGCTAGATGTTGGAAAGGCTAATGAAAGCTTACAGAACTGTAACAAAGACTGGGGAGGTAAAGAATCCTGACAGCACTGCAACCATTAGCCTGGGGAGAGATCTGCGCCCCCAAGGGCTTTGCCTGAGGCTCAGACGGGACACTGCTGCAGGGCTCTCTCCAGCGCGCAGGCTGTTTCAGCGCAGATGGACCCACCAGGCCTGGTGGCGAGTTCAGCGAGAGACAGTGGACCCCGTCTGGGCTTCTCCCTTTGAATTACTCCAAAGCACGTCACAGATGCTTGTTCTGTGGGACCACCCAGAAGGGCTTCATGCTGCCCCCTGTGGGAACATCACTGGGCGTTCCTCATGAGACTCGCCCAGTCGCTGGAAACTGGGCACAGAGAAGCATGCGGCAAATTTGCAAAATGCAGCGAAGACTGTCTCTCTACTGCAAGAACCAGTGATAAGCAGAATGAGGGGCTTTGGAGCTGGAAGAGCGGAGCCTGGGCCAGGCCCCTGGGGCCCATTGACATGAGTACTTTAAATAAAAAATAAAAAAAGGACATGCTACGTGTAGATGATCATATTGGAGGAGTCCTCTTAGGATGCCCATCTTTAAAGCTTTTGTTGCTTTGAGAAAAAGCCTGAAGTTTACAACACCTTGTTGTACATTCCCAGGTAGTTTTTAGTGACCTGTTTAGAAAGACAACAGAGGCCTTGGAAGTCTGCAGGGGGGAGGGAAGAGGTGTCCCATCTTCATACGCAGGAGGGATGCTGCCCAGAGCATGTTGGGACAGGCGGACACAGCCTCAACAGGAAGTGATGTGAGCTGCCAGCCCTGGCCACCCTAACTTTCTTGGGCATGGCTTGGGAGGGACCAGATCCCTCCTCCCAGGACCAGAAAGCGTCCAGGTGGGCGGGCTCCATCATATCTGTCGGCAGAGGGATACTTTGGGGACAAGGCCCTCAGAGATCCTCCAAACCACTTCAGGGGGCACTTGTCAGAGGTCCTTCAGTGTGTGCACTGGCAGGAGATGGAGAGACAGGGTCCATGTTAGAAGACAGACAGAGCTACACTGCTGACAGGAAACAGCCGGCTTGGAGCTAAGAACATCAGGAGGCACGACCTCAAGCATCAGCCAGCAAGGACCAAAGGGAGAAGCAGTGGGGCTGGTCAGCTGTCTTGACAAGGCCACGTGGGACCAAGGCCAGCAGCCAAGTGTGGGAACAAAGCCCCAAAAAGCAGTTTCCAGGCTCTCGGCCTCACATGGAAAGGTGCTGGCTCAGGTAGTAAATGGCCATCGACTGTGATTGGATGGCCATCAGCTGTGGCTAGTTGCCCGTCAGCTGTAACCCGTAAGCCATTGGCCACTAATATAACTGTCGTGGCTATGCTAGCAGAGAGAAAATGGGGCCTAGCAAGAAGACGGTGGCTGAGCCTGCAAATGGTGCAGTGAGGGTTGCGAACAGTGTGGCTCCTGCTTCCTGTGTCTCCAGCCCAGCTGCCAGCGAGAACATAGTGGTATGACTCCCCCATCTATGGCTCCGTGGGTGTTCCTGTTTGGCCTCAGCATGTCCTGTGTTCTTATCTGGGGAGCGGGACCAGAGACCCCACCAGACACCTTGCATGACACCAAGCCCAGAGCCTGAGCCTGCCGCTGTGACGTCATGGAGGGTGCCCTGAGAACTAACTGGAAATGGGGGTGCTGTTCTCTCGCACAGTTGGTGGGCTGGGTCTAACACCCGTTTTCAAACGGGGTTTTCGAAAGACGTACACACACGTGTCACCTTTGACCTTGTAAGTCCAGCTGTAGGATCGAGGATGAAATATTCTTTGTGGCATTATTTGTAACAATAAAATATAAGAAATAATTATATTTCCAAGAATCAAAGTGGCTAAAATACTAGTGCACTAGTCAATGAGAACAATCAAATTTCTGAAGACTATTTAATGGCGTACGAAAATCATAATACGACAGTTGTGAAAAAAGTGAGATACCAGAGTTCATGTGTGATACAGTCTGGTGACATGCACAGAAAAATGGAAATACTCCTAAATTCTTCAAATGTTTTTATTTGATTGCTTTGAATTATGGCTGAGTCCTAGTTCCTTCTTTACATATTTTCTTCTAAGACTGTTCTAAAAACAACCAAAATAAGGATGCAGCAGAGTCACCTGTTGGGTGAAGAGAGAAGTTTGGGGAGAAAAGACTTGGATTCCCGAGGAGGAAGAGAGACACCTGATCAAAGTCATGTCTTAACTACCTGTCCCCAACCCCCTTGGTAGGCCACCCTTAGGTTCTAAGGAAACTGGGAAAAGACTACCCATTTGTAATTGAGAACCGTCCTGTACAGCTCAGTAGAGAAGTTGGACCAGGTCAAGAATAAACATTCAACCAACATCACATGAGAACTCATTAGGGGGAATCAGGAAGTGCAAAACCTAACTTCTACCTAATGATTTCAACACAAGGTTTCACATCATTTCCCTTTGGAACCTCTTTAGCATGTCTGAATGATGAGAATACCTCCCAAAAGATTAAAAGCTGGAGAAAAGGGATCATGTGTTCGGAGGGAAGGGAGGATTTGGCAAGGCAAGAGCAGGAAAGAAGATAATTTAGACTAAAAAGCTGAAGAAGTGTTCTCACTGTGCAATGGGATACTTTGGAAGGGGATGGTGGGCGGGAAATCCCTGAGGGCTCTTACTCCGCAGGGGAAGCCAGGGAAGTGGGAATGTGCTGTGCCGTCTGTGGCAGTCCCATAGGAAGTGTGGCCAGGCCGAGCCTCAGTGACAGCCCTTCGCTTAGATGTGCAACTTAAGGTTTTCTCAAAGGGTCACTTGACCTCCAAATGTCTGTCTTGCTGGTCTGTCCCAGGATCTGAACACAGACACACACACACACACACACACACACACACACACACACACACAGATCAATTTCATGAGCTAGAAATTGAAAACATCTGTGCAAATAAAGACATGTGAAAGATACTCCTTTGAATAAAGTCACTGGAGACTGTTGGACCTGAGACCATGTGACCTGGTCACCAGTCATCGTCTGGGGAAAGATGATAGGCCTGGCTCTTCAGTGAGCGCTGAGGGCATGCAACGGACGTGGAGTAAGTGGGAGCGGTGGGAGACTGCTCTGTGCTGCCCGTTCAGGTATGTCGGCATGGTGACCCCTAGGGCCAAATACAATATTTGTGAGTCTACTGATGTTCGAAAACTAGTTGCAAATTTTTGCAAAACTCATTTTGTTTGATCGATTTATTTTGTAGTGCCTTATCACATTAAAATTTGACCATTTGAAAAGATAAGTAGTATCTCATTTTGTCTTAATTAACATTAATTTGGAGTTCCCCCAATAACTAGTGAGACTGGACATCTTTTCAAAAATGTATCAGGCACTTGGACATATTCTGCTATCAACTGACGACTCATGTCTTCTCTCCATTTTTCTATCAAGGTGTTTATCTTTCAGTCCGTTGGTTGGTTGGTTGGTTGGTTGGTTGGTTGGTTGGTTGGTTGGTTGGTTGGTTGGTTTAGGTTCAAAGTATTTCTCTATAAAATCTCAATACTAATCCTTCATCAGACTGTGTATGTTACATATCATTTCTTCTCACCTCTGATTGGTCTTCACTTTGGCATGTCTTTTCTTGCATGGAAGTTTTTAATTTCTAGTTTGCCAAATTTCTTTTTCTTTATGAAATGCTCCTGTACCCTAAAGTCAGAATGATATTTTCTTATAGTCTCTTCTGAAAGTTTTCAACTTGTGCTTTACATATTGAAGTCTTTAATCCAATTGAACAGCGAGTTGTCCTTTCCTTTGTTTTCTAAATGGAGTTTCTTCTCCACGGATCTGAAAATGCGATCGTGGTCCTATCTCAAGTGCCCCATGTGTGGGTATCTTTCTGGGCTCTTGGTTCTGTTCCACGGGAGTGTTTATATTTCCCGGAGCCAGTAACTCACTGTTAAAGATACTAGAACTTTACTATCGGCCTCAGTATTTGGTTGGGGGGATCCTGTCTTCTTATTCTTTTTAAAACAGGTTGGCCATTTGGGGCCATTTTCTCCTTCACAAAAATTCTAGAATCAGCTTGTCACATTCATTCATTAAAAACCCTGTTAGAAGTTTTATTGATCTAACATTAAATTTACACATTAATTTGGGGAGAATTTGAGTCTTCCATGGGTAAATATTATCTTACTCCCTATGTTTTGCTTTTTCCTCTTTATTTATTTAAAGCATATTTTGTTTTCTCCAATAGTTTTATTATTTTCTCTCCAAACAACTTCTTTGTGCTTGCTCTTGTATGCTGTAACTTTGTTAACATGAATGACATCAGTATTTAATTGTATTATTTTGTCATTTGTTCTTACTAGTATGTAGGAATGCTGTTGTGTGTGTTTTTGTTGTTGTTGTTCTGTTTGTTTTTTGTTTTGTTTTTGGTATATTGATTTTACATCTGCGAATCTTGCTGAATTCACTTTTTAAAAAATGTATGTAGATTCTTTTAATTTAATATGTCAATAATCACATCCTCTGCCAATAATGACAATTTGGTTTCTTCTTTTGCTATTTTTTTAATTCTTATTTAAGTTTTCTTTTGCTATTTCAATGTTTAGGAGTTCCCAGCAAAATAATAAATAGAAATTGTGATAGCAGGAGAATTTCCCTTTTTTTTTGCTCTTGATATTTAAGAGAGTTAAAGAGAGTGTTTCCATGGTTTTAGCATTTAATATGGGGTCTGCTGTGGTTTTGTGGTAATATTCCTAATCACATTAAGGAAATTTCTTCTTTTCCTGACGAGCAGTTTTACCAAATTCTCTCTCTTTCCATATATACATAGAGGTGCCCCAAAAAATGTATACACATTTTAAAAAAGGAAAACTGCATTAAAATTGTAATACTCAATATAAACCGATAACAGAAGATGAATACTAAGAAGTCATGTTTGACTTCTGCAATTACAAGAGGTGCTCAAAGTGGTTACCATCAGTTTCCAGACACTTCTGATGATGGCGAACTACTGCTTGAGCAACGCTGACCAAAGTGTCCACTAGTATACACTTTTTGGCACCCCCGGTGTATATATATACATATATATGTATGTATATATACATATATTCATATGATCTCTTTTAATTTTATAATATGATGAATTATATTAATAATTTTCTAATGTTTAGCTCTTTTTATATTATCAGTGTAAATCTCACTTGATCTTATGCTTTTTAAAAAAACTTTAAATCCATTGCTGGATTTGTTTTGCTGCTATTTCATTTAGGATTTTTGTATTTATGTTTTTGAGATAATTTTGTTGTTGTTGTTGTTGATCACTTTTATTTTTTTAGTTAGTTTCCGGTGCACAAAACAATGTGTTAGACGTTTATCATTTATATCCCTCACACTGTGTCGACCCCCCGCCCCCATCCACTATCCCTCTGACATCACACACAGTCATTACATTTCCACTGTCTCTATTCCTAATGCTGTACTCCGCTTCTTGTAATTATATAAACTTGTAGTTGACATTCATTATTTTGTGTGTGTGTCATATCACCCTTGTCTGATTTCAGTGACCTACCTTGTAAAATCAAACATTATTTTATTGTTAATATCAAACTTTTGTTTAATGTGCATGCAGAACATAGCATATGAAAAACTGGGCTAGACTCAGAGGAAGGAGGAGTGAAAATTGGTGGAAGAAATATCAATAACTTAAGATATGCAGACGACACCATCTTACTGGCAGAAAGTAGCAATGATTTGAAATGACTTCTGATGAAAGTAAACAAAGAAAGTGCTAAAGCAGGACCACATTTGAGCATCAAGAAGACAAAAATCATGACTACAGAAGAAACACACAACTTTAATGTAGCCAATGAAGACACTGAAATTGTTAAAGATTTTGCTTCCTTGGTTCAGTCATCATTTCAAAAGGAGAAAAGAAAAGGCTGAGATTGGAAAGGTAGCAATGGAAGAATTAGGAAATATCACCAAGAGTACAGGTGTGTCATTAGTGACCAAGGCTGAGGTCATCCAAACCCTTGTCTCCCCAAATGCTATGTACGGATGCGAAAGTTGGACAGTGAAGGAGGCTGATGGGGAAAAAAATCGGTTCACTGGCAACATGGTGTTGGGGGGAAGCTCTTGGGAGAACCTGTACCGCCAAAATGATGAACCAGTGGGTCCCTGAGCAAATTAGGCCTGAAACATCGCTGGCGGCAAAAATGACAAACTGAAGCTGTCCTTTGAAAAAGACAGTAATGCTGTGAAAACGGAAGGCAGCAGGGAAAAAAGAAAGATCAGATGTGAAATGCATTGACTCCATAAAAGAAGCCGTAGGCTGAGTCTACAGGAACTGAGCAGGGCTGTTGGGGACAGGACACTGCGGACGTCACTCAGTCATAGGGTCACAGGAGTCAGAGCCCACTCAATGGCACGTAACACACACACTCACACACACACACACACTCACACACTCACACACACACACACACACACACCCCTTACAAAATGAGTTGGAAACTATTTCCACTTTTCCTAGTCCCTGGAACAATTTGGAACACTAGAATAATTTGTTCTCTTCGTGTTCCATACATCTTCCCTGTAAAACTGTAGAAAGTGAAATTGGTCCATATATTTCTTTTCTCTGGCTGTGTTTTACTGTTAAAAATCAGGTATGAATCTTTTTCAAAGGTGAATTTGATCCATTTTGCGTCATTTATTTACCATAAATTTTGTTTACCCCTTTCCTAACTGCTATTGTATTGGCTGACATTTTTCTTCTCCTTTTTCCCCTCTGTTTTCATGCCCCCTTTTTCCTTTTATCTCTCTCTCTGATAATTCTCATTCCAACCTACATTTCTCTTAAACTCACATATGTCTATACATTCCATTTCTCCATCTCCCTGTGCTGAATTCTAAATCACTGCCGGAAGTCCTTTAGTTTGCCAACATTTTTTGTCATCTGTGTCTAATCCGCTGCTTAATCTTCTCATGAATTTTCCTTTTAAATGACTGTATTTCTTTACTCTAATAGGCCTGTTTGGTTCTTTAAAAAAAACAACAACAGCTTTTCTTTCATGGTTTCAGTATCTTCTTTTATTTCTGTAACCATTTTAAATATGCTTTTTTGAGCCATCTTTAATAGCTTGTCCTATCAGTTTTGTTTCTTGGAATAAAAATCCTACCATCCATTGCACTTGCTGACCCTTCCTCATGTGCTTAATGTCCCTGTGTAGTTTGTATTTTTCACTGTGAGCTCATTGTCAGTGGGCATTGTTTCATCTGTGAGAGCCCCCCAGCCCTCCAGCTGCGAAGGGTTCCTCTGGTGTGGTTGTTATGTGAATCTTCAGGGTCGTAGAGGAGACACTGGACCCAGAACCATTATTGTGTCTATTTCTAGGCTCAAGGTCTTCATGCTGCACAGGCCACTCAACTTCTAATGTGTGGCATACGAGGTCCTGACTTGAGTGTATTCCTCAGAAGCACAGCTTCTCTCCAAGAAACAGAAGTCTTCCTTTCCATCTCTCTGGGTCCCTGCTTTGTGCAGCGATATCATTTTTATCTCCCTAACTAGAACGCGCCCCAGGTCCCATCTCATAGACGTGAAAACTGAAACTGCCCTGGCGTTCAGTGGTAGTGTCATTAGCTTTGAGCTCTCTTTCCGTTGGGGCCACCTGATGCTTCCCCTCCTCGCTTGCAGTGTGGCGATGGATTCACTACGAGCGTTTTCTTCTCCTGATCTAAAATAGAGGGGGGTTGGGGGCTGCTCATCAGCCTGGTGGAGCTTGCTCCCAGACCTCTTCCTTATTCACTCTTCAGTATCCTGCAACCTGGATCCACCTGCAGCTCTCGACCCGAGTGGTAGCAGCCCAGAGGCAGCCACGCGTCCCCTGCCACTGGTCGAGTAGACCCATGTTGATCAGGGGCCCCAGGGTCAGCCTCTGACGGTATTCCACAGGGAGGCTCACACGCCTTGATGTGGGTTTGCTCAGGGCTCCCGTGATGTGGCTGCTTGGTTTTCCTGCAGTCCTGCTGGTCAGTCTGTCTCTGTTTCCTTTAAGAGCCCATTGGTCTCCGCCAGTTATCCACGGCCTTACCTCTTGATGGTATCAGAGAGTCAGACGTTTCCTTTTCTCTTCGGAATGGCACAGAAATAGTCAGAGTTGCCTCAGTGCTGTCAAAAGGTGTAAGACGTATTGGAATTGCAAGATCATCTGCAAGGAGACATTGTTTCAGAACCACATCTTAACAAAAACTACGGTGAATATGTGGCTCAAGGATTGTCCATTTTTCCCTTTGTATGAACTTTGTAAACCAGTTTATTGAGAGTTGGATTCAACACAGTGAAAACAATATCTGATTTTGTTCCTAATTCTGAGACTCTTGAAAACCTGCTTTCTTGAATTTTTCTATCTCTGTATTACACTTTGGGCAAAATTGCTCTGCTTTTCCAATCATTGGAGAGAAGGTAGACAGTCTCTTTTTCCCGGCTTTGAAAAGTTAAGTGTAGAGTAATGTCGAGCTTTCAAACTCTTGTCGCACTGAAATCATCTCCCATTCTCTCAGACACGTCTAGGGCTTGGAGGCCCACGGCGCTGGAATGAGTTCCACTTGACTTATTTTTGTTTCTCCTTTTTTGCATTTCTTCCTCCCAGAGTCACAGGGCTTTTCCCAGGTTGGGCAGGGGAAGAGAGGGGTGGGAAGAAGTGTCCCCTCCACTTACATCCTGGGCCTCCCCACCCCAGGTGTGCACTGTATGCCATCAATGCTGACTCTTAGTTCCACTACCAGGCAAACCAGTGTGCTCGCAGTCTCTTGTCTCCAGATGTTTCCTGCATAAATCACACACCACTGATCTTAGCACCCCTCACGCCTTGGGCACCAGACTGGAAGATGACTCATTTGACTTCAGGTGAAGGAGGATAAAAATGCCGCATCCCTCCCACGGGAGAGAGGGGTTCGGGGGGAGTCACAGTTGCTGACAATTGTCTCCAAAAAGTCTTCTTTTGTACATTCACCCCCCTTTCCAACTACCCGATAAATGTTCAGCCTGACTTCATATAGGCTACAAATGGATAGCAGGCTGATTACAGGATGACCAGTGGCTTTGGACAATCCTGCTTGCTGCTGTCAGGTGCTTCAGCACCTGTGTCAAGCTACAGGGGCTTGGCAACTCCTGTCACCTTCTCAGCCTTTGAGGGCTCTGAGGAAATGGAAAGACAGCAGGAGACCTTGCACTTCACATTCTGTTGCAAATGATTGGTAGAAAGACTTTGCTTGTCACATTCCTCCCACAAATTGGTCAGCTAATAAGAACATTGTATTTCCAGTTTTAAAATTAAAAGCACATTTGAAGATTGAGCATTTTTATTTAGCAATTTTGGGACATTTAAGTAACATACTAAAATTTGGCTTTAAAAATTCCATGTCGTGGAAAGAACTAAGATGGAATCCAATTTGAGCAAAACTTTGGGCTAGATATGTGCATGCTAGGGGACAGTGACTACAAACTCAGGGCTTCCTCTATCTGAAAGGAATTTTGATGAAATTCCCTTGTTATCAAAAGGCCTGGGCTTGACTCACTTCTATAAATCTACTTAACAGCTTGGTTAAAAAACAAAACCAAAAAAAATCCAGCCTCCCCAGATAACCTTAAGTTCCAACTCAGCCTTAAAATCAAGATGTCTCTGAAAGAAGCCACTTTCTAAAGCATTACAGTAAAGAGGCTGGACCAGGGAGACCCTTTCCATTACACTGCTATGTTCTTCACTGTGACCCTAAAAAGCAGTACTCTTATCATTTTCTGTGGAAAGCAGAATGTTGCTCAGAAAGGTTAATGCATTTGCTGAAGATCACACAGCAAGTTCACAGTTGAAATCAAACTAAACTATAAAGCTTCATCATTGAACTTGATATTTTGTTGAACTCCCCTAAGTAGCACCCCAAAGTTGCTATATAAAGAAAAATTACAATCACTGGGACGCACTGCAGAAAGGGAGAAGAGCCTTAGCTGTGTCTGAGAAGGGGGTTAGAAGAGGACGCCCCCAGGCCTGCACCTGGGGTCTGTGCTGAATGGTCTGAGGCAGAAACTTCCACCAGGAAACTGACTGGATGTGGACAGAGTTTGGGACAGAATGAGTTCACCAAGTGGACATGATAGGGTGAGAATCTCAAAGTGAGTCCTGAGAAGTAAGCTGTTGTTTACAAGTGAGCTGTTTATCTACATGAGCAGAGTTGTCTCAGATAAATTGATTTTTAGGACGTTCCCTGAGGCTGAGTGAAGTTACTCGTTGGTTTACATTCTCTTTCCTGGGCGGAGGAAGTACAAACGACGAGGTCACACTGACACAGGCGCTCTCAGTTTTCAAATTAAAAACCCATTCTCCTAATAACCATTTGAAATAAGAAGCATGGACTTAAAATGACGTCTTTCTCCAGTTTTCATTTTATGTCGTATACAAAGTATTGTAAGACATTTCGGTATTGAGGTTTGGGTGATGGTTAGTCTCGCGACACAGGGAGTCGGTTTTGAAGACTACTCACTGATACTAAAGGTACACAAGGTGTTGAGGAAGCGTGGCCAGGAGACGCCGAGTCAAGCCTGCCGCTGCCACTTTCTACTCCCTCCTACCGCCCCACCTTCCCTCCTGACACCCTCTTTTTTTCCCATGACTTACCCTCCATCCCCCCTCAGCTCTGGTCCCATTACTCTCAATCTGGCAACAGCTAATTCTGCCTCAGGTTCTACTGTGTAACTAAACTGTCACCCAAAAAATGGGAACTGTGACCGCGTCTAAATTCCTGGGGTACAGGAGATGGGAGGGGGTGGAGACAGGTGCCCCAAGCTGGGGACACGGAGCTTGTGCCCTTGGCTAAATCTGTCCACAGCCTGCCCATGACACCTCCCTTCAAAACCAACTCTAGACATCGTGATTTTAGATGGTTGTTTTAACAGTAGTTGATACCATTTCCATCTGTGATGATAATACGCTTGGCACTTAAGTGCTCTCTATGTCCCATTACAGGCCATGAGTTTGGGGTTCCTTTTCTGGTAATTCTAAAACTTAGAAAAAAAAAAACCCACATGGACGTGTACTATATGATCTCATACCTGTGGATTAAAATGTGTAGGACTGAGGGAAACACTGTTATTTAATGTGAAAATGTGTCTGTAACCAGCAGCAGCATTCACACTTGTGGGGACACAGATCTCTAACAGTGTCCCCTCTACCTGCAGAGAGAGCAAAGGAGCAGGACCTGCCATCACGTCTGCACCGAGATCCAGAGAGACCCAGACAGGCCACTGTTTGGCAGAGCATTAATGACACAGAGTTTCTGTGATGACGTACACAGTGCATGCCAGTCCAAGCAGAAAAAAAGAGTTTCAGAGGGAAGTTCCAGGGGAAGACCCCTTGGAAACAGAAAAGACTGGTCTTCAAGAGAGAGGAGGTGAAGCAATAGGACGTATAAAATTCATCAGCTGCCTGCTAATTAGTAAATCTGCTAATCCCTCAGACACCTTGTATGGTTAAAAAGGGTGAGTGGAAATAAAGGGGAGGAAGCTGTGAAATATTTATAATAATACCATTTACATAAGTTAAAAATGTATTACATGATGCCAAAGTACCCACTTTGTAATGACACATGCAAACAAAAAGATGCAGATCAGGAAAAACAACAACAGAATGGTTTACCTAACAGGGAAGAGGAGTAGGAGCAATGTTTAGTGAGAAAAAGGAATGAATGGACATTGGATGGATGGTTGGATGGATGGATGGATGGATGGATGGATGGATGGATGGATGGATGGATGGGTGGATGGATGGATGGATGGATGGATGGGTAGATAGGTGGGTGGGTGGATGGATGGATGGATGGATGGATGGATGGATGGATGGATGGATGCATGCATAGCTGGATAAATAGATAATATATAGACAAATAGAAAGACAGACAGATGAGGAACCTAGCATGGGGCACTGATAATAATGGTCAATGAGCGAAAGAGTGTAATTAACCCAAGCCTTTGCACCTGAGAATTAAGAAAAAAAGTAGTTTATTTGAGATAACAAAGCAATCATTCCCTGAATGAATTGGGTACAAATCGAGCTAAAAAGCAGAGGGGGCTAGGAAAAATGGCCCTTTATCTCCCCCCCTTATCAAATTCCCAGACTGGTTGGCAGGAGTGTGAACTTCTCATTGCACGTGGGATGGAGTTCCAGACAATTTAATTTGAATCCTGAAAGACAAATTTCATCATCTGACATCTGGTTCTCATTTCTGTATGCATGTGTGAGTTTGTGTGTGAATATTCACATATGCATAGAAGCAGAGCTTGGATGGGCCATGTGAAATTATTAGGGCTGCTTATCTCCAGAGAGTGTTGGGGACGGGGTTTCATTTTTCCTTTATATTCTGTTTAAAAAGCTTCCCAGACTTCTCCCTCCTACACATCAGCCCAGAGCCAACTGAAGCTCATCATGTCACAGGCTTCGGTTCCAAAGCAAAACCCTTACTAGCAGACATGGTGACTGTGTAACCCCAGATGGTGTCATTGATAGAACAGTTTTGTAAATGGAAATTTCAAATTCCTCTCTGAAGCAAAATGTCATTTACTGTATGGCTGGTTGTGCAAGCATCTCAGGAGTTGAGAAAATCAACAGCCATGAGACTGAAATGGAAATGACGCATCTCTGGTTTTAGTCCCTTCTCTGTCTTTAGCTTTAAAATGCTTCCATTTCATAGCCCCCAAAGGAATTGTTTTGTGTTTCTTTCCTAGGAGGCTCTCCCCCCTCAGAAGTCATCGATTGGTTTATAAGAAAAGTCACTGTACTTTGTTGACAGATGACCTCAAATCTTGGTGGCTTCATGTCAGTGGTTGGAAATATTTCATAATCGACCATAATAATAGTCAGGTCGTAAGAGCGTGTGATTCACAGGGCTTCTGTAGGTTAAGTGAGGTGGCAAAGGAAGAGAACGGGGTGAATTTTTGGCTTAGAGGATAATTTGGACATAGAATTAATTACTTTTGTTTGGACTCATTTCACACAGTTCTGAGGGAAGTGGCAAGCTTGTCCCAGGTGGAGCAGTACTGATGTGACATGATGACAGGTCTTGTCCCTGGGAAGCTGAGGGACACAGCCAGTGCCCCTGGCATCACTGGTGTTAAGCCCCGTGGGTGTCAAGAGGGCAGAACCAGGGGAGTTTGGAGGCGTCAGAGAGGCTAAGGGCTTCCTTCTTCTCCCCACAGCCCCCCTCGGCCCACAGGGGCGGTAGGTTCTGGGCTCTCTCCTCACTGGAGGTGTAGTTGCAGGGTGGGCGTGGGGTGGTGAAGCATTCCTGCTTCTGCCTCTGTTCCCTCTCCAGCTCCTCCCCAAGAGGAGGGGGGTCAATGACCTGGTCAGAACCAGACTTTCTTTGGCCACATCTGAAGTGTGATAGTGTTATGGTTTACATGCTAGTGTCCCCCCAAATTCATGTGGAAACCCTGATCCGCAATGTCATGGTATATGGAGATGGGCATCTTTGGGAGGTGATTACATCTGAAGGTGGAGCCTCATGATAGGATTGGTGCTCTTAAAAGAAGACACACTAGAAATCTGGCTTCCTCTCTCTCTCTCTACCATGTGAGGACATAGCAAGAAGGTGTCCATCTGCAAATCAGGAAGAGAGCCCTCACCAGGAACCAAGTTGGCCTGCATCTTGACCTTGAACTTGCAGCCTCCGGAACTGTGAGAAATAAGTGTCAGTTGTTCAAGCCGCTCCATCTATGGTATTTTTGTTGTAGCAACTTGGGCTGACTACCACAGAAGAATCAGTGGTGTGTGAGTCATTCCCCACTCACCCTGCTGTGTCTCTGTGTCTTTGAAGGCTTCCTGCTTTGCGAGTTCAGCTTATGCCAGGGCCCTTGGCACTGTTCTGCCCACCAGCTGGGCAAGTGGACTTCAAGTCTGCTCTATTGACACACGGGTGAGTGTGGGGCCTCCTTACCTAAGCCACCTCCTCCAACTCAGTGTCACCAGAGAGGCCCAGCTTCTGTGGGGGAGAGAAGGTCACCAAGCTCTTGCTCAGCATGAAGGACCAGGGCTATTTCTCAGTTCGTTCTGGACTCCCTGGAAGTCACTGGAGGGCAGAGGGAGTGGGTGGCAGGATCAGTCCATTCCCACGACTGCCTGTGAAAACAGGTGGTCCAGGACCTGGGGGTTTTCAGTGCTGGCTGTCTCTCGTATACATTCCAACAGAGACATGACTAACATCTGGCATGATTCTACAGTCTGAGGTAAGTACATACAAGCACAGGGAATGGAAATTTTATCGGTTGACTCACTAAGGAACCTGGAACTTCAGAACAGTTGCTCTTCTTCTGAACCAAGTTTGACAGGATGGGGGAAATAGACATAATATCAGTAAGGATGCAATCAGTGGACCAACACTAGCGAACCACCTGAATCAGTTGGCATCGACAGAATGCTTCATCCAAGAATAGCAAAATACATTGTAGAATTTTTACTAAGAGGGCCTTATGCTAAAATAAGTAAATTTCAAAATAGTGACATTGTATAGGGTCAGTTCTACAATCAGGAGAATGGAATTAGAAAATAAAAGATCTAGAAAATTTCAAATATCTCAAAAACAGGCAAAATAATCTTATGCTGAAAGAAATCAGAACAGTGGTTGCCATGAGACTGAATGGAAAGGACAGGAAGGAAATGTCTGGTGGGGGAGGAGGATGAAGGTGGTGTCTGTCTTGATGGGCTGCTGCTCACACAGATGGATATACATTTGTGAGAAGTCATTGAATCCTACACTTAGGTTATTTCGATGTGTATAAATTTTACCTCAATTTAAAAAAAAAGGAACTGAGGCATCCTTTCTTCCCCCTTACTGACTGAAAATGACACTCTACACTTAGGGTGACCTTGTGTCTCTATTGTATTGTTGTCACAGCTTAATTACTACTAACATCCCCTTTCACACCCAAAGTGTCCTGATGTACGCAGTACAACTATGGTCATTTTGCCTCTGATGGGTCGGTTTTTAAGTAGGGCCCAGGTGGGGTGTCCACTAGAAGCAGAAGAGGTCAAGGTGAGGTCCCAGGTGGACATTAGGTTGGACTACTCTGGGAGGGGAGGTGGGCTGGACATTTTTTGAATGGTTAATTTGGGGAGACCTAGGTCTTGCTGGTTTTATATCATTACTTTGGCATGTCCACATGGGGAAATCTGAAGCACGTGTTAAAAAAACAACATGTTGGCACAAAATGAAATGTAAAATTGGCACGAAAGCAACGTGCCCTCATGCCCAGGGTTGTGAGCAATCGCAAATCTGAGATTAAAAGGGGCCCAGAGAAAGAGAGGAGGCCGGGACTCAGCAGGGAGAGGCGAGCAGAGCAAGTTGCCAGGAAGACAGGGGCTGGTGAGCAGCCCCCAGTCGGAGAGAAGGATAACAGCGCTCGCCTGGCACGGGGCACCTTATCCTCCAGCTTCAGTTCTCCACCAATTTTCCCCAATTCCTCATTTCTCCCTTTTCTCTGTGTGCATAAGGGCCAGGATTTCTTTTTATTGACCTTCATTGAAACAAATGCATTGTTTACAGAGGTCTTTTCTCATTAGCTTATAAACAAATTGAACCCAACTAAGAAGATCATACACACGATCTGACACATGGGCAGAGAAATCATGTGACAGCATCAGCATAAGATTATTATACATATGGTCCAGGGTATGCATGTGCCAATTTCATTATATTGTCATTGTCTGTTAGGTTCTACTGAGTCACAAACTACCCCCAAACAACACGGCTATATGGGCTCATGATTCTGTGGGCAACCTAGACTGAGCTCAGTTGGTGGTTCTTCTGCTAGCCTTGCCTTGAGCGGCTCATGCAGCTGCGGTCAGTTGGCTGGTCAGCTGGGCAGCATTGCCTCCCAGAATGCCTCACTCACATGTTTGGGGCCACACACCTCCAGCCCTGTCTTCTTCACATAGCCGCTGGGTTCCCAAGGCAGCGAGAGAAGACAAACCCTAACAGACAAGCACATTTCAAGCTTCTGTTCATGTCATATTTGCTAGTGAGACATTGGCCCAAACGAGTCACATGACCAAGCTTAGATTAAAGGGATGGAGTGACACACTTAATGTGAGGGTCTGCAAAACTTTGCACCCATATTTTTTTCTCAGTCTACCAAAGTTCTAAAATCAAACTCTCCAAATAATTTTTAAGAAATCACGCAATATTTGCAGACGCCTAAACACTTTCTGAGCCCCGTGTGATGAGTAGTGTGTGGGTGATCAACTTGGCGGGGAGAGAAGGAGCACGTTTTGTTGACGCCCCTCCGCCCCCCCGTGAGGCTGGGATTTAAAATCAATTATTAAGGATTAAGTAGCACTTAGTCTCAATTGTTACTATGTGGTTGCTTGGCAGGTGATGTTAGAAAACATAAGGTATGGGGAAAAGCGCATTTAATTTCTGGATATTGCAAACAGTTCTGTTCTCCGCTCTAGAGACCTGTCAGCCCAGGACGGATTTCAGCTGCGGAGAACCACAGCGGCCTGAGCAGCTCAGTCTGCGTTCAGCGTCACTCACAGTCTTTTAAGACCCTGGGAGGAAGGATGCCACACGCAGTGAGGATCAGATGATTTTGATCACAGATGACTCACAGATATTAAGTCTTCTTCGACATTGAAGGGTCGCCTGGAAGTCCTGAGGAAGTGATGGGTGAGCCCTGGGCACAAACCACAGCTTCCGTGTCGCACAGAAGGTTTACATCTTTTCTTGAGGTCAGATCAGGGCAGCAACAATCGGGCTAAGGATGGGGAAGAAACCTACAATCATTCCTGGAGTTAATAGGTTCTTTATCATGATTCCTCCCCCCCACACCCCCCTCACACCCATGGGAGAGAAAGCACAACCTCAATGCTGCTTGTACAAGAAAACCACAGTCCTGGTCAGGGGGGTGGTCGGGCATGAGCTTTATGAGATTTGCCGGCAGCAAATGTCAAGGAAACTTTTTATCTCCACCTGGGGCAACATGGTCACACACCAGCCACTGGTCTAGCTTAGATGAGGGCAGACCCGAGAAGAAATGTGTCATGTGTTATTTATTTAGTTAGTAAGTTCTCAAGTAAAGCTGGGATGATGGTAAAAAGCCTCACTGCCAGTTTCTGGGAAATAATCTGGAGCCAGCACTTTGGAGAATAAAACATCCAGATGCAAACTCGTGGATTACACATTCAGAAAAAATGTGTTCGAATCAGTACTATGCTGGACAACCCCTCTGTGCCATAACCATGACAACAGGTGAGCCGGGCAAGCAGGCTGCTCCTCTGGAATGATCTGCATGAGAATATCTGCCTTAGCCAAGTCCTGCAAACCTACCCACCTACTCAGCAGGGAGGTCCCCAGGATAAAGACAGGGGTGTCCTGGGTGGGACTTCAGAATCTGCTATGGACACTGAGAGGAGAAGAGCGCCATCACATCACAGAGCACATTGATGAGCAAGTTTCCACGTGGGCATTGAGGCTCGGCCCCCCTGGAAAACTCACGTTGGAGGGCAAGGAGCCTGGACTACTGGACCCCCACCTCCCTCCATGCTGGGCTCAGGGCTGGTTTCAGGGTGTGAAGTCCAGGCACGCTGGCCTGCCTGTGCCCAGCTGGGCATGCTTCCAGCCCGTGAACGCCCACGGGCAGCATGTCGTGAGTGCTTGCCGTGGGAGTGGGGCTGTCAGTGTGGAAGGGACAAAGCTGGGGCACTGACAGCTCCTGCTACCTACTGTGAGCAGTGCCCGATGGTGGGTGCTCTGTCTTAGCACTTAGTTGGTTTAGCAAGGTGGCCGCTTAGTTGTAAGTCCCTGGGAGTTTAGTGTTGTTCACTGTAACCTCGTTTATTCCAATGGATCCACCAGCAAATTAATCGAAAAGGACTCTGTTGGTTTTCTGCCCGGGAGCAAAGAAGGACAGGTTTTCCTTGCTGGAAGTGAGTAAAGGCCTCCGTGACCAAATACCACGAAGGTTCGCACAGCACAGTGGTTCTAAGGATGGACTCTGGCCAGGTTAGAACCCAGCCCCTCTACACACCAGCTGTGCGTTCTTGGGAAGTCGGTTAACCTCTCTGGGCCTCAATTGACTGATCAGTACAATGTAGGTAATAATAGCAGGTTTTGAAGATTAAGTAAATTAGTATTTGCAAGTATGTAGCATGGCATCTGGCTATTTACATGTTTATTGTCCAAACAAACAGATTTGAGACCGAGACTCTAAAAACCTGTAACCAGGGGTCCAGAGACTGCAGACTCAGGTGCAAACTTCCTGAGAAAGCCAGGTGATCTGGGGGACATTTCCAGGCTTCCCTCACTGCACACCCCCTCTCTCCCCTTTGCAATCCAACTAGTGGGTAGAATAGTACGTAAAGAAACCGGGAACAATCAGTACGGGTAACTTACTGGGCTACTCCACAGCTTGGACGCATGGCACCCGGCCTCGTCATTTCTCAAAATGTATTGTGATGGCACCAAGTTCAGGGCCCCCCAAGTCTATCCCATTCCCACCAAACCTCCCACCTCCTTCCCTTAAAATTCTCCAGCCTCCCCACTCATGTGTTCTGGCTTTTCCTGGGTCACGCGTGTGTGTTAAAGACAGGATGTCAATCCAGGTAGTTCTGTCCTTGTGGACACAGTGTTAGGGTCTGTTGGAGTCAAAGATTTATGTCCCAGCTCAAATTCAGGCATCAACTTTTAGGTGATGGTTTCCACAAGTACAGGAGAAATGAATGGAGCCTGGTGGGACGTCTCTACCGCTCGTGCACATAATCGTGCCTTGTTTCTAAGGAGAGGGTGCCTCCCACCTGGGCTCTCATTTGTTCCTTAAGGCCTTTCTTAGGGACAAGGAGGTCGGTTCCTGTAACCAGTGTGTATGAAGGCTCCACGTGCTCTCTCTGGAGACACACTGCTGTGTGGCACGCATTCCACGCCCTCGGAGAGGACAAAGCCAACGTTCTTAACTATGCTAAGATGTACAAGGAGAGTGTAATGGGAGTCACCTCTGATTCCCTCACCTTTCAATCACTAAGAAAGTGGAAAGAGAAGGCACTTTTCAAACGTAGTAAAGGACTCCACTAGTGTGCTCAGTATCTCCTCCAGTTAACTTAACCCTAAATTATTTACACAGGGACAAAACTTTTCTTTTTCTCACCAAAAAGCTAGATTAAAAGGGGAAAAGGGACACAGACATACTTTCTTCAATTCATACTGTTTAACTGGTAAGAGGCTTTCTCTGAGGCCAACTTTTGATAAAGTGGAGAGTAAGGCAGGACCGAGCCCTGAACCCCTGGCTGGGGAGAGGTGTGGTGCCCCCACCTGGGACGAGGTGGTGGCACACAGAGCTGGGACGGGAGCAGTTGTGGAACGTGCCAAGGAGAGGCGCTCACCACTCGCGGCTGGGCTCTAGGCTGCCCAGCTCAGATAAACAGCCTTCCTATCAAACGCTTTCCATCTGTTCCATTTCCTTTATTTCAGAAGCGATTGTCCAACACATGGATTCGCTCTTCTCTTCAGGAGTATCCAAACTGAGGAAATGAAAAAAATACATATACCCTCGTTTCAAGTCAGGAAATCACTTGGTCACTTTTCAAAAATGCTGACTGGTGCTCAGTCCAACTGAGAACAGGACACAGACTCAGTTTTCCCCTCTCGAGTTCGGTAAAGTAAAAACCACCATGTCAGGAAGGACTTGGAGGGTGAATCAGAAATGGAGTCCCACTTGGGTTAATTTGGGGGGCCGTTAGTCTTCCTTTCTAGAAGCTGAACTTGGACGTTTGCTATTAACATTTGTTGTTATCCAAATGGAATTTAACCAAATATTCCAGAGGCGTACTTGGATTTCCCACATGTCCTAGAAAGTAGATCAATGTGAGACCACAGAGAACACGAGAAGGCACGGCGCAGGCCCCACCCCCGTTGTAGTTAGAGCAGGGGCTCTGAAGTCAGACAGATCGGAGTGTCCATGGGAACATCCACGCTTGCAAATGTGTTGCCTTTAACAGGTTTCTTAGGCTTTCCAAGGCCCTTTTCTCACTTATAAAATGGGGACAGTCACATCTTCCTCACAGAGTTGCTTTGAGATTAGATGTGTTCATTCATGTAGAGACCTGATACAGCTTCAAATCCCACTGTTGATGAGACTCCGAGCTTTTATGGGTATCATTTTTGACTATTGAGAGGTGAGGACTGAAGGTATTCATCTATTGTTTTTCTCATGTTGAGGTGTACAAATAAGCACAAAAGTGCAATGGTCCATGTCTCTGTCACAGAATTTCACTGTCACCTCTCTCAGCTAACTAACCCTCACCTTCCACATCCTTAGAGGCAGCTGCTTACAAAGGAACACTGACCTTCCTACTTGCCCTAGATACATCGTTATTTATTTAAAATACAATTATAAATACTATCGGGGCAAAGGTGCTATTTATGTTGGGTAAATTTTAATTAGGATTCCGGGGAAGTGGTGAAAAATAAAATAAGACGATTATGGCTAATAAGAAAACTGGCTTCTGCTAAACCTGTTTCCTCGCTGTTTTTGAGCACTTTGATCATGATGTGTTTGGATGGGGTTCTTTTCATGTCTGTTGTTATTGGATGCGTTGAGCTCCTTGCTTCTCAGTGTTCATTCAATTCTGACAATTTATCCATTATTTATTAAAATGTTTTTTTCGATATTTGTACAATTGGGATCTGCAAAGGAGACTATGAAAAGATCACTTTGCTTTCTCCTGGAGAAAGAATGGTGGGGTGGGGGACAGGGAACATGTCTAGGTAGATGCAGGAAGATGATTAGGACCCTATTGCTCAGACCCAGGTGAGAGATGACCAGGTAGCACTGGCCAGAGTGATGGTGATGATGATGGTGATGAAGAGAATTCAATCCATTTGAGTATTTGTAAGGTAAAATCAATGACTTTTATAGCCATGGGTGTGAATGAGCTCACGCATACTGGACTGTGTTTGGAAGAGAAGAGAATCTCATACCAAACATCCAGGAATCGTGACATTAAATAATTCTGCAGAAGATAAGCCTCAAAGGAAGTGAAAAGAAGTGTCGATAAAGACAGCATGAAAACCAGGAGAATATGTTTTCACACAAATTAAGGAAAGAACGTGCTCCTTAAAGCACGGAGTAGTCAAAAGTGAAACAGAAAATGTTCTTCCTACTCTATCTTTCCACTTCAATATTTGAACCTGTTTGTTTTACCCCAAAGAATTTTTAGTTTTTTATTGTGATAGGGTGGTTGATTTTATTTATTCATTTTTTATTTTTTTCAACCATCCTTCCACCATTCTACCCTTTGGCAACCATTAGCTCTTTCTGTTTTATTTTGTTTGTCCATTTGTTTGGGGTTTTTTTTTTTTTTCCTTTACATTCCACATACTACAAGTGAAAACATATGGTATTTGTCTTTCTCTGTTCCTTTTACCCTAAAGACTTAACTACTTTTGCAGCCTTTGTGTCTAACTCTTTGCATCTCTCTTACTTTTTCCAGCTCTCTCCTTCTCTCTTCTCATCTTTATCTTTCCATCTTCCTCTCTTTATTCTCCATATTCCTATCCCCCCCAAAAAAAAACTGGCCCAAAAATGTCGTAGTATTTCAAATCACAGAACCTTTTTATCCAATTAATAGTCAATAATATTTGTAGAAAAAAATCAATACAAAATTAAACAGACAATAACTAAAGCTGCACAGAGTAAAAGTTGTTATTGACTAAAATTTTGCAAGAAATAAATCGTCCTGCCTAAATTTATTTAGTTAGTTAGTTAGTTCATTTCAAATGTATGAAACAACATTACGTTTAGACATTTACACATCTTATAAAGTGATAACCTCCCCAAGTCAACTACCCCTCTGACACCGTACATGGCGATTACAATACCATTGACTATATTCCCTATGCTGTATTTTACATCCCAGGACTATATATTTTTTAAATTATAGTTGACAGTCAATATTATTTTATATTAGTTTCAGGTGTACAGCACAATGGTTAGGCATTTATATAATTTATGAAGGGACCCCCTGATAAGTCTAATACCCACCTGACACCCTACATAGTCTTTACAACATTATTGACCATATTCCCCATACTGCATTTCACAACCCCATGACTATTTTGTAATTAGACTTGGTAGAAATAATGGGTAAGGACCACGAAAGAAAAACATATAATGGCAAAAGCAGTGACTGTTGAAATTACACTGATTGACGATTCAGATACCGATTTTCATTATGAACTCTTCCTAATACATGAAGAAAATTGACCTTGATGGAAATTATTCCAATAAAATGAAAATGGAGACAAGTGAAAAATATTTATTTTAACCTATGGAAAGTTGGACAAGGAATTATATTTGGTTTAATGGAATTCACTCTAGAAAGTAACTATTTCACAGTAAAATCGGCAGTGCTCTTGGAGCTCTGATTAAAATGTTTCTCTTCAAATATCCTCCGGGTAAAAAAGTTTCAGAGGTCAGAACATCATATTAACTCAATTTATTTGCATGGGGTTGTGCAAAATAGTCTTATGACTTTAAATGTTTTCCTTCGATTGTCTATTTTCTCTGTTCATTTCTATTTTTGATTATATGTGTTTTCTTTTCCATTCATGGCTCACATATGTCAGTACGTTTTAGAAAGTTAATGTTAACAATTTGGAAAAGGAATGATACTTATTTATGTATATGATGTTTTGTGTATAATAGGAAATTGAAAATATTTCTATGTGAATAAATACAAAATGAACCAGTCTAAGTGCCCCAAATCTTTTCCCCTCACAAAATCAGTCTAATTTTACTTATATAAATACCTTGAAAGTTAGTAAGCTCTGTACTAGCAACAACCCTTCATGGCTTTTTTTACAGAGCAATATTCTCAGTGAAGTAAGATTTTATAATATTTGTGGATTAGTTTGAATTTGTTCTTTTCTTTTAATAAGGAAAGGAAAATGATCTCATTGGCTGTAAGCCTGGGGATCATGTTTTCTTTCTCATCTTCTCTGTGATTCACCATATTGTTTTAGGCAAGTCACGCTGTCTGGGTCTTTACTATGTCTCCGTTCTTGAGAAGCCAGATTGCGCTTGAAGGACCATCTCTCCACCGAGGTTGTGAGGACCTGGAAGGTCGTGCGTGTGTTCTGTCTACAGAAGGTGAACGTTAGGCCAGAGTTTCCATCACATTGGAAACCTAGAGTCTAATGCCCAGAGGGCCGCGATTGTGTCAAGCAGTCCACGGCGACTTCCCGAGGTGGTAGTGATAGTATCAGAGTGTCTCCCTCAGTGGTGACTGAATCCTGCTGCTTGGTGGATGAAACGTCTCTCTTGGGAGGAGGTGGTGACATCTCCTCTAAGGAAAGGGAGACACCCTTTGGTTCTGTGTGAAAATAGCTGTTGGGATTGGTCCACTGAGATTTTAGTCACAATAATTTCTGAGCGTAGACACATGGAGCACAGGGTGATGGGCAGCAGCAAGAAGCAGTTCCTCCAGCTCTCCCAGCAAGGTCAGAGGGGTGAAGTGCCCTAGTGGTCTATCTGGAACCACCTTGCAGGGTGTCCTTAAGGTCTAGTTGACTCATTATTCCTGTGTTTGGACAACTAGACCAGGGCAACACTGACTTTGCCTGCTGGACAGACACTTCATCTGTCAGACACACACACACACACACACACACACACACACACACACACACACACACGGCAGGCCTGTGAGGTCGGAAGCACCATCTCTGCTTTTACAGATGGGCTTTGGGCAGTCTGAATGCTCAGCTGATTGTTCACAAATATTCACGTACGTCTCCTCCCACGCAGCCCCTGGGAGGACTGAGCGTACTCTCTCCCCACATTGATGCTGGGCTTGGTTGGCCATGGGACATGCTTTGGCCAACAGAATGTGAGCAGATGTGACACGAGCACAAACCTCCAGTGCGCTCGTGCAGTTTGGCTTGACTCTTATGCACTAAGCTCTGCCATCAAAGGAGCTTCCCTTGGGGAGCAGCTGCCTCTCCAGCCTGGCCCCCAGAACAGAACATTTAGACACAGCAGACCTAAATTTCACCCCAAACTCAGAGCAAAGCCCAGCTGACCCACAGCCTGAAACAGACCAAGGCTGAACAGCTGCACTGTATCAACATGTAAATTCATGAACATGAGGATATATACTTGTGATGAGCCATGGAGCTCGGGATGGTTTGTTATGAACCATTACTGTGGGTAGCTAGCTGATACAGAGGGCTGTCAGTCACCAAGTCAGGGAGAAGTTTCATTCCAAGCATCCAGCTCTGCTCCTCCCCAAATTTCATGCTTTTAAAATCACACCATGTAGGGCAAACAGTATGAAGGGTGGAAATCAGGACAAATTTGGGGAACCATCTCCTCTGCAGTACAGCTGGCTACTGAAGCTTCCAGAAAGTGCAATGAAAAAGAGGAGCATTATACAGGAGCTTGTTCAGGAGAAGGGTTTGTTGACAAATCTTCCTAGATTTAGGTTTCCAGATGTGCCACGTGAATTTTTGCTCCATCTGCCCAAATAAAAAAAAAAAAAAGTACACCCATGCTAATTCATGTGCTTCAGATTCAAATGTTCATGTGAACCTAAAACATTTCAATATGTAGGTTTATTTTGTATTTAAAGTTGGCTGAAATACCTGTTTTCAATATTGTAGATAAAATCCACTATCCTAAGTGTTAAAATAGAAATATTTCACAGAAGAAAGGAAATCACAAAACACGGTTGTCACACAGGCTCTATCTGTCCTCCTAGCCGGGTCACATTTGACTCACCGCAAACCCCGAGCCCTTCTCCTGATGTGTGGGCAGACGGGGTGGAGGTGGAAATCACAAATATGGGAACTGCTGACTGTTCCAACATTTATGAAACGGAGGAGTGGGTTGCATTTCTGTCCATTTACTGGCTACTTCTCTCTCCTTTGCTCATGGCATATTTTTAAGAAAATGTACTGAATTAAATAAGAGATTTAGGGAAGTAATGAATCAGCAGAAACAAAGTGACAAAGAAAACCTTAAAACTGCACATGGAATTGGGGTGGGTGAGCGCAGTGTCAAATTTCCATCTTTTTATCACTTCAAGAATAAGAATTTATTGTTATAAGCAAAATATAAAAACTACTTTTTTAAACATAAAGCTCTTGAATGGTGGTGATTCAAAAACAGATGTCTCTTCATTTTTACTTTGACTTTTGTTTTTTATTCCACTGGGAAATGTTTTGTGTGCATGTTTGTAAGAATCCTATGAATTGTTTAGAAACAGGGTTTCCCATCTGAAAAAGCCATACGAGGTCCCTCGTGGGCTCTATAGTCTCTAGACTTGCACCGTGAAGTCGCCGCTCTCTGTGGAGACGGACGTGGAAATCTCCTATTTCTTGCCCACGCAGACATGGCAGGCGCTGGGCTGAGAGCTCGCTATACGCAGTGGTGGGTCATCACAGCAGCTCCCGAGGTCTGCGGTATAATCTGCATTTGCAGAGGAGGCTCAGACGAGTTACTTTCCCAAAGGCAGAACTAGTAAGTGATGGAGCTCAGGATTGAACCCAAGTGTGTCTGGCTCCAAATTTCATGCATTTCCCAGAACTACAGACTACCTCCTCCCAGGCTACCTCCTCCTTCCTGAGTCGAGGGGTCAGAGGAGTGACGCTGACCTTTGAAGGAAGGACAGGGAGCATGCTCCTTGGAATAGAGACGGGCTTATGCCGTGATAAGGACCTCCAGCTCAGGCCATGTCTCTGTCACTCATCCTGGACCTTATCCAGTTCATCCCCCCACCACCACCCCTTTCTGTTTTCAATTTGGGGCTCTTTCACTAACTTATCTAGTGGAAAGATGTGTGTGAGACTCAGTCAATTTTCCTTTTAGTTCGAAATCAAATGAAAACCTTTGTGTTTCCAGAGAGGGCATTTATGGGTAAAGAAGTTGACATAATGGAAGGTTGGAGATTTTACTTGTTCTTTTTCTGCTCGCCTATCATTAACAGAGTTACTCATGATTGAGCTACAGTATCATAGAGACATATATTTTAAAAATTAGCCCTGACTGTTTCAACTTTGAGTGGGAAATTTGATATTTCTTATAATGTGTTTGTTTTCCCGACAGGATGCCAGTGTGAGCAGCAGAGTTGAATCACCAGTGACTTGGCAAAGAGTCATGATCAAAACTAAAAATTAACATTTTAGCGTTTTCTCTAACGTCTGACACCATTTTTTTTGTTCTTCCTGTAGTTATAATTTACAGTTGATTGAGCCAAAGATTGAGGGATTATTCTCGATTATTCTTTTCCCTCCGTCCTTGAAATCCAACACATTAGCACATACTATAGGTTGGTTGCTAAAATCTCATCTGTCTCTTCACTTCTCCATTACTAAGGCCACTTCTGTGGTCCCTGCCACCATCTCCTCTCCTTTAAGTGAATTGGGGTGTTGGTCATAGTGATGCCAGAGCAATAGGTTCCAGCAGGGACTGTGCCCCAAACCTAAATGTATGGTGACCTTCCTAAAACCCATCGTCTACATTGGGGAGTCCAACTTCAGGCCCCACCTCGGGCCATTACAAGGGGAAGCCACACACCTCTCACCAGTCTGGGGTGCAGTCAATGCACTGCAGTCGTCTGGAGGGCGCTGCAACCCAGGCCTCGGGCACCTCCGGGCCGCCATGCCTCACACACGTTCCCAGCACATCCTCTATCCACAGGCATCTGTACAGAGAACCTTGGCTGAGGCACTTCCCCCTCTCTCCTCAGTGCTTTTCCACTCTCAGACTTCTCCTCTGTCCTCCTCCACGGCCTGTGGGTCTGTGAAGAGGCCGAGCCCCCTCGGCAGTGAGATAATTCCTCTGTCCGCTCAGCGTCCACCTGGCCCTTGCCCAGTGCCTTTCCCTGGGGAGAACGGGACAGTGGGGAGCCCGTGCCTCTTCCTGCCTGTTGCTTGCACTGTTGCGTCAGCGAGAAAGCCGTGATGGTTACTTTCACCTTGGCTCCTTGTCCTAATTGGCCATGTCAACATTCAGCCTACACAGCAACCAGAGGCTCCTTCTGCATTAGGAATAATAGCGACGCCCTGCCGTGAACCAGAGGTCCTCCCGTCACGCGGGGATTCCTGGCTCCCAGTTCCCTGCTTGTTTGGTGAGCACAGTTCTTCTACTCAACCTGCAAGGCAAATGTTCACTTCCAAATGGCGGTGGCGACAGGAGACAGTATGAAGGGGGAAGGGAGGAGGGGGGAAGCAAAGACTGAACTTGCCTGGTTAACCGCTTTCCTTTTCCCCTTCTTTTCCACACAAGTACACATTTTGGGGTAGGGCTCAGCCTGGGAAAATGCAGAATATTGAGTTAACTGCATTGGGGCCTGAGGTGCTCCACGAGCATCTCTACGGATGCGTGAAATGACCGGTGGCCTAGCCCCCTGGTCTCCTTCGCTCCAGAGGAACACACATGGCCAGTGAGGGAGCTGGGACCCGGGGACTCTCTAGGAGGATGGGTCTAGCCCACGCCAGGGCGAATACTGTCCTCACTGCAGCCACAATGTTAACATTCAAGTTTCTAGAAAACGGTGTGGTCTGCCTTTCTGCACTGGCCTTATGAGGCTTCACAAGGCTTGTTTGTCTTCAGGGAATAACATTAACTTTTAAAGACAGTTGTAACTTTTCCATTTCTTACTGATCTGGATTAATTTGGCCAGGCCTGAGCTTACACCTATCAAGTATTCAATTTCTCTGGAAAAAAAGTCATCAGGAAAGCATTCACCCACCATGGCTGCTCTGACTAACGGGCTCCATGGGTACCTGATCTGAACTGTGGGAAATGCAGTTTGGTGGTCACATCTGGGCCGGGCCCTCTGTGTGTGGGTGCCCCATAACCAGGAAGCAGTGGGTGGGTAGGACGCCCGGAGCAGAGGGCAGCCCTGACGCTGAGTCACCCCATTCCCTGCCTCTTGGCCACAGACATTTGGCAGCTCTCACTGCCCCTGCACCAAGTGACACTCTTGATCCCATGGATGCCTTGGTCCCCCCAGAGCTCTGACAGTCCTCACAGCTAGACATTTGTTCCTAATTTTTCACCCACCTCCCACTCTACAAGTGACTGGAATGTCCCCCTGCGGGGTTGAAGCCACAAGCTAAGGACTGCTGACCTAAGGAATAGCTATTTTTGCTTTTGAAGATTCTCAACACAGAGCATGGAAGTAGTTATAGTTTGGCATTTGAATTAAGAGCTGAGTAGTCTTCTGGGGACGTTATGGGTTATTCCATTAACTCTGGGAATCAGACAATATTTTCTCAACTCCTTTGCAGAAGGCTCCCAAGAAATTCAACACAGGGACAAAAGGACAAAAGTTGCCTGAGTTTCAGGGAAGGAAAAAGTTAAAAGGCAGTAGCCCAGGCAGCTTTGCCTTTGAGCTGGGGAGAGCTACCTTCCAAGAGTCTCCCATGAATCTTGGGGATTTGGTGCACTGTCCTTAGCTCACAACCATGAAGCCCATACTTACAGGTCCAACAGCCCACAGCGTGGGGCCCTGTCCACTTCTAAGATATCAAAGATTAGGCATGCCCTTTTCGTGGGTTGCCTGAACTTCTCAGCTGGGTCGACCCCTCACGTCCAGCTTCTTCACAACGCTGTTGATGACAGCGGTTAGCTGCATTTTGCTGTATGAAGCCTGAGAGCCACAAAAGAACATGCCAGACCCAATGCAGCTCCACTTATGGACAGCACCTGCCATGAGCACATTTGATGGCCTGGTGAGAAACTTGGGCCCATAGAGGCCTTTGTAGGGGTCAGCTGACTTCCCAACTCCAAGGTATGAGGCATGTGGGGTAATGGGCAGAATTTTCTAGAGAGGGTTGTCGGGGAAGTGGCATCAGCGATTCGACCTCCCAAGGCCACTTTCCAGCCATCACCCTTGCTCTTTAGGAGTCAAGTCATCAGCACTGCCACCTGCAAACCACTGCATTGCAGGCATCTCATAAGACTGACATGCATTTAGCTTTCACCTGGCTTAGCACAAGGACCCACGAGAGCTACGAGTGTCGCCAGCTCCTCACAGAAGGAGGAACTGGGGTGTGGAGGGTGTGCAGCCCCTCAAAGGACACACATCTGGGTTGGGACGGACCCAGGAGAGCCCATCACCCATGCTAGTAGGTTCCTGGGAACACCAGGGAATGAATCTTGCCTGGGGACACCTGGATAGGCTGGATCCCGTGGGAAGGACGATCGCAGTCCCACTCCGGCTTGCTGTCTCTCTTCCTCCCTCTCCGTTTCTGACACTGGCTTTTCCCCCTGTGTTCCCACCACCACCTCCTTTCCTGGTGACCCTTGTGTTAGTGTCCTCTAACTGCTATGACAAACTGCCACATACCTGGGGGTTTAAAATAACACTCACTATTGTCTCATAGTTGCGGGGGCCAGCAGTCCAAACCAGCATCCCCGAGCTAACGTCCAGGTGATGGCAGATCTCTGCTCCCTTGGAAGGCTCTAAGGCAGAATCCATGTTTCACATTTCCCCGTTTCTGATGGTGCTCGCAGTCTTTGGCTTGTGGCCATGTCCCTCCACACTCTGCCTCCAAGGTCACCTTGCCCTGTCACATCTCCCTCTAGCTCCCTCTTAGAAGGATCCTTGTGGTGGCACTAGGGCCCATCTGCACAGTGCACGATCATCTCCCCATCACAAGTCCTTAATTTAATGACATCTGCCAAGACCCTTCAGGAACTAACCATCACAGGTCCCAGGGCTGAGGACGTGGATATCTTTGGAGAAGCCATTTTTCAACTTACCTCAAATTCCAAATCTATAGCTTCCCCTTTGACCTTCACACTGAACTGCAGACTTCAATTTCTAACAGCCCACCAAACCCCTGAGGTCGGGGAGAGAAGGGCTTTGGACCAGCCCCAGGCCACTCCTTCTGTACAGTCACATTGATGTATAATTCTGAGACCTGGTGCCACAGTAACACAGGAGGACCAGGCAAGGTCCTGCCTGGTCACTGAGGCAGGGCAGGCTGCACCCACTCATTGAGGAGGAACTGACCACTAGAAAGTCTGGGGCTGTATCCCAGGTGACTGGGGCATCTGGAGTGCCTGCTGGATATGTACGCTTCTGGCCTTGCTTTGTTTTCAGCTGCTACGCCATGGTCCAGGTGGCGGGAAATGTCTGCAGGCTCTGTTCTGTCCGAGCGTCCCATGTGGAATTGTTTTCTTGCTCTGGCACATCTGCAGGGAGGGTCCCTCACCATGATATAAGATACAACAGAGGCATTGGAGGAACAAAAGACCAGAGGCAGCGATGAAAAAGTACCTCACTCCAGGAATGGAGTCTGAGTCAGGAGGGACCAGTAGGAAGTCACATGCCGCGGTGGGGCTCCAGCCAGACAGGTGTTACATGGGCCTTGTGAAGACACCTCTCCCTGGACGGTGGGGCCCTCGCCAGGGGTGCTCAGCACAAGTGTTGTGAACCGGGGTCCCCTCTTGTATGCAACATCTGGAGCTCATCTCTGCTGGCTCAGCCCCTTGCCAGGAAATGAAATCTTCTGCAAGGAAGGGGGTTTGTGCACACAACATGCAGGTGTGGGAGAGGCCCCAGAGCTGCAGAGAAAGTTCTCTGTGACTTCTGGAAGTTTAGTAGGAGGAAAGCACAGCTGTCTTGGACAGCCTTAGGCACCAGTCTGAATTTACATGACAAAAGGAAGGCCAAGAAAGCCATGGCGTCACCTCATTGGCTTGTCATGAGACCAGCTTTCTCTTAATTTTAGCAAGAATCTAATGCTGCTTCCAAACAGAAATGGGAAATTCTTACCATGAAGCCTCATTTTGATGGCCCCTGAAACAAGGCATAAACGTGAGCAAAATGTTTGCTGTCAAACCTTACCCATTCCTGGTTTCTAAATCCTAATTCACTGCTAACAGAACACATCACAAGCTAGCTCCTCACCGGATAAGTCACGAAGCCCACTGTGTGGAAAAGCAGTCATTATCACATATGCTTTTAATTCCTATGGATCTTTACGGAAAACACGTCTGTTCGTCCACAGCTGGCCTCGGCCCCCCACCCATCTGCAAGACCAGCATGAAAGCTTGTCATTCAAAGCTCTCCTCTCTGCTTGTCTGTGGTCCTCCACGGCTGGTCCCCAGAGACTGAAAGCACAATTCTGCATTAACAAGCAAAGAGCATCCTCACAGGGTTCTCATGCTTTCAAGGAAAATTCTATTTTACTTTGCTTGTTTCTCTCTGATTGAATTTTTAATGATCCTAAAATAAACCAAAATGAATCAAAGTGTTGAGTAAACATAGCTAATTTCTAGAGCATGGATTCTCTGCCAGTTCTAAAATAGTGTTCTTAGAGCGACTACAACAAAACAATGGTAATGAATAAAGAAGGGGATTGCCCCACCAACTGCCCAGCATGACGACTGGCTTTATGACTGTCCTCATGGAAAGATCTAGAATGGCAGCCAACTGAGCAGCTTCAAACCCATATTGAAACAAATCAGAAGCTCTTTTGATAATGATTGTGGCAAAGGGGAGAAACCCATAAATGTGGGTGGAGAGGGAGAATGTTTCATTCTATTTTAAAGTGAGAACTGTTTGAATTGGCTGTCTTTCTGAGGTTGGCTAGACTTTGGAACTCCAAAGGCTGGAATATGGCTCTCCTCGTCATAAGAACCAGCGATAACACCCAATAAAATGCTAAGCTTTGCAGTAAAACACAGGAGATTGTGGTCTGTGTACATGAATACCCAAAGGAAAGTCTCCATGTTTCTTCCTCTTCTTTCCAGCTACAAATCTACTCCTTTGGTTTCCTTTTAGAAACTTTGGGATTATTAGAAAGGGGTTATTCCAGTCTGGGACGCTGATCTTTGTCCCTTCTCCCCCTATCTTAGGGACAGTGTCTTATGGCGTGGCTCTGAAGTCTACCTTCCCTGCAGCTGGTGGGCTCCATGAGATGGTTCTCAAAAACTTCAGTTACTGTTGGAATCACCTGGGGAGTTTAAACAATGCTGAGTCCTGGGCCCCGCTCCCAACATTTTACTTGGTCTGGGGCGAAGCCTGGGGATGAGATTTTTGAAAGCTCCCCAGGTGGCCTTCAAGTGGAGCCAGAGTCTTGGGACCCTCCCTCTGTGGGCACAGATTTCCTCCTCACCTTAAAGGAGGATTTGACTAAAGATGGGGTCTTAGCGCGCTCGAGCTGCTATAACAAAAATACCGTAGACTTGGGGAGCTTAAACCACAAAGATTTATTTCTCACAGTTCTGGAAGCTGAAAGTCTAGTATCAAAATACAGGTAGATTCGGTGTCTGGTGAGGGTCCATTTCCTGGTTCATAGCTGACCATCTTCTTCCTGCGTCCTCACTTGGTGGAAGGGGCCAGGGAGCTCCCTGGGGTCCCTTTTATAGGGCACTAAACCCACCCATAAGGGCTTCACCCTCATGACCTGATCACCTCCCAAAGACCCCACCTCCTAAAGTCATTGCCTTGGGGGTTAGGATTTCAACACACGAATTTGGGAGGTGGGGAGATACACACATTCAGTCCATAAGTGATGGGCCTTCCAAGTGTGCCGGTGATGGCCTGTCATGATTGACAGGTGCTTGCTTCCTTAAGGCAGGGAAGCAAAAACAGATAAAGAATGAAAGGGAAGCAAATGGTGCAGATAAACAAATATAACATGGCCCTAAATACACTTTTGTGGGGCATGAAGCTGATACATTTTAGGGAGCCCTATTTAAGAAAAGCAAGCTAAAATTAGGAATACAGAAGTAAGAATAGGGCGTTGGAAGGTCCGTGGAGTGGAACGCCCTCAATCCTCAGCCTTATGAGCTGGCTAGAAACCCATCTTGGCTTATAGACGGGTTTCTAGCCAGCTCCTAAATAAATGAACCGTGCTGCCACAAGATAAAATCGAGGGTGCTCGTTGGACGTGAAGCTGGAGGCCACACTTTTCACAGGGACAGATATGCGTATTCATTTGAGTAAAAGGGTGTAAAACAGCATGTAAGATCTTGCCCCGTTTTTATAAATAGCTGTATGCACACTCGTGTCAAAGAGTGTCCAATAGGGAAGTGGATGATGGTTTCCTATGAGCTGTGGGATTTCCAGCCTAGGAGTCAGGTCACGGAATGGAACATGTCACTGCCAAGCGGGACTGATTAGTGGTGTTATGGTCAGGACACACCAGACCCAGGGTCACACGCGGGGGGCAGCATGAGCACCTCAAGTCCAGATAAAACTGACGTAAATCTTGCAAATTGCCTGTGAAATTGCTCCTGAAAAGGCTGGAATTATTTCTCTTTTTTTGGACTCTGTTTTGGGTAGGAAAGCAAAGGTACTTGCAACATACAGTCTCTAACTCGGAAAGAATCCCGTGTTTGGTGGACTATATAGGCCTCTGAATATCATGGGCCACACGAGGAGGACAGCTGGAGAATCACCTTGTGCCCCTTGGTGCAGTGACGGTTGGCAGAGAGTTTGCAATGAGATGGATGAACAGGAAGGACTGCTGCAGTCCCTGACACTAGGACGTGTTTCAGTATGATGTTCGGAGGCTTTCCACATTCCGAAAAGTGTAAACACTCTGCCTAGAGCTTTTTGGTGTGATCTTTTGCTAAGATAGAGAAATGGCCCTTCAGAAAAACACCACAGGCAGTTCTAATAAAAACCCCACTACACCCCACTCCCATATCCCCCACCCAAACAAAAGAAGAACTGATCTCTCTGGAAATTGCAGACAAAAACCCGTGTGCATGCAGTGGGGCTGTCTGCCCCCACAGACTCTGACCGGTGCCCTTGGCCTTCTCAGCAGAATTGGTGTTGGCGTCACCACTGCCTTGCATCTTTGCAAACAAATTGAGTTGTTTTCTTCTTTTCCTGTTGTAATCGCACTGCACAGGCACATGGCAGTGATTAGCAGGCATTACATACTCCAAACCCGATGTCATCTGTGGCTTTGGATTTGATTTTCCCTTTATGGGACTGGAAAAATCTGAGTGTCCGGCCTGGAGATGGTTTGTCTTTGTTATTCTGGCGGCCCCATGGCAGAGCTGGCACAGAGGGTTGGAGGAGAGTGAAGAGTCTTCTGACTGCTGGTTCTCGGGACAGTGGCTGGCCCCACGCCCGGCCTCTCTCGTGTCCCCATCTCCCCTTGGCAGAGGCCCCCATCTGCCTTCTCAAAGCTCTCGGAGGCCTCCACAGACAGGTCCCAGTGCAAGCAGTTGAGGAAGCGGAGTGTCGGCTCCTTAGACAGCCCAGGAGGCATGGGGCACCATGAGAGCGAGATGGCGCCTTCCACCTCCAAAAGACAAATTGCAGACGCTAGAATATTTGACACCACATTGGTGCTGGCGGGAGAGGATTTCTCAGTGTGCTCCCTGGAGGCAGACACCTGGCAGTGATGAGGGACACTCTTTGGTGACACTTTCTGGAGCATGTGCCCTAGGACAAGCTCTGCGGAGTTCAGGATGACTCCTTCCAGACAAGGATAAATTATCCTGACCATCACCGGGACCCTCTTTTCTTTGAGCCAGACGAAATCATTAAACCGTCCATTTTCTTTTAGGAAAAGCAATAAAATGATAACTTCTTGGGGGTGGGTATATTTTTAGAATACGATAAGACAAGGCAAGCAAGTCATGGACTGGGCATGGAAGAGCAGTGAAAAGAGATAGAAGATTCTTTGCAGGAATGTCACTTAAGACCAAGTGAAGAAAGGAGAATATGCCGTCCACGCTATGCTGACACTGGGTTCTGGGCCGACTGTGAGAGTGAATCGAGGAGGGCCCTAAGCAATGACTCTTGATTTGCAAGTACATAAGATGCAGGTAATTTGAACAGTATGCCGATTAAAATCTGTAGTGTGTCAACGGAATTAGATCCAAATGCTGATACGTAGAGGAAATGCAAAGCCATTGCATTGGCATGCGTGGTCAAACAACATAATTGATTCCACACTGAACATTCAGAATCAGTCATTCTTCATTAGGAAGTACTTCCATGGGCCAGGTATTGTGCACCCTTACAGGGACGGGAATGAAACCGCTGTAACCTGTCCCACTTTCTCAAGACACAGGCATGGCCTTTTTCTTTCTGTTTCCAATTAATTTCGCAGATCATCTTTCTGCATGCATACGTGATAATCCTTCCCTCTCCTAATTTATCCCCAAATTCAGTTCAAGGAGGTTTCAAGCTTGAGCTGAAAGGCTCAGTGGAAAAATACATGGATTCTGTCATTCTGTTTTCACACTGGAATGAGATCACCGTGGTCCCTGCGAGCAGGCGCCACCAGCTGGAATCGCTTGTTCATGGCCAGCAGGACCCTCTCTCTGGTCTGTGGAGCCCAAGATTGGGCTCCAAAGTGCATTCATTCCTTCAACAAACATTAATGAGTGCTGACTGTGTGCCAGGCACTGGCCTACTTTCTGGGGTTACAGCAGAGAACAAAACAGACAAACATTCTTGCTCCCTCTTTCTAGTAGTAGAAATGGACAAAGAATAAAAGAAGCCGTGAAATTACTTCTAATTAAATCATGAATAGAAAATGTTAAGGGGGAAAACGACAGTAAGGAAGGCAGATACTAAGGGTTGCAGAGGAAGGGTTGAAGCATCTTAAATAAGAGCACGAAGGAAGTGAGGGGGCTCATGCTGAAAATATAGTTGAGAAAAGAGCCCTCTAGGCGGAAAGAACACCCAGTGCAAAGGTCCTGAGGTAGAAGCCAGCCTGGCTTCATCTAGGAAGAGAGGCAGGCAGGTGTGGCTGAAGGGGACTGATTGGGGGAGGTAGAGAGGTAATGAGGGATTGTTTCCTTTGTTCACTCTCACATTCTCAGCTTTGGGCGTGAAAGCACAGGCATTGTGACACAGCAGCAGAAGCACAGAGGCTGCCAGCTTCCCTTCCCATGGCAAATCTGTAGGTCTTTGTGCCTGATGGAATCATCTCCAAAACTCCACTTCTTTGGTGGTAAGTTTTTACAATATTCTTCAAAGCATATACTATTACTTTTGTTTTATAAAATACGTAGGTGAAGCTCAGCTAAATTGAGTAATTTGCATAACTAATAAGTAGTAAAGGAGGGTTTTGAATGTAGATCAGTGTTGTCTTTTCAATCCACCAGTTTCCTCTTACTCCGAAGACAGGCATAGTCCAGGAAATGAAGGACATTTACAAGAAGACTGCACGGTGAAAAAAGAAATAAAGCCCACTGTACTCATAAGCAGAGGTTTTCCCAACCCTCCCCAGAACCTGAGGCTAAACAAGGATGGATTCTATAGAAATGACTCAGCAAAGGCTTCCGGTGACATACAGAAGAGGCCTTGAAGAATAAGGTGACGGTAACCACTTTCCCCACTCCTACTGAGAATTGTATTGAAGGTCTTAGCCACTGCAATAAGGCCAGAAAAAGAAATGAAAGATTTAAAGAGCACAGAAGAAGAGGTAAGTACACAAAAGTGGAATGGCCTCCTCAGAATTGACCCAGTAGAGATTGAGAAGGAGAGGGCATTTATTTCCCCATTCTTATCCCCCATTTGTCCATAGTTATCCCCAGTGACCCCCTTCCCTGCCACCCTTAAAGCTAGATCTGCACACAGCCAAGCAAACTCCTGGAGCATGAGGGAAAACCTCCAGAAGAGGGGAAGAAGGGCACAGTTGCTTCAGGCGGGCAGCTATCAGCATGCTGAGAACTTTCCAAAGTTATAGGTGGGCTTAGAAGATAAAGGCCATCCTTCAGTCAGGAATAAGTCAAAATTGCTGCCTCTCAGCACTAATCAATATCACAGTGTGTGTTCTAGTCACTCACATAGAAAAAGTAAATGAACAGAAGATGTAAATATTAGAATGGAGTATAAACAGTTCCATTATTGTAGAACTGTTATTGTAGAACTCATACAAAGTAAGATGAGAACTGAAAATGAACAAATAAGTTCAATAAGTGTCAAGTTACAAAATAACAACCCCCAATAGCTTTCCTGTATTTCATCAATGGCAATCTTGAAAATAAAGGGAGAAATAATCTATCCACAATAGAAACAAAATGTAAAAGAGTTGAATGTATACACATTTACCTGTAGTCACTGTCCTGGTTTTGGTTGCCCTTAGGTAAATACTATATTTAATATACATTTTATATCTTGTCTGTACTCTGAATTTATTTTGTATTCTGGCTTGTTCCCCTAAAACAAAATTATACCTGCAGGCTCCCAAAACTCAATGTCGCTAGTCAAATATCTCTTCTTTCTCTATTGATAATATTATTTGCACTCACTCCAACCCATGTGGGCCACAAATAGCAACTATGGCCTGCTCTTACACTTTTGAGGGAACTTGCCTCTATTTTTGATACCCAGGTTCAATTTCAACTAGTGTGGAAAACTGGCTGAATCAGGAGATCCTTCCCTCCTTTCCTCGGGATAAAAATTAGCTCCTATGCAGCCTGCAAACATTATCCCCACACACTCTGAATGCACTTCTCTACATATTAATCTAGCAATTTATTGAGATCTTTGAAAATACCAGATGCCCTGTTTCCTTTTTAATCAAGCATTTTTATTTGATAATACATCTGGGTCTTCAGATGGTGAAAATACTTTCCTTACACATGCACTTTGTATTTGTGGCAAAAGAAACAGAGGCTTCCCAGTGACCTGAGTTGAGCAAAAGATGGCAGAGCCAAATCATCTATGCGTTTGAATCAAGCCACTGCAATAAGGTGGAAATAAGGAGATGAAAAAAGCAATTGAGTGAGCCCGCCTGCTTCTCCACTTGACGGCCTAATGGCATCTGTACCCCTGAGAGTGAAATGGGCTTGTTTCCCTCGGTTGGTCTCCATCCTCAGTGTGACATCTCCATCCTAATCTCGAAGTGTGAGCCTCTCACTGTTCTGAGTGGGACGCTCGTGTTTATCATACACACTTTTCAAGCTGTATGCCCGTTTACCCCACTCCTAGAGCAATAAGTGAATGAACCTACTGGAAGAAAAGTGTGTTGGACTTCAGTGAGGCTCACAGCCATGACATACTATGTTTACAGATTATTGTAAGGTAATTAGAACTTAATCCTCCCAAGGTGATTCCACATGTTGGTCTAGGGTCTGACTCATGGCCAGGTTTTGTTGTTCTGAACGCAGACAGGATTTAGACCTAGTGTTGGAGGAAGAGTCTGGGACCACATATCTGGAATGCTAGGAGAATGTGTGTGTGTGTGTGTGTGTGTGTGTGTGTGTGTGTGTGTGTGTAGGAGTTGTAAATAAAAGGAGAATGTGGCCCTTGGTGAAATTACAGAGATATTGCAGAGAAATATTTGCTGACGTTTTTGTTCTAAGGGGTCCAGAACCACTCTCTCCTCTCTTCCACTTTCAGAAAAGTAAATGCCTTCAGAAAGCTTCATTATTGATCACAGATCTGTGGGATCGGTAAGTACAGTCTGGGGCTATGCTATGACAGAGTTAAAGCAGGATAAACCGAAGTTGGTTTGAACATAAAGATTTTACAACACTAAGAGAATCTTAGCTCCAAGAGCTTACATTTGGATGTCTACTTTGGATGAATCAACTGCTTTGCAAAATAGAAGAGAATTATGAAAATGTATCACTTGGCAAACATAGAAAGCAGATGCTTATCATCGTTAATTTTCAAAAAATATGTGTTAAGCAACGTGATTTATATCACTCTGCAGGGTTCGGGACCTTGGAAAATATGGTATCCCAGAGACAGCATTACACAAAGAATGACTCAACGTAGATCCATGCCATCTGTAGCCTTCCTTTCTCCGTGCCGCTGGCTTGGAACCTTCCAGTCTGAGGACGAGCCACACATAGGGCGATGGCAACGCTCTGGCCATCTGCCTGGGGCTGGACAGAAAAAGAAAATCAGGGAGAGGTGATTTGGGAATGAACCTTAATTTCTTTGAGATTACGGGGAGGGTGCATTTTTGAGGACATTTAGTTTCCCAGTAAGAAGGGAGGATTTGTAGTTAAGGCTGTAATTGCTCCAAGGAAATTTAGTAATTGAAGAAGGCTCACATTATTAAAATTTGGACCATTTTCTATTTCTGGCCTTAATACTGCTTAGAGTCTACTATGTGGTGATGTTCTTTGCACTCACTTGTAAATAAGACTGACCAACACACCACCTATGGAGTAGAACTGGGAATGAATTTTCCAGCTGAACAGAGTAAACATGGCAGTCACTTAATTAATGTCCTATTTTCTCCCATGCAAGGCCTTCTCAGGAGCAAAGCCAAATTGCTCTGGATTGTTCTGGATTGATAGTACAAAACAATGGATACATGGGACAGGAACGTTGAGGGATACTTTGCTAACATGATCAGTTAAATTTCAGACACAAATTGAGTTTTAGAACAGCCATGGTCACTGTTAGGAGGTCAGATATATACCGGACATTTTTCATTATTGTACAGCGGAATATCTAAGTTGTGGATGTCTCCCCTTAGGGCCTGGTGACACCCATTCTGTTCATGTGAGCACACACATATGTGCTGGCCATACCTTTGAGTCTTCTCCTATATGAGTAGCATAAAATGTTGTAATCCTATGCTTTAGATTGAGGCCTACAGACATTTAAAAAAACATAGACTAGTCTGGTGTTGGCGTCAGAGTAATGCTGGTCTTAGAGAATGAGTTGAAGAATAATCTATCACGTTCTGTTTTTTTTTTAAGACTTTGGGAATAATTGGTGCTAAATCTCTCAATGTTTGGTAGAATTTACCAGTCAGGCCATCTTGTCCTGGGGTTTTTTTCAGTTGGAAAATTTTGGATTAATAATTCAATCTCTTGTTAGGTCAGTTCAGATTTTGTATTTCTTCTTGATTCAGTTTCAGTCATTTGTGTCTTTCTAGGAATGTGTCCATGTTTAGGTCAAAGGATTCCCTTCATTTATATATATAAATTCTGTAAGATAGTAAAGTTCTTTCTTTTTTCTTTTTAGTATTTTCAGTCTTCTACTTTTTTCTTTGTCAGTCTAGCTAATCTGTGGATTTTTTGTTTTTTAGATGTCCTTTATTAAATTGAGAAAGTCCCCTTCTGTTTTTAATTTTCTGAGTTGTTTTCTCTCTCTCTCTCTCTCTCTCTCTCTCTCTCTCTCTCTCTCTCTCTCTCTCTCTCTCTGTCTCTGTGTGTGTGTGTGTGTGTTATCATGGATAAGTACTGAATTTTCTTAAATGTTTTTTCTGCTCCTATTGAAATGGTTTACTCTCCATCTACCACAGTAAGAAGACAACAGCTACGGCAGTATAAATACTATTGCAGAATACACACGTAACTACATTAAAGGACTATTATTTGCATTATAAATATTGTGGTGGTATTTTATTTTTGACTTGTGTGCACGTGCAATTTTAACTTTAAAAAATAGAAAAATGCAAAATAAGATTCATGCCGTGTTTTTGTAGAGAAGAATATTATAAATATTAATGATCTCTAAATATATCCATTAATTCAATGCAATGCAATAAAAATTCCCATGGGAATTTTGCATGTTATCCTAATAAGGAGAATGAACATGGGAGAAGAGCTAAGAATATTCCAGCATAGAGAGGAAGGAGAGTAATCAGATTTACCCTATCAGATTCTCAAATGCATTAAAAAGTAAAAGTGAGAAGTGTAGAACTATAGAACTGATACTTGGATAGATAGGCAGACTAAAAATGCAACAGACAGCAAGTCAAGAAGTGGAAATAAGTATATGAGAATGTAATTTATGTTAAAAATGTCATTTAAAATGGGAAACATGGATTAGTCAATAAACATTTCAGGGAAATTTGTAAAAAGAATAAAGCTGGGTCTTTGGCCCACTCTTGATAGTAAAATAAGTTCCAGATGGATAAAATATTTAAAAGCAAAATATAAAATCATAAAAGAATGAGGAGTTATTTTGAGTGATATCATTAAAAATATTGAGTAGCATGATTTCAAAACCAAAAATTATAAAAGAAAAGAAATGAATTCAAATATATAATATAAAATTGTTCTTTAGCAAAAAAGAACAGTTAAAAGGAAATACCACTTAAACAATTTTCATCATCAATAATGTGTTAAGGGGAAAAAATCTTTGCAACACATAATAGAAAATTATTAATTTCCTTACTATACAGAGTTTATTTTCAAACAGTAATAAAAAGATGAGTACACCAATAAAAAATAAGTGAGGCTATGGGCACTTAGGAAAAAAATAAACACTTGAAAAGGATCAACCTCATGATTTATCAAAGAACTGTAAATAAAACTGAAGTAAGGTAAGTGAAAACTACTGTCAGTTTAGTAAGAATTTGAATGGTTCGCAAGAGACCTCAACCGTTTTTATTAAATATTTCCCCTAAGTTTCTACGGGGTTAAATTTTTAAATCGAGGTATTACTACAAATCTTTTCCTTTGCAATTTCTTCTTTGCTTTTATGAATAGTCCTTTCCTATTCTGAAATTACCATTTGCTTGTCATTCTTGTTTCTTAAGGGAATTGTTTTACACAGAGCTCTTTAATCCATTTAGCACTGACTGTGGTGTTAGACAGAAGGTGTGGGTTGGAAACAACTCATCTGCACAGCATTAATGCCCAGTACTACATGGTGTGCAATCCTTCTTCCCAAATTCATTAGGAAGCCGACTTTATCGTGTCTTTTCAGTTGAGTCTCCACCTATCCTTAGACCCACCTCTGTTTTTGTTCCCACAAACTCTCATTGTAGATGAAGAAAATGAAGACCTGAGAAGGAACGTGCTTTGCCCCAGGTCGCACGGCTACTGCTGGTAGGCCCTTGTCCATGCCCTGAGGCCAGCACCCGGTTCTTCTCCCTAAACTGACATCCTCTCCACCAGGCTTCCTATTAGGTGGGGAGTGACGACTCCACCCCTCTCCACTGGAGTGCCCTAACCTATGTTCAGAGGGAGAAGGAGGGAACCATCTTGTGGGCAGTGCCATTCCTCCACCATGTCTGTGGAAGAGAAGAACGGGACTTCGTTCTTACTCCTGGGCTCTGTTCCGTGAAGCTGTGTCCTATGAGAGAAGGTCCACCTGGCAAGAGACTCAGGCATGACTCCCTCTCCCTCCCATAGGGGCCAGTGCCCAGGCTTTAATGCCAGGGTGGGCACTGGACTCGCCTTGCCTGAGGTCAAATCCCCGCTCTGCTGCTTCCTACGTGGGTGACCCACTGAGCCTCAATTCTTCGTCTTGAAAATGAGAATAACAAAAGTGCTTAACTCATAAGGATTTTGTAATGACTAATTGAAGTAACCCAAGTAAAGTGCTTAGCACAGTGCTTGTAAATGTTAGCTGTAAAGATTAATTTTCCTAATTTTATTCAGTTGAAGGGTTGGTGTCTAGTAAAATTTGTATTGTTTCTCTTAGAAGATACACATCTCTTTCGTGTTGAAGCTGGCATTTGGGGAGCTTGCCGTCCTCTCTTAACAAACATCCTTACTGAAAGCCATGCTTTCCCCCAGCATGTGTGGCTGGGTCACGAGGACACAGCCCCTTGAGTTAAGGCCACAGGTGGTTCTCTGACCAAAGGAGGAAAAGCAACTGCAGATGGCGCACTTCTTGTTGATCATGCCCTTGGGGAAATGACCGTTTTGCTCATGGAGAAAATATTATTTTATCTTATTGGGCAAAGAAAAATAACAGACTACAGAGACACAAGATGACTATCATAGCATTTTTGTCTCATGAAAAACGGATTGGCCTCACTACTGATTCAATATCTACATGCAGTTTCTCTCTAGACAATAAAAATCCTGGCATTGGATAGCCTCACAGGCAAAGTTCATCCATGGTCAGGGAGACTTCACCAAAACAATACTATCCCAATATAATGGTTCTCCAAACGGAAACGCCTGAAGCCTCTTCAGGGATCTGGGTTTTGATTAGGGAACAAATTGTTCTTGGAGCTACCATGTCCTATACGTCCTCAGTTTCCCTAAAACTCAACAATTGGAGGGACGGTGTGAGGTCAGTGCAAGGTCAATTTACAAGCCTCTGCCCAGATGGGTGCGGTCCAGACCAGTGGAGTGTGCCCTCAACTTATCTGTCAGAAAACAAAGCAACCACGGGATGGGTCTCTGTGGGTGACCTCCAGCTGGCCTCGCCGGCACACACCCAACACGTGCTTTCCTGTGCTCAGATCGCCAAGCCAAAGGCCCACAGCTGAAACTTCAGCCTTCTAGATTGCCTTATATCTAGAGGATTCTGTTAGGGCAGTTGTCCTATGTCAGTCCTTTTTATCCTCTGGCTCTGCTGTTGGCCTTAACGGTCTTTCCTGTGGATTCAAACTAGGCACCAATATAAACACCAGTAGTTATGTTCTACAACAAAGGCCGACTGCATGTAGCCAGCGAAACAGAACAGAAGAGCTCCAGACAGTGGCGTGGATTTTGAGAATTGCCTAATGCCATCTATGTGCGTGTCCTATACACAGGGCACACAGGCACACACACGCACACGTGTATGCACATAGCTAGTCCAGCACGTCTCTGAAGTTCAAGAATCTAAAAGAACTCAGGATCCCAAGGGCTGGTCTCATGACAATGCTCCAAGGTCCAACTCATTCTTGAATCTCCGCCAAGGCCTCGAAGAGTCTCCGCCAGCCCCTCGAAGGGGCTGGAATTCCCCCGAGAAGAATGTGCACAGTGGCCCAGCGCGCATGGGTCACCCCAGTCATCCGGGTACATGAGCTTGTGGACTTTGATTCAGAGCAAACAGGGGCTCCTGCAGCCTTGTAGTGGCCACTCCCTGTGCCCTGGCCAGATGTCTGGGCTGGTGCACCAGCCTCCAGCTACTGTGAGTGTTGGCTGCTGCGGACTCACAGCTGCCCTTTTCCAGAAAAGTACCCTTGGGACAACAGCTTCCTGGCCAAGAAGGTCACATGCATACACAAAGCAGTCAGAGGCCAAGCCCTGAGCAGGACAAAAGGCCAAGCCCTTGCCCCAAAGTGGGGCCAGCTCTGTGGTGTGGTGCAATTCATGCTCCAGAGCTCCCTGCGGGACCAGGCCGAAGCTAGGCTCCGGCCAACACTGCATCCTTGTTCCGCTCCTTCTCCTGCCTTCTCCTGCTGCCCTCACTTCCTTTCTGCTGCCTGTGCCGTCTCAGTAAATGGCTTTCACAAGACTGTCCACTCCAGCTCTGCTTTAGAAACCCCTCATCTTTCCACAGGTCACTGCGCCCATCTAGAGTAGTCCATATAGGCAACCAGACTCCCCTCGGATTGATAAGGACACTGACGGTAGTCTCGCCCTCAAGACGACTACAACAGCCACTGTCCCTTCACTCTCTGCCCTACAGTGGAATCATTATCAGCACTCACCAAACCTAATACATAGACTTAATTAGACTTGTAAAGCAGGAAAAGAAAATACTCCATATGTAAATTGCAGTTTGTAAAATGTATTCAGATATTAATAATACGATGATATCTATTTGTTGAAAAACCATGGAAAATTCAGAACTTGACAATAAATTCTACAAGGAAATGTGCCAATCAACAAAGACCCCGGGCTCCAGGCTACCACTTGAACAAATGGCCATTGGACACAATTCTAATGTTTGCCTGAAAGTTTGAATTGTATCATTGGTCACCACAACTGTCAGTTGTTTTCCTTGAAGTGACAGGCTCACTTCATTCATTTTTCAGCAACATTCTGCCAAATACCTATGTCTAAATAACCATAATTTGTCAGTTTTTCTTTCAAGTAAATATTGTCTTCCATGAAAAAAAAAAAGGTTAGTTCAGCTCGCAACTCAGATAATTACACAAGAGTTCTTCAGAGTAACTTGCCTTTATATTTGTTGTGCTGAGGTACTTTACGTACTTGTCATTTTGACCCTCAGCATATTCAGAGGATGCGTACGCAACAGCATGAATGGACCTGGCGGGTGCTGTACCCAGTGGAGTAAGTCAGACCGAGAAAGACAGATGTCATATGATCTCACTCATGTGGAATCTAGAGAACAGGATAAACAAACAAACAAAACAGAAGCAAGCTCATAGATACAGAGAACATTTTGATGGTTGCTGCATTGGGGGAGGTTGGGAGGATGGGTGAAGGGGGGTGAGGATTAAGAGGTACACATTGGTAGTTACAAAATAGTCATGGGGATGTAGAGTACAGCATGGGAAATACAGTCAGTAGTATTGTAATAACTATGTATAGTGTCAGATGGGTACTGGATTTATTGGGGTGATCACTTCATAAGTTATATAAGTATCTAATCACTGCTATCCACCTGAAACTAATATAATATTGTATGTCAACTGTAATTTAAAATACATATATATGATTATATATATATGAATATTTAAAGGACAAGTACTCAAGGGTCATGATTTAATAGAACCAATAGTTTGCACTGCTGTGGCAATGAAGAATAAGGTCCACTGATAAGAGTATGATGTCATTGCTTGGATTCCTGCCAAGGTATTTTTGCACAATTGTTTTTGCACATCAAAGAAAATGTCAATGCAGGGGACACTTGCTCTGAGTGTCCTTCCAGAAGTGACTTCTTTTCATCGGCTCCCTTGATGTGTTTTGTTAAATAAGCTTTTTATTTTAGAATACTTTTAGATTTACAGAAACATTACAGAGACAGTACAGAGAGTTCTCATGAATGCCATAGCCATGGTCCCTTATTATTAACAATTCGCATTATTGTGGTACATTTGCGATCACGCAGGAACCAATACAGAAACATGATTATTAGAAACCATGTTACATACAGATTTCCACAGTTTTTATCTAATGTCCTTTTTCCTGTTCCAGGAGCCCATCCAAGATACCATGTTACATTTAGTCACGCTGTCCCCTTATGCATGACTCTCAGTTTCTCAGAATTTCCTTCATTTTGATGACCTTGACAGTTTTCAGGAACATTGCTCAAATATTTCGTGGAATGTCCCTTAATTGGGGTGGGTCCGATTTTGCTCTTGATTAGACTGGGTTTATGGATGCTTGGGGAGGAAGACCGCACAGATAAAATGTTATTCTCATCATATCGTTTCAAGGGTACGTGCTGTCAGCATGGCTTATCCCTGTTGATGTTGACCTTGATCATGTGACTGAGGTACTCTTTCTTATAGTTCTCCACTATAGTCACTCTTTCTTTTCCCCCTTTCCACACTGTCCTCTTTGGAAGGAGGTCACTTTGTGTGGCCCACCCGGCAGGAGTGGGGAGGTATGCTCCTTGTCTTTGAGCGTGAAGTATCTACACAAATTACCTGGAGTCCTTTGACACAGGATATTTCCTGAGTGTTACCTCGAAAATAGATTTGACTTCACAGAACTCTAAAAGGGTCTTGAGGGAGCCCCCGCGGTCTGGGACCACACTATGAGAACCACTGAGAATCACACAATGGAGGCAGGGAGAGATGCTTCTAGAACCGAGAATCTATGCTCAGGTACCTCTGGGTGCTGGCAGGGTTCCCTGGTGATAACTGTGAGAGGAAAACCACAGCCACTGTCAGTTGACAAGCACGAGTCTGCCAATGGGTGGAGACCCCCTGCGGATGCAAGTCTAATTCCTCCCACCAGGCAAGCAGCCGGAATCTGCAAAGTGCTGCTGGAGGATGTGGAATATACCAATTGACTAAAGGGAAAAGGAGAGACGTTATCCACTGTGACTTCCCTATCTGCGTCGTCAGTGGCTGTCTATTATACTCCTAGCCCTCTTGTTTTAAATCCACAGAGACTGGGTCTGGCCCCACGCTGAAGTGAACTCTGTCACAGACGACCCTAGGTCTCCCTTCTTTCCAAAACAGAGTGAGGGCACCTTGTCCTAATAATCAGTGAGACAGCAGTTTTAGAACTGGAACCAGATGTAATCTATAGCAAGGCTGGATACAGACTCCGGGCTCTCAGACACGACTTACGCACCCAACTCCTATTCCAGGAGCCACAGGGACAAACAGCTGCATGAGCTGTGGGTGGGCTCTGATCAGCCTCATCCAGATGGAACTGACAGCACCTTGCCTCAGGCCTGCAGCTCTCATCTCTTGGCAATCACCCGTGGCATGTCACAGAAACCCCCTTGGTGTTCACGTATGCACAACCAGCTATGCAGGGTGGCCTCTTAGTCCGTTTGGGCTGCTACCATAGAACGGTTGGCTTAGACAACAGACATCTCTTTCTCACTATTCTGGAGGCTGGGAATCCAAGATCATGGCACTAGTAGAAGCGAGAGCTCCCTGGTCCATAGATGGCCACCTTTGGGCTGTGTATTTGCTGACGGAAGGTGTAAGGGACCTGTCTGGGGTCTCTTTTATAAAGGCATTGATCCCAGTCATGAGATTTCTGCCCTCATGACCTGATCACCTCCCAAACATCCACCTCCAAATACCATCACCTTGGGGATTAGGATTTTGCATATGCATTTTGGGAGGCACACAAAATTCAGCCTATCGCAGTAGTTAACTGCCCCACTGGGAAAATCTTTCAACAGTGAGCGATGAGATCCAGGGAACAAATGCTTCCTTCCATCCTACCCCACAACACTGATACTGATTCCAGCTCACATGTCGTGTGGCTTCCCTGAAGGTTTCACGGTGTGACGTGCCCAGTCTCCTAGAGCAGACCAACTTAACAACATGTCTTAGACCGGCTCCCTCTTCTTTGTGCAAATACTTTCCTTTAGTTTTACTCTTGGGCTCTTTTCCCAATGAAAGTTTTAATGCGTAAGTGTTTGTCTTAGGCTCCTTTTCCCGAGGAACTCAGGTTAAGACTGCAACCACAGTGCCTAAGGCAGCCCACGGGAGATGGGGAGGACACCCCGAACCCATGTGAGCTGCCCCAGGTCGCACACAGCACCCAGAAGCCTTGGGTACGGAGCTTCCCTGAGCTGCCTCTGAGTGTCCTTCCACCAGTGACTTCTTTTCATTGGCTTCCTTGGCAATAGCTTTCCACACATTTTAACTCCATTAACGATAGCCCGTGGTTGAGTCATGCGTAAGCACATGGTGGCACAGAGTCAGGATAATTGGGCTTTTATCTCCGATTCTTCCGAAAATTGCTTCCATGCCTACATGCATTTGCCAGTGGAGAGTCATCAGCTGGGACAGCCAGTGATCATGACAAAGTAGAACCAGACTTTCAGTGAGTTTCCATCTGGGAAAACTCTCAAGAGTTGAGTCTATCAAAGCAGTGACTTTTAGACTTTGTTTTTAGTAAGGAAACACAATTATTCCAATGAAATTTTATGAAGAAAATATATGAAACAGAGGAAGGAGGAGCAACTCTGATGGAGTGGCAGAGAGGCATGGAGACCCATCGGCCCCCAGCCTCTCTCCCCAGGTAACCCCAGAGGTACCACCATTGAATTTAGATCACCTAAACCACTGCTCTAAAGACTACAGCCTTCTCCCACAAGGCCACTGCAATAGGAGTATAACTAGCAGCAGCCGACACCTGGGTGTGGTTTGGGATGGGACACAGGGGAAGGTAGGATGCAGCTTAGTCAGGCCTGCACCTCCAGAAGCATCTCCCAGGCGAAGACCCTCTCTGTGGCACAGCCTCCTCTCCAAACACAGGACATCCTCATGGTTGAAATCACTGAGGATCGGAGGCAGAAGGGTCTGCATCGTTTTGGATTCTTTGGCCACAAGTGACAGAAATTAACTAACTACCTCTATCCAAAAAGACATTTATCGGATAAATATGGGGTGGCTCACAGAATTGGAAAACAGTTAAAAATAAGGTTTGGGGTGGGGGACCATGGAGGTCCCAAACAGCCAGGTAGTAAGACACAATCAGCAGCGGGGTCTCGGTGTGCACGGAGGTGAATCGAGTCCTCTGTAGAAGTGGTGCCTCCAAAGGAAACCCCAAAGTTTCTTAGATGGCCAAGCAACAACTGCCGACTACAGCACCCAGATGTTACCTAGTGCTTGGGGGAGGGCAGTTACTTGAATTATTATTAACAAGCTCACAACAAAACTCAAGCCTCTGGTCCCCATTGGTTGCTCTGCCTGTCCTCCCCCGCCAATGCCACAGTCTCATAGGTTACACCTAGATTGTTTGACAGTCAGGTATTATAAACTATTCTGGCCAAAATTCCAGTAGCTTCCAGCTCTGACCTTGGCCATGTGATCTGCTCTTGCGTCTCCTCCAGCCTTGGCACTTCTTGGTTCTTCACTCAGGTCATGTTGCCGTCTTTCCCTGGATGCTGCTGTCCCATCAGCCCCCACGTCCCCACGGCTCTTACTCTGCACACACCGTCTCAGCCAGCAAATTCTTCTCTTCTCATTAGCGCCACCTCCGATTTCCTATTTGACCCCAAGGCTGTCTTTTCTGGCCCCATGGTAGGGTGCGCTTATCCAAGCTATCATCACATAAGTTGAGAAACTCAAGAGCAAGAAGCGTCTTGAGCAGTTGTGTGCCCAGCGTCTTGAGCAGTTGTGTGCCCAGCACGAGGGGAGCATGAGAAAGGCCCACAGTCCCTCCAAGTGAAGAGTATGGCCAGGACTCGGTGTGGCCCGAGTCTGGACATGGGGACAGCAAACAAGATGGTGGGACAGACTGCAGGTGGTCCAGGGTCCAAACCCTACAGATGTAAGCCTATTGAGTGAGAATTAAGATGTGAGCCTTGCAAACTGACTCCTTGCCTGAGGGTTTTAACAACCCAGAGCCGACATTCTGAGGGAGCCTTTCTGCCTGCCCATGCCAACATCATACAAACAGTGAATGTGAAAATGTCAAAATAAAAAGGCAGAGAAGCACTGTGTCCGAGAGCAGAGCAGGATTCTGCCCAGGTTTGGCAGCATGAGGAAACCACTTTGTTCCCTTCCTAGGAAAAAGGAAAAAAAAAACGCTCTCATGCCCGGCTAGATGTTTTAAAAGACATACAGCAGTACAGCACACAGCCAAAGAACAGGGGCATGGAGTAGGTGAGATGGGGACTCAGGGACCATTCCCTATCAATGCAAGTAAACAGAAGCTGTCTTCAGTTTGGAAAAAAGTCATCAAGGGATTTTCATCAGTGGCCAGCATCCTGAGGCGCTCTGTTTGTTTCCTCTGCTTTGAAATGAGGTGGAAGGGGAGGCAGCGGGAGGGCAGGACACAGAGAGGAGAGTGGGGCTCTTCTGATGGGCTCTAGTGACCTGGGAGGCCTCCTGACCAGAAAGACGTTCACGTAGGAGCCCCCAGCATACCTGGCACACAATCACCGCTCCATCAGTGTTTGTTGAATGATGATGGAAAGTAGTAAGTGCTGTAAAAATGTATTTCAAATGGTCCAATATGTACCAAGGTCTGACTGCGTGTCTGTGGCTCTGAGTTGGGCCAACTCACTGAGGTTATCACTCTCGTGTGCTTCACATCCTTCAGTGGCTTCAGGAAAACACCATCCTCCTGGCCAGGTAACCCCACCTACTGATGCTCAGACCCTGCCTGCCTGAGTTGCTTTTGCAAACGCGCCCTCACTAGCCTCCTCCAGCCCAGCCATTCCCAGCTACCGCTGTTCCAGGACCCAGTGGCCCCAGGCTGCTTGACTACCACTTAGCTGAGGCCTCCAGCCTGGCACGTGGTGTCCTCCTGGCTGATCCTTTACTCTGCTGCTCCCTGATCCCATTTCTTCCTAGGCTCTGCCTAAGCCCACACCCCTGTCCTGGTCATGGGCCCTGCATGGTAGGTCCTCTCAGCTCCCCCGACCAAAGGCAGCCCTGGGTGGGACGTGACTGTTTCTGGGTCCCCTTACACCCAGGGGCTCAAGAAAAGCTTGTTGCATTGCTGCGTTTGTAAAATATGGCCTCCTCCGAGGAAAGAATGACCCGGCAACAAGAAGAAGTCATGTATTATTTGATCAAAGAGTGGAGTTGTACACGACTTACTGACTTTAAAAAGGAAAAATGCATGCCCACAATGTAAGTCAGTGTTGCTAAGGCACCTAGTTTCTATTTTCAGTGTTGACATGGAGCCAAGGGCGAGTTTTCACGATGGTGAAACTAAAGGAAGCCCCTCCATGCTGGGGATGGCTTACCGCGCCAGTTTGCACTTAATGAGTGTGTGATCCTAACAGTCTGCGGAAGGAGACCATGCGAATGAGTCAGCTGGGCCGGGCCGTTTGGGAACAGAGTCGGAGCCAAGCCTTGGCAGGGCTCTGCCCCTTTCCAGAAGCTGGTCTGTTCTTTTCTGGCTTCTCTGTACCACTGAAAGGCCTGTCCTTGCTGCTCAGAACCCTGCCAGACCCTCTGCCTCCCCCGGCCCCCAAGCTGGCACAGACCCCCTGCCCTGTGCCCCACATCCTGAGAACCCTTCAGCACAGCTCTTGTCACTCCTCAAATCTCTCCTTCCCCCTGGTCTGTGAGCTCCATGGGACACAGCCCAGTGACCACCAAGATGCGCTTTTTGAATGAATGGGTGAATGAATGAATGAATGGATGAATGAATGAATGAATGAATGGGTGAATGAATGAATGAATGGGTGAATGAATGAATGAATGGGTGAATGAATGAATGAATGGGTGAATGAATGAATGAATGGGTGAATGAATGAATGAATGGGTGAATGAATGAATGAATGATATAAGGAAAATGAATTTGTTCTAGATCACCCTTTTGCCTCATATGCCCTTGATGTTCACCCCAAATTCTTTTTTCTCCTTTTGCCCTTCAGTCTTCGAAATCCTGACCTTCTCCCCACAGTAAGAAGCCTGTGGGGTGATAAGCAGAGACGCTAAGTGTCCTTCTGGACTCAGCCGTCCCAGGTTTGACTCCTTCTCCACCACTTCTCAGCATCTGTGGAAACTTGGCTAAGTACCTAAACTCCTGCAAACCCCATTTTCCCATCTGTGAAACTGAGATATCAAGAGTATTTACCACACGAGGCTATGGTTCCCACATTATGTGCCACGGCACCCCAGATTGTCACAGCAAATTCGCAAAGGCAGCCATGGACACTTTAAATTTTCAAGCAATCTCGGAGATGTCTACCAGACCAGCATGCCCGCTTGATGAGCTCTTGCTAGACTGTCTTGAAAGGTACCCCACAGTACTGCAACTTTGGGGTTGGCTGGACCTAACTACTGAAAACTGTTTGGTATTTCTTTTGTCCTAGGGCCATGGGGAACACTTACCGAGATGCTAAGGGCACTACAAACTGAGCAAGTTCTGGAATCCATGTCTTCGAGTGACTATGAGAATTTAATGAGAGACTACATGACACGTTTGCTACTTGCTAAGTCATCCAAAAGGCTAGTTATAACCATTAATTACCCCCCTTCTCTGGAGAAGTTTCATCATGGAATTCAAATGTGCCTGTAAATCATCGTTTAAATTATGATCAAACATAAAATTTAAGCAACCAAATTATAAATAATAATTCAAACTTCTTTACCTTCCCCAATTACAAATTGGGATGACAAGCTAGTTTAAGAAAAAATATCTACGTGGGAATGGGCAGGCAGTAGAGCTTCTCAGGGGCGTTCCTTCTAGGAAATGTAACACACAGACGTTACCCAAATTTTCACTGGGCACAAACCACTGGAAGAGAGTAAATAATCCCTGAAACTGCTACACTGGAAAGTCACACCAAAATAGAGTTAATCAAATGAAAGGGAAACTCTGGAAATATACCATTTTAAACAGTAATTTGAATTAGTCATCGATTGTTATTAACCAAATGTCAAGCACTCTGCTTCTAAAAACTAAATGCATGATAAGCAGTTTATTCTGTTAATCTTTTTTTCCTTTTAAATGGATGTCTTGTTTGTTTGTTTGTTTGTTTCCAAGGCATCCACCCTTACATTCATTGCTGTTTTTAAACCAAATACCATGGCTTGGTTAGTGATTAATAATATATAAATGTTATGTGTTTAAGCGGGAGTTGCCATGTCATTTCTACAAGAAGATTCCAAAGAATCAGTATGACCAGAAATTAGCTCTTGGTTTGAAGGCACAAACACCAAACAAGACGTGTTGGCTTTTTTCTTCCAAAAAATGTCAAACCAGCTGCATTCTTGGGTCTGCTTTTTGAAAACTGGAAGACTGACCCATGTATTAAGTTATCCTGGAGTCCTGAATATTGTCAGCACCCTTGACAAGCTCCGACAGGAGTGGGGGAAGCTGGCCACAGGTTTTCAGCACCCTGACAAATCACTCTGGTATTCTCACTGCTGGATCTCTCATTAACTGTGCACCGATGGCTTTTCCTTCCACATCCAGACAATTCATTGCACCAGGAGCACCAGACGCCTAGGAATGAAAACCTTGGATTTAGCTTGAATCTGAATTGACCTTAATGGTTCATTTGTGCTCCTAAATGTTCAAACGTTTAAAAACAGCAGGTTCTGGCATGATAAAATATAACTGTGGACCGTGTGCACACTAAGGGTCTCAGAAAGCTCCTCCATCTAAAAAACTCTCTACTCCATCCTTAGGACTTGAGGAAGGTAAGCGCAAAATCTCTTTATCAGAAGAGGAGCCCATACAGTCACAAACATATGTTGAGGGTTCTAGCATCCCGTTATCCTGAATTTTTGTCCCAGAAGCAGTTCTACTGTTGCTGCCTCTGAAAACCCATTAGAAGTCACACACATCATTCAGGGAGCTTGGGTGTCTTTGCTTTGTGACTTGTGTCATCAGAATGTAAGGACTTTGAGGGTGGTGCCGTGTCCTCCTTTTCCACTGCTGTGTGCTCCATGGGTGAATAGCACCAGGTCCATGGTGAATGCTCAACAGACAGGGTGACATCAATCGATAGATGTTCAAGTGTCATTACACGCCATAAAGCAGGTTGTCAAGGTCATCCATGCAGCCCCCATATGCATTACTTCATTTTATTCACAGCACTCTAAAGGAAGTTAGTTTCATCTCCATTTCACAAATGATAAAGCTGAGATTCACGAAGGTAAGTTGGTCACCTCAGGTCACAAGCCTGCACATGCTAGATGCTTTGTTGCGATGGAGCAAACCATCGCCGGCCACAGGACTCCATGTCTCCTGGTGCCACCACTGTTTCCCATTCATGAGGGTCTCGAGCTTTGCAGAAAACTGTAACAGAGGCAGACAAGTGGGAGTAGAAATATGTTGAGGAGGTCAGTGGGGGCCTGAGCTCTCCCAATGTGACCGAGAATCAGGAGACTAGTCTCCCTAGCCACTTTGGCGTGTAACTTGTTCCTTTTTTTGAAAATAGCAGGTTCTCGCTAGATAGTGAGGAGCTCCCCAGGGACTGGGGCCTCTCCATCTTCTAAGAAGGTTGGTACACTTCCAAGATGTCCACTTAGGGTCCAAGAAAGGAGGCACAGCAGAATCTCCTGGAAAATTCTCCGAACCCCAGGTCCTTGACCATGTGGGAACGGCCATGCTCTCTCCTGATCCTACCCCCACACCTCACACTGGACCCACGTCTGAGTGCCAGCTTCCCTCTTTCCCAACTGTGACCTGCTTGGGGCCTTCTGCCAACGTAACTCCCAAAGCCTGGATTGCGCACCTCACCTTTTCTTTTTTTTCAGACCATCTTGTGGAATTTGCATCGGTGGGATGTCCTTTAAAAACGAGATCATCTTTACTCCACTGCCAGAGGAGGTGAACGTGGTGTTTCACACGTCACATCCTTGGCAAGAGGAACCCATGGCTTGGTGCTGCCGCAGTCTTTCCAGGGTGGAGTTCTGTACGAGGAATTTAGAGGAAACATCAGGTAATGCCATCCCTTAGCTCGAAGGAATCCTAACCTCTGTCATTGCCAGCGCAGAAACGGCCCGAGCAGGGAGGCAGCTTCCCAAGCTGACACAGTGAGTTCACCGACAGGGATATTCACATTTTCCTCCGTAAATACCGCACCTTCTTCCCAGAAAACCCCAGACGCATCTGGAAGAATGACAATGCCACAGAAAAGCACACAGACGTGCCGTCTTCTGGCCATCACCTCGGAGGTGCTGTCTCCTTCCATTTCAGTTAGTTCCCCAGTTACACGTGTTCTGTCCTCTGGGCTTCATGAATGCACGTAGTACACACGTCAGTGTTTTCTGGCTCCTGACCACACGTGCAGATATGGAAGGGGGCTGGCAGCTGATCGGGAAGCTGGGGGTGTTTCAACTTGGGGGTGTCTCAGGCCCACTAAGTCAAAAAGAAACACAGCTCCATTAAAAACAAAAAATGACCCAGATAATATTTTATTTAACAGATGGGAGAAAATAAAGCCAGCCTCACGGAGAGAAAAACATCTCCCAGAAACCAAAATCAGACAGTTGTGCCTGTCTGGCTGCCCAGAGAAGGGAGATCCCAGCCTTGGCGGGTTCCGATCGCTTTGGTTTCAGAGCCTGATATCACGAGTAAAATGATTTTCCTAACCGATATCCGGGCCAGCTGTGTGGGCTTTTCTCTCAACTGCCATTCCACTAAGAAATTAAAAAGCAATTTTCCTTTGAAGTCCTGGGGTTTTTTCCCCTTCATTTAAGATTACAGTTTGAGGTCAGAAAATGAGACACAAGGAATTCACAAACAGGCACGCATGCTCCCGGTCCCCATTTTAGGCTATGCTGAGGCCCAGATGGTTTCCAGCTTGACCCAGCTCAGGCTGGCAAGCACTCGACCCATCTGGCTCACAGCGTCTTCCTGAAATGGAGGTATCTTCTGCTTTAGGCTGATCAACACTGAAGCAAATGGATCCTGCTGACAGCCTTTAAATAGTATTTTGTGAGGCTCTCCTAGCGATGGGGACAGAACCAAGACCCAGGAATCAAATATATAACCAATGAAGACTGTATTTCCAGTCGCGACAGTCCAAGCAGCGTTGATTTTTAAATTTTTCAAAGTTGTATTTTTTTTTTCTCCTCGAAAGATGACAGTCTTATGTCAGCTACAGCCCAATCAGGAGACAGAAACCACATAGTAATTTAAATAGGGAAAGTTCAGTCTCAAGAATTAAGTAAAATGAGGGACTGGAGCAACAAGGGCTTGGCTGGTAAGAACAGAAAGACCCCTCAAGAATACGGGACTTACAGATAAAGCTATAACTCTCTCTTCCCAGGGCTGAGACAGAGCTTCAAGGAAGGCCTCCAGCCCCTGCCAGGGCTGGGAAGATTCAGGTCTTACTGCAGAGCAGAGCAGTTGCCATGGGGCCACATCAGGAGAACTTGCTGAAAATCAGGCCTCCAGAACTGGCTGGAGAGGTGTTCTCTAGACTGCCAGGAAAAGCAGTTTATGAGAAGAAAGCCTGAGGTGGAGGGGCTGGGTAAGGCACTGGCCGCCTGCCATGCATGGCCTGAGCTGGGCGCAGTGGGGTTCCATGTGGCAGAAGGGTCCTGCAGGAGGAGCCCATATGCTGCAGGAGCTGGGGTGCTGCAGAGGACACACTCACTGCAGGAGCCTGCCAACAAGGCACCCTAGAGGCAGGAGGAAAACTCCTTCTTCTGACAATGTCTCCCCAGGGGCCGCTACTGACAAATATCATGCCAGCTGGCAAGGGATAAGTATTTAAAGGGTCCGTGAAGGGTAAATTTGGAGCTGAGAGGCGATACTTTGACAGCTGACACATGCCCCCCACCTTGGCTACATGGCTCTCGTATGCACCCTTCTACACAATGTGAGCTCTGGTATATCAATAAAACAACTCTGTATTTCTTCCTAACGAGATGTAGCTATATGTCTTAGAAGTGCAAAAATCCTTACCCTTTCCCCCAAAATGAGGAAACCCATCACCCCAATGATTGTATCAATTGTTGGCTATATTAATTATTCCTCAAATTCAGTAACAGTCTCCCTGAGCTTTGTTGCATCAATTATCAAATTAATCTACAACAATTTGTACATAAAATAAATAGGAGGACAAGAGAGGAGAATGGTTAACGTATAGAAAAAAAATACTACTATATAATAATCAAACAGAAAATAGACAAAGCACCTACAATCGTTTTCTCTGTAATTTGTCCTGAGGCCGTATTATGTCTCTGGTTCCTTTCCTCCGCCATTTCAGGCAAGGCTGCTCTGAGTCCACCAGGTGGTAGAGAAGAAGCCCACGTCTTCATTTCCAGGTCTGAGTCCTCAGCCAGCCTGCCTCTTCTGGGGTTTCTCTAGTTTTCCATTCAACTTTAGCATTACTTAGTTCTTACACGGGCATCCTAAGAGGCACTCAGAGAACCTCTGGGTTCCAGACGTGGTCCTCTGTGCCTCTGCTGTGCAGCAGCAGCCCCATTTCCCCTGGACAATCAGAATCACCAATTCCGGCCGGTAGACGAACTCCTTTTTTGGCTGTAGGTCCATCGACATTAGGACCTCACGATGGGCACGTGGCAATCACTGCTTCTAGTTTAGTGGAAGCATTGTTATGTCCCTCGATGGAAGCACTCTCCATAGGAGTCCAAAACCTCCAAGCCGGCCGGAGTCCCAGTGGCAGGACAACGCGTTTCTTGGACTCATGTGTTCTGGCTATCCTGGTCGCTGATTCAAAGTGTCCAGTGCGTCCTGGAAGATAGAGCCCTGCCTTCGATAATATTCCATGAAGCTCTTTCAGGAGAGCAGGCAGAACAGGATCTGAATATGTAAATCAGTTAAGAATGTTTCAAATTCAGAATGTTGTTGACTCAAGATTGATTTTTCAAATGTTCAAACTTGTGTGTTTTTTCCCCTCAGAACACTCTTGCCGATAAAAGGAAACGTTGAACGAACCTCTGTTTCAGGCTATGTGCTTGGTCCTACATTTAGTGTCTTCATTTGTCCTCATAATCCCACCTGGCAGGTAAATGTTAACCTCCATATTTTGCAGAAGACCAAAAGTCTCTAAGATTAACTTATTTTAACTTATTTCTGTAAGCAGAATTTATGTCAAAATTTAGAAAAAATAAAGTAAGGAAAAGCAAAGTGAGATCAAATTTTAATATGTGGTTTAACAACTCGAAACTTCTGGAAACGTTTTTATGATTCAGACCAGTACTTCAGACAAGCTTGTCACAGAGTTGCCTTAGGTGGGAGTGGTTTTATTAGCAGGGATCTGAGCAAAACGTAAGTGGGCCAGGCTTCCCCAGTCATGGGGACACTTGAGATATCTTATCTCCAAAGCCTGAGGACTCCCTAGAAAAAGTGTTTCTCATTTTATTTTCTTCAAGAGGTAAAGGAGGAGAAAGACAGGAAAAGAGGGAGGGAGGAAGAAAGAAAAAAGTCAGGCAGGCAAAAGAAGTTGTGCTTGCTATATGTGAGATATTTTTATACACTTGCTAAATATTCTCGTCTCTAAGAGACTGGATCACTTCCTGGTAGTTATGACCTCAAGTCTGTCAGAGACCAAAACCCATTTTCATCTGCTGGTTGGTTAATTGGTTGGTTGGTGTCCCCACTCTGCATCGTGTTATCCAAATCATACATTACACAGCACCCTCAATAGTGCTCTGCACAGTTAGACCTTTCAGAACGGTTTTAAATAAAATGATTGAAAAGGAACGTAAGGTGACATTGGGAGACAAGTGGCTTACAGGATAATGCATTAAAGAATTTATAGTTTTGTATCCTGTGGGATTTGAGAGCAAGGAAAAAAGAGGGGAGAACCAACATCTCGTTCCAAAACCATGCTTGTAGAGACTCAACAGCAATGGGAGTAGAGGATAGAAATGGCCTGGTCAGAGACGGGATCCTTCACATAGGCTGAACCTCACTGATGAAGACCTAGTTTCTAACACCATCCTCAGCCTTCCTGTCAGTGATAAACTGAACCCTTTATGTGTTACAAAATGATCAAATTGGGCATCTACTCATTCTCTGAACAAGGATCCTTTGCAGCTGTGGCCACTGGGAGACTTCAGGCATAACTAATGATTTACTTGCTTCCCACTGACTGACTATGCGTATATAGTACGCTTAGGAGAGAAAGACTGAGGGTAGAGGGGTGCTTGGTGGGAGCTGCAGATGAGAGCAAGGTCAACAGCTTGTCCACACTCTCCTCTCCCCCCTTACAGGATGGGCAGTTCTGGCTGAAGTGGAGTGGACAGGAAGAATGGAAGATCCTTCTATGGCCAAGAGGATTTGATACCCACTAGCACTCACCTCTGTTTTTGCAACAGAATGTGACAGGTCAACTCATTTTAGAGGTTATTATTGTGAAATAAAGGTTTGAACTAGATTCTTTTAACATTCCACCAGTATACCTGCTTGTGGGATTTATTGAACCTAATTCATTATACTGAAAATGGAAGACTAAGCACGTTTAAAGGAATTTCTATCTCTAGTAAAGAACATTAGCTAGAAATCCAAAACCACAGCCTAAAAGTGTAACCTACACACCTAGTACCCAGATCTTGGTTTCTCATACTCATCTTCAATAAAAGGAACCAGAGCTCCTTGGCGAAATGGCTGATGTTAGGACATGGGGCAGGAAATACACCAGATGAGCCTGGATCATCTTGTAGTGCAAGAAAATAAGGAAATGCTCAAAAAATAAAAAGGGGGAAAAGGAATAAACAAACAAGGGCAGTGTTGCAAAAGGACCTAGGAGCCAAGCGTAAGTGATTCCAATAACCAAAACTGAACAATTTGGACAACAAAATTAAGTCATGTGGGATTGTAACCCAAAGTATAAAAGTCATGAGTCAATACTGATATAAATAAACAGATGGGGCCTAAGAGAGACACAGATCTCCCAGACAGCAGAATTTCCAATAATTGGAGGAGAGACTTTGTCTCAAGGAGATGGCACAAAAGTCTACACTCTGTAAGTCGGGCTGTGCAGAGTGGCTTCTTTCCAAACAGTATGGTAAGTGGGGAGAAGGACAACTTTAAGTTGGAGAAACCTGACGTACACAAGGTCACTATCAACAACAGTAAGTCCTGGTGACAGCACATACCCTGAACATGATGTTATCAACGTGACACTTTACCTCTGTAGTCTTCCTCTCAAAAACACACCACCCCAGTCAACTCAAGAGAAAACATCACACAAACTGCAATTTAGGAATGTTCTACCAAAATACCTGGCCAATCCTCCTCAAAACTGACAAGACCATCAAAAGGAAACAGACAAAGGAAGTCTGAGAAACTGCCACAGCTGAGAGCAGCCTAGGGAGATACGAAGACTCAGGGTCATGTGGGAATCCTGGAACAGAAAAGGGGCGTTAGGGAAAGACAGAAAATCTGAATAAAGTATGGACTTCAGCTAATAATCATGTAGTATTATTCATTCATCAACTGAAACAAATGTACCACACTGTAGTAAGGAGAAGCAGGGTACAGAGCACGCAGGAACTTCCTGTACTATTACTGTGGACTAAATTGTGTCCTCTTAAAGTTCATGCTAGAGCCCTGACCCCCAGTGTGACTATATCACTGTATCTGGAGGTGGGGTCTTTAGGAGGTAATTAAGGTGAAATAAGGTCATAAAGCTGGGGCCCTAACCAACAGGACTAGGCCTTAGAGAAAGAGGATGAGCTCACTCCCTCTGCCCCATGAGGACATAGCAAGAAGGTGGCCGTCTCAGAGCTAGGGAAAGAGCTCCCACTCGAACCCGACCGTGCTGGCACCCTGACCAAGGACGTTACACATCCAAATCCATGGGCCCGCTGGGGAGTTACCAGTGAGCTCGACGCAGGGTGGTGTGAGATTCGCTGAATTAACTCTACTTCCACGACTATCCTGTTTTAGCACAAAGCATTTCCTGGGGAATAATGCAGTGGGCAACCCAAGTCCTTTGATGGAGAAAGCGTGGCCCTCTTGATTTGGAGAACAAGCCCAGCATTTGGAGCAGCTGTTGAAGGAGCCTAGCCTGTGGTCGCATATGTTAGGTTTGACTGGTCTCTGCAAAATTTGGAGAGTTTTCTCCATATTTCAGACTAAATCACGTCTCAGGTATCTGGCTTTTTTTGCACAATAGGTTTAAAAGTTCTGTACTCATGAAGATTCTCCCCGGTGCCTGGAATGAATGTGGCTTAATGGGGCATTGTCTATATCTGGACTCTTACCAGTTATGACAAAATAATGCTACAAATGATGAACTTTTTCTTCCTTTTCTTATGACTCGGCCTATAAGTTCTAGCCATAATTATACCAGACTGAACAGCAGTGTTTCCAGTTAGATTTACATTTCTAAATATTTTTCTCTGTTCAGACTACACCACTTCTACCACGACATTCGAGCAACAATCGCTCATGAACGTATCGTCATGTCTGGGCTATTTAATTCATTTAATTCATAAACATGTCTCAGTCACATCAATTATTGAATTAAAATTTAAAAGGCCTATTAAAATGTTTCTTTTTATAATTTATTAAATTTTCCACCATGCACGTCTTCCTTATATTGGTCATAGATCTAATTATGTTACTTGTCTTATAATGATATCTTAATTTCAATTCATTCTGCACAGACACACTGTTTTGGCAAAGTAAACATATAGAATTTTTTCCATTTGTTCAGTTGGTTTGCTGTAACTTTTTTCTTGGGGCCTATAATTTTGTTCTTTATTTTTGCATTTTTAATAGGGCACAAGAGGGTATAAGAACTATCTCATTACCTCTTTGTCCTTTTTCCTGCAGGGGAAACAGCACACAAATGATGACCAGTAACAGCTGACTTCCTTGCATTGGGAAACACCAGAGCGGGGTGGGGGCTGGGGCAAACGACCAGCTCCCATCCCACCAACCAACAGTCGTGGCTGTGCTGGAAGGTGACTCAGTGTCTGCAGATCTCTGCGAGTTTTCGAGTGAAATCAAGACTTCTGTGACTTCAAACCTTGCCAACTAACTTAATGATAAACCAAACAAACAAAACTCCCCAGGTGTAGATCAACACTGGGCAGAATGAATGTCAGCTGTGACCTGCAGGCCCCCTATTAGAGATGCTTTCTTAGAAGAATGATGCCTGGAACCAAGCAAATGATCAGGTGGGCCAGAGCAGGGCACTGTACGAGGTCTGACAATTAAGTTCTTGAATACTTTGCAATGATGTTGCTAATCTTTTTTGATATCAGAGGGATTATTCCTTATGAATTTGTAGCAACTGGACACACAGTTAACCAAGTTTACTATTTGGAAGTGCTGAAAAGGCTGCCTGAAAATGTTAGGCAAAATATTGAAAGGAAGACATTTGGATGACATTCAGGACATCAAGGGTAATACGATGACAGCTCTGATGGCCATTCCAGAAAAAAAGTTCCAAAATTGCTTTGAAGGGTGGACTAGGTGCTAGTGTTGGTGCATAGCTTCCCAAGGGGAGTCCTTCGAAGGTGACCGCAGTGATATTCAGCAATGAGGTAGGTAGCACTTCATGTAGGATGAGTTTGTGGACTTAATTGTCAGTCACTTAGCCGGCCTCCTGCGGGACCCACCCGTCCATCCGCGCGTTCTCGGAGCAGATTTCACACCAGCTTCTGCAGCTACTGGTTTTGGCATCTACCCCACAGCGCTGACTCACAGAGCAGAGGATCCACTGACTCCCTGGGGCCTGGCACTCGAGCTCAGCCCCGCCCGCCCACACTACCAGGGCTACTCGGGTTCAGCGGCTGGGCCTCAGAGCCAAAGGGAACCCAGGCACCTCTGTGGCCCACCCTTTGCCTTTGCAGGGCACGAGACTGGACCTGACAAAAGGGAGACGACTTGTCCAAAGCTCCACAGCTTGTCGGAGGTAAAGAGAAAATCAGATCTCTCCCAAAGCTGGCACTGATCCCTCACTCAGCCTTCCTCTCCCCTCTTCGCCTCCCCTCTCCCAGAGAAGAGATATGTGCACGGTCCAATGGCGCCAGAGAGCATGTCTTCGGTGCCTCTCAGTTCACACCAGCTCCGTGACTCTGCAGGAATTAGTTTCCCATAGAAATAGCAAAGAGAGAAACGTGATACTTAAAATCAACAGGTAACATCTGCTCTCAGGAAAATCGACCCAAGAGAGGTTCTCATTTCACACTAGACCTACAAATTGTCTTCTTGCTTCTCTATCTGCCTTAAGATATTAAATGCATTAAAATACAAGCATAAACCACTTACGGAAGAATTGTGTTGACTTTATAATATCTGAGGGTGGGAAAGATCTCTCTAAGCAAAACCTCAAGCGAAACCACCAAGAGAATCATTTGCTGCCTCAAGTAAAAACGTTTTGCATCTATAGAAACACCATAGTCAACTTTAAAGACAAATAATGAGCGGAAAGAAATTGCTCCAAGACAAAGGGGAAAGGTTTGATTTTCCTAATGTATCAGAAACATTTACAATTCATTAACAAAAAGGTGAATATATACCAATTGAAAAAAAGGCAAAATATTTGATTGAGGAATTACAAAGAAGAAATACAGGGGCCAATAAATATGTTAAAAAGCATCTGAAGTTATCAGACTCTGTTTAAAGTAATTCAATCGATCATTTCCAAAATAATAGGTGAAAAAGGAAAAGATTAGTCGGTCTCCTCATTGGCAAAGACACAGAGAAGTAGACGCATGACTGCTTTTGGGGGATCATAGCTTGTAAGTGTTTAGACAACGATCTGGTCAAATGCACTCGGGCCCCTCAAAAATCTTCCAGGAAATGATTCTACAAGGCAGTCAGTCATATATCGTGTGTCATGCAGGGTGTCATGCGGGGTGTCAGCTCCCACTCCCCACATAAGAACGCAGGATATGGTGAGGCCAAAAAGGAACACCTACGGAGCCATAGGTAGGGGAGTCATACCACTATATTCTCGCTGGCAGCTGGGTGGAGACACAGGAAGCAGGAGCCACACGATCCGCAACCTGCCGTCCACTTCTCTCTGCCAACCCACCTTACTGGCTAGCTTCAATCTGCCATCCGCAATCCCCAATCCACGCTTGCTAGCTCAGCCACGGCAGTTATATTGGTGGCCAAGGCTAACCAGTAACAGCTGATGGCCAACAAGTAACAGCTGATGACCATTTACTACCCGAGCCAGCACCGTTCCATGTGAGGCCGAGAGCGTGGCGACTGCACTCCTGGCTCTGTCCCCACACTGTGTTTCCCCAAAAATAAGACCTAGCTGGACACTCAACTCCAATGCGTCTTTTGGAGCAAAAATTAATATAAGACCAGGTCTTATTCTACTATAGGACCGGATCTTATGTAATATGGTATAAGACTAGGTCTTATATTAATTTTTGCTCCAAAAAGCGCATTAGAGCTGAGTGTCCAGCTAGGTCTTATTTTCGGGGAAACACGGTAGATGAAGTTGTCAATCACCTCACTGTTTAATAATGAAAAATTGGAAGAAATCTCCATGACCAAAAATAAGTAAATAGTTGAAAAGCCAGGGAAAGAATTCCATGCAACCATCACATGAATCATGCAGAAAAGTTTCCAATGTGTCCAGGAAATGCTTCCTTCCAACTTGAAGGAATAAAAGCAGTGCATTTCCATTTACATCCATGTATGAACAAACACTTGAAGACTTTACCCCAAATATGAATGACATATATTGGCTAGGTAATCAGCTGTAGTCAATTTAATGACATGTTATATGAAGAAAAGCACAAAATTTATAAATTATTTTAATATAATAATGATATTTTAATTGTGTTTGGAATTATCCAAGTATTACAATATTGCTTAAAAACAGAATAAAGAATAGTCATAATATCAATATCCAGAGTATAATCTTAAGAGAAGAAAAGCAAACAATTACGTCAATTATTTTCAAAAACACAGAATGAAAAATAAAAGGCGGGATATCAAAATTATACCTAGAGTCAAGGACAGCTTGTGAATTTGGGTCACTTTTTATTTTCTGTTATGTTCTTCTTTATTCTTCCAGTGTTCCTCAATCAATATATATTACTAATAAAAAATTATTAAAATTAATTTTTGCCTCCGATTCTTTATTAAAAGGAATAAAATAGCCTGGGAAAGGACACACACATTTGCATAATCATGGGAAACAAATTATACTGTTCAGGTTTATAGATTTTCTTTTCATCAGAAATAGTGTAATCCTCTTTGGTCTATAAATCACGCGTCTCATTTTTCTTTGATATTCAGTCTTTAACCGCCATCAGCAGTAAAATGATTACTAACTTTCTTGGGGAGGAAGATCCTTCAGACACATAAATGCAATGAAAATTTTACATATTTCATCCTCATCCATGCAGGCAGCCTCTTTTATTCTTCTACTGACTGACAGAAATGCCTACAAGTCACTTTTTTCTGGAACAAATAAGGTGAAACGGTTCTATTTCTGTCCCAAGTGACCTCACGCAGTTTCTTTGGTAAAGAGTCTGCTTCTATGGAAAAAGCTTTTTCAGAGAACACTGAGCTGCCCAGGTTCTAACGTGGTGCCCTTTTTGGAATTGTTAGGAATGGACGATGGTGAGTTTGAATCAACTGCAAAGTATCATCTGCCAAAGAAAATAACTCAGAAGCCGTCACGGTGGGCAAGGAGTTTACCTCTTCTGGAAGTTTCCAGAGCTCATCTCTTATATATCAAACACAACCCCTGAGACAGCTTCAGCTCTGACACCCAACTCAGCGTCTGTCTGGCAGGCTGGTCTGTGAGCAGGGACCTTGTGGCCTTTTCACGGAGCAGTCAACCCCAGAAGCTCCTTCTTCAATTGGGCCTCGGGGCCTCTGTGAAGACCCCAGCTGTCTTCTCACTTGCCTCCCCTCCCCATTCCTGTCTCCTCTGCCCCTCCAGACCTCTCCTCTCCAGGTGCCCAGAGACTCAGGTCTGCCTTTCTTTTCTGGCACGTCTTCATTCTTGTCTCTTTTTGGTGCTTGGCACACTGTGTCCCTCATACTGGGTCCTTCCGCCTGGTTATAGGGAAGAGTCCATAACTCCCCAGACCACTTGTCTGCATGAGCTCCTGAAAGAACAAAGAGCTGGGCTCTGGGTTTGGACCCCAGCTCAGCCCGTCAGTGGTCACGGGTCTTGAGGAAATCCCTCAGCTTCTCTGCAAAAGCAGAGAGTGATAGGGCACTGCTCCACAGAACCACTGTGGGGAGTAAAGTTGTGCAAGCTCTTAGGGTCCAGAGTGTGGGGTCTGCAAACACACAAACCCTGCACTGGGTGAAAAGAACGAAGCAGCCAGCATTTACTGAGCACCTACTTACGTTTTATATGCTTCTTAGTTCACTCTTATAAAAAAGATCCTCTGAAATGGGTATTATCAACATGTTTTACATAAGACAGAAGCTCAGAAAGGTTCTGCTAGTCTACACTCCCAGTGGTAAGAGCCAATGGGATCCCAGACATACGTTGCTCCCAAATTGTGCTCTTCTCAGCTTTTCTGTGCCCTTCAATTCAAGCGATAGATGATGTCCAAACCCAATCTCTGCCCCAAGCATTGTGCTGGACTTAATTACATACAATAACCATCGATCAGTGGGTGCAACGGTATGTGATTAGGTGCTTTGATCTGGAGTGTTTGTCCACCTGGCTAGTAAACAATCACAACTATGTAAAAAAAAAATCCTAATTAATGAATATGGAAATGCATCCACGAGGAAACATGGCATGGGATTATATGTGAAAAGATTAAATACAGTAGTCCTCCTCTATCTGATGTTTCAGTTACCCAAGGTCAACCGCAGTCTGAAAATAGTAAATAGAAAATTCCAGAAATAAACAATTCATGAGTGTTAAATTGTTCCCTCTTCTGAGCAGTGTGACGGAATCTTGCATGTCCCGCTCCACCCACCTGGGACATGACTCACCCCTTCGTCCAGCGTCTCCACACTGTACACATGCCCAGCTTTGGTCCCTTAGTAGCTGTCTCCATTATCAGAGAGAGAGAGACAGTGAGAGAGGGACCACATTCACATAACTTTTATTACAGTATATTGTTACATAATTGTTCTATTGCATTATTAGTTATCATTGTTAATCTCTTACTATGCCTCATTTACAAATTAATTTTTACCATAGATATGTATACATAGGAAAAAACATGGAATATATCTAGAGTTCAGTGCTATCTATAGTTTCAGGCATCCAGTGGGGATCTTGGGATGTTATCCCAGTGGATAACGGGGGTTCACTGTAAATGTTGGTATTTCTCCCCATGATCAGAGGATAAGGGGCTGCTGAGCTCTCTGGGGCGTGTCCGTCACCCTTTCCTCTGTAAAGGCTTGTTGCAAAGCTGCAAATTGCTGCTTGAATTCTTTTTCCATACTGGGCACTTGGCTGCTAAGTGGGAAAGAAATTCGCCTCCTACTGCCAGCTGGCTGAGCCCCTAGAGGCTACGGTGTGCAAGCTGGGAGAGGAGAGAGCACACCAGGCCCACAGCCCTGAGCTCTGACGAGCTGGCACCTGCAGGCCCCTTTCTGTCTCTGTCCAGGGAGGAGGTGGAGGCCCGCCGGTGGGAGAGGAGCTGGACTCCATGGAAATGACTGGCTCCGAAACAGATTCCTCTCCCCTTCACAAAAGGAGGCCAGTACCTCTTGCCGCCCTGGGTGCCATGCCCGGCGGTCACTAAAATGCTGACCAGTGTTCATTTGATGACCCACCTTCTAGACAACAATTTTGTAGAAAGGAGTGCCTACTGCATATCACTTTGACCATAATCCAGTGATGTTACTTTAGAATTGTTTTGCAGTGTATTTACATACAAAATGTGCTGCATTGCACATGTTACATTTGTCATCTGTGTTTCGTACCAAAGTCCTGCTCCCTCTGCTAGGGCATTTTTGGCTTTCAAATGATGGAGAGACCCTCTCATTTTACCTCTCACTGCCTCTCAGACGTGAAGGTGGGTTCCAGCTCCACGATCGCCCCTCCCAAGGCCCCAGGAGGTCCAGGATGGCATGCATGTGCCATCCCTGAGTGGGGAAGAGCGAGAGGAGACAGACACACACACAGTCCAGATCAGGCAGAACCTTGCAGTCAACGGGAAGAAAACCGGGAAAGAGCAGAGTCAGGGCACCTGAGGGAAGAAAGGTTTCCAAGGAGGTCCAGGGAACTAAAACCACTGGCAGTTTAGGTAAGATGACCACAGAGTCATAACCATGGAATTTGGTGACACAGAGGGCATGAATGATCCAGGAAGCCACTTCAGTGGGTACAGAGGCCTGATTATACCAGTTATTTACAGCAGATAGAAGGGGAGGATTCACAGGGATACAGAGCTGGAGAAGTTCGTGGAATCAAAGAAATTTGCTCGGCTTTTTCTATCTGGTTCATTTGGCTTAGCATAATAATCTCAAGATCCATGTCGCAAATGGCATTATATCTTGGCCACCATAAATAAAGCTGCAATGAACATTGGAGCACATATGTCTTTATGGATAAATGTTATCAGATTTTTGGGTAGATACCCAGGAGAGTCATTGCTGGGTCATATGGTAATTCTATTCGTAATTTCTTGAGGAACCTCCACACTGCCTTCCATAGCGGCTACACCAGTCTGCATTCTCACCAACAGTGTATGAGGGTTCCTTTTTCTCCACAGCCTCTCCAACACTTGTTACTATTTGTCTTGTTGATGAAAGCCATTCTGACTGAGGGGAGGTGATATCTCATTGTGGTTTTTATTTGCATTTCTCTGATGATTAGTGATGTTGAGCATTTTTTCATATGTCTATTTGCCATTTGTATGTCCTCTTTGAATAAATGTCTCTTCAATTCCTCTGCCCATTTTTCAATTGGGTTGTTTGTTTTTTTGTTGTTGAGTTGCATGAGTCCCTTATATATTTTATATATTAGCCCCTTATCAGAGGAGTTTTTTGCAAATATCTTCTCTGATTCAGTTGGTTTCCTCTTTATTTTGTCAATAGTTTCTTTTGCTGTGCAGAGCTTTTTAGTTTGATACAGTCCCATTCATTTATTTTAGCTTTTACTTCCATTGCCTTTGGAGTCAAATTCAAAAAATCCTCTTTAAACCCAAGGTTCATAAATTTAGTACCTATGTTTTCTTCTATGCAGTTTATTTTTTCAGGTCTTATGCTTAAGTCTTTGATCCATTTTAAATTAATTTTGGTACATGGTGACAGAGAGTAGTCTAGCTTCATTCTTTTGCACATGGCTTTCCAATTCTCCCAGCACCATTTATTGAAGAGGGTTTCTTTTCTCCATTGTATGTTTTTGGCTCTTTGTTGAAAATTATCTGATTCTGGGTGATGAACACACAATGTGATATATAGATAATGTATTACAGAATTGTACACTTGAAACCTATGTAATTTTACTAACCATTGTCACCTCAATAAATTTTAATTAAAAAAGAAAGAAATTTGCCACAGTTGTTTATTTTGTTTGCTTTTGGACAGGAGAAATTAGAGCTTATGTTGTGATGGAATGATGTAGAAGAAAATGCTAATTGCTAATGATACAGGACAGAGAGATACTTGGAGGACCTAAGTTCTTAGAAGGAAGAGAGAAGAGGATTCAGAATACAGGTCAGCAGTCTGCACCTCTGCCAGGTGAAAGGGGGGAAATGACGAGAGGTACAAAGCCTCCGAGTGGTGGGGGTGGGGAGACCAGGAGGGCACCAAGTCAAGGATTTCAGACGCCAGCGTTAGAGTCCATACGGAGCTGGCTGTTGATACACTCGTTTGTTCAGAACCAGAAACTTGACCACACGCTGAAGTAAAAACAGGAAGTGAGTCTTGTCCCTAAGATTTCTGCTGTCCTCACTCAGTGGGGATCCCAGAAGACCTTCAGCGGAGTATTGTCTGCACCCCACACGTCACAGTGTGGCATGCCAGGATCCCAGAAATATGGTGGCGGAGAAAGTTAGAGCCATGCAAGGCTTTTAGATCCCATGCCGATCCACTCATTGTGTGGAGCAGGAAACTAAAGGTGGTTTTTAAAAAGGATGGATATAAATTTCTGCACTTGAGTAAAAATATGTACATTTCTACACATGCTTGTAATTAGAAGAAACTTGACAACTAGTATTGTACCTGTGGGGGCTCATCTCACTGGGAAGATCCAGTAAATGAAAACACCAGACACCACCTCCCTCCACACCATGTCAGATTGAATTCTTCCAATGAACCCTCCAGAAGCGAAACGACTTCAGTAGTACCCACTACAAACCATGAGAATCATCCACCATCTGTATCTTGCAGGAAATTCTGTGGTCACCCACACCAGTGGCTTCAGATGAAAACTCAGCCCTGATAAGCCAGCTGACCCACAGTCTCTGGACAAGGTCACTCCCACACACTTGAGATGGGACAAACTCCCCCTGGACAACATACACCCCATGCACTTGAATTTACTGAGACTTCCTTATTTCAGCAACATAATCTAGGTCACTCTTTCAAAAATTTTTCATGTCACTTTCATTTGCAAAATCCCATAGCAGATAGAACAGGGTCTTCACACAGTAAATACTCAAAGGTATATGTCTACTGAAATATATAAGAAGACCAATAATTCTTGTATTGCCAACTTCACCAGGTTATTGGGAGGCACAAAGGAAATAACTGGTCATAGTCTTTATAAACATGGAAGGTCTCCAAAAGGTATATTTAGCCCTTTCTGATGGTCCGTGTAACACCTCAGTTAACTAGAATAGATTGGAAATGGGTTTCCGGTTAATCGAATTTGGGGGTTAATCAAAGAAATTTTTTGTTTCAACCTATGCTTAAAAGTATCTAAAATGTTTGTCCACTTTCATTCTTTGGTAGCACCCTGTGGGGGCAGCTCTAAGCCCCCTTTGTGAGGGGAGGGATGCAGGAGCATACGGTCAGGCATGAATGGTCAGAGCAGAGCTGAAAGGCTACGGGCCCCATGAGTCAGTGCATTTCATTTCTAACCAATCTCCCCGCCATGACAAGCTCCATGTTAGTCTTGCTCACAACAGCGCCCTTCGTGCCCAGCACATCTTCCCTTCCGTCGGAACACAATAAATATTTGTTACATGAAGAAGCTCCATGCATGCATCTTGTTCTGATTTTTTCTTTCAAAATAGAGAACAATTAACAATATTGATGTTTTAATTGGTTGAAATGATTTGGGTTCCTACCATCTTCACAAATTAATAATTATTTTCAAATGGAAAATCAGAATATTCAGAGAAAGACCACCGGTGGCTCTAGCTACATGAAATCAAAGCATAAAGTGAATTAAGACCTGTTTTAAAGCAACAAATCCTACCGTCTGGCCTCATGGTGGCAACGCCCAAAGGCTCGCATTGGCTTGGGGACAGGAGTCAGGGTCTTGTGGGGAGAAGGAGGCAGAAGGATGGACATCCAAGAGACGGGTCAGGTTAATGATGAAGAAGACCAGGAAAGCCCAGGACAGAAAGTTCCTAGGCAAGCAAATTCTAGAGGCCTAACGAAAATTTTCTACACCTTCTAAGAGCATATAATCAAAATCATAACGAAATCGCTGTCACTTTCAAACAACTAGAACCAGGCAACAAAAATCGTGCCCTTTGTGTGCGTGTAAAATGGGTCCAGCCTTAGCTTCAGAATTACTTAAGTGCCCCTTACCAATAAAGGTTCGATGTAAAATGTAATGTCATCTTGCTTCCCAAATGATCTGACTCACTGAGAGCCTAAGCAATGATGGAAGTGATAAGGCTGTGTTGAGTCTAGGGCGCATTCCCCGAGGGAGACCATGGAATGGAACTGGAGGCCCCTGTGACCACAGCTCTGTCAGAACCTCAACCACTTCTGGACGGTAGGATTTCTCAAAGACAGGCTGGTTTGGGGGTGAGCCCAGGAAATGCATTTCCAAGTTCCTTGACCTCAATTTGGAAATCACTCATGTCTCATTGCCAAGACACAGGAGCCCACACACAGGGTACTAGATTACAGGATTTAGAAATCCAGCCACCGTTTAAATGCCATAAAGCTCACGAGATCTGCAGTTTCAGCTATGGCGACACAGATAATATGTCAACTTGTGGAGCATGCACACTTGGTGAAAAATACTTAATCTTCCCAGGCATTTTGTAAATTAAAGCTCAGAGATGTGAAGGGACATGAATCATATAGAAAGTGACCAGAGTGAAGATCTAAACTCAGGAACCACCATGAGGCCACAGACACCTAAATTTGATTCACCTAAAGATCGCATGGAATTATCTCCCTTTCTAGAGTACAAATCCTAGGACGACAGGGATTTTTGTCTGTTGGTTCACTGGTGTGTCCCTAGTATTTGGGACATAAGATGTTCACATACCTGTGGGAGGGAGGAAGGGAGGGAAGAAAACAGCAACGGAGGGAGGCAGGAAACGTCCCACTTAATCAAGCATCTCAATAGAGTAGCAGAAACACCTAGAGTTGAGAAGAGAAAGGGACCACCTGCTGATGAAAGGAGTTAATCAGGAAGCACACCATTAACTCCACAGCTGTGACAAAGGTGTGTAGGTGGATGACACAGGCTCTGTTTACCCTGGAGCAGAGCTGGGACCAGTGGTGGAGCCTCTGATGTGACTGGGTGCTTCCAAAGTTCTTATTTCAGCCCAAAGCCTCCCCTGTGTGACTGGGTCCAAGATGGAGACCACTTGGTGGTCTCCATCTGGTGGAGATGAGAATGATCACCACCCACCTCATATCATCTTCATTTTAGTAAACTTAAAAGTGGTAATACTTAGTGTTGGAAGTCATCCAGTAATATGTATGGTTACATAAGGAAATGTCACTGAATTCTTAGCAGCAGATTCTGGCATGTGACCCCACTCATGCTACACTGCCTTAGCAAATTCCATCATGGGCCATAACAATGTCATTATGGCCATGTTTTGTGCTTCTGGTGTAATCAGACTGATTTTTACAGTTTTGAAATGACATTGGGCTACATTAGAGTGACTTGTCTAGAAGTATTAATAGCTTGTGCTTTAGCAACTCGGGGGCTTTTGACTTGGGAAAACAGAATTTTTGGTAAATTTGCACATCACCAAGCTATTTGTATTCAGTGGCAAGCCACTTTTAATGGTATGAAGACAGATAACGTCGTGCCCAGCGGCTGAGGAAAAACACTGAATAATCTTGGACACACCTTGTGTGTGAAATGCGCGAGATGGGGATAGATGCGTGGTGGTTTCCAAAAAGAGTCATAATAGCACCAACTTACGCCTGTTACTCAACAGTCTTAGAGAAAGGACATTTCCACTTTCAGGAATAGTATCTGGAGTGTCACCCGTGAGCTTGTTTGTTTTAATTAAAGTTTATTAAGGAGACCGGTGAGTTTTAATAATCTACTTTTCTTGGCATAATGCTTACACAATGACTTTTATAATTTGAACTTCTGAAGGTAGTAGATACGTAACTGCTCTTCCTACCCATTTCCTATAGACCTCTGGAGCCCGTCTTCTCACCACTCCTCTCCATGGCCACTGCCTCAGTCCGCTGTTTCTCCTCACTTCTTGCCTGGCTCCCAGCAGAGCCATCCCTTCGCCCACTCACCTCAATTCCTGCCATTTAATAGCCCAAAATGCCAATTGGACCATGCTGTTTTCCTGCTTAAAATACTCAGATGGAGCCCAGCGACTTCAGAACAGTGTCCACACTTTCCTCAAATGTAGCAGAGAGTCCTCGGGATCATCCCTGTGTCTCACTTTAGGCCGCAACTCTTGCTCTCCTCATCTGGCACCTGCTCTGCCACCGTCCTCACTAATTCGCACTTTCCACATAGATTCGTGTTTATTCCCATCTCTGCTTCACACATGCTATGGCCTCTGCCAAAATCATGCTTCTTCATTGGGGTGACCCCCTCACTTCCTTAAAGACTAGGGATTTCTTCCCCTCTCTCCTAAGCCAGGTCATTAGGGAGCCCGAGCAGCACTCTCATGACACCGTGGCTTCCAGGACACGCACGCCCTACACTGTCTTCTCAGCAGGTTGGTAGTCCCCTTCTCCAGCTCGACCTCTTCTGACCTTAAACCCCAAAGCCCCCCAGGACTGCAGAAGCCCATTCTCTTCACACCAAACTCCGCCATGCACAATCTCCTCTGTGCCGGATTTCAAACACCATCTCTGTGCTGAAAAGCCTAAGGGCTCCAACCCTTTCTGAGCTCCACACCCACGAAAGCTCACTCTCTTCTTCAGAGCTCCACTTAGGTGGCTATCTGACACCCCCAAACTCAACATGCTCAAAACACCTCACTGCCTGCTTCTCTCCTGTGCTGCCACACCGGTGAATGACCTCATCACCCAGCCTCTCGTGCAACACTACACCTCTGGAGATATCTTTGACTTTCTCTCCACATCCAACACATCATCAGTTTTGTGTATTTCTCCTCTATTGCACATCTATCACTTCTTGCCCATCACTGTCTCTGCTATGACACTTCTATTATTGCTTTCTTGCTGGTCTCCAGGCAATTCTCCTGTCCCCGTATTAATTGAGTCTAACCCTCATGTCTATAAAGATATTTTTTTAATGAAAATTGATCCATGTCACTTCCCTACAGTGGAGTCCTTCAGTGGATTACCTTTGTCTCAGGATGGAGACCAAAATCCTTAGGATGGTGGGTAAAATCCTGCCCTTAGTCTCATCTCTTCCCACTGGCTCCCATACTCTCAGCTGCAAACATTCCAGGTTGCTTTTGGCCTTTTTAAAAAACAAACTTTATTTTTAGAGCAGTTTTAGGTTCACAGCAAATTTGAGAGGAAGGTACAGAGATTCCCAGGTCCCTCCTGCCCCCCCCCATATGCACAACCCCCCTTATCAACATCCCCACATGTGAGACATTTGTTCTAATTGATAAACCACCTCAACACGTCATTATCACCCCAAGTCCACAGTTCTCATTAGGGTTCACTCTTGGTGTTGCACATTCCGGGGGTATAATGACATGTGTGCACCTTCCTAGCATCATACAGAGTATTTTCACTGACCTAACATTCTTCCCCACCCCTTTAACCCCTGGACACCACTGATCTTTTCACGGCCTCCATAGTTTGCCTTTTCCAGAATGTCATAGAGTTGGAATCACACAGTGTGTAGCCTCTTCAGATTGGCTTCTTCTTCTTCTTTTTTTTTTTTTTAGTTTCAGGTGCACAAAACAATGTAATAGACATTTATCATTTATATCCCTTACACAGTGATAACTCCTCTCCCCATCTACGACCCCTCTGACATCGCACAGAGCAGTTACATTTCCACTGTCTCTATTCCTAATGCTGTACTCCGCTTCTTGTAACTATATATGTATGTGTGTGTGTGTGTGTGTGTGTGTGTGTGTGTGTGTATAAATTGTAGTTAACATTAACATTCATTACTGTTCAGCTTCAGCTTCAGGTGTACAGTGCAGTGATCAGGTATCTACATCTTTCCTGAGGTGGTCTCCCTAACGAGACACGCGTCCTTCGGATACCCTACAAAATCTTTACAACATTATTGATTACATTTCCCAAATTGACTTTCGTATCCCTGTGGCCATCTTGTGGTTACTGACTGTTTTCTAATCCCCTCACCTTCCCCCTTGTCCCCACCCCTATCCCATCTAGCAACCCTCAGTTTTTCCTCTTTGTCTCTGAGACTGTTTCTGATTAGTTCATTCACTTATTCTTTTCTTTAGATTCCACATATAAGAGAGATCATATGGTACTTGTCTTTCTCTGTCTGACTTCTTTCACTTAACATAATGTTCTCTAGGTCCATCCAGATTGGCTTCTTTCACTCAGCAATATGCACTTAAATTTCCTCCATAGCTTCATAGCTCATTTCTTTTCATGGCTTCATAGTTCATTTCTTTTTAGTGCTGAATAATATTTCATTGTCCAGATGGACCACAGTTTACTTATCCCTCATCTACTGAAGGCGATCTCAGTTACTCCCAAATTTTAACAATTATGGATAAAGCTAGTATAAACATTCACGCGCACATTTTTGTGTGAACATAAATTTTCAACTTCTTTGGATAAATACCAAGGAGTGTGATTGCTGGATCATATGGTAAGTGTATGTTTAGTCTTGTAAGACATGTTAAACTGTCTTTCAAAGTGTCTGTAGCGTTCGTGTTCCCACCAGCAGTGAATGAGAGTTCTTATTGCTCCACGTTCTCACCAGCATTAGGTGTTGTCAGTGTTCTAGTTTTGCTAATTCTCACAGGTATAATTTAGTTCTTTGAAAGCTCAGTGAGTGTTTGCCCACCTGACCTTTGGACATGCGGCTCCTCTGCCTGAAATGCTCATCCCTGAGCCCTCTCCTAGTCACCTGGCTCGCGCTTACTCCACTTTCAGGTGTTGGCCTTTGGGTTGATCTATGTCTTTTGAGAAGCAGATACTAAGCCAAGATTTGATGTGCAAGAGATTTATTAGGGAAATGCCTGCAAGGGGAAATGGAGAGGGAGCCAGAGGAGGATGGAGAGCCATCAGGAGGATGGAGAGAAGCAGGTCTGACTCTTTGTCAAGAAAAAGGGAAGGAAAGGAGGCTGGTTGAAGAGTTGTAGACTGCAGTGCAGTTGAAGAAATGTTGATAAAGATAAAGGGGTGTCCTTGAGCCAAGGGCATGTATCAGAAGAGTCAGACATCTCCCAGAAGAGTGTGCCTTAGTGTCTCTGCTGTGCCCAGTTGTGGGGAAGCATGGTTTCAGTGTCCACATGGTAGAGATTTCAGAACACAACAGCTAGAACATCAGTCCAACATGGTCGCTATAGCTGGAGATCTAAGAGGTACGTTTCACAGTCTCCCAGCCCTCAAATCCTAAGGCAGACTCCTATACTGACTCAGGACCCTACATTAGGACTGGGAGAGCACCCAACACTCTTTTACTTGATAATGCTCATTAGACGTTTAATTTTTGACTTGTTTTAATATCTTTGCCCAATTATATTGTAAACTCCATGAGGGCAAGGATTATGTCTACATGTCCACTGGTGAATTCTCAGCACCCAGTAGAATCTCGGTTAAGATGCTCTCAATAAAAAGCTACCAAATGCATGAATAAATAAATGAATGAATGAATAAAATTATAATATTCATGAGTAGATGGAGAATTTCAGCAAAAAGGAACTATGAAAAAAAGTCAAATGGAAATGCTGGAAATAAAAATAAATATGAAGAAAGCCTCCAAAGGCTTATTGCTAGACTCAACACAGCCAAAGAATCACTGAACAGAAGGGTGGCTGGATGGAAATTACCAAATTTCCATGGGAAATTGACACCAAGGGAACAAAGCATGGAAGAAATTGATCAGAGAACCCAAAAGCTATGGCACAATATCAGAAAGTCTAACATATATGTAATTGGCATCCAAGATGGAGGAGAGAGAGGGGGAGAGAGAGAATCAGAAGAAATATTTGAGGTGATAATGGACAAGAATTTATCAAAACAATGAAAGACATCAGCCCATAGATCCAACAAACCAGGATAAACTCTGAAGAAGAAAAAGCATACCTAGACACATCATATTCTAAGCACGTAAAAACAAAGATAAAGAAAACAAATCTTGTAGGTATCAGACACATTACCAACATAAGAGCAAAGATAAGAATTTATAGGCAACTTCTTGTTTAAAAATATGCAAGCTAATTTCTAGAAAGAGATGGATCCTGACTGTCCCGGCTAATCACTATCCTCCTTGGTTAGGCAAAGCTGTGTGTGTCAAGCTGACTCATGCCTGTGGCCAGGTAACCACGTTTACCCCTCTCCAAGCAAAGTCAGTGTCCCTTGAGTGACACCTTCAGACGTTTGCACACTTAGTTGATAAGGGATCATTTTGAAGCAGTTACAGAAGAAAATGCATATCTGGATAAATAGATTTTATTTCCAAGTATAGTCAAGACATACTGTATAACCGGCTGACCTGGACACTCAAGAACACACTTTCTGGCAAGTAAAAATGACAATCAGTATCCTGGAAGGAGAGAGCTTCAGTCCAGAATGCTGACGATGGCCTGATACAGCACATTTCAGATTCCATGGAAAATAAGATCTAGAATAAAATTATTACACCTCAATGATTAGGGTTTTATTATCATGGCTTCTAAAAGGAAAGGGGAGATAAAATATGGATAATAAAGATTTATATTCAATTCCATTTACACCCTGCTATTTATATTCTAATACTTTACACTGAGCCTTTCTATATTTAAGAAGAAATAAAGGCGCTGGCTAAAAATCTCTTCTCAGACCATGGCTCTGCCTCCTAACAGCTAGTTGACCTTGGAAATGCTACTTTACCTCTGAGTCTGCTCCTTTATCCTCACAAGTTCATTAGGAGAATTAAATACGATAATCCAGGGGGAGTACTTAGCACAATGCCTGACACACTATAAACACCCAATAAATTTTAGTTACCATTAGCTTAATTATTGTTTTTGTTTACTATATTGTTATTCTCACCATTGTTTGGTCTGAGTCACTTTTATCTAAGCAAAGGTATAATCTGGTAACTGACTCTCTTTGTGTGCCTTATTCTTTGTGTCTGTCCAAAGCCCAAGATACATTCTTCTGTGAGTTTTCAGGGCTCATTGCTCATTTTCCTTTACGAGGTTTGAAAGGTGAGTGCCAGCTCTGAACTTGGGAGCTAACACAACTCTACAGAGACCTGGAACATTTTGTGCTTTCCCTGAGATGCAGCCAGAAAGAACCTTTCCATCCCTGCATTTCCACAAATGTGTTAGCACAGCCCATTTTTGAGGATAAAGTAGGGTGGATTAGCAGGAAGTGATCAAATGAACTTTAACCCTACCGGCACTGCCTGGGTCTATAAAACTATTTCTAAGAATTGTTTCTTTTGTAGCAATTATTATCAAGCCGGCCAATTACATACGCTGGCTTCTCTGGCAATGGCATTATACTCTAAATCGGGGATTAACAAACCTTTCTGTAAAGACTAGACAGTAAATATTTGGGGCTTAGTGAGCTACACACAATCCTGTTTCATATTCTTCTTTTTCTTTTCCTTTTTTACACCACAACACTTTAAAGATATATTTAAAATATCTTAACCCATGGACTGTATGAAAACAGTCTATGGGCCAACATCGGCTCACAGACGACCGTTTGCCGACCCCAGTCCTAGATCCTGATTTCCTTTGTCTTACACAGTTTAGCAATCTAGAAGACTACACCCTAAATGTTCTTCTCTTTGCCAGAATCACATTAAAAGTCAATCTTGTTTTCAGCATGTAGGAAACTGGACTCTTTCAGAGGTTTAATTGGAAGAGAAGAGGTATTTCATTGAAATATATTTTGAAATACATCGTGTATATTTACACATGCTCACACATGTATGGTCTCAGTATTCCAAGTCAATAAAAAACGTCTGAACTTTTTCAGCTCGTTTCCATGGGAATAAATGTTAAAACAAAACGTATATTCTCAACACGCACTAGGTTTTCTGGCTGATGAAACGTTTTATGAGTTGACTTTGGAGGGTGTTTTATTTCCATCAGTGCCTGCCTGGCTGACTCTCCTTTCTCTCCTCTCCTCTCTCTCCCCCATCGTCCTTGCTCTCTCTGTGCGTTCCCTGAACCACATGTGCTCCTCGCTTGTCTCCCTGTCTGCTGGTTTCCCTTTCCTTCCCTCCTCTCCCTCATCTCTTTGTGCTGCTTACTCTGTGGGCCTCTGAGATGGACGTCAAACATCTGGTTTCCATCTCCCCACACTGTTTAACTGAAGCCCAGCCGACCCAGATTTCCTGTTCATAAATCATTACTCATGTGGAACACACTCAGGACCACTTTGGGGAGTGTTTACTCAGCGTATCTCCTTTTTTAGAAGAACTGTTTTCCTTCCATATCACTTCAAGTTGGCTGCCATCTTCTAAGTTGATGATTTTCTCAATTTTTAGTTTTGAATAGTCCACAAAAAGGAATTTACTTTAATCAGACATTTAAACAAATTGTATAAAAATTAGAATAGGTTAAAATGTAAGAGTTTAGAATTATAAAAGTAGTGAAAAAATGAGAAGTACATATATTGTACTAAGATATTTTACATTTGATGTAACATTTGATATTTTAAATAAACCTTTCAGAAGTGGAGGTAATAACACAATTATAGCTATATGCCAGGTCATGCTTGAAATATTTATTCATTTAATTCTCATAACAGTCCCACCAAATAGATACTATTAACCTTATTTTGCAGAAGAGGAAATTGAGGCACCAAAAAGATAAGTAACTTGCCCTTATGGCTACTAAGTGGCAGTCCTGTGAAAAGAAATAGACAGTCTGGCACAAGAGTCCATGAACTTAAGCACCTGATTCAACTGCTTCTTAGTTTCTTCAACTGTAAAACTATCCCCATTTCACAGATGGGGAAATTAAGGCACAGAAAAATGAGTAAACAAAACTGTTATAACCGTATTCAAGTTTTTCCAAACATTGTCTTTTTATTAGTACCTCTGATATGTTTCAGTGCTGTACTGTATTAGTTTTCAGTAAACTCCCAAGAAGTGTTTCAATTCTGCTCTACAGCAGCATTAAAGTTTAAAAAACTACTTCCATTTTTACATTTTTCATAGAAGCATGTGATATGCCTAGATTTTGCATAACTGATTTATCTCATAGGAGAAATAAAATAAATATATCAAAATATTTTTACCTAAAAATTGATCAAAGCAATTCAATGATTTTCCTATGGTCATGAAGTCTGACTTCAGAGGAATTTATTTTTATTATTTTTTTGAAATTTATAATTTTGTTTTTATCTCTAACATAAATTTTATCACATTATATACATTTTCCTGCAATTGGCCTTTGTCCCTTATTATGATATTCTTTTTTTTAAATAAAGTTTATTGGGATGAACATACAATGTGACTTCAGAGGAATTTAAGAAACTGAGAAAATAAATTAACGTAAAGGGCACTACACTTTGTCCTTGAGTCATTCATTATTGGGCAATAACCAACATAAGGAATTTTCAATGACCATTCTTGATGTTTATTAAGTGCTAAACACTGTGCCAGGTACTGGGTGGGAAACATACATTAGATAATTTCTCTCCCTGCAAAGAGTGACACTGCAGAGGCAGACGTAAAGATTGTTGTGAGATTCTTGGGAATTATAGCATTTTGTAGAAATGTAGATTCTTTGAATGTGAGAGGTCCCCTAATCGCTATCATTTTTCAAGTGGTGTGTTAGTGAGATACTGAGGGTGGGAGATGGGGAGGGTTAGTTTAAGCTTCAGTAACTAACAACTGCAAAATCTCAGGCACTTAGAACAGCAAACATTTATGTTTTATTCACATTGTCTATCCTATATGGTACAGCAAGGAGACCCCTGCTCCACATGGTCACTCAAGGACCCAGGCTAATGAAGCCTCCACAGTTTTGCAGCTGTCCCTTCAAGAATATGTGGCCTTCATGTTCAACATGGGGACAATGAAGTAAAGGGCATGGCTTTTTACTATCTCATCACTCACCCTTTTTCCTTGGCCAAAACTCATTGTCTGGACCCACTTCCTGCAAGACGGATGGAATAGACTTGGGAGCTGATGAATCCCACCATGTGCTAACGGAAAGGAAATGAAGGCGCAGAAAGAAGAAAATATCAAGCCTATTCCCTAGCCTCATGATCTCTACTCCCTGGAGTTGGGGTAAGAGATAACAGTCTTTAGGAGCAGGGACGGGCCAGAGCAGATACCTGTGAGGGATAATTCGATGGAGATATTGATTCTGAGATACATTGCAACTAAACATATTACTTATAAATTCCAAGGATTTCCGCATGTATTTTATAAGCCTTGTATTTTTTAATCCTTATAACAACTCTTTGAAGTTAAATATTTTGCCTAAGCATGCACGGATCATAAGCAATAAATGTGATGTTGGAACACCAGTCAATCGGACTCCAGAGCCTGTCCTGTTCTCTTATATGCAATGCTGCTAATAGTCATCTTGTGCAGAGCAAAGGAAATGATGCCCAAGATTTTGTAAAGTTTTATGTTATTGACATCAGTATTGCCCCCATTTTTCTCTTCTATGCATGGCTCAAAATTTGATTGTCACCCTTACTCTGAACTTTCTTTCTTTAGTCTCTCTCTTCTTTTGCAAACATCTTTTTCATTGGTTTGGTTTCTTCAATACAATTTGTGCCACTTTTACTGTATCAGGAAGGGTACACGAATCATGATGAAGGCAGTACATGCAGAAGAAGGCAGAAAACTATTATTCATTTATCTATTATTTATTTATTTATTTATACAGAAAGACAGTATCCAGATGGTATTTAGTCTATGAATCTAATTTTCTGATTCCAAATAAGCCAACTCAACAATCATCCAAAAAAAAAAAAATCCCTCTGTTGCTCAGCGGTTTCTGTTATTCATAAGCAAAATATTTATAACTAAGAAAAATAAAAAATTAACTATCAGCAACTGATCCTGACATACGGAATTGGCTGAGTTCGGATGGGGGTAATGTATAAGAGTCCTCAAGCTCTCTCCATCCTGCAATGGGAAGCTGCCAGTTCGTGTTATCTCCTGGGGCTCAGCTCACTTCTCTACTGAGGCTGCTGCTTTGGAACACCTGAGAGATAGCAGCAACTATGATTCTAAGATGCTATGATTCAACTCCTTCTTATTGCCTTTGGTATAAAAGCTGAAGGAGAATGCCTCTCTGGCCAAGCGGAAAAACAACAGCAGCGCACGTTTATTTGTGAAGGGAACTTCTTTCTCTGTTCCCAGAACTATAATGATGCCAAGTGACAGATAAACATGGCATTTGCAAAACTGCACTGTTTTTAAAGCTGAAGTTGAAGCACCAGTAAGGAAAACAAGAGACCCTTATTATTAGGACCAGGACACCTGGGAAGAGGCAGAGGAATTGAAGATGCTGGCTGCTTTGGGCCCCAGACCTACACGTACCTAATTCAGAGCCTTTATATTTGTGGTGGTTTCAGCCTGAGATGCCCCCTCATCACCACCTATCTTCTCCCGCACCATCTGGTATTTTCAAGGCTGGTTCACGTCTTCACTTTTTTCAGGTATCTGATCAAATTCCTTCTTTGCAGAAAGACCTTCCCTCAGCACCATTTATAACACACACACACATACACACACACATTACTCTCAATGTCCCTACTCCGCCATATTTTTCTGCTTAGCATTTATCACCACTGAACATGTTAATGAATCATTTTCCTATCTCTGCACGTTATTTAGGCAGAAAACCAGAGTCAGACAGCGAGGCATGATAGTGGAAGCGAGGTCAGACAGTGCCATGACGCTGGCTTTGAAGGTGGGGGAGGAGGCTGTGACCAAGGAAGGTCAGGGAGGAGACAGGTTCTCTGCTAGAGACTTAGGGAGGAACTCGGCTCTGCCCACACCTTACTTTTTACCCGTGAAACCTGGTTTGAACTTCTGACTCCCCAACCTGTGAAACGATACATTGTGGTGTTTTAAAGCCACTCGCTTGTGATATTTGTTGTAGCAGCAATAGAAAACTAACACATTTGGGTTCGTTTGAGTTCTCCGAGCCAGTTTTTTCATGTGCAAAATGGAGATATTAATAATACCTACTCTTAGAATTCTTGCAAGTAAAGTACCTAGGACTTTACTTGACATATTGTATGTGCTCAGCAAAAAGACAGTGACCGTCACTATCGTGAAAGACAGGTTTTCCATGCGAGCTTTTCCCCAGCGTCATTTGGCTGTCACAAAACCTATCCTAGTAATCAGTGTGCTCTTGCACCTTACGGAATGTAAACTGATGTAATAACAAAAAGACTCAAACATAGATGTCTCAACATAAGTTTTCTTTCTTGCTCACAGAACAGACCTGAGTTCAGCTCTCTTCCATGCATCATGCCCATGTGCCTGCCTTGTGTGGCTCCGTAGTCCCCCGAATCCAGAAAACGAAAGATTACACAACACGGGGACATGTGCATGTGAGGCATTCATCGTCCAGGCCTGAGATTGGGACATGTCGCTTCTTCTCGTTGGACTGGAAAAGACTTGGTCATAGCCACATGGAACCTAAAGGGACATTGGGAAATAGAGTTTTGTGTGTATCCAGGAAGAGACAACTGGAGTTTTCTGGAGAGCTCTCAGTCTCCGTCTTGTGTTCTTCCATTAAAAGGGGAGCTGCCTAAAAACAGCAGCTTTGTCTGTTTTGTCCATAGTTGTAGTCACAATGCCTGCAGCACAGTAACCATTCAATAAATTCATACTTAATGACAAAAAAGTGAACATAAGCAAATTTGATATGAATGCAGCCCGTGAAGGCTGGGACTACAGAACAAATTCTACAAGACTCACACCCCTGTTTATTTTCCCCATGCATACTTCCTGCAGATCACTAAATTCAGATCCGAGGAGATTAAAAAGTCCTAAAAGTGTCCAAGTACGGACAGTTTCCTTTAGTGAGTCTGGTAAATAAAAATCATGATTACCCAACATTTCTGACATTGAAAATTCACAATTGTACACCTCATAAATAAACAAGAAAGGAATCTTAGCAGTATTTTAGGTACTGCTTGAGATTTTTCCATTAATCTCCAAAATGCACCCCCATTTTTCTCTGTCTTCCATGAATCCCAGGAACAAATTAGACTGATGTACCCACCCACCCCACAGGACATATGGCCTTTGCATCTCTTACTCCTGGCCCAGGAGGACACTAGGGCAGGAAATAGTTCAAAAAAGTGGCCACTAGACGGACTTCAGCCAAGGGCTTCAGCCCATGCCAAGGGCACCAGCCCATGCCAAGGGCACTGTGTCAACAAAGGGACATGCATGGCTTTTTCTGTCCAGAAGAAAACAATGTGTGCTCTGGACTTTGACCAGTGGATGGTGCTTCTGGGCTTCCATCTTGTTTTGGCTCTACCAGCTCACACCAGCTGTGACAGCCGTTTAGTGCCCATCTTGCAGGCGGTGAGGACCTACATCTGCATTATATCAAGACTGCGTGGGAAGAAATGGTTTAGACCAGAGACCCTATTCTTAGAGAGTTCCAGAAGCTCTGGGATACGTCCAGAGGCAATGAATTGTGTGCACATGTGTGTGTGTGCATGCGTGTACGAGGCAGTCACGCAGTGGACTCTAGACCTGACCAGACTACTTGCTTAGCATCACTTCTCCAGAAATTACCTTTTCCTGTTATCCATGCATGTGCTCATATTAGGAGTAGGTAAGTAAGTAATGACCCAGACTGGGCAGTTGGACCAATTAGTCAGGGAGTCAGGTAGCTATGGGTCTATATCCTAGTGGTGATATTTTCTCATGCAGGTGAAACAAGTAATGGTTAACAGGTTCTATAAAGTGCAGGAGCACACTGATTACTAGGATAGGTTTTGTGACAGCCAAATGACGCTGGGGAAAAGCTCGCATGGAAAACCCGTCTTTCACAATAGTGACGGTCACTGTCTTTTTGCTGAGCACATACAATATGTCAAGTAGAGTCCTAGGTACTTTACTTGCAAGAATTCTAAGAAGTAGGTATTATTAATATCTTTATTTTACACTTAAAAAACTGGCTCGGAGAACTCAAACGAACCCAAATGTATTAGTTTTCTATTGCTGCTACAACAAATACCACAAGCGAGTGGCTATAAAACACCACAATGTATCATTTCACAGGTTGGGGAGTCAGAAGTTCAAACCAGATCCCACAGGTAAAAAGTAAGGTGTAGGCAGAGCCGAGTTCCTCCCTAAGTCTCTAGCAGAGAACCTGTCTCCTCCCTGACCTTCCTTGGTCACAGCCTCCTCCCCCACCTTCAAAGCCAGCGTCACTGCACTGTCTGACCTCGCTTGCACTATCATGCCTCGCTGTCTGACTCTGATCTTCTGCCTCCTTGTCCCACTTTGAAGGACCCTTGTTATTAAATCGGGCCCACTGGGACAATTCCAGGTACCTCCCTGTCTGCTATTTGGCAAACTCAATTCCCATTGGTTATGTGATGTAACATAGTCACAGGTCTTCAGGATTAGGACGTGGGCCTCTTTGGGAGACCATCATTATATCTACAAGATCAAGGTGGCATAGCTAGCAAGTGGCAGAGTTTGAATTCCAATACAAGTCTGACTACAAATCTCAGATTCAAAACCATCACATTCTCCAACCTCTTAGCTGGTTACCACGCGGCTCTCTCTGCTCCTTGAGTGACTTCTTGAGACCCTCCCAGCATCCCTACATCCAAAGCCCCTCTCTCTGCAAAGCTCAGGGTGACTTTCGCGTGCTGTGAACCACTTCCTGAATAACCTCCCCAGGGAGCATCACATCTGCAGTCCTCCTTTCCCAGTGCTTGTAGACTCTGGAATGAAGAACCATCCCAGCCATGTGTAGCCCACCTCATCTTCTACCATCCACCCATCTGGTTTTAAACCTTAGGGGTAAAGAGAACAAGAAGAATCATTCTTCTGTAGGAAAGCGTTCACGTATATGAAGGAAATGGCCAGCGACCTCTTACCCCTGCATCTTCTCTTTGCCACGTGGAAGAGCTTTGGTTCCTTCAACCATCTTCACAGGCCGGGCTGGCACCAGCTCCACACTCTGGGCACACTCTCTGGCACACACTAGTTTACCAGTGGGCCATTTACACAGTGTCAGTTGCTTAGGTGTGGTCTAATCACACCTCCACCTAGATGCCATTTTTCTATAAACTCACATGAGCTCCAACTACCTTTTCAGTGGGTATGTCACAGTATCTACTCAGATTTAATTGACACTGACATGGATTAGAATCATTAAGATATTTGCAAAGTGCTACTGTTAAACTACTACATTTTTATCCTATGGGGGGTTATTTGTGGGATTTGATAAGTGGACCCAAATAAAAGAGTTTACATTTCTTCCTAGTAAAATGTATTCTTACAGATTCAGCCCCTTTCAACCAAGGACTTTTCACTCTCCCTCCCAGTTTCACGCCATCTGTAAATATGGAAATAGTGACTTATGTGTTTCCGTCCATGGTACTCATGAAAATGCTCAACAATCTGGATCGGGCGGCAGAGTTCTGCAACACAGAGACCAAAACCCTTTGGGTTACTGAGTCGACAGTTCCTTCGGACACCACAGTTGGTAATGCACCTTATTATACCAGCCTCCACCCATATTTCTCCAGCGTGTCTGCAAGCAGATCATGAAAAGCTTGTCAAACGCCTTGATGGAGAACAGATGACGTCCTGTGTGAACCACATTTCCCAGCTAAATGCCCGTGAAAGAAGGAAATGAGATCTGGGGGTAGTGGCGGCTGTAATTAGAGTAGTTCTTTTCCTCAGACCTTCCACTGAGTGAAATGATTTCAGACTAGTCACCTTACACAAAATGACACTTATGGTCTTTAATACTATGGAAATGCATAGACTGAAAGAGCAGAGTCGTGTAACCAGGTCTGCTCTCCATGCCTTTGGACGTGCCCCAGAGAGCCTTCCGTGTCCTCTCTGTGACGAGCAGTGTCTGCTCTGCCTGTGTCTCGGGGTTGTGGTGAATATCGATTTAGCTGAGACAATGAGGGTATGCGACGAAAGCCAAGGCATGCCCTCCAGCACTGTGTATCTGAGGACATCGTGACATCGTCCAAGCACCCCTTTCGTGGCCTCACCTCAATATCCTCAACCAGCTCAGGCAGGCCATACATCTGGGTGCAAACTTCAGGGAAGTTCTAGTTACAATAACTTTCTTAAAAATGCACTTACTACATGTGGAGAGTTTAGAGGTAAAGAACAATTTATACAGCTGAAAACATTAAAAATAGTACTAATTCCATGAGAAAGTTAATCCTGCTTTCTTTTAATAGAAGTTTCCCACTTCCCAATCCACTTTGTATTTATGAAAGTGCTTAAGGCACAGCTCTGGAATCTTTGGGATGGCTTGTCCAAAGAAAGGAGTTCTCCAGTCACATTGAAAAGACACCTCTTAGGCATGTACAGTCACACCTGCCAGTTAGTGCCACCCAGTAACCAAAGAGATGACCAACATGAAGGATTGAACACACAGAGCAACTAATTGGAGGTGTGTAAAATGTATAATCAAATGACAATCATAGGCAAAAGACCAGCACTCCTCACTCATCAAATGTGTGACCTTGACCTAGCCACTCTAAGTCTCGGAGCTTAATTTCCTCATCTGTAAAATGGGTTCTTTGTACCTTCTTTACCGTGGTAACTTCTTCATTGTACCTTCTCCACCATTCTACCTTCCCCACCATTCTACCGTTTCATCATTGTACCTTTTCCACAATTGTACTTCTCCATCATTGCACCTTCTTCACTATTGCACCTTCTTTATAGAACTATTGTGAGGATAAAATGAAATAATGTATATGAAATCACCAACTCTAGAGGCAAGCTAGGCCACAGGACTTTCCATGACTAACACAGCAACAAATGTTTTCCTTAAGATGAATCATAGCTAATTCATACAAAACCAGCTTCCGTGGTCGCCTTTGATCTCAAGCTTACCATTTGTCATGGTGTCAGAGCTTTCAGTCATTATGTCACAATCCCCAGCAGACTTACTTTCAGTTAAAAATAGAATCTTATATAATGTATAAGCACTTCAGAATAAACTGAATGTGTCTATATTTATAAAAACAAAATTCCCAAATTTAAGAATTTGACCACAACATGAAGGGACCTAAGGGTTATTACGCTAAGTGAAATAAGTCAGACAGAGAAAGACAAATACCATATGATTTCACTTATATGTGGGATCTAAAAAAACAAAATAAATGAACAAAACAGAAACAAACTCATAGATACAGAGAACAAATTGATGGTCTCCAGATGTGTGGGGGATAGGTGATAAAGGGGAAGGGATTAAGAAGTACAAATTGCCAGTTATAAAAACAGTCATGGAGATATACAGTACAGCATAGGGAATATCGTCAATAACATAATAACAACATATGGTGCCAGGTGATTATTAGACTTATGGGGTGATCACTTTGCAAGTTATATAAATTTCTAATCACTATGCTGTACACCAAAAACTAATATAATATTGTATGTTAACTGAGTTAAAATTTCTTTTGCATTTTAAGCAAAAAAAGTCAAGAGCAGTGAGATCATTCACTGTTACCCAAGATATGAATTAACAAAAATGCAAAGTAACTTGCAGCTTTACTGGTGATATGTATAATGCCTTTTGATAATGAGGAGAAATAGCATTCTATAATAGCAAAAGCAAATATTCACTAAAAATGTAAAGTAAAAAATTGTATTGAACTGTACATTACAAAGAACATTCCACAAACATTAGCTCAGCAAATGGCTTTTGCAGATGGGAGCACTGAAGCTAGAAAGGTTAGGAAGCTTCCTCGGAGCTCCACACGTCTTCAGTGCCAAGGCTGAAATTCACACCAGTATGTCCTCTGTAGCCCGTGCCTTTCCCCTCTAAGCCCAGATTCTTCCCAGTACAACAAGCTGCCTCCAGCCTCTAAACTCACTGCTTGCCACCTTATTCTCTGTTGCTGAAAATGTCTACCCGAACCCCCGCCACTCTTTCCCTTTCTGATTACTCTCCAGAGGACTCGGACACAAGGCATGCTGGAGATTAGGATATTAGCCACACAGGCTATAGGGTTGGGGGGAACGAGACGTGGCTGGAGGGAGCCAGGAAGACCCAGGCCCTGTGTCCTTATGGGAGAAGCGTATTCAGATGTGTCCAAGTAGATGAGGCCACGCAAGGAAGAGCCACCAGGCTGGTTCATAAGGAATCAGCTGGCTTCCCGAATGAGAGGAGCTGGTTCTCCTCATCCACCTGGCTCAGGTAATCTACAGACAGGGACTGGAGCAGTGAACCTAGAGGGAGCAAGAGTCAGGCAAAAATCAGGACCGGGGCCAGGAGACTGGGGTGGAGGCGGAGCTCCAGACTCAAGGCAAAACCAGGAAGTGAGAGGAAGTTCTTGCCCTTTGGCCACTGTGGAGAGAGGTGGGCGCCAGATTTGCTGTTCCAACAGCAAAGGAAGAGGTGTGCTGTTTGGCAGGCCCAAATGACAACTGTCCCCTGTAGCAAACCCCTTCAGCTACCCAAAGGGCACCTCTCTGTGTACCCTTTCTCCGGGTGTTCTCCAAAGAACACACGTCAGTGAATATTTTCCCATTAGAATGTCATGAGGGTTTTCGGTTTGGGTTTTTTTAATTAGTGAGTAGGCTTCATTTTTTTTAGAGCAGCTTTAGTTTTATGGGAAAATTGAGCAGGAAGTGCAGCTCCCGTGTCCCCCCCAGTCCCATCCCTACACACAGCTTCCTCTATTATTGGCATGAGTGTGGCGCGTTTGTTACAACTGATGGACTTGGTTGGTTGAGGTTCTTAGCCAAGGAGGAGCCTTCACCTCCGTGACTGAGGGGTCTGAGCCCTTGCTGGTCCTGCCTCCGTGGAATTGCAATCGTTTTCAGTTCAGCTTCATCACTGCGCTTGGTGGTCCAGGCAGGCCCCACAGGGAGCTCCGAGGCCTCCTCTCTACCCAGTTTGTAACAAAGAGCTCTTTTCCCCTTCAGGGTCAAGGTCAATCATGCAGGCACTATACCCCATTTCTTTGCTGGTTAATCCAGTAGCAGGAGGAACCCCGAATGGCCAACTAGTTGCACATTTCCTACTCAGTGGACGGAACCACAGTTGTAAGGTTAGAAGAAGCATCCCTGCCGAGGATACTGAAAGCTCTAGCCCAGAAAATCCCAGCATCGTGGCTACATACAGGACAAAATGCAATCAGGTTAGCAGGGATACTTGGAGAAAATAATCACACGTCCCCTCCCACTGCATTGTTCTTAGATGAATATGGAACAGTTATGGTAGACACAGCACCACACATTGGTCTCTGCTTAAGAGCATAGAGAAAGCCTGCAGGACAACAATGCAAAATCACAAGGTGTTATTCCCCAGCTGGCACAGACCTGAGGTTTCAGGAAGCCATTTATACTAGTCATGAGGATGATACATGGATTCTGGTTCTCTCCTTCCAGAAACCTAGTGGGAAGGTCCTTCTTACGCCCTGGAACTTATGTTTGGCCTTGTGCCTGGATGTGACCAATGACATATAAGTGGGAAGTGGTAACTTCCCTGAGGCTGACATGGTAACCAGTAAAGGCAAACCCAAATTCAGAATAAGTGTCTGTTCCAAGAAAGACAGATCGCTGTTCCCTCACGATGGAATGGGTCCAGTGTGATCAACCTGCCATGGGGTTGTTGGTGGGTCCCTCAAGATACCACACAAGGAGACCAGGGTTGGTCACAGCTGTTGGCAAGTGGACTACACACCAGTGGCAATTGCGGGGCCAGCCTTGATGGAGCGGAGTCCAGATCACAGATCCCGTAGAGAGGCTTTGCCCTAAGTTCCTGGTGTTTTTAGCCATGGGCCGTTGGAGGAAAGAAGCTAACAAGATCCCCAGTGAGAGTCACCGTCCCACCTGTAATGGGGGCCTTTGGTGGGCTTTCTGACAGAATGTGAATAATCTCAGCTTCTGAGTTCATTGCAAAAGGAGCCTTCTTTTACCCCAAGCTGATTTGTCTCTAACCCCCAGTGCTGCTCTTTCGGAATCCCTGCTCTGATGTCATGGTCCATTAGTGGCATGACCCTCGTTTCTTGCCATGTTATCCCTGGTTGCCACAAAAGCCGTAAACGTGAGAAGGATGCGGTACCGTTAGCCATTACCCTCCTCCCAGGTGAGGTAACTTCATGCTAAGTGGACAAGGTGATCGCTCAAAGTTCTACCTTTAGGAGGTTTTCCCTTCCCTGCTGTCCCTTAGGGTGTCCCGAGGAAGGACGCAACGCGGCACAGTCCACCTCGTGCGGCACTGACACAGCTCACAGACAGACTATAAATCATGTTCCATTTTCCTTCTGAGGAAACCACGTAGGTGTGGGCTGCAGAAGGCTGCATTGTGGCAGAAGGAGCAGGAACAGCTGCTTGCTCGTGCCATGTTCCCATGTCTGCAGACTCTGCTTGCACCAACCCAGTCTTCCTCTGAATGAAGGAGGGCTGCTGGGCTCCCCTGACTCCGGGCCGGGTGGGCTGGGTGACATGCGGTTCGTGACTGCCAACTGAGGAGGCATGGCCATGTCTCACTCACTAGAATGACAGGAGCTGTTCCCAAAGGCGAGCCCTTCCACGCTCAAGAGCACGTGGATGGGCTCCCAAATCTCCAGGGACGCTGCTGTGACTCCAGCCAGGGCTGGCCTGTCACTGGCCGCTCCCAGCTCCCTCGCACCCACAGGGAGTCTGTGACAGGCTGCGTTGGATCAAAGAGCCACCCCGGGGCCGTACAGCTGCTCCCCAGATGCGGCTCGCATGTGTCTGGCCCATGACAAACTAAAAAGTCTTTAAAGAAAATAAGCTCGTGGCAGTACAAATAAATCGAGGAGATACAAGCCCTGAAGTTTACAAAGTTCATTTTCAAAGAAACGAAAAGAATAAGGAAACAACCTGAAAAGTGTCTTGTGGTTTTTTTCAATTTAGAAAAGCAAAATGAAGTGGCACCCACTGAGGTTATGAACAACCAAGATGCCATTCAAAAGGTCTAAAAAGTTACCAAAATAAAGCTTTAAAAGTATTCAAGAGAAAGAAAATAAAAATAGTGTAAACACTAATGATTATGGGACAGAGCCGGAAAGAACGGAGAGACAGTAATGAGGTAAGATGGCGATTCTGCTACCGTGTTTTACTTGACAAAGACGAAAAGGATCTTCCAAATGGTACACATGACCCTTCCGACCTCCAGCTTACCCTCCAGTGGGGAAACCAGGAAATAGCCTCAAGGTGCCATCACATCAAATGCTCGGCTCCCCGCCTTACTCAAAAGGGTTTGAGTTGAGGCAAGTGTGCCCTCAGCAGGACGTAGGCATATGGCCCCACGTGTCCTGGGGATGTTCTAATATTCTTCTCCACCTCGCAGCCAACGTGTACTCAGTCACTCGCCGTTCTGCAGATGTGCATTGAACAAAGCAGTCTGTGGGTCTGCTTTGGGGGGACATACACACAAACTGATCCAAACCCTTGCTCCCAAAGACTCATGGAATGAGGAATAAACGTCATATATGACAATTACTGAAACCCCAATGTCTGTTTCCCCCCCACTGGCCTCCAGCCTTCATCCTCTCCCATCGCCACCGTGTGACTTTGCTTTGGTTCTGCACCCGTTTGAACTAATCAGTTTCATAGGGCTTTGTGGGGGTTTTTGTTTTGTTTTGTTTTGTTTTTACAGTTTTACTCAAAGTTTATGGGCTCATCCGAGGCAGTGCATTACACATAGAGCATTTCCCCGGAGAAGTCCCCACCTGCCACCTGTTACCAGATCTCTCTCCGGCCACCCAGCCACCAGGGGCTTCCTTACTGCCACAAGTCAGGTTCACAGAACCCGTATCTGAGATGGAGAGTCCGTGCAGAAGGGTTATCGAGCTGTGCTTTGCGGATCAACACTGCCCTCCTCAAGGTCACAGTTATTGGGGTGGAGGAATGAAGGGAGTGACAACAAGGGGAGTGATGAGGGATGTGCTCAAGGTGGGCAGATATCAGCCATTAAATGGAAGGGGTTGGTTTTCATGAGGTTGGGGGGCACGAGAACAGCTCTGGGAGGCGGTGATGGGGAGCCAAGACGGCAAACCCATCCTCGGGGGCTGGTATCACTGTGTCCACAGAAAACCCTGGGTAGGACTGAGGCAGAGGATATTCCCAACAGCAGAAAGCCAGTTTTCAAGGAAGATAAATAGGAGAACAAACACCATTCTGAAAACCGTCGAAGACACCAAAGGAGTTTGGTGATGAGAGCGGCGACTCAGAAGGCACAGTGGAAAGATTCAGAAGAGGAATCTGATTAGGAGATGTAAACAGCACGCGGAGGAGACGCCAGGCGATGGTGAACGATAAGACCGCCCAGTGAGCCAACCATCAGATGCGCCTCACACCACCCAGCCCGGGACCTCGGCAGCATGGCTTCTGGGAGGTGTAGGATTTACAAGCTGCCTCATTCTATACTCCTAGCCGCTGTGTGTCTCAACCAAATAAGGCACTCTTCCAGACCCTAACAAACGGAAAGAAACCTAGGCCCTGGGGTGTGGGGATCCAGAAACAAAAGATAAAAGAGGCACTAATGGCTACTTCTCCCACGCCCACACCAAGGACAGAGAGGGATGTGCTCCTGGTCTGGGCATCCTTCCAGGAGAGGGACGAGGCTGGGGACAGATGCAATGTTGTGCCACGGCACTGCTGCCCCCGTTCCCCATTTCCAGACCCCCTATTTTTCTCCACTAGGCAGCCACTTAGAGCTGAGATCAGCCAATTGGCTTTGGGGCCCAAGGATGACCCAAGATGCTGAGAACCCTGAAGCCTCGTTCACAGCACCTGGTGATTCCTTGGCAACGGGACCTTGGTGAGCTGCCTCTCAGCTTCAGTGGTGGTACCCACGGTGTCTGAGTCAGCCGTGCTACGCCCTGACTCTCTAATGTGATCGTCAACACTCACTTTGCCACCCGAATTAACAGCTGACACTTTGGCTGTTATGGCCCTCTGCCCAGGACTTCGCCATTTGCTGTGGCTTCCTTGAGTAAGACGCAGCTTCTGACACTGGTTGGGGGGGGGGGGCACAGGGCAGCTGTCAGAGTCCCAGGGCCTGGGAAGCTCCCAAACAGCATCTACTGCACAATTTTTTAACCTGGAAACAGAGATGACATTTGTAAGCAAGCCTGCAGAGATGAGGTGTCTAAGGAAAGATAGACATTAGCTCATAAACTTCACAGCCACATAAAGAAAGGAACATGGTAAGTGCTTTTATTATTTTTTTTATTTATTGGGGGTGACAATGCTTAGTAAAATTACATAGGTTTCAAGTGTACAATTCTGTATTACATCATCTGTAAACCCCATTGTGTGTTCACCACCCAGAGTCAGTTCTCCTTCCATCACCATATATTTGACCCCCTTACCCTCATCTCCCATCCCCTCCCCCTTACCCTCTGGTAACCACTAAACTATTGTCTGTGTCTATGAGTTTTTGGTTTCTTTATTTACTTGTCTTGTTCCTTTGCTGCTTTCAGTTTTATGTACCACATATCAGTAAAATCATATGGTTCTCAACTTTTTCGGTCTGACTTATTTCGCTTAGCATCATACTCTCAAGGTCCGTCCATGTTGTCACAAATGGCACTATTTCATCTTATTGCAGAGTAGTATTCCATTGTGTATCTGTACCACGTCTTCTTTATCCAACCATCTATTGAAGGACACTGGTTGTTTCTATGGGCAAGTGCTTTCCAAATGTACAATATTTGTGAAACTCATTCAATAAGTAAAGAAATTCTTAACATAGAGCAATAAATATGCCAAAAAAGAAAAAAATAGCACCACTGGCAAGGCAGACTTTCAGACTGTTGAATTCAAAAGCCAGTTCGTCCACTCAGTGCTGTGTGACTCGGGGCAGTTACAAACCTCTCTGGGCCTCGGCTGGCCTGGCTCCAGAATGAAGAGCCCACGTCAGTGCTGGTGGACGAAGCGATGAGTGCCAGGCCTGGAGCACAGTCTCTGACCCGGGGAAGCCATCGCAGTAGATGCGACTGTTAGACTTTTCACGACTGTTTAGAATGAATTCAGCGTGTTTAAAATTTTAACTTAACTGGTCATTTAAATAATTAAAATAATGTAACATAAAGTCTCACGTATCGAATCAGCAAAGAGTTAGTAAAATGGATATATCCTTATCAGGCATAGGAGATCTTTCCAAGCCCGTTTGTAGGAGTCTAAGTTGCTGTCACTTCTCTGCAGGTGGCCTTTGGCGACACGTGCCAACAAACAAGAATGTGCGTCATCCTCGATCACACGTTCCATTTCTTCTCATTGGTTTAGCAGTGAGAAAAAGATACTGGTGTTAACATCTATCACAAGGTATGTGTCACTGAACTCTCTACAATCATGGAAAGGTGGGAACCGTGCAGGTGTGTCCACCAGCCACCTCCACCAGCCACCGAGTCCTCTCATTCTGCCCCGACACCCCTTGGGTGCCCCACTTCTTCCCACCCATGGCACAGCGCTGACTGTGCCTGTATCACTTTCAGCTGGACTGTTAAGAGCCTCTGTCATGCGGGGCGGCCTGCAGGGTCTCAGTTCCCGCTCCCCACATAAGAACGCAGGACATGGTGAGGCCAAAAAGGAACACCTACGGAGCCATAGCTAGGGGAGTCACACCACTATATTCTCGCTGGCGGCTGGGTTGGAGACACAGGAAGCAGGAGCCACACTATCCACAACCTACCGTCCACTTCTCTCTGCCAACCAACCTCACTTACTAGCTGCAATCTGCCGTCCTAACTGCAATCCGCGCTTGCTAGCTCAGCCACCATCTTCTTGCTAGCCCCCATTTTCTGCTAGCATAGCCACGGCAGTTATATTAGTGGCCAATGGCTCACTGGTTACAGCTGACGGCCAACTAGCCATAGCTGATGGCCATCCAATCACAGTTGATGGCCATTTACTACCCGAGCCAGCATCTTTCTATGTGAGGCCGAGAGCCTGGAAACTGCTCTCCTGCCTCTGTCCCCACACCTGGTCTGTAGCTTCACTTCCAGAAGCTTCTTCCTCCAGGCACTTCATTTATAAAAATGTCTTCAGCATTCAGCCCACGTTGCAGGTTGGTCTGCAGGTTGCTGTCCTCTTTCCTGGTGGCTCAGAATGCCCCGTACATCCAGGATACTTACTCCATTACCTCAGGGACTGCGTTTATTCTTTATAGAAACAGTGCCGCTGACCACAGTGAATCTTCAAACACCTTCGGAAACTCTCATAGTCTGGCATGTGTTCACAGGAAGACTTCTGGACCCGTCATGTGTTCCGTCTTTCTGTTGCGGTGACATACAATGATCCTGAGGTCAGGAGGGGAGGTGGTCCGTTTTCAATCCAAAGCGTCAAAGTTGTGTACACTTGCGTACAGCAGACCAGACACAGCAACAGTGAGTTTTAACTCAGTGCCTCTAAGCCAGAGATTGCAGACTGGTGGCCCAGGGGCCAGGTTTGCCTAGAAGACATTTATTTGGCATCAGTGTTGTGGGGACAGAGCCAGGTGGGCAGTTTCCAGGCTCTCACCCTCACGTGGAAAGGTGCTCACTCATGTAATGAATGGCCATCAACTGTGATCAGATGGCCATCAGCTGTGGCTAGCTGGCCGTCAGCTGTAACCTGACACTAATATAACTGCCGTGGCTACGCTAGCAGAGAATGGGGGCTAGCAAGAAGATGGTGGCTGAGCTAGCAAGAGCGGATTGCAGTTAGGATGGCGGATTGCAGCTAGCAAGTGGGGTTGGTTGGCAGAGAAGCAGATGGCGGGTTGCGGATCGTGTGGCTCCTGCTTCCTGTGTCTCCAACCCAGCCACCAGAGAGAATATAGTGGTATGACTCCCCTCCCTATGGCTCCGTCGGTGTTCCTTTTTGGCCTCACCATGTCCTGCGCTCTTATGTGGGGAGAGGGACCAGAGACCCCGCATGACACCCTGCACGACAAGTGTATTCGAGTCTTCAAACCTGGATGCCTATAAGATGGATATTTGCCCCTATAAGCCTCAAGCCTCAGCAGTCCCGCTCTGGCTTTACCCATCTATGCGACACGCTTGACCCTTGAAAGCACTGTGTCTCTGACCCCACTAAAGCAAGTATCCTAAATGAGCTCCAAGCAGACACAAGGGCCCCAGAGCACGGGTGGTCTCTGAGCTGTGCTCACAGTGGCTTCTCTGGCTGCTAAACCCATCTCTTCCGCACTGTCCCAATCTGCCCACTTTGGGCATCTAGAGTGAGAACGCTGGGGTCCGGGGCCCAGGAGCCTAAGAAGGCGTGAGCCTCACTGTCAGGGTGATTACGAGACCGGGGGCCTGAAGGACACCGTGCTGGTGGAGCTCCTGTCTGAAAACCGAACATTAATTTTGGGTAGGGTTTGAGTGACAACTTCATCCAAACGGGAGAATGAGAGTCCCAGTGAGACCCGGCAGACAGTTAGTATACTTTCACAGTAGGTGAAAAGGGGCTGCCACAGCGGAGGCTAATGAACTACGCCCAACTATTTTTAGCCCTCCTCCCTGCCACGCTGGCAGCAGCTCTCCAGCTAAATGGCAGGCAATGGGTTCCATGTGTGTGAACTGGAATGCAGCGGCTGAAACGCCTCCAGAGGCCCAGTGTGTTTCCTTAAAAGGCAAGAGAAAGTCAGATCGGATGGCTACAGAGACAAGAGCCTGGACCCCAGGTGGGCCCCAGGATTTCCACCCTACAGAGGTCTTGGGGGACAGGTGAACTACTGAGAACCTGCCTATGAGCGTCCTTGAAGTGAAAATGGGTTTTTATTTTGAAACTCAAATGAGGACTACTAGGATTTGAGCCACAGATATGTTGCAGTCCGGTCCTCCGAGGGAAAACTATCGCTGTGTGATTCATAAAGCCACTTGTCGAAATCCCCTTCAGACATTTACTTTGCTGTTGGCCGCTTGGTTGGAGCATGAGGATAAACAGATCCAGTCCTCGGCTTGAGCCTCTCCCAAGGAACTCTCACAGAAGGAAGCAGTTTTCTGAATATATTCTATGATGAGAGTAGAATAGAATAGAACAGAATTAGAATGTATTCTAATTTGGGAACTTTATGCCACACCGTATAAAATGTGCATAAGTAGTTTTTGTTTCTGGAGATGGCTCATGTTTATTTTTGTTCTCCTGAAATTGTGTCTTATGACGAGTAGCATTAGTTCCCTTGATGAGGTGGGAAATTTGGAAACTGTTGGGTGTAACTAAGGGTCAAGCATTCTTTTGCCCACTAACGTCCAGAAAGACAAAGATAAGAGACATGTTTGAAGTCTTTTTGCACAGCCCTGAATGCATTCTCAATCAAGACGCTGTTTTCCACAGCGTTGTCAGAGGTCACCCACATTAGATCTGGCCCAGGAATTAAGGAAGACCACCAGGAAGTCACGAAGGTGGGGAATTAGGTGTTGGCTGGAGGGTTGGGCACAGACCACGCACGTCCAAACTGAGAGGCAGCAAAGCACGTAGCTCATTGAAGCAGCTGAGTTGGCAGTCAAGTCAGGGCCCAGTGTTCCTGTCCCAAAGATGGACAACAGACTGGGAGTGTCGGTAACCCCATTAGTTCAAGTGCTTCCCTTTAAAAGCTATGCCACTTTGTTTCTGTTGCTCTGAGTTTGTTTGTTTCTTTTTTTCCCTTTGGAAATTATCATGAGAGCGCATTGGGACAGATAAAGCTTATACCATTGGATGAACCACACACACTTTGTTAAATGGCACAGATTGCTGTGTGTTGTGCACACACACACACACACACACACACACACACACAGACCTGTGCACGCGTCAGCCCGCATCCTCCAGACCAGAGCCCCACCGACCTTAGGTCCCAGCCTCATGGGAGGTGGGCTTGTTTGTTCTTGATTACACCATCCACCTCTAAAACAAACAAAAAAAGCACACCAAAAATGCCGTTCCTCCCCCCATTTTTCCTCCTTTCAGTAAAAGGCATCCTCAACCATTTAACTTCTTTTCCTAACCCCCCTGTCCAATTCATAAGCAAGTCCAATTGACTCCACTTCCAAAATAAGCTCAAACCCATCCTTTCTTCTCCATCTCCGTGGCCAGTACCTGGCGCAAGCCGTCATCTTCTCATGGCCAGGGCTGCAGTTCCTACAACTGCCCCTTCGCTGGTTCGCCAGTCACACGAGCCATCTTGCTCTTCCTCCAGTGTGCCCCACTCAACATGGCAGACTCAGAAAAGCCTTTGACCCAGCTCTTCTCTCAACCTGGAATCCTCTTCTCTCAGGTTACCCCATGGCTGACTCCCTCTTGCCGTTTGGGTCTTAGCGATAAATCAACTCCTCTGAAGGGCTTGCCTTAACCACCAGGCAGCTCGTCAGATCCTCTCTGCCCCCCTGATGGGTCCTTGTTCACTGCATGGTCTGTAAGTTTGCCTCCCCTCCCCCGTGCCATGTAAGCCTCACCAGGGCAGGAATATGCACTGTTCACCTGTGCAGACCGAGGCCTCATCCCACACCTGGCATGTGTCAGTGCTGAACCTATGTTTGTTGGACAAGTGAGTGCATGGCTGAATGTGTACCCGTCCAGGTTCAAGGCTGCAAGTGACAAAAACTTACTCTGGTTAACATACACAGAAAATTATTTTATTGGAAGGATATTGAGTATCTTATAACAATAACAGGAAGACTAGAAAACCATGTTTGATTTCAAAATGGACAGGAACCCGGGAGCTAAGCAGCCAGAGCCACGGTGGAAATTCGCTCCACAGACAGGTCATAAGCAGGATGACTCTCTCTGGAGCTCCTGGACCGCTGGACATCGGGTGGTCTTTTTCCGAAACACTGACCCCCATCTGGTGGAGCGCTGGGCATGCAGTGGGCTATGGTAAGAGCTCCGAATATCTGCTCAGTCATTGAATTCCCTCGTTTCTCCCCACTAGAGTAACGAGGGGTGTAGTGTTTGCTATAGATAGATCTCTCTTGAGAACCCACTTTCATTAATTTGATCTTACGTCTCCACTTCAATTCCTACGTGTTCATGTCCACTCGGGCTAGAAGTCAGTGCTATTTATGCCATACTCCTCAGCCCACCTCTGAGTTCACCTGCGGCCACAGTGGATAGCTCCAGGTGAGCTGGCAGCTCTCTCCCTCAAGGGCCCATGTCTTCCTGCATCTTGACCTAAGGACCTTCTGTAGCAACAGTGAGGGCAGGCAACCTGGAAGTACAGGGGACTTAACCTCCCCAGGAAAATCCTAACCAAAGGGATGAAAGGGGACAGATGGGCACACAGAGTCCCCTTCCTCATCACACCACCCACAGCTTCTCTGCGGGTCCCCGGCAGGGTGGGTGGTTCACCACTATTGCAACCACAGTGGTAACTGCTAGTAATCAATGCACTTTCTGTTGACCTTTCTCTGTCTTGCTTCTTAATTCCCTCATTGATGCACCCCACGTAGCTTCCTAAACAAACGACCTGCGACCACACCTTGGCCAGAGTCTGCTTTTAGGGGAAACCCAACAAAGACTGGGTCACGTATGACCAGGCAACTCCTTGAACCAGAACTCCTACCAAACACAACTGTTCTAATTTGAGTCTTCTAATCTGATATTCCTTCTTGAGACTACAGGCTCCACCAATTTTTTTTGTGTTGTGCTATTTCCGTTTCTAACATTTCCTGGGAAATGTGTGCAAAGACTGGCACTCCAGCATGTCTCTTGAATGCAAATATACTTGGCTTCTTCCCTGTACACATGCCCCAGTCCTTTTTCTAGAGGATTTTCTGCAACAGCGCAGGGAAGGTTTTCACAGACATCTTTGACTTAAGGCAGGAAAACCATATCTATTTTCCAGGTTTCGTATGACTTGGAAGGCATTTCCCTTATGCATATGCCCAGGGGCCCTTTCTTCTTTGGTTGTCTCCCATCACCCACTGTCAAATATCTTTGGGCTGTAGCAACTGGATTTTCAAATACTCCTTGTCTGGTGTTTCACTCTGACGAGTTCACACCCACCATGTGGGTCACAGAATGAGGAATAATGTGGAAAGAGATCCTTGAACTGGTTCCACATTGAGCCTCAGGATCTCTGAAGTACAGTCCAGCTCTGGAGTCATGATTCCAAACAAACAGGAAGACCCCCTGGGAAGCCAACAGTGCTAGGAACAGCTCACACCAGCCGTGTGGCTCAGAGGGCAGGGGGGAGACAGAGGCAGCATCAAAGCTGAGACCCGGGAACTAAAGCCGAGGAAGGAGCAGAGCCTTGGGAAGCCCCTGGACTTGGCCCCGTGTCCCAGCACCGACAGCAGCCCCCAGCTTCTCTGGAAGCCGCGCCCAGATGGGTGAACCCAGAGAAGCTGGCTCGTGAAGACTAACAAGATCCAGCTGGACATTTGACAGCAAGGGAAATTTGGCAGGAAAATCTGAACTATTCCCCCGAAATGAATCACCATCAGGGAAGAAGGTTAAAATTGACCCTGAGGGTTCATGATATTGGCTTCCGACAGAAGTTCTGGCGCCCATTCCCACTCACTGTGACTTTTTTTTTAATTATGTAGAAAGTTGTAAAGGGCGAGGCAAGTGGTGGGGGGAGGTAAAGGCACTTATAGTCACAAATCCAGCAAAAATGATGATGAAAGCACTGCAATGTGCTGATGTTGAGTCCAGACAGATGTGCCAGTGACTCAGCCCCAAACACGTCACCTTCTGCACAGCCCTAAACTTGAGCTGGAATGTCCAGCTTCTCTGAGTCCTTCCCCAGCAGAGCAGCTCCAGATAATGAGAAAGAGGTGGGAAAACTGGAATAAAAGGAAGGGAAAGGATAGAGACTCTCTGTCCGCTGGGAGTAACAGAAGTCTTGGGTAGGGTGCTGAGAGAAGATGGAGCCCTACTTCACATCCAATTTCCAGGGAGAGCATCCAAAGCCCCTGGGGAATGGCAGTGAGGGTCCAGCAGGCACTAATGTGGCCTTGGGAGCTCAGGGAAAGCTTCTGGGTCATGGTGACTTGCTCAGATACAGCTGGATAAACTCGACCACTCTGACCCTCTGTTTCATCATCTGTAAAACTAGTACAATGGCCAGTACCAGACAGCACTGCTTGAGATGACGAGTGTGAAACCCCCTGTACAGTGCCTAGCACACAGTTGCTGCTGGATAAAGGTGACTTGTGTTAACCAAGGTCACGCTAGCTGCTAGGACAGCCCCAGTGCCTCACCCAATAGAAGTTTAGTTCTTGTTAACAAAATCCAAGACAGGTGTTCTTTACTGGCACGCCCCCTTCTACACCGGCCAGGCTGGGAGTTCTCTGAGGGCTGCCCCAGAAAGAACTGGCTGGACATCAGGGTCAGGGGCATGCCAGGGTTCAAGGAAGGATGCGGAGTCCCTGGCGTGTTCTGGCAAAGGACGAGTCTTGGAAAGACGCCCATGAGTTTTCAGGGCAGGAGTCCTGCACCTCAGACCACAAAGTCAGGACAGATGACCTAACAGGGTTTTGTTTCTGTCTCTTTGTGGGAATATATGTGGAAAGCTGAACAGAGCACAGAAGATGGTATCAGTTCTTGCCTATTTGGAAACAAAATGTCTGCAGAGCCCACACTTCATTTCTTCTGCGATTGCTCTGGTCTTGGCCACCACCGCCTCTCACCTGAATTTCTGCCACAGCCTCAGCTCTGGCCTCATCACCTCGCTGCTCTGGCATCTCGTCCACACCCGGCAGCCAGGGGTCCTTCAAAACTCACCAACGATCACGGCAGTCATCTTAAGCAGCGCTGAATGATGGCTTGCTTACCGCCGAGTCTGCCCTCTCCCCTCACTCGCGCAGCCCAGCCCTGGCTCTCCCCGGCGCTCCTCCTCCGTGTGACGCACACTCCTTGCTCGCGGGGTCCAGGCTGCCCAGAACTCTCCCTCAGCTACCTTCTTGGCTGCTTCCCTCACCGTCTTCACATGCTCTTCCAAAGTTGCTTTCTCAGTGAGAAGCGTGGTTACCTACTGCAATTTGGTGGCCCCCCCTACCGCAGCACGGTCCATCCCCCAGGCTCACCTTCTCTGTCCCACAGCCATTGTCACCTCCCATAGTAGCACGTCATTGGCTCTTCATCTCATTGCTTGCGTTTTGTCTGTTTCCCACCACAAGAGTGTCATCCCCTTGGGGCAGAGATCCAGTCTGGTATATTCACTAATTGAACCCCGAAGCACAGAATAGCACATACGATGTCCTCAGTATCTGTCAGATGAATGAATATATTATAAAACAAAATTACATGGCAACGAGATCTTCATGTAAAATTGAAAATCTGGGGCAGCTGAATCCATTCATTATTCTCCCACTGCATTTTATAGTTAACATTGGGGTAAAAAGCAACCTTTTTAGGGTCTGGACGTGTGAGGAGTGAAAGCATCATTGATGGCTAGGGAAAGCACCTTGAGGAGTGTCCTTGTGGCCCAGCGGGGTTCTCAGACCACAGCTCTCCCGCCCACAGTTGTTGACTCTGCACATCCAAGTATCCTGGCGTCGGTGTGAGGGCCAGTGCCGGTGGTCATGTACCCTGGAGCTCTCCTAAAGTCCAGGCTTTCTCTCCCTGGGACCACTGCATGCTAACTGTGCCGCGTCAGGATAGGAAACCAAGGGAATAGGAAAGGCGGCCATTTTACTTTTCTCCTCAGCATCTTTCACCTCCTAAGATTTTCTGGATGTATTTATGCTGTCTGGTCCCCCAACCTAGGTCACGTCCAGGAGAACTGCGTGTCCAGTGTCTAGATCTGGGTCGAGCACGTGATAAACATTCAATAAACACGTGTGAAACAAAGGAATGAATGAGTGAGTGAATGGTTAAGTACATCCATACAACACAGATCATAAAACAAGTTAAATTTACAACTAGTACAACCTATGTATGGAAATATCGTCAAGTTTAAAATAACTATTTGATAAAGGTAGCATGTTATTTTAATAAAAAAATTAAGTGCAGAAGAACATTTCAATCACCACGCTGGAAAGCGCCACTACTTACATTTTGTTGTATTTACTTTCAGTATTTTTTCTTTGCAAAAGAGACACATATATTTGTGTGTGTGCATGTATACATATACATGCATGAAATTAAATACACAGATTAAATATACAGATGTGTATCTTTTTTAAACCCTCTATCATAAACATTGACTGACTACAGTTGTCCCCCATTAGCTTTGGTTTCACTTTCCACATTTTCACAGTTACCCGCAGTCAACTGTGGTCCAAAAATATAAAATGGAAAATTCCAGAAATAAACAATTCATGAAGTTTGGAATTGCACGCCATTCTGAGTACCTCACTTCATCTCATCACATAGGCTTTGTATCATCTCACATCATCACAAGAAAAAGAGTGAGTACAGCACAATAAGATGTTTTGAGAGAGAGACCACATTCACATAACTTTTATTACAGCATATTTTTATAATTGTTCTATGTTGTTATTAATTATTATTGTAAATCTCTTACTGTACACAATTTATAATTTAAACTTTGTTGTAGGTACCTATGTATGTAGAGAAAAAAATCATCGTAGACGTAGGGTTTGGTACTCCCATGGTGTCAGGCATCCACTGGGGGTCTTGGAATGGGACCCCAGGGATAAGGGGCGACAACTGCATGGACCGTTTATCAACATTATGACATTCGATGGCTACTTATCTTTTGCTTTTGTTGGTGAAGCATGATGTGTTTAAGCACCCCCTTCTCGTTGGTGATTTTGATAGTCTCTAATTCATTTTTATCATTGCAAATAATGCCATATGGAATATCCTTGAACATAAATCTTTGTGCATCTCCAGTTGTTTCCTTAGGATAAATTTCTATGTGTAAATTTATTGGGAGAAAAGTAATGAAAACTTGCAATGCTCTTTACACACACTCCTGGGTGGGACAACAGAGATGTTTCACGTCGTGAGTGTGGTAAGGATCACGTGGGTATATTCATTAGTCAAAACTCATGAAACAGTACACATATATGGACGCACCTTATTGGATGCAAAATTAATTGTTTTAATGTGATGCGGTGAATAGGCCTCGTGGAAACAGGGCCGGAAGCAAGACGCCCACCATTCTACCATCTCTAGGGCTTTTGTTTTCCTGGTAGTTGAAGCGCCCACGCCCGGAGGAAGGCCTGACTGCTGTGAGGTGGGAGGGGATTGTAAGCAGCTGGGCCAGGGAAGAGGAGAGGATTTGAGGCAGCTGTGGAGGAGAGGCACTTTGGGGCTGAGACAGCTTGTTCAAGGGCTTTTGTGTGAAGTCAGACCACGGGATATGTGATGAACTTTCCCTCTCGTCCCCTCAAGGAGTCTTCAGTCACTGGTCACTAATGTATGGTGAAGACAGATTCACACACACTACTGGGGTGCCTGGGGCTTCCATTTTTCTTCTAGGAGAGTTAGGGGCATGGAGGGGGGGTGCAGTGTTCAGCCCATCGCTGAGGAGACTGGGGCACAAAACCCTCTGCTTATGAGTTTCCTACAAGATGCTGGTGTTGGGTGGATGCCATCTTCCCAGAAGTGGTCACGAAGGGCAGTGAGTACACCAATCACTGCTGAGGTAGAAGAGAACCAGGGGAGAAGGTCACGGTGGCCTTTCAAGGTCAATGCAGCACTTGTGGAGAAGCTACACTCTTTTCTCACATCCCATGGGGAAGGGAGGAAACTCACTTCCTGTGGCAGCAGGAAGGGGCATTCAACTGACCCCTTCCTTGAAGACAAAACCCTAAAAGAAATACCCAGATGGGGTAGTTGGCCTGAATCATCCTCACTGCCACCGAGTTAGGGGCTGAAAACCAGCTTTCAAGTGACCATGAGCCTGACCACTGGACCTGCAGGAGGAGGTTGGGTGGAAACAGGGAAGCCAGTTGATTTGGCAAGGTCATGTGAGTTTCCTGTGGATTAAGTGACCCAAGAAGGCAGCTGGACTTGACCTGACTGGACAACACCTGACCCAAGAGGGTGTTGTACTGGATAAAGGCATCTCCAACACCAAGAGCCTGTGGGGAGGGCTTCCCCCAACAGGGGCTGCAAGACGGGAGTAAGAGGTTCACAGAAGCCCCGTTGCCCAAGCTAGTCTGCACAGATTCTGCCAGAGAACCACTATATGCCCAGAGAGAGCAGCATGGGGGCCTTGCTGCAGAAGGGACCCACGGGCAGGGTAAGAGAGAGCAGCCCCAGCCAACAGAAAGTCAACTCAACCTCTGCCTCAGGAATCCAACGAGGAACTCCAACACAGAACTCCACAAGCCAGGAAGATAAACAGGAAGCCCTGGACATCTCCACTCAAACCCCGTCCTGTACCACAAGTCCAACCTGCATGGGGTTCAAGGTATTGGATAGTATCTGCGGTTTAAGTTTTAAAACAAACAGGATCCAGCCTCAAGATCCAGTAGTGATGGTTTTAATACCTAAAAGCGACTAGGAAGTGATTGAATTCAGCTGAAAGCTCTTCACTAGAGCTGCTACCAAGCTGTCAGCAATGGATCAACATATCAGAGTTGGAAGCAGGTATTAGAAATGCTAAAACTGTGTTGTGGTTGAATCGGCTGAATTGCACCCACCCCCAACACCCCCCACAAAATAATAAAAAACAAAAATAAAAAGATATGCTGAAGTTCTAACACCCAGGATTTCAGGATATGACCTTACGTGGAAATAAGGTCAATACAGATTAACTGGTTAAGATGAGGTCACACTGGGGTAGGGTTAGCCGCTCATCCAATATGACCAGTGTCGTTATAAGGAGATGGCCATATGAAGGCAGAGACATGGGGAGAAGCCACGTGAAGACAGAGGCAGAGATTGGAGCCATGTGGCTGCAAACCAAGGAACCACCAAAAGGTAGGAAGAGGTAAGGAAAGATTCCACCAGAGATTTCAGGGTAGCACGGCCCTGCCAACACCTTGATTTTGGACTTCCGGCCCCCAGAACTGGCAGAGAATAAACCTCTGTTGTTTTAAGCCACCCAGTTTGTGATATTTGGTCATGGCAGACTGAGTAAACAAATAGATTCCTGGCTTATAAACCATCCACTACGCCACTGACACACCCTTCCCCAGCCCCTCTACAGACACCTCCTGCTCCAATGGAATGAACTTGGCCTGAACACACACAGCCTGAGGGGAGGTGCACAGGCCATAGAGAGGCTGGGGGACTTTGGGGTGGCTGTCACTGAGAAAGGCACAGATCACATTTCCCATCCAGGCTTCATATCCATTTGAAGGGAATCCATGACCATCACTGGGCCCTTTGGAGGTCTACTAGGTTGGTCTTATGCTACAAAGGGGGGGTCCTCAAAGATGAGGGCGTTGGCGGAGGAACAGGGAAAAGCTAGCAGGGTCCTCAAGACCAGAAAGACTCCAGGGTCCTGAGCAAGGAGCCCCGTTCAGCTGACTAGGGAGTGCTGGGTGCGAGTAGGTCAAATCCCTCCATTGGAAACAAGAAGGTGGTAACCATGGCCGTAGGCCTGGATGAGGCTCAATTCCCCTGACCTAGGGGTGATTCTGATAACAGGTGCTATGGAAACAAGACAGCCAATAATAACACCAAACCCAAGACACTTTCAATATACTTTATTAAAAAGTTTCTTTGTATAAATTTCCTAAAAATTTTAAAATTAAAATTAAACCCCCCTCCCCCGCACAAAATAAAAACACACACAACATTAGAGGAATGCCAAAAATATTCTCTATTATGATTTTCTTTTCATTCTTTAATGACGGCATTGGTCCCGTAATAGTGCACAGAGATTAAGAGATTTTGCTTCCTTCCAACGCGATCGTTTGTTAGAGGCTTTAGAAGAAGAAAATACTCTCAAAATTTAATCCAGGGTATTGGGAGAAAAACGGAAAAGTTGGGCACTTGTTTATTCACCATACACAGGCTTTCCATCTAAAGTCATGCTTAATTAAGAGGGGGAAAGAAAAGAACCAAGCGGAAGTATATAGACTAGCTGTGAAGTTGGGATTATTTTCTAGAACTTACATTTGCCCGGAACAGGCATAACATGAAACTCCAGACGGAATTTGAGTTTATAGGAATGTTCACATACACACCAGCAGTGGATAACTATTACACAACGTTCAAAGTATACGATATTACTGCCTGGAGACAAAGAGCGTTGGGTCCAGACACACTTAGCACCACATCGATAGGTCAGGTGATGGAACGGTTCGTCCCGAGTTCGAATGTGAGTCGAAACATGAAATGGTACAGTGCCAGGGGGTCTACACCCAGAGCTTCTAGGAAGACGGCTTGCAAAGGGCTGACTCCTTCTTCTTCAAGAGGTATGTGTCACGGGTCGGCCACCCTTAGGTCCCAATTGCATTGATGACTCCAGGGTTGACAAGCACTGAGCAGTGATGGAGGGCGCGGGCAGGGAGAGAAGAAGAAGGGGAAAAGCCATGTTACTGACCAAAAAGGGCACTGGATTTCTCATGAAAACAATCCCATGGCCACTGGTTTTCATCGCCCATCTCACTTTTCTGCTGCAAACCTTCATTGGTTTCCCGGGAGCTTTTTGGCTTGGGGTGAGGCTCTCTGTGCCACCCGGGCCCAGATGTCACCTTGCATCACCTGCCAGACCTTCATGCTGAACTCTCCCGTCCTGGCACTGGGCCCAGGCTCCCGGTGCAGCTGTTCTTATTTTATTACCAATCGAGCTGCCCAACATAATGGAGATATCGGGTGGCCCCAGTACCAACATTATTATTTAGAGGAAGCAAAATTATTAAAACATGAATAGATGGGGCTATTTATCTTTGGTGTGATCTATAATCGTTCATTATATTATTTCCCTTATAACCGTGCTTATTATAATATTTTATGAATAACAGAGACTTTAGTAACATTTCCAAATACTGAGGAGTAGTTGGCCGTGTGTTTCTTCACTGGCAAAAAATACAAAGATACTTGTATGTTTTTAGGAAATTACAATAAATCAGAAAATTAATTCCATTCATGTGTTTTATTTGAATATCTTCCTTATCAGAAGATACAATTTATCTTCCTTTCCATAGCCATCAGAATCATTCAAATGTCTTTGGAAGCTTCATTACTGACCTGGGTCTCTGACTTTATTTGAGAACGCCGCAAAAACAAAAGCATAGTCACTTACCAGGAGCGCAAACCTTTTCACACTCTTTCTGTGAATTAAATCTATTTTCATTTCCACCGCAGCCTCCGTACCAGAATCTCGCACAGCTATTGGTCTGAGAATCATAGTACCACTTCAAAATAAATTTCCGGCAAGTTCCTTCTTCTTTTAGCAGCTTACATATATCTTTAAAAGCAAGATGAGGAAAGAGCAAAAATTAGAAAGTGCCAGCTACTGAGCACCCAGCACGAGAGACTGAAGGTCTAATCACAATAGTGTCGGACACAGACCAGAGAAGGGAGGGGAGGAAAGCTCCCCAAACCTTCCAGAGCCTCAGTTTCCTCGCTGTCAAATGGACATAATACTCACCCATAGCAGTAGATACAACTACATTGATGAAAGGATTTGATAACCTGCACTCAGAATTCCGAATGTCAGCTATCGGCGTGGGATAATTTAAGGTGCAATGAACTGTGTTTCCCCTTTCCAACCACTGGGCTGTTTACTCTCTGATCCTTTCATGGCTAAATCCCGAAGAAGAAACCGAATTTTAAAACCTTGGCGTTTTCTACACATTGGCAAAATAGCAATTAATTCTATCAAATATAGTTCAAAAATAAAGCAGTACATTTCACTGCCAGCCAATTAGATTGAAAATCAAAGTTAAAGTGGAAAAGAAAAATCCTGTGTGTGTGTGTGTGTAGCCCAGTGCCTTCGTGACCGACCAAATTAAACAAGGACAAAGAACTAACACTGATGTAGAATTCACCACAGCAAAAATGTCACATCGTGAAGCTAGTTTGAAGGCTGAGAAGCATTCTTTTTCCAGTTAAGGAAGTTTATGTTTGAAATGCATACTTCTGATGCAACCCAGCTGCAAAGTAAAAGCTACGCTGGCCCCAGTGCTGGGAAGGAGAAGTTTACAGCTCGCACACAGGAAAACTCCCGTTGACAGAGTTTTCTGGCAAACTCCAGACTGCTGCAAAGGAGGAGCATTCGTGTCAACCGTTATCTGAAAGTTTGAAAAACGTAACCCTTCTTGCTGAAACCCCCCTGGCGTGTCCGATGCTGTGTTTACATGAGTAGCTAAGGCTTGAATCACCCGGCCCTCCCCACGCAGGCTGACATCTCCATGGGCCTCTGTCCCCAGCTACATGGGTTGCTCACAGCTGCAGAGCTGCTGAGCATGTGTGGTTCTGATGGGTACCAAGATGGGAAAGGAAAACCTGAGTCTTCTGGGAGAGAACCAACGCATGGGTCTACACGATGGACCGGACTCCAGGGCACACAGGACTGAGGCTCAGAATTGCTCTAAAACACACCCTGGCAACGTTTGGGGGAGCTGTCACCCAGGCAAGAAGACTGGAGGCTACACAGCTCCGTGTCCCAGCTGCAGACCCTCTCAGAGACCCAGGAAGCCAGCGGCGCCACCAAGAGCCTTTGAAGACACAACAAAGCTGGAATAAAGTGACGACAATCCACGTCAACCACTTTCTTCTTCTCAAATGTGCCAACAACTGAAGGGAAATGCCTGGTTTTCAAGGAATGTTTAGGAGAGGACTGAGCAAGGCAAGATCACCCAACCACCAAAACTTATCCCTCGTTTACTGGGTCCCCTGTGAGCGTGAGGCCCAAACCAAATGGTTGTCTCATCCCCTCTCCTTTCTTCCTCAGAGTATCGCCCAAATGGCCCATGTTGGTTCCACTTTATTTGTACCAACTGTGCTAGCCTGGCCACCTGTGTTTTCCCTTCCCTTCCCATTGCCCTGTTCCCTTCTGAAGCAGACAGGAACTGTCCTCCCGGACCCAAGTACACTGGCCTGCAGGCAGTCCTGCAGCTGGACACTCTGCTCCGTGACTGACTGGCTTTTCCAGCTTCCTGACATTTTCTCCTCCTCTCTCCAGCACCAAAGCATCACCCTTGCATTCTGCACCCTTTGCTCCAGCGAAAGTCTCTGCTGAGACCCTGTGTGGTTTACTAACAAAGTGTTAGGGCACTGCTACAGTGGACATGCAGATATTTGTGAAACCAAGAGAAATATCTTAATGAGGGCCCCACACTCTTCAAAGACAAAAACCTGCAATTCTCCATTTTTCAGCCATGAAAACGGGAGGTGCTGTGTCCTTCAGAAGCTTTGGAGTTTTAAACTCCCATCATCACGATTTCTGAAATACATATCTTGGACCTGAGTCACCTGTGCTATGTCCACATATGCTAACACAACCATTTTAAAGACAAAAAAAGTGTCTTGGTGTCCAAAGAGGTATGGATGGTTGGACCTCGTTGAAGCTCTTCCCTAGAACAAGTCTTTGGACTCAGCAATTGTTCATGTTCCCCCTCCAAACTGAGTCGCCCTTTTGAGTACAACCCTGGAGGGAGCCTGGAGCCCTTGCTTTGACCTAAGAGAGCGTCTAGCTGCACCCCCACTCATTTTCCCCACCTTATGTTGAGAACACTTTGGGAGCCTAGAAGACAACAGAGAGTGAAGGTCATCAATAATGTTTCCTGGTTCACTTTTGCCTAGAACAACATACAAAAGCTTCATTTTAAAGGAAAGACTTGAATGGCCGCCTGATTTGGATGACCACCTGCTGAAACCTCCTGGTGAAATAGCGATGGGTCATCAGGCTTCAGGGAGCATCCAAACACGAAAGGAAACTAATGCAAAAGCAGCGTTTGGATAAACCCTGCTCAGGGAGGCCCAGCTATTCACAGAAGACACAGAGGCTAGCCTGGGACATCCTGGAACAACAACCATGCTGTAGAATCACCCCCTAGAACCATGGTCCATTTTGGTAATAAAAATGTGCGTGCGTGTGTGTGTGCGCGCGCGTACCCACATATAGTATTCATGGGGGGCGGGAAACAGGAACTTAGCATTATACTCTCAATATCCATCCATGTTGTCACAAATGTTCCTACACCATCTTTTCTTACCGCTGAATAGTATTCCATGGTGTATATATACCACAACTTCTTTGTCACCCCAATAAATTAAAAATAAATAAATTAATCAAATAAAATACAATCCAGAATAAAAAAATAAAATAAAAAACAGAACCAATATGCATTGGGTCATTAAAGGTGGTCACCAATGCTGTGACGGTGGAAGTCACAGTTTCTTATATTTTTCTGCATGTTCTGAATTCTTCACAATGAATACCTACTATTTTGTAACTAGAAAAAGATAGTACTTTTGAAACAGAAAATGTGTTGAACTGGAAAACATGCCTTTTTGTCATTTGAGATTTCTATGGCGTCTAAAAGCAGCATTTTTAAGGGCATCAGCTTTGACATTTTCCAAAGCAGCGAAGTATCAGGATTTCAGTGCTTTTTTGAGCAAAATGGGGAGCAGGGGTTGGGTGTTTATGCTGCAATTGGGACGACATCCCTCATAAGTTTAATGGTTTCACAAACAAGGCTTCATAGCCCTCAGACCCCACATTGCTGACGTGGTATAAGCGCTTCCAAACCTCAGAAGCAAGTACGACTTGCCTGAGTGAAAAAAACTTCCCTGTGTCTACATTTTGAGCATTGATGGGCTCAAAAGTAACCAAAGAAATTGTGGTATTTCTAACTCAGTTTTAAAGGTAGCTGTGGTTAAGTTTTGGCCCCTTTGCTCTTTCAGATCTTGACCAATAGACTTTTTTGTTTTTAATTCTTATACTTGACAATAAACATGCCAAATGCCCTTTGAGACCCATCATAACCTAAATACTGCACTGACATACACACACTCTCACACAGTGATAAACACACAGCCTTGAAAATGGCTACTTCTCTTTAACGACGTAGAGAAAGTATTTGTAGCTATTTAATTTACCTCAACTTGTGGAGTTAAGTTACTTATTTATATTATTATTCACATAAAGTCATGGGTTATCATTACTACATCCTTTGGTGCTGGCCAACGCCATATATTTCTCGTGCAACACGGCCAACCAAATACTGCATTTCATCAAACTAAGAAATCTTCATTTTGCTACGCACTATTATTTTATATTCCACAAAGTAGACAAAACACTGTCAAGAAACCATGACATGTCACCCATTATAAGTCACATTTTAATTTCAGAAGTGTTACAATGGGACAATCATGCATCTCAGAATCAATAAAATAAGTAATATGTTGGTGAACTTAATTTCCTTTAGAGCTATGTAATCAACCCAGCTATGCCTGCTCAGACAAAATGTCGTCCTCTCTACCGATGGCTAATTTCTAGAACAAGTAGAAAAGCATGTTACATATTTTGTTAGTTACTTTGGCTCTCTTGCATTAAAACTTTCCTTCAGTATGTATGGGTAAGCCAATAATTTAGAATTCATTTTGTAATATTGCAAAAAGTAAATTTTCTAAGTAAAATTTTTTTGGTTGTTTAGAAACTTCAGAGAATCTTACTTTTGGTCATAATATGCATAGAAAACATGTACCCAAGGCTTCTTTAGCCAAAAATGAGAAGGAGGAGGAGAGAAATGGTGACAAAAACCTAAAACCAAAATTAGCAACTACAGAGCACTTGAAAACCAGCAGTAACCAAGCTGGCTGCAGGTGTCTGGTAGCCAAGGCTTTCCAAGGCTGTGATCATCACTGAAAGATACACTTACTTATTGTAACTGCCATTTACAGGCAGCAACCAGATCACAGAAAAATGTCTGTGATTCTTTTCAATGCTGAGGAACACAAAAAAGAGAGATGGGATTTTTTTGGGGGAAAGGGAATTTGTTTTGTTTTGTTTCGTTGAGGAAAATGTAAGTATTATTTAAAACGGAATCGTGTGAAATTGCAAAGCCTGGACTCTGAGTGGTTAGTAATGATGCCATCGGTCTGCTGAGGTACCAACCTCCATCTCAAAGCCGAGGCCGCGGCACCACACTTGCTCTCCACACCAGACAGAGCCAGGCCCTACCCAGGGACAAAGACTGTCCCCTCACAGACCGTCCTGGCATTATGTACCTGTGTCACATCAGGAGGGCCTAATAGAGAAGTATTATTAAATATGGATTTCAAAATGGGCGAACATGAACATATGTCAGGGGAAACAAAAGTGTGAAAACTGCTCACTCGTCTTCCCCTTCATTAGATGGCATGGACAAGGGGCCCCTTCATTTCATAGGGTTTCGCCCACAGGTTCCTGCATAGACTCGGACACTGGTCACCACGTTTCCTAAAGCGAAGTGCCAAACTATGACAAAATATAGTTCCTTAAAATAGAATCAAAATCCAGTGAACCTTTCACTCGTGGAGATAAAACAGCAAGGAAAAGCACCTAACATTTAATCCTAAGAAAGGGACACACTCTGTAAATACACACCGTGTTTTTAACTGACTGGTGTTGCAGAAAATAAAAGGAATTAAACTGCATTCACGCTCATATAGAAAAGCTGTTTTTAAAACTTGATTTTGCTGGAATTGTCTGAAAACTACATCTTTGGAGAAATAATGCATACTGTCATAATTGATATTTCGATGCAAAAATACATGTAACTAGCGACTCAGCATCCAGTTACCATGTTTTTAAAAATATGGTACTTGATAAATACTTAATAAAGTGATAAATTACCATTTCTTTTTCTATCCACAAAAAAAAATATATATGAATATCATTAAAATATGTTTGCCCTCAGGGAAAATTTCCAAAATGACTTAATTATACGGGGGCAGGAGAGAGGCAGAGGTTGGGAAGGAAGGGGGCAAGACAAGCCTTCATCTCCTTATTCTGTTTGCCCGTTTTGAATTTTAAACATTTTCAGGTCAACATCCAATTAATTTAATTCCATTGAGTAACTGTGTATTAAGCATCTTCAGGCAAAAAGCACCATTTTGTTACTGTGTAGATCAATTACGCAGTGGCCTGTTCTTACGAAAAACAAGTGAGTCCTATCTTCACGCTGACTTGCATCACTAGTGGGAAATACACGCGAAATGGTGAAAGATCCAAGTCCTGGGTCTGAGAGCTACATGCTCATCAGGATGAAGGAGAAAGGTTTAGACAAACTACTTGCAACACTGAAAGACACACAAGCCCCAATTTCAAAAACTCTTTTCTCTCTATCACACAGAGAAAGGAGACCTAAATGTTAAAGGTCTGAACTGAAAACATCTTTCTATTTCTGAATCTGTGACTCAGTCTTAAAAAAAATAAAAAGGACCGGCCCAGCCAGCTTCTTGTTTAAAGATTGTGTTGTTTATATTAACTAAACGCTGTTTATATATTCTTGTCCCTTCTGGACCACACATAAGAGAACCAAAACCATTCCCAAGGCTCGCTGTGTAGCTCACGCCTTGTCATTTTCTCTCAATGAAGCACTGAATTGGCTAGAAATTTTACATTTCCTACACTCTATGAGAGGTAAAGTCACCAGTGAGTGGGAAACAATACACACAGATCTCAGTGACTTGGAAGTTAGAATTTCATCTGTCCTGACCCATATCTTTGGGAAATCCTACGAGTCTTTTGTGGCTGCTCTCTGAGTCAAAGTACCATGTTGGAGGCGACTCAGAAAGGAGCTGGAGTGGGTGAGGAGCTGCAGGGACCCAGTGCAGGGACTGGGCCTAAGGCTTGTGCACGGCCCTCGCTGCTGTACTCAGAAAACTGCTGATGAGCAGAAATGAACGGGGTCGAGACTGAAGTTTTCTTCTCCATCCAAAAGCCTCACCCCACATTCCTACGTCCATTGTCTTTTTTGTTTGAGTTGAAAATCTTATTAGAAGTTTTTATAAAATATTTTTGTACAATCCTCATGAAGTTAAAGCTTAACTACCCAATCTACCATGAATTCCTGAATAGTTCCCACAAGTTTCTATCAAGAGGAGAGAATGTCTTGGTTTTTTGTCAACCTTTCCATTAGAAGGCAGAGGGGTTTGAAGACCACATGACTGCCTTTAATATAGACTAATTCCTAAGCTTGTTTCCAAAAGCAAACTACTTTGCACATTTTCTAGTCCTATAAGTAGCTCATTTACATGCCCTTATTGTACATCTATGTGCATAGTAGTTTCACAATTCCTGCACTGACTCAGTTACCTTCTTTCTCGTAATACCTGATGACACATGTCAGTATGGGTTGTAGCTGTATTAAGAAATGATAGATAAATAGATGATAGATAGATAGATGGATAGATAGATGATAGATAGATAGATAGATAGATGATAGATGATAGATAAATTGATGATAGATAGATGATAGATTGATAGATGATAGATATAGATAGATGATTGATAGGTGATGATAGTAGATAGGTAGAAAGATAGATATGACTGATATAGAGGATAGATAGATGATAGATAGATAGATAGATGATAGATGATAGATAGATAGATAGATAGATAGATAGATAGATAGATAGATAGATATAGAGAAAGTCCATTGATGCAATAATATATTCTAACAACAGAGAAGATTCCCTCTAAAAACAACTAAAAGAATCAGGAGGCTCTACTCCCAAGTGGCCCCAAAGAGATAGGGGTGTGGAGTCAGAAACCATGCATGCAACTTTATTTAAACACAGAGCACAGGGTGCAGAGTCTACAGAGAGATAAGATGGAGAATCAAATCATTTTAAAAACTTACAGTGGAAAGAGTAAAATAAGGAATCTTGGTCAATAGCTCAAACAATAACGGGCTGCTCCTTCTGACTGCACATGTATTGAAGAAGCACAGATGCTTTTAAATCGAACAGCACAAAAGCAGCTGGGCCCCCACAAGATGGCTTTCACCATAATCGATCACAGACACAAGCACTGTAAAGAACTATGCCTCCCTCCTCCTGACTGAGGCCCACACACCGGGAAATCATGAACTGTCCCCACTTTTAGGGAAGACCTTCTCCTTTGGGGTTTATAAAACAAAACTATATCTAAATGGCCATAGGCTTTGGACTTTAGATATTAGTACCAACATCTTTTGCAAAACACTTAAGCAACGCATGTCGACTATTTCTATCATCAGTTCCTCGTGGGTGAACGGCCTAAGCTCACAGTCCGCTCAGCGGGGCAGTTACAGGTCTCGCAGAGTTCTACTGCCCAAGAAAGAACAAGCAAGTAACAGCTGTCAGTTCCAGAAACACGTCTACCTAGTTCCTGGTTAAACACACGATGTGCACCAGCACGGCCCAGGCACAGAGTGTGTGATGGACAAGCCCAGGTGTGTGCTCAGGGAGGTAGGACCAGCACACGCATCCCTTGGCTCACTTACAGACCCGTGTTGCTCATGAGTTCCTGTCTGCGTTGTCTTGTGTCCTTTTAAGCAGGTTTTTATTAGATTGAATCATTGACTGGATGAAACCCTACGCTTTGCAATGTCACAAACCACAAATACACTCTAGTTCCAAGACTAGGCAGAGGGAAAATGACGATACATGAATTCCTGGCCATAGCCCCCAAAACAACCCCCCCATCCAATTTTCTCCAAGAGACAGCCAAGGTAAGTTGCCAATTTAGCGTTCGGAATATGCGCCATGAGACCATGCTGGGCCACACAGAGCCGACGAGGAACTTTCCCCATGAAGTCATGCCTGGCCTGAGAATTAGAGCCCCAGCAGATGACCGAGAATCACCACTTCAAAGGCTTTCAAGTGTTTGGAAGAATGTTTCTTTAGTGTGGCTAAGGGACCCAATGTTTTCACAACTCACCTCTTTCATTACCAGCCAACGGTTCCGTGCTCACCATTAGATTGATGGTTGAACTAGCAGCTAACTTTGCTGGTTGTGGAGGTGGAGGCGGAGTTTTCTCTAGAAAAGAAAAATATATGCAACGAGTAGGTAACTCAGACACTGACGGGTTTGGGAATCCATAGGGACTGGGGCCAGTTTGCCTTTCTGGATTAAGTCTTAGATGAGGGTGGGCCATTGAAGAGACTGAAGAAGTCTCCACACACACTACTGATGCCTGTTGTCTGCAAGTTGGATTCATCTCAACAAGCAAACAGAAAATCACTGAACTCTGAACAGAGCCTCTCATTTCCCACATAACCTCTTCTGTTTCCAGCCCAGAAAACAGATATCTGGGCTTGAAGGGTCTGTGGACTCTTATCTTCGTGGATTACATGGTGACTGGTGGGCATTCCCTTTCCTCGTAGTTCCTCGATCTGAATAGCACCGGCCCAAAGAGAACAGAATGTTCATCCCCCAGAGAAGCAGGGGTTGAAAAGAATGTGGGCAGAGGGGTGGCAGGGGGATATACAGAACTTAGAAACGAGGTGGGGCATGAGTAATTAAGAGACTGGAAAGGCATGCAAGGGCAGGCCTCAGTGCAGCAGAGGAGCAGGGGTCAACAGATGGCAGAGGACAGAGCCCCAGCATGGTGGGACCAGGGGAGGCAAATTCTGATGTCCTTTCTGCAGTGACCATGGACGTCCCATGGCCCCTGGAGTGGTGTGACTCCTCAGTTATTCCCGAAGGAGACAGTGACTCTCGTGCTGTTTTCTGTTCACTGAACGTGGAAATACGCTTCTGAAACATGGACAGGGTGGACAGTCGAGCCCCAGCCAGGTTTCATGGGCATATTTCTTTCTCCCGTGGAAGGAGCTGCACTCAGGCCCAACGGATCTGCTTTCCTCCCTCACGTGGCCCAGGACACCAAAGGCACGGCCATACTTGACCAAGGAACCCCATTTTCCATTTCATGCATTTAAGAAGCTGGGTGCAACCAAAACACCCAGGATTTGGTTTTAACCTTGTTGTTATATCAGAACAGATTGGATGAAGAATTGTTCCCTCTGTAACCTGTTGACATTCGTCTACAAAGCACTTCTACATGGAATATCAAGGTACCTACTTTCCTTAAACCGACAATGTACTCACTTGTGCTGAAACTTCCTCGGTAGGTGGCCCTGACCTGAGACCTCAGGTAGCAGACCACCGCCACGTGGTATGTCTGCCCAGCACGCAGGCCCCCGATGACGCGGTCTGTGACAGTGACGTTCTGCTTCAGAACCAGGGACTGATCGTGGGCCGAGGTGACGGTAAGGTCATAAAAATAAGGACTGGAGGGTTCCGGCCTGTCCCAGTGGAGTTTGGCACTGTTCTCTGTGATCTCAGACACCTGGACCTCTCCAGAAGGCTTCCCTGGAAGGGAGATCAAAGCAGAGTGCGGACATCAAAATAAAACCTTCAGTGACCGAGACAGTGAGAGATGAAATCCGAGAGGTGTGTACCAGCAGACAGTTGATCGGACACTGCGGTGAAGCAGGGAACACATTTCTTGTTCAAGTTCCTATGTGAAATGTGAAATTCATAATAATTCAAAATCGCATGACTCATCAGCATGGAACATAACTCCATTTCCTGTCGAAAATCCCTCTTATTAAAAGATTCTTTGAAAACACACGGTTCAGTGTGCTAATAATCTGAATGAAGTGTTCGATACAGAATGAGCCCCATACTTTAAAGTACATTAAGTCATGAAACTTTAGGCATGACATGAAATTCTTTTAAAGGAATCTGTTTTTTCTCTGTTCATAAAGTGAAGACAATTTCCATGAGTTTTTCCCATGAGCATATACATTGTGCCTTCACTTTTCTGCAGTTTGTGGCACTCGATAGCATCTTCTAGCATCTTCTTTGAGGGAAAACAATAACATGACACACACTGGGTCTCATTGAGCCCACCTCCGCCTCGTATCTAACGCGGCCTGGAACCTGCTTTCCCGTGAGTGGTATCAGCAGGCACTCAGTCTGCTGAAGAAGGGATGGTCTGGGCTCCGACTTAGTTTGCTGAACTAAACACCCGATATTGCTCTTTTCTATGGGAACGTGCTGCATCGCAGGACAAAGTCGGCAATGCAAAGCTCCTCCCAGATCTTCTGGAATCCTATCCAAAGGGAGGCAGGTCTGGCTCCAGGACCCAAGCATCCCAACTGCCACTTCTCTGCCCAGGGGCCGACAAAAGGCTTCTCATTCTCATTCCCTAAATGGTCTAAGACCCTACTTCTACATCATCCCTTTAGCTGAAGACAACTAGATGTCCAGGAGAGAAGGGCTGTGCCGACTGCTGACATCCCAGAGAGAATGGGCAGCTCCCATCCTCACCCCAAGGCTCGGGTGGGGAGTGGGGTAGGAGAAAGATCGCTTTGTAATATAGGAACAAAACAATGTTTTGACAATTCCATGCTCTGATGGGCACCTCTTAGAATACATCATCTAGATGTACAAATCCCAGACCAATGATTGTATTTCAATTGCTTTGTAAGCAGGCATCAGGGGACATGCCCTAGACACAGTAAATGACGACATCACAAGTCAGCAGCCCTACCCACGGCTTTCTTACCCATGGGCTTAGCCGTAGCTGGCTTGGTGGTGGCCGGTCTGGCTGCCTGGAGCTTGGGGGCCTCAGGCTTTACAGCCACTGGTTTGGCAGCAGTGGGAGGTCTTACAACTGCTGGCTTCGCTGCTGCTGGCTTCACTGCCCCAGGCTTCGCTGCCACTGCGGGTCTAACCATGTCCGACTGCACAGTCTCAGGCTTGGCAGCCACAGGTCTCGTGGTGGCCGGCTTTGCAGGGACTGACTTTGCAGGGGCCGGCAGGTTTACCGTAGTTACTGGTTTGGTTGTGGTGGTCACTGGTTCTGTGGCGGTCACTGGCTTTGTTTTGGTCATTGGTTTGGATGTAGGACTTGAAGTAACATTATTCAGAATGTTTCTGTTAAAACAAATTAAATACTGTTTCAACCCACACATATTATTGCCTCCTGTCTAATATACATAGATGTAACCCCACGAGTTATGCGAAATGTGCTTGCTGTCTTATCAAAACCCATGCAGGAGTTTTTATGTCTCCCACATAGAATTGCACCTTTATGGGACGTGTGCCACAGAAAACACAGTGAACAGCATATAAAAACAGAATCATTAAAAATGAAGCCGATATTGTACTATAAATACATCTGACATCTTATTTTCCATTTATGAGATAAAGCAGGGAGAGAGTAAAGAGACAATAATAAATATTTTAATAATTATTATTATTTGTATTGTTAACAATAATAGTTGACCAATGTCCTAATTATAAAAATTGATGTACTCAATCATGTACACCAAAAATTAAATAAAATCAGTTAATAGCTACTCTCATTATAAGAGAGCATCCACTCAACAAAACGCTGTCCTTAGCTGGAAAATTATAGTGTCAGAGTCCACTTCCACTCCCAGGGCTTACGGTGTATTTTTGTTTGCATTAATTTGTGTGTGTGTGTGTGTGTGTGTGTGTGGTTAGTTTTCCTCACAATTTCTTGATCTATTATGAATCCCTAAAGAGAATAGCAACACAACTAAACAGACCCAATGGCCCAGACCACCCTTTGTTCCTTTCTTGTCTGGAGATGAACGTTCACTATCGTATAGCTAGATTGTGCTGTATGTCATATGCAGAGTATTTTCAAGTTAATGTTATACAGCTTCAAATACGAAGCTCGTCCATTCTGTTTTCCTAAAGATAAGGTTGAGCCAACTTTACAAAATGCTCGAGAGGAATTATAAAGATGAGTGAAACTAGAAAAAGAGAACCTGTGAAGAGATCAGGCAGGCACCACAGGGCGGAAAGGGGCCGCGGCTGCCTTAGTAACGATTCTCAACTAACGAGGCCGAGATCTGATGCATCCCCTCTGAGGACAGAGGCAAGAGTAGAAGGATTTGAGAGCTGACAGACAGAAGGGTACGCAGGAGGAAGAGGAGGGCTCTCCCTCTCCACCCTGGAGGTCAGCCAGGAGTAAGCCAGATGCTCATTTTTCAAGGGCAATTCAAATCCAAATCTCATCTGGGTGCAACAGTCAAAACTCCCACTTGCCTCAAAGCATGGCACACTACGGCATCCTCCTGAGTGGCACAAATTGCTGTCGCATTGCCTGTGCTCAGTTTCTGATGCCACGTCCCCCTCGCCTAGCTCTCTGTCACACGACCACACGGCTCTCCCATCTGCTCCTAGAGTTGGCACCAACGATGGAGCTGGTCTTAAGGTCACTGAGCACATACCAGGGGGTCAGCCTCACTGTGGGCACCCCAGTCCCTCCCATCCCCCAACCATCTCATTAGTCTTCCTAGTAGAACGTACACATTGCCTCCTAACACTACCACTATCACCTGTATTATTAAACCATTAATTATTTGAAGAAGATTTGTAGCCCATTTTTTTGCTTAATGTATCCAATCCTTCTGTATCAAATCATTTCACACCAGAGATGGTAGACTGTTTGGACACAGGGCCCCCACTGCCCACCCTCTCTGTACCCATGCCCTTTACAATGGGATGTGACGGGTCCTCCCACCAAGTCCTCCTCACCCTGAAATCTGGCTAAGCTGGCATTTAGACATGTTTTGGTCAATAGAATGTGTCAGAAGTAACAGTGTGCCTGTTTTAGCCTAGGCCTCAAGAGGCCTTGCACACTTCCGCCTTCTCTCATGGAATCTTGCCCAGTCGCCTGTGGACAAACCCAGGCTTGCCACTAGAGAAGGAGAGACCATATAAAACAGAGATGAGCCATCCAGCTGAGACCACTCTAGACTACCAGTCCACAGCTGATGAGCAGCAAACCACAAACATATCAGTGAGCTCACTGGAGGCCAAAAGAACCGCCCAGCTGAGCCCAAGCAAATTTTGCTAACCCACAGAATTGCAAATTAAATAAATAGCTGTTTTAAGCCACTATATTTGAGGTTGTTTGTTACGCAGCAAAGGCTAACAGGTACAACAGATCCTTCCAAAAGAATGTCCCATATGACTTTTAGGAAGTCACATTCTCTGGATTTCAATGTCCTCACCCCATAAAGTTACGCATTGGAGGACCTCTGTATTCCCTCTAGCACTGTCATTTGGGAGACAATTGTTATAGTCACTTACACTTGTTTGTGACCAAATTTCAAAAGATTCTTTGCCGGTTGATCCCCTTGGAACCAATCACACTGTTTCCTGATATCTGGGGACAAGTAGAAAGCATTTTCACCTAGAGACAAACAGAAAAATATGTATACTTTAAGTGCATGAAATCACTTGCAAATTAAAATTAAACTGCTAATGAGTTCAATGGATCATACAGTAGGAAGCCCATAAATATTTGTTGTATTCATTCATTCTTTCAGACAAGCTAAGTGCGGTGATTTTAAACATTAAGTATAATGGTACTTGATCTATAAAACATCTTAAGCCAACATCTCCTACTTGGCAATTATTTGGGTGATTCAATTGAAGGTAATATTTACTCAATGTGAGGAGGAAGACAGGAATAGAAGGAAAATCAAGAGCAGAGTTGAACAAGTTCCAAGCTCTCGAACATCAAATTATAACCAAGTTACTTTCAATATTTTCTCAATGCGGTGGTTGCCAAACTTTTGTTTTCAATCTTCTAAAGACAGTGGCCCCAGGTAAACTTGCCTGGCTTACCTTTGCTTCACATTTTTTTCCCTACGACTTTTGGGGGACAGGCTTCCTAAGTGTGAATACTGGTTTCGTGGACCTCACTTTCCCCTGAATAATAAACTCTCCACATACACGTGTTTATCTATACTTTATGCATCTCCCTCCTTTGTCAGAGACCTTCCTGTGACAACTCTGGGCCACACACCATGTGAGGCTCTAGGGAACACAGTGGTCAGTGATACACCTTCTCTAGGACCCTGCCGTCCACAGGACCACCGACCCATAAATGAATGACCAATGGGCCATGTAATAGATGGGGTAGGTATAGTGTCCAGATTAAAGATGAACAAGCCTGGGAAGGGGAGCATCGATGGTGAGTAGGGGCGGCTAGAGATAAGTTTTGAAGATGAATGTAGATTTACTGTTAAAGCAGAGATGGTGAGCATTGTGGGGAGGGGTAGTCACACTGGCAAAGACCCAGAGGTTTCCAAGTGTGGAGCTGGAGGCTAAGTCCAGATCGATGCAACTCCTTCTGGAAGCTACCCCAATACCCCATCAGGATACACACATATCTCGGCAACATATCATGTCATGTATAATAACTGTGTACTTCACCCATTCCCCCACCTAGACTGTAAACTCTCAGGGACACTGTGTCAAGGGCGGGAGGTGCCCAGTCGAATTTGGTTGAATAAGCACGTGAACACGGACAGGGTTTCCATCTGTGTGTTCACTGCCAGTTCTGGCTCCTAACGTGTGCCTGGGATGTGGTGGGCATTGATATACCAGGGGTGCAAAAAACATGTATACACATTTTATGGAATGTTATCTATGTATTACTTTTCAAACTGAATTGAATTACGGTAGCAATGTGTAGTTCGACGCTTGCTCAAAAGATGGTATTAATCAAATGAATACTAGCGTCACCACGCGACAGGCAGGACAGTCAAAGAAAATGGCGGAAGCATGGTTGTCATTCGAGGAGCACAAGACCATTTGGAAGTGGTATTTGAAATTCGAGAATGTTGTGGAAGTACGACAGAGGGGCAGGAGTATGCCACAGAACCTCCAACACGCCTAAATTGCACACATCCGTGGTAAGTTTGAGACACATGGTACTGTGTGAAGAAATTGAAACAGCATGTGCAGAGATACAAGTGGACATTTTGGTCAGCGTTCCTCAAGCAGTAGTTCACTATAATCAGAAGTGTCTGTACGCTGATGGTAACCACTTTGAGCACCTCTTGTAATTGCAGAAGTCAAACGTGACTTGTATTCATCTTCTGTTATTGGCACATATTAAGTATAACAATTTTAATACAATTTTCCTTTCTTAAAATGTGTATACACTTTTTGGGCACCCTCTGTATATTATTGAGTGAAAGAACAAATCACCATCCACACACGAGTTGCCTTTCCCATTCCTGGGCCCACCGCCCCCGTCCCTGATAACCCCAGGGTGTGGCCGGACAGAAAGCCCACGATGTCCAGCAGGACTTACTGTTGACAAAAGATGGCAACAGCCTCCCAAAGCGCATCAGAGGCTCCTCGTTGAGCTCCGTGGACTTATCCACCAATTTGAAGAAGACGTCGTTTGGCTCGCTGGCGAAGCTGTACACCTCCTTGACGTTGACCTTCCTGCCAATGCCCAGAATCACGAAGAAGTAGCCCCTGCATTTGGCCTGCAAGATGGCTCTCTGGGCTTCCTCCAGCTGCGGCTTTGGCACCTCGCCTGTCAGCATCAGAACCACGATCTTCAGGTCACGCGGGTTGGGTGCACTTTCAAAGACGTTTTCCACAGTGTATTGAATGGCGCTGCCCAGGGCCCTGGTGCCCTGCAGCTGTGTCATCCTGCTGCCAAGTAAATCCACCAGCTTCTCCTTGGAGCCGTAGTCAGTCAGGGAGAACTCCACCTTCACAGGCGGCACACTGGCGTTCCCCACAGACCCGTAGGGTGCGTGCTGCACAACTGCTATTCTGGCGAAATGCTGAGAGGCCTGGGGGTCGGGGCTCACGTCCAGCTGTCTGACCAGGTACCCGATGTACTTCTTCATCTCGTTGAACTGGAACAGAGTCGTGGTCTCAGCGCTGTCTAAGATGAAAGCCATGTCGATGTCCACATCACTGCCCGCAGCTCGCCGGTCCCTGAAGGCGGGCCTCCAGCTGCCAAATCCACAGGACGGGTCAATGTTGCAGATGTCTGGAAAGAAGCACGGCAGCCCGTTTATACCATGACTCCTGCAGCAAGACGTGGCACAGCAATCTGCTGAGAGCCTGGGGTCATGAAAATTGTCACAGAATCCAGAAACCTATTTATATCCTGTTGACGTTACTGTAACCAGATTTCCGTTTTCATCACCTAACACTTACTAAATAAATCAGTAAGCCAAAATTCTTGTTAGTATACTGTGGCATTGGCTTTAGAAAGGGAAGGGGGATGGGAAAGAGGGAAGGGAGATGGGAGGGAGGGAGGAGGGAGGGAAGGGAAGGGAAGGAAAACCACCTTACTTTTTCACCATTCCTTGAAGAAATGTGTTCTATTAATAGAAAGTCCCAAAGCCAGATAATTAAAATCTGGACTCCAAGGTCAAAATGTAAGCAGAGCCCACTTTCTCCTTTATTACCTATAAAACTTGTCCTTCTCTATCAGATAAAGCTCTGTTTGGGGGCGGGGGGTCGCTTTAAATATGGAAACTGCTTATGACGTAGTGTCCATACTGGTAAATACCAGCTTTATGAATCTTAATTTACGGAAGGCCTTTACACAGGTGATGATAATTCACCCAAATGTCCCCCCATGGATAGTACACTCTGCAGTTGCAGCTGGACAGATACCCGCTGGGGAAGCACCTTACCCAAGCAAATATGACACGTCAGGACATTCTTCAGGAAGTCCGTGAGGTCTCTCCTGGGGGGCAGCACGAGTGCATGCCCCACTGCTGTGTTATTGATCTGGTTCAACAAAAGGAAACACTCAGTAGGAGAGATGATAAGCAACTATTTGAGAATACAGCTGAGGCATGAGTTAGGGTCACGTCATTAAGACAAGCTTCCCAATAGTTCAGTATCTTCTAATTTTTTTTTTTTTTTTTTTTTTTAGAGGGAGGGTGAGGAGGAGGCACTGAGTTTAATAGGAAAATATAGGTTTTCTTCTGCTGAAATGAGCGGGAGTTCAAATCCCACCCCTGTACTTTCTGCTGGACCCAAAGCAAAATGATTTAACCTCTCTGGGGTTGTTTCCTCAGCTGTAAAATGGCGATCATGGTATATTGCCAATGGAGTTATGTGAAAGGCTAAATTAGATAACGTATGTCAAGGGCCTGGTACAGCCTCTAGCAAACAGTGGGGACTTGAATAAGGTCATTATGCTCAGCAATAATAATAATAGCAACTAGCAAATGTTACCACATTCCTTTCCCGCTCTCCCAGGGCTAGAAAGGGATTTGATGACAAAGCAAGTAACGAAATCGTTTCTGCAAGACTCAAAAAGTCCTACCCATCACGGCACCAGGTACACCATCACTAATTATTCACTTAATGAATCATTAAAGTGAATTAATGAATGAATAATTAACTTTTCAAACTCGTTGAAACTATGCTGTTGAGAAACCTGCGTGGTTCTGGGTCACTCGGCCCACATAAGGGGAGATGTAGGTAAACGCGCCCCTTACAAGAGCACACAGCTGATGGCCCGAGAGGGACTCCCAAGTGCACTGCTCTGTGCTCTAACTGGGTTTCGGTTTGGCAGAATAAACCCCAAGAGATGGCAGCAATGACCCAATCATCCCGCTGACATAGGCAGTGGGCAAGCTTTAAAATATTCAATTTGGAAGGAAAGATATATGCAACCATGTCACCCTCACCTTGTCTTTTGCAGGTGAGGAATCTAAGACACAGAGAGTTTAAGTAACATGACCAAGAGTCCTAAAGCTGGAAAGTGGGTGGTCAGGAACTAGAGCCAAGGCCTCCCCACTCTTCCCCTCTCCATGCCCGTCATCCACCCCTCTTGAACAGTAACCCTAGAATTCGCAGAGTAAATTTTGATGGACAAGGTACAGCAAGTAAACAGTTATTTAAGCGAATGACAAGGGTGCACATAGCTGCGTCACAGGCCGCCCCTTGGATGCCAGCCTAACTGAAGAAAGGTTTGAAGAAGGTCCACACCGGGGTGCTGGAGTCACCCAGGTTTGGGGACCTCATTAGGAGATGGCAGGCCTCCCAGGTCAGCCCTAGGAGACTGTCTTCCAACACATGAGGAAGGACCCTCAATCTAGTGCCGAAGCCAGAGGCTGTCTTGGAAATCTCACTACTGAAGGTCTCAGTCAGACCAGCCTCCTCCAGAACCTTCTAGAAACTCTGGGGCATGGATACATCAAGGAGGGCATGGACGTGCCTAAGACCCGTCTCAGAGCCCAAGAAGAAGAGCAGATGTCACCAAAGCACACAGGGCACAGACCTGCAGAGCGTTGATGAGCTGCCGGTCCTCCTGGTTCGTGAGGAACAAGGGCGTGATCCCGGCATCCGACAGCTTCAGCACAGCCTCCCTGAGCTGTGGGGACGCCCTCGTGGGCTTATTGCTGAAGAAAACGGCCACCTTCCTCATCAGGAATCCATTCCTCACACGCTTAAACGTGTTTCTGGCCACGAAGGACATGGCGGTTTCCAGACTCTGCTGCTTGGATGTCAGAGACACCTGAAGGTTCCTGATACTCTCCAGGAGAGCTGACTTCTTCTTGGAGTCGGCAAACCGGATCTCCGTGGTCACCTCGTTGTTGTAGGTGACCACGGCCACGCGGGCCCCCCGCGGGCAGTTGCTTTCAGCAATGGTCAAGTCGCCCACGATCTTCAAGAGCACATCCCTCATGCGGCCAAACGCATCTGAGGTGACCCCCTCGGACGTGTCTAAAGCAAAGGCCAGTTCCGTCGGGAAGACGGGGCATTCCTGGGGCCCTGTGGGAAGTGGGGGGTGGTCAAAGACACACTTTACTTACTGGAAAAGGGGTCTTCCTCTTTCCTCAGAAGGAGGTCAAAGTACAGAAATTAACTTACCATAGCAGCAAGCTGTCAAGAAAACAAAGAGAGGAGTGAAAGACGTGTCTACCAGGTGGGACTTCCAAATGGGAACATAAAAATGCATCACGGACAGCAGGAAATCATGTACTTACGACATTTATCCTTGATGCTCTGGACAAGGGCGCATTGCTTCAAAAGGAAAGGAAAGAAGGCGTAAGGAGAGCAGACAAAAAGGCTTACAGGACAAAGATTCATGCTGCCCACAAGCAACTTACATCGATCGAGTCGCCTCTGTTGCCTTTGTGACCCTGTAAAACAAGGGAGGAGAGGCTGATGTGGGACGTGGGACGTGAGGAACGGTCCTTGACACCCAGAAACATGTCAGAGGAAGCAGCAGTGGACCTTGGCTGACCTTGATCATTTCAGGCTCTCCCTATGAATTTGATTTTACTGCTCAAAGAGCAAAAAGAGAGAAGACTTTGGAGACATTATTTCACGTGTGAGGTAAATAGCTCCACACCATGAAAACCTGGAAGCTCATTACAAAGCCACGTGAACCACACACCTGCATGTGAGTCCAAACACCACTTCTGCAGAGAAAAGGAAGAATGCCCTTTCACCTGCTACCGGGGACATCCTGTTCCCAGGACAGTGGGGAGTCACTTGGCTTCCCGTCAGCTCCAGGTCTACAGCATCCTATCCGAGCTGAATGCTCCAGGGGAGACCCTCCACCGCCCTCACATCTCACCCCGATATGTGTCCACCCTGATGGTCAGGCAGTCTCCTGTGGGCCCCGTGGGCGTCTCTCCATAAGGCTGCTTCTGCCCGCTCGCCTCCCATAGCACCTGGCGAATCGGTCTCCCACTAAAGCCTTCACTCATTTAAACCCCTGACTCGGCCTTCTTCTCCTGGGTCCAGCCCGTGTAATCCCTTAGCCTTTCCTTCTAGGGGTGATCTTCCATGTCCTGAGTTACCTTGTCCATTCTTCTTTGAACCTCATTAATTTCAACATTGGAAGACAATAGAGGGAGAAATTCAAATAAGGAAACAAAGAGATGAGTAACGAAGAGATTTTATGGAAGGCTGCAGAGAGGTGTCCTCTGTGGCAGGACGGACGACTCGCAGGTTCTAAACCGTGAAGCAGTAGCTGCCCTGGGGGTTTTATAGACCAAAGAAAGTATTCCCCAAACTGAGGTCTGACAGTCATACTCCTTCCACAAGATGCACTCAAGAGATCTTCAAACATGTCCTCTTTTGTCTGCTTGTGTCTCCCCTACACAAGCCTCAAACAAGGAAATCACACCAGGAAATTGCAAATGCCCTAGACTACAGAGCTCTACATGAAACTTGTCTTAAAACTTTCTTGTTACTCTAAAACTCAAAAGCTCTTTGCTCCATTGTAGTATCAGAAGGAAAGTGGGTTAGAAAACAAAAATAAAAACAGTAACAACAAAAATGGAGCACAACTTTTTTGTGAGAAAAGGAGACAGTGGCAAATTTTCAGGGACCATGTGAAGACTGTCACCCCACCCCCAGGCGCTTAATTCGAACTGGGTAGGTACTTACAGATGGTCCTGGGTACCCAGGGTCTCCCTTCTGTCCAACTGTGCCTGGAGGTCCTGAATTTCCCTAGAAGGGGCAGAACAAGCACTGGTCAATCGCGGCAGAAGAAGGAAATCGTCAACTCCTGCAGGTGGAAAGGGTGCTGCAGGCGATCTAATCCCACAGCCCCCATCACCACCAGAAATCTCTCACCGTCAGGGAACTTGTGTGTCCAAAATTCAAGTTTAGGGCCAAGTGGCCTTAACGAACCTAACGTGCAACTCCCCACAGCTATGTTCTCAGGCAGGTTAAGGTAAGACAGAGCTTGCCTAAGGACCATTAATAAGACTATTCACGGACACAAAGAAACCGGTAGTTGACATGTAATTAGATCACTGTTTGGTCTAGATAACCAAAATCCGAGTTTTGAAACCCTACCTTGAGTAGTAAACAACCTAGTTTGACTGTCTTTATGAAGCAAATTAACAGGATCACTACTATGATTTTAACTACACTTTAAGCTAAAAAGAACTGTTGGGAACTTTTACCCATATCTAGACCACAATTTGCTAACTCAAGACTCAGTGCACTCTTCAAAAGACAAGTAAATATCCACCACTGAAGAGAGTCATCCAGAGCCAAAGTAGCTTGAGGAAGAAGATGAGTCTTTTCATGGTGGGAGGAGAGGAGCACGTGGTCTCAGCCTGGCTCGCCTCTGAGCCGGGGAACCTTGTAAGCACATCCCGCACCTACCTCATGAAATCCTGTCGCCTCACTGTCTGGTGGGGAAGACCAAATATGACCACAGAGACATCACCATCACTCCTTCTGAGACCTGAGTGCCCATGGCGATACACTGGGCGTGGACCACGGACTAGTGACTCTTGAGAGGTGTTAGAGGAAGGGGCTCCTGGGCCCTCCCCATCAGGGGGACATGGCAGAAAAAGGACAACACAGACACAACCACAGGGAGTCCGAAGGAGACTGCCCTCCGGCTTAGGATTCCTTTTCTCGCACCCTATATTATCATCGCCAAGTTGCAGGTGAAGAATAGTGTGCAAAGAAGCAACGGAGGGGTCAGTGTTCAATCCCACTGCCACACATATTCCCATTCCCACCGGCAGCCATGGTGAAGGCAGACTTACCCTTCGGCCTCTGATGCCTTTGGGGCCTGGAGCTCCCCCGGTCCCTGGCTCACCAGAGGTTCCCTGGGAAGAGAGCCAGGAAGTGGCGCATGAAAGGTCTCGCTGACGTCCCTGGGACATCCGACCGCACTTCCCAGGGCAGCCAAATGGCCGACTTTGATTTCCTTTTCCACTGGGTAACTAGTGCATTTGCGTCTTTTGCAGCTTCAGCCTTAGCTTATTGAACCCATAATGATGACATGTAGATGATAGCATTTTAAGGTTTACAGAGTATTTCGTTGCAGGGTTGTTTCATTTCATCTTCACAAGCACCATGACAAGTGCATACTGTCATTTCCATTTGACAGATGTGGGAGCAACATGGAGAGGACGGGGCCTTTCCCAGGGTCACTGGGTTCACAAGTGGCTGACTTAGTACTAAAACCAAGATATTCTGACTCACAGTCCATGGACACAATGTTTTCTCCTAAAACATTGTGATCTTTTTACCACTAGGGGAATATTTACCTTTGGACCAGGGTATCCAGGAAATCCTCTTTCTCCCTATAAAAGATACATAAATGACTCAATTTTGGTCTCAATTTAAGTTCATCTAAAATAAATTATTCTTGAGCAGAAAGAAATATATCCAGAGTCCTCAAGAAGAAAAATTCACTATATTCCAAAATATTTTTCAGAAATGATTCTTTAAAAGTACATGACTGAAGTACGTACTTTTTTGCCCTTGCGTCCTTCACTGCCAACTCCATCTCGCCCGTCATCTCCCTAATTGTAGAGAGAGAGAGCGTTACTGCAGGCCACCGTGCTGGGCGCACGGCACAACCACCTTCGTCTACAGCCCTCAGCAGAGGGTGCTCGAGTCCCTGAAATGTTCCCAGATGGAGGTACGGATCAAGGAACTGTTCCTACTCTTACCCCATCCTCCAGGTGTAAACAAGACTGTGTCTGTAAAGGGGGGCTAAAGGACTCCTTTGGCAAAACGGTGCTGGTGGACTACCAACGGAAAGACGTTCTCATAGCTATTGGCGAAGGTACTGCTTGGATGTGGAATCAGAGACTCATCGAACCTGGGAATCTTAGAGTTGAAAGGACTGTTGAAGGTCACCTTGACTCTGTGCACCAATCAGTCTTTGATTCTACTTCAAAGCAAGAACACAGGACTGCACTTCTCCTACCTTCCTGAGTCTTCTGTGCTCAGACCTTCTAGCCTCTCTGCCATGCCCCTTCCCTTCCTTCCAGGTCACGCCGGAGACTGCCTTCTTTCCAAACAACCCCTCCCGGAATGCTAAGATCCGTCCCTATCACATTTTCATGGGTGGCTTTCAGAAATGGACACAATTAATTATTTCAAAAGAATCACAAGAATTTAGGTAAAATAGATATTAATATCTCTAAAACATACATGGAACATGCTACTTAGTTAATGTACAGTTTTAAATGGACACCAACAGCTAAACAGTTATTGCTCCCAAATTTATGGAAACAGAACCAGGAAGATTTTTCCCGTAATGGTGTGAATAGATATTAAATTCTGGTTTTTTTTTTCCCTCTGCTTCTAAGACTGAGAGTAGCAGACATGGAGTTTCTTAAAACTTCAATTAGCTGTAGAGATGATAAATACAGAAGATAAATATTTTAAAACTTTGGGATTATAAGTCAGATCAACAAGGTCCATTTATAGAACTTTTAGGTATACTGACTCATTTTAGAAAAATTCTCAATGTTCTGTAGATTTCTTTTTCCGGTATAGAAATGTACCCTAGACAATTATTGTTCGTGAGCAGTTAGATATTCTAAATAACAGTTTTTAAAATGTGTTATCAAGGTAATAATTTCAATTCCTAGAATGTCTCATTCAAAGGAAACTGCTCTAATCTGGATTGAGACTTTATCAAACCCAATCCTATTTTAACCCAAGGATATTTATTTATTTATTTATTTACTTACTTATTTTGCAGTAAAGCTCCAACTAATCGTGCTCACAAAGCATTTGCAGGACCAGAAATAAAGGTGGTTCAACCTTCACATACTCAGAAAATGATGTCTTTACCCACTCCTCCCACCCCAATGAAATAAAACCTATTTTGAAGTTTATTTGCTTATCATAAGCAATAGTTTTTTTTTCAATCACACCCCCAACAATCTAAAAAGCAAGCATCAAGTCATCTCTACTTGGAATAAACCCAATTTGCAAAGACACAGACTAGACCAGCACATGGTCACATCTCCCCGCTTACTGAGCCTTTCAGAAAAGAGTCAGCGACAATATATTTTGATCTTACCGTCTCCCCACGGGGCCCCCGGCTCCCAAGTCCTCCCTTTGGTCCCGGATCTCCAGGCTCACCCTACACACGAGAAACAAGGCTGAGATCCCTGAGGGTCTGGGATGGATTTGAAATGCGATTCCAAACCCTGCTTCATTCTAGGTGGTGCCACTGGTAGAGCTGCTGACAGCTGCTAACTTCACCTTTTAGATTTTGATACAAATGGTTTTTTAAATTGCTACGTTCCTGAGTGGACTCCTCCTAAAGAATCCAAGAAGGTTGGTGTTTGTTTTTTTCATTAACGTGGCATCGGGACATGCTGACGGGGAAAAGAGAGAGAAAGAGAAACAGAAAAAGAAAACACCACGAGAGTCAATGGGCTGAATTCAGCAGGAAATACAACCCCACCGACGGGAGGCATGGAGACAAGTTTGGCCTCACATGAACACATTTCTTGAATGGAGGAAATGCTGCCCTTTCAGATGGGTTGTGAGAAGTTGTGGGTTTTCTCAAGGCTTATCGGTGGCAGGTTCTCAGCCATCACAGCAAGGTGCTGGTCTCTGGGGTAGCCACCTGGGGCTCTTGGACTAGTGAACGTGGCGGGCACAGCTGCTGGCTGCACTGCCAGCATTTAAGGGCGTGTGCTCAGCCCAGTACGGATGCTCTAAGTGCCACAGATCTGCTCTGATGGCTCGGAGGACGCTGCGCTATGTTCACAGCTGTGGCATGAACAGGTCAGATTATCCAGGGCTGCCAGTGCGTTTGTTCTGGCGACAAGAAAGTCACCCCACTGGCACAAGTTGTGTAGGGACAGGGATCCTCATGCCAAGCCAGCTACCAACAGGGCAGGCTGGGCTGGGAAAGGCCCGAGGTGAGGAGAAAGGATGTGTGATAATAGCCATTTTGACTGGAGTGAGGTGGTATCTCATTGTGGTTTTTATTTGCATTTCTCTGATGGTTAGTGAGGTTGAGCATTTCTTCATATGTCTTCTTGCCTTCTGTATGTCCTTTTTAGAGAAATGTCTCCCCAAGTCCTCTGTGAGGTCGGAGGGATAGTGGATGGGGGTAGGGGGGTTCACAGTATGAGGGATATAAATGATGAACGTCTAAGTATTACCTTGTTTTGTACACCTGAAACTAATAAATAAATAAATTAAAAAAAATAAAAAAATAAAAAAAATAAAATAAAATGATCTTGCAGACCTCCAAAAAAAAAAAAAAAGAAAAGAAAGGATGTGTGAACTCAGCAGGTGGGCGGGCTGACAAGTGAGGGGGAGGCCACTTAAGGCCTGGCCAGTCCTGACCTCAGGAAATGAGCTCAACCTTCATCAAGACAAACCTTTCTTCCCAGGGGCCCGGTCCTGCCACGTTCTCCAGGAGCACCTGGGGTCCCTCCACTTCCCTGGAGCGGGAGGAGAGGAGGGTCAGTGCAACGCTCACCCTCCAAGCCTGTGTCTGCGTCCCACCGCTCCCCCATCCCCCGGAGGTCAGAGCCACACTCAGCACCAAGCACGGTGTGGCAGACCCATATGCAAACACGCACATGCAAACACGCGTGGACATGGCTTGTGCAAATCCAAAATATGAGTGTGATCGTTCTGGCCAGTTTTCACACATTGTGGGTTTCAATGTACATGGCTTTGTCCTTCTCGTGCCCCACACCTCCACAGTGACATGTGACTGGACAAATGTGGAAACCTGTGTGCACTTTTCCTGAGTGAGTGGCTGAACCAGCGTCCCGCCGTGCAAGACAGCACCCAGAGCGCGGGCACAGCCCTAATGAATGGCAAAACTAGACGAGACAGCTTTCTGTGATTGGTAACTACTAAGAGCGTTGGCTCACCCTACTTGGTCTTAAATTCTTGACTAATCAGAGCTGAAATAAATGTTGACCAAAAAAAAAAAAAAAGCTTTAAAAATAGATATTTAGGGCCAGCCTGGTGGCTCAGGCTGTTAGAGCTCCATGCTCCTAACTCCAAAGGCTGCTAGTTCGATTCCCACAAGGTTGCTGGTTCAATTCCTCGAGTCCCACAAGGGATGGTGGGCAGCGCCCCCTGCAACTAAGATTGAACACGGCACCTTGAGCTGAGCTGCCGCTGAGCTCCCAGATGGCTCAGTTGGTTGGAGCGCATCCTCTCATCCACAAGGTTGCCGGTTCGACTGCCACAAGGGATGGTGGGCTGCGCCCCCTGCAACTAGCAATGGCAACTGGACCTGGAGCTGAGCTGCGCCCTCCACAACTAAGACTGAAGGACAACAACTTGACTTGGAAAAAAGGCCTGGAAGTCCACACTGTTCCCCAATAAAGTCCTGTTCCCCTTCCCCAATAAAATCTTTAAAAAAAAATAGATATTTATCAGATTTCAAACTGGGGAAGGACTTTCTAAGCAAACAACTCTCACCAAGTTCCTGCCTGCACAACAAAACATGTTTGTGCTGTTAGGTAGTTCATTACCATGTCTTAGTCATTGCTATTTTCTGTAACAAGTGACAGGATGGCTCCCTGAACGTGTGTCATGCAAAAGGCACAGCAGGTACAGAATGCCGGGCACCGATCCCGCCTCGGCTGGAATAGCACGTCTGCTAGTCATCGCTGACAGCCAGGACAGACATGGAAGTTTGCAGTCACACCAGGTTTAAGGGACTTCTGGGTCACACTTGAGGATGGGGAACTCGTACAGAAAAATGCCAAGCCACAGAGCCAATCTCCAGGGGCCAAATATGAAACAGTTTGGCATAATCTGAGCATTTCTGTAGATTTGATTCGATTGTAGGCAGTTCCATCCCATGACCTCTGAGATGAGGCACCTCCTGCTTTCACCAACCACCCAGCTGGTCCACGTACAGAAGGGGCACCACTGGCCCTAGAAGTCCCTGGAGCACCAAGAGAAAGGGCTCTTCCTTCCGCAGGTAAACTAGCCCATCTCTGCAAGGACTGACCCAGGGTCAGTGCTGCCAAAGACTCGGCTACGGGGACGGTCTGTCCTCAGTCTGCTCGGAGCCATGCCACCCACTGAGCTAAACAGGGTGGGACCCACAGCAACTCACCCGAGGCCCCGGGATGCCTTGCTCACCAATCAGGCCTGGAGGGCCGGTGGGACCAGGTGGGCCCTGCAGAAGTAAAAGGCCGGTGTAAGTGCTGCGTCCAGGCAGCACTCCATGGAAGCTCGGGTGGCATCTGCATTTCCACAGAGCCCAGAGCCTCGCTTCTGCTGGCCACCCTGCTATCTCAGCAGTTCGAGCAGCAGCCCCAGCCAAGAATGCGAGTGGGGAAGTTAGTTTAGAAAAATGCAAGGAACAAGTGTGCAACCAAAAGCTTTACAGAAAGCTCACAGCGGCGCCAGTCCCAGTCTCTGAAAGGGAGACTAGCCCAAGTGTCCATCAGCCGACGAATCGATAAATAAACCGTGGTCCATCCATCCAGTGGGACATGACTCAGTCACAGAAAGGAACAAAGTACTGACACACATTTCAACATGGTGGACCTCAAAAATACGATGTGAGTGAAAGAAGCCAGACACAAAAGGCCACCTAGTAAATGACTCCATTTATATGAAATGTCCAAGGAGGCAAATCCACAAAGGCCCAAAGGAAATTCGTGCTGCCAGTTGCTGGGCAGAGGGAAGGTGAGCACTGACTGCTTCACGGGCACAGAGTCCTTCGGGTGATGAAATGTTTTGAAACTAGAGACAGGAGACGGTCGTACAACCTTGTACATGTGCTCACGTCACTGAGTTGTTCATTTTACGATGATTCATTTTGTGCTCAGTTTTGTGAAATTGACTGTCACCTCAATTTAAGGAAAACACTAGAGCATCTGAGGAAACGTCACAAGGCATGCAGTCACTCGGGTTGGGGAGGATACTGACCTGCGCACCTCGGGTCCCCTGCTCTCCCACGGAGCCCGGCTGGCCAACACCACCCTTGTTGCCCTTTGAAAGGAGAGAGAAGATGCAGGGAGGAGTCAGGATGGTTTATACCAATGTCAGCTCTCTGTTCCACCATCGTGTGTGGACGAGGGGACAGGGCAACAATCCCTGCTCTACCTGGGGGTTGGAAGCCATCGACCCGATAACTCCAGGGTAAGGCATTTACGAAGTGGAGCCAGAATTGCATTCTTACCATTGGTTCTCACTCTTGCCCCACCTTTTCTTCAAGAGGACTTTGTGAAATAGGATTTTTTTTTTAGACCCAAACCTGTCTTGCCCAGGTGAGAAGACTGACACACCTAGACGTTGTCACTTTCTAACGACCAGATAAGTGAACACATGATAGAGGAGAAATGGCCGGGGCACTGCCTCCTCCATCTGTTTCCCTTATTTGCACCCCCAGCTCCCGTTAATCATTTTCACAAGTCTTTTAGAAGAGGCTAACGTTAAGGGAACGGGACAAAAGGTGCCATAAGCCTCGCTTGCAGAGGAGAGACTATTTTAACTATGGGCGGGGTGGCCTCTGTGCCCTTTAAGGACAGTCTCCTGAGAGCACACGGTGACTTACATTACGGTGACAGAGAAAAGGTGCCAGCTCAGAGGCTCACCTTAGCTCCCACTGGTCCCCTGCGTCCAAAGCCGCCCTGTGGAAGAAGTCACACAAACAGTGAGGGGACACGGGGGATGGAGCCTGGGGGCTTTGTGTGACAGCCCACACGTTCCTCTGGCAGCCGCTGTGTGCCAGACCCTGTGCCCAGTCAGCCCCGAGGAAACACATAAAAAGACACCCTGCTTCCTGCCCTCATCTCAGGAAAGCTTTGCTTCCACGCTACCGTTAGTCACCCAAACGGAAGTTTTGAGAATTACTGCAGACCTGCCAAGCAAAATAATGACTCGTTCTGGCTGCACAATCTCAGCCAATTTCAAATATGGAATGTGAAATGGGAATGTCAAGCTGTCTGCTTTTCTACCATTTTCCTAACAGTAGGGAGAGGTAATGAAATGCGTTCATTATAATGGAAGGGAGTCCCAACCTCTCCAATCCTCCTGGCCAAATATAACACATCCTCAGTGAACAGAATGCAAGTGCACACACATGAACCTGAAAAGCCCAGCAGTGCTTAGTTTGGGCTCGTGACTTGGCCACACTTTCCTCCAGGCTCCAGAGGTAACCCTTAGTCCAAATAAATGAGGGCTCACTGCATCAGCGACCTAGTCATTCCCACGCTGTGATCGCTTCCTCTTGAGTGGGAAAGGTTGGGATGGGAACCCGGGAACACCCTGGGTATGTCTCTGCAAGGTTCCCAACCTGCAGTATTCTGGTATTCTGGAGAGTGTAACTAGCAGCTGGTTCCAGGGCTCGGCCCACTTCTGCATAAACCCAAGAACCACATCCTCCACTCCCAGTGGACCAGCCCCATGGCAATCATTTGCCATTACTCACTGTAGTGGCAGCTTCTTGAATGGAAGACTTTGGCTTCCTTCCATGGGCAAGTGAGGGAGGGGTGGGACCTGGTGGCTCCTCCACAGAGTAACAAGCTGGCTGGCCCCTTCCAAAGGGGACAGCCTCGAGTATGACAAGAGGCCATCAGCTCAATGATTCATCGCTCAGGCCAGAGGCAGCCTGACGTGAGGAGTGGGGTAGCCCAGTGGAAGGACACATCTCATCTGGGCGCAAGCCTGTCACAGCAAGGTCCTAGGGAAGGGGTAGAGGGCCATAGCGCCAGGCCTCACCCTGCTACGAAGGGAAGAACTGAGTCTACAAGGGCCTACAAGGGACTGCATCGAATTCAAACCCAAATTTCCACCTTGTGCATAGAATTAAAATGAATTGTATGCAAAATTATATTGTAAGTCATTTCCTGAAAACGAGTTTTGCCTCTGCTCACAAACTGAGTGGTAGAGTACATTATAACAATTGAGTCCTTCCTCACTGCTTTGTTATCACATAGCTCGGCAGCATTATTCGAAAATAATACTCAAGACTTGAAAGATAGCCTTTTCAAATATTAAGTCTTCTTCCTAATTTTAAAGGTAAAAATATGCCCACAGCATCCCATGATTAAGGATGAGAGTCGTTTCTTATAAAAGCACTCACGCCAGCACACCCCCTCCCACCATCCAGCTGCTGATCCCTGGACAAGTCTGTCACTGCCCCTGGGGAAATGCCAGAGGGTGCCCTGTTCTTGGCTGCACAGCCCCAGCCAGTTTCTGAGCCGAGACCTGCCGTGCGCACGCACCAGCTTCCGGAACTGCCCCTGAGGATTTACAAATCCCAGACTACTTCTCCCCATGCTGGGACCATTTACCAGCTTCAGGTCTCAGCTCTGAGTGCCTCTGGGCCCTGAAGGCTTTCAAACAACTTCCTAAGAGATCATTTCTATTGCTTTGGCTTTACAACTCTTCATCAAGACTCCAACATTAGGCATCCTAGACTCAAAAAATGAGCTATTCTGCAATTGACATTCCTTGAAATGGCAGTGGCAAGATGCAGTTCCCCGGAAAATGGAAACCTGATTTCATTACTTGTGTTACAGCAGCACACAAAAAAATAATAGTTATAAAACCAACAATGAGCATCCAACCCCACCAGCCTTCCTGCCCCTCATTCCCTCACCTCACCCCTCAACTTGGGTTCATGGTTTTGTTTGGATATTTTAAATATTTAGTGGGCTAAAACCTGGCCAAATATTTCAAAGCAGCAAAGATATTACATCACTATGTTTTTGGGGAGGGCAAGGAAGCAGGCCTGGGGGAAGGAAAAAAGAAGCACAGAGCAAATGATACAAAAGCGGTTTCTCTAAGCAGCAGATTTGGGTGACAGTGGTTTCAGAAATTCCCTCGTAAAAAGTTGCTGCATAACTTTGCCCTAGGCGGTGTTTGGCGATTCCGGTGGCACTTACTAATATCACAGCAGAGCCCCCCAAAGCCCCCAAAGAGTCACTCACATCCTTCCCGGGTTCTCCAGGACTTCCAGACACCCCATCTCTCCCAGGGAGACCCTGGTGTGGGAAAGAAAATTGACATGAGAGTCTCCTCTGCAGAGAAGACTGTCTAACGCGGCGACATTGCACAAGACGCTACAGGAAGAGGGATGGATACGCATGGGGAGGCCGGACACTTGTGGGGGGCAGCAGACGAGCTGCATTCCCCCCTCCACAGCCTTGGGCTTGACAAGCACTGTCCGTGAATAGGTAAGGGGCACCAGTTCTGCAGAGAAGAAACCCCTCCTGGAAGGGTTGCTTCTGCTCCCCAGCGGGGTCATCCTTCATGGGGACACACCATCGGCTTTAGAGGGGTGGAGCCATCTGCACCTGACCTCTTATGTCCACAGCCCTGATGGTCACTGCTTCTACGGCCTCTGTGGCCGGAAACAAGCCAGCGTGAGCTTGGTCTCTGGCCCTCAGCACAGCGTGTGTAGAAACGGGGAGTGTCATACCATGGGCCCAATGTCTCCCGTTTCTCCTTTGGGTCCTCTCTGCTGGCTGTCCCGTCCCGACTCACCCTGAAAACAACACAGGTCAGGAATGTGAGCCACATGTGCAAGAAAAGGACACTTGAAATTGGCTTTAGCAAAAGAGAAGCATTTGCAGTTTTTCTTATCCATAGCTCTATAAAACCTGTAAGCAAATGACCGTCCCTGGGCCAGCCTCCTGTCCTCCAGGCCAGGACAAGGCAAGAGGGAGCCTGGGGCACCGTCCTCCCTGGGGAGGAAGAACCATCGCCCCCCTGTTTGGGGCTAAGAATGTTTGGCCAACCTCATGGTCCAGTCCAGTCAGAGTGGGATGGGTTTTGGCTGAAGAGCCCTGCATTCATATCCTCACTAATATTTTTCTGACCACCCAATCCATCTGGATTAAAGTTCCTGAGACCACATGTTTGGGAAATCTCTCTGATCTTTGTATGACAGGCTTTGCAAACACTTACGATCTTTGCAGTGTATCTTAGCTGCTAGAGAGCAAACTTATCTCCATCAACCCCAAAATTGTAGGAAAAGGACAAACCACATCTTTTATCAACATGTTTTAAAGCAATTTCAAAGGTAAAAGTCTTCCTTTCAGGCCTCTTCTCCCACAATCCTCTTCCCCAGGTCTCAAGTTGTCAATGAGGAATCTTCCTTACCGGGTCACCTCTAATTCCAACGTCTCCTCTTTCTCCTTTGACTCCTTTAGGTCCTTTATCACCCTAAATAAAAAGCACAAGCAGAGACTCAAAATGAAATAGGATTTCAAATTTTTATTTCACCCTTAAAATCACATTCTTTAGTTCATAAATTTTATATAGACCAATGGTAACCAGTTATTTACTCGTTTGCCATGAAGGTAAAATTACTTCCAAATATTTCTGATTTGGTCAGGTAATCCACAAATCCTTACTGGAGACTCACTCTGTGCAGACACTGAGATTTCTTTATGAAATCTCTGCCCTATGAAACAAACTCAGTCCCTGCCCTATGAGACATAGTCTCCAATCAAGACAATATAATGAAATGTGTCACAGCTGCCGGGGACACAGGGGACGAGGTCAGGGAAAGCTGCTTGGAGGAAGTGGTCTTAACATACACGAGTAAAAGAAACAGTCCCCGAATGAAATGTTTATAGTGTTTTCACAACAGCGACACTATGGAAATACACCTACCCTTCTCCCGGGACTCCCTTTCTCTCCAGAAGAACCAGGCAATCCTTTGTCTCCCTGCCAAAGACAATGATAAAATGTCATTCCTGGCACTTCTACCACAGACTGAGGTATTAGTCACTGGAATCTTCAGGACCAAAGAGCAGCTTGAGAGCATGAAATCACTTACATCTTCACCGTCGAGGCCATCCAGCCCAATCTCCCCTAATTCACCCTGTCAGGGGACAAGACACATGGGTGAGTGTGGAAACCATCCTAGCCAAGGAGAAATGAGAGCTACTGGGCAAGCTCTCAATATAAGAACAAAAACAAGTTTGAGTACCTTCTCTCCTGGGAACCCGCGAGAACCCTAGAAGGTGAGAGAAAGAGGAGACGTTACCTCCTTCCTGGAAGCTAGTCCCTCAGCCACAGAACAGGGCTCGCCCACCCCCACACCCCACAGCCCCACCCCACTCGAAGGCCACAGCATCTGACAGTTAACATTAGAGGTTTATCTGTTTGCGTTGCCCTCTCACTATCACGTGGGAGATGATAAAGCTCATTTGCCTGGAACCTCAGCACTAGTGTGGCCTTGGCTCCCTGGGTAGGAGGGGTGGGCCCTGAAAGCCAGGGACAGGGGCTTCAGTCCCTGTCCCTTTGTAACTTCGCAGTGTAATGGCCCTTCCTTTCAGCACCTGCTTTCAAACTTTAGCAAATTCAGGAAAAAGTTCACCAGCCCTCGAATCCAAGTATCTCACACAAAGAACCTTCCAGCACATTCAGTCCTCTCTCTCGCCTTCCCCCTCCGCCCCTACCCCCCGCTTTCCCTGGCTCCTCTCGGGTCCAGGGGCTGAAGCCATGGGCAGCGGCCTTCTCTCTGCCCTGGCTCACGCCCTGTCTGTCCTAGTGAATGTTTCCTGGCAGCTTCGTGTTTCCATAGGAAACTATTTCTCCATCCTCAGGCTCCCTTCCCAGTGCGACCTGTGCTCCGGAAGCTGCCAGCCTGCAAGCTGCCTTCCCACCAGAGGCCATGGGCTACTGGACCCTGAGAGCAGAGAAGCCCCAGCCTAGGAGGCACTTAGAGAAGGTGCCCCACTTCTGCTCGTGCCACTGACCACCTGTCCCCGCCGGGCGGGATGCTGTGGTCCCCTCTCCACATTGTACCTTTACTCCTCTCTGGCCAGGGCAGCCCTGGAAACCTTGAGTGCCATTCACGCCAGGCGGACCCCGTTCACCCTGTCAGGAGAGACAAAAGTAAGTTGGAGCCATCTGTCATTGGGTCTCCACTGAGTGTGCGTCACTGGAAGGCGTGTGTGAGAAAGCACATTTTACTAGCGGGAATGCTGACTGAGCCGGGGAGCGCCTCCAGCATTCCTGCCCCCCAGACCCAGTCCACAGCACCCTGAAGGGAATGGGGTCTGAGGGTCTGCAGAGCAGAGGGGCATCCTAGGGGATGAGGGGAGTGGGTCTCTGGGCACCGGGTCTGGGTGGGAGCTGGGCCCCCATGGAGCAGCCACGGGCCGACTGCTCTGCTGCATGGCCCCTGGTTCCCAGCCCTGATGCAGCACGTGACCAGCCCTCACATGCAGACCTACCAGCTGGGAGCCTGCACCCTCACCTGCTCCCCATGGGGCCCTATAACCCCATCCCAGGGCCGTGCCTCCTTCTAGTGTCTCAAAGCCTCTCGGACCACTTCTGCCCAAGTACAGCTTCCTGAAGGCTCTATCCAACCCCAAATGGGCCCCAGGTTTACTAACCACCCAAACCACCAAACCTTCCCTGGGAGACACCCTCCCCTTACAGGGCATAACCCTGATTGCAGCCTGATTCGGTCCCCTGCACCACGCTCCGGCTCGCTGCCATCTCTGCTTGGGTTCTGGTCTTAGAGGACACTGAATATGCCATCAGTCTCAGAAGCCACTTCCTTCCTCCCTCTGACACGGAAGAGAGCCCTGCACTCTGTAACCACACTAGCCTGCTCACGTCCCCAGACTGTCTCCCGTTAAGCACAAACATGAATAAAGGCATTAAGGAAGTTAAAAGTGATGTTTTTCCCAGTGGGAAAGTCATTGGACTGTTCACTGGACTGGAAACTGAATAGATTTTGGACTCCACAATTCAATCCTAGCACATGAGAAACAAAGAGAAAATAAAAATGTAAGGAATAAAACAATGCCACTTACGGGTCCACCCTCGTCACCAGGATAACCTCGGTAGCCATCTTCTCCAGAGATGCCCTACAACAAAGTAAATCCACTCCTGGATTAAATCCGTAGGTTTGGGGTGGGGTTTTCTATTTAAGCATCTTCCCAACCCCCCTCCCTGCCTCCATGTGGTATAGTGGTGCGAAGATTTAGCAAGAAGCTGGGTGTTCTTTGAACTTAACGGTTCTCCACTCACAAGTTCAGTGCCATTATCCTTTGTTTCAGGCTCTTTAGGGCTCCTGGTCTACCAGGAAACCCTGTAACTCAGAGGCAGTGCTAAGAGTCCCTGCTAACCATGCGCAGGGAGACTGCCGGCCAGTGATACCCGCTGGTTTTAACGTTCTTTCATAAAGTGAAGAACCAGTGTGTTCAGGAAGAGTCCCTCTCTCCGTGAATAGGGAGAAGGGAACCGGTATTTGCTCCTCAGATCTGCCACCTGAGAGTACCCCTTCTCCTCCTCTCTCCATCTCCATGCAGTGACAGTAGAGACATCACCCAGCCAAGGTAATAATGGACTCCTGAAACCTGGTCTCAGTGTAAGAAAAGGGCAAAGCCACCATACCTTCGGCCCAATGCTGCCGATGGGCCCCCGGTCACCCCTTTCTCCGGAGCATTTGCAGGGCACCCCACAGCAAGCTTTCTCGGCAATGTTGTCCTGTGAACATGAAAAAAAAAAGTTCAAGTCTCAGTAAATGCCTAGAAAAAAAAAAGGCATAAATATGCCATAAAGGTTAAAATCTGAAGTGTGTGGATTCCACAGTGAGAGACGAAAGTCACTAACTGTCATGTGGCGTTCACTCACAGACTGGCTCGGTGGGCGTGGGAAGTCACAAGTGGGACACTGAAGGGCAACCAAAGTAAGATCGATCGATCATATTCGCAATGCCACCTCAAGCTGGGCCTTACTTCTAGAAGCTTCCAACCCAGATGTTCAAATTTCAAATGTTACGCGTAACTTATATAGTTTTAAGCTCCGAAGAGCAAAACCTAACAAGCAAATTGCAGAGGGTCAGGGCAGAAGGTGGTTCCAAAATGGAGGTCCATGTGCCCTTTCTCAGAACCGTGTCAGGGTCATGGGCTACGGCACCAGCCGGCAAGAGGCCTGGGGAGCAGCTGAGGTGGGGGGTGCTCACGAGTGGTCCCTGCCTCTCAGCCGCAATCGCCACAACTCCGGGTCACCAGGGCGTCTCAGAGCCGTCACACCCCTGACTTTCCCTTCCCAGCTCAGCCCTGACCTTACATGGGAAAGCACACACCCAAAATAGGCTTCCTTCTGCTAAACTCATGGGGCCAAATGTGTTTTCTTGCAGCGAGCTTCCTAGAGTTTTCACTCTCTCCCACATCCCAAACATCAACCAAGTTGACATCCTTCCAGCCAGTTTTCAAAAAGCCTACTTCCAGCGGTGCTGGGAAGCAGCGAATGGAAAGGAAGGGTCAAACTCAGTTCACCCCACTGTCCACTGTCACCACCACCAGAGGGTCTCTCAGTTGACAAAGCATCCCCACATTTCCCCAAAGCCCCACCCCACTCCCAAACCTCCTGCTGAGGCTGAACTTATGGGGTTTAGGGAGCCCCAGAGGGCACTTTCATTTGCTGCAAAGGAAACTAGACAAGAAGGCATTAGAAGTGCTTCTCCACCCAGAAATGGTCTTTCTCCCTGGCATAGGCTTGTTTTTGCCCTGTGAGCTTTCTGAGGCTCTGGACACTTCCTGAATGGGAATGGCCAATCGCAGAGTTTTGTCTTCTCAGCAATCTTAGGAATGAAAAGGTCCTCATTAAAGAGGGCAGAGGAAATGCCAAAGCGACAACATCAGCACGCCTAGGGACCCAGTCTCCACAGTGCTGTCTTTCCAACTCTTGGATAGCTCCGTTTCCAGGGCTTACATGGGTTATGGCAGCAAGGCAGGTCCCAAGTGCGTTAAATGGGTTACATTACCCACCAGAGGCCCCTCGCCCATCGCCTGGTGATATAACTGACTCCGTTATATTGAAATGCCCAAAACTGTAGCATCTGAACTGGTGTGTGGGTGCAAACGTAAAACCTCACCAGCTGCTCTACGAGTTCGTAATCCAGGTCCAGCAAGTTCAGTCCCAGCGGCCTGTTGTACGCAAATCCTCGCCCAAACTCCAGCTGCGCGAGCTGCTCCATATTGGCTACGCGTTCGAGGCCCACCAAGATCAGAGCTCGGACACCTACAAGGAGAAGAACATTTCATAACTCACCGAGGCCCTGGAGACATTCAACATCTTTTTCTGCTGACTTTTTTTTTTTTTTAAAGAAAACTTCAGTACAAAATTTGGCCTTTAGCTGAAACATGTTCAATCAAACTTGTCAGCCACTCTCAAGAGTGGAAAGACTGGAACTTTGGACCCTCTGAGCAATTGTCTCAGATATGTCAATAACTAACTGGTTCCTATAAATACAGGAAGTGACACCACGAAGCATATTCATACACAAATTCTCAAACTCTGGTCCTATTCACATAACTCAGGTATGCTGCGAGAACTGAAATATCAAACCTCCAAAATCAGGTAATAGCAATGTCATCTCCACTGCTCATGAAAAACAGGCGAATAAATCGCATGTTCTCATGATCAGTGATGCTTCTGTAAATTCTTCTCAAACCTCTAGTGTTGGCTTCCACTTTTTGGCAGTCATTGCTACCAAATTCCAAAGCAATGGACAACCAAATAGTATAGCTGACAAAGGGCACTGTGGTGTAGCCAGTCGCCTTGAACTTGGAAAGTGTGCTGTTGTTATTTACTTGATATTAAAGTGTATTTTTACTTAGCATTGTGGTATTTCTGAGCTGTGATAACCATACACTACAATATAGCAATATTTTTGCTTCAAAATTAACTCTTACTTTATGTGATGTAGCTAGACGAATCAAACCTTCACGATATTCTCCAAAAGCGTCACACTTTCTAGCTGTCCTACCACATGGTCAGTCTTTCTGACCTGGCAGGGCCTGTGGCAGGACATGGCCTACATGAAACCCTGGATAGCCCCAAGCCCCAGAGGGGCAACAGAGGGCAGGGTGCTAGGTGACCAGTGCTCTTCAGAAGACCCCACCAGCAGAGTCTCTTCTCTCCAGCAGACCAGTGTGCCTGCCTCCCCCAGGTTTATTTCTCATGTTTAGAAAGCCTCAGAACCTACCTTCTTCTCGGAGTGCCTCCGATGCCCTTTGTAAATCAGCCAAATCTCCATCTGCTCCATCAGTAAAATGAATGACCACCTGAAAGCAGATGATGAGTCAAACACCAGCCGAAATTAAAAAGAAACCATCACAGGCTCTTGAAAGGGAGATGAGCCCATTTGAACCCCTCATCTTACAGTTGAGGAAACTGAGAATCAGGCTGAGAAATAAACACCCCATGTCCACAGCTGTTTGATATTATGCAACAAATGAGGCAGAAATGAATGTGTCGGAGTCTGACATCAAAAGACACAGCAGCAAGGAAAATAAAAACAGTTTATCTCACTCTCCTATTTATGTGACATAGTGTCTGGAAGGTGTGTGTGTGTGTGCGTGTATGTGTTATGTGTATGTGTGTGTTATGTGTATGTGTGAGGGTGTGTGTGGTGTGTGAGTATACGTGTTATGTGTATGTGTGAGGGTGTGAGTTTATGTGTGTTATGTGTATGTGTGAGGGTGGCTGTGTATGGTGTGTGAATGGGAATAACTGTGAGTGTGGGTGTGTTATGCGTATGTGTGAGGGTGTGTGTGGTCTGTGTGTGAGTGTTGAGTATGAGTGTGTGCCATGTGTAAGTGTGAGTGTGAGTATGTGTGTCTGTGTATGTGTAATGGACTGAACTGTACCCCTCCAAAACTCATTTGTTGAAGTCCTACCCCCCAGTACCTCAGAATGTGACTGTATTTGGTTGGCAATAGGGATTTTAAAGAGGTGATATGGTGAAATGGGATCATTTGGGGGGAGTCCTAATTCCACATGACTGGTGTCCTTATAAGAAGAGATTAGGACACAGACACACAGAGGGAAAGCTACATGGGGACAGAGGGAGAAGCACCATCTACAAGCCAAGTTGAGAGGCTCAGAAGAATCCAACCCTGCTGACATTTTGATCTGGGAGCACCAGCCTCCAGGACTGAGAACGCACACTTCCGTGGTTTAAGGCCGCTCAGTTTGTATGGCAGCTCCAGTGAACAGGTGTGTGTGTGTGTGTGTGTGTGTGTGTGTGCGCGCGCGCACCTGCATGTGTGTGAGTATGGGTATGCACACACAATAAGCACATATGGGTGTACATACAGAGAGAAAGAGAGAAATGTGTAGCGAGAACAGAACTATTTAACGGGTTGGACTATAAACATGAATTAACCACGAATTCCACTCATTCAAGCTGATTTCCAGGATTTGTTCGAGCTTAAGTAAAACAAGGACGATACTACCTTTCAGGCTCTTATGATGGGTTGAATAAAGGACTCTTACGACGGCACTAGCAGCCCCAAGGACAGGCAGAGCGTTTCCCAAGCCCCAAGCCGCTCCTCCCGACCGGCCAAGCCTGGAAGTTGCACCTGCCCGGCCTCGGGAGCCGCGCTCACCTTCACGCTGTCGGGCGCCGACTGCCTGAACCTGCTCTGATAGACCTTCAGCGCGTCCGCCGTGAGCACATAGGGGTGCTGGCTGCGCATGTTCCGGAACTTCTCCAACAGCTCGGGCTGGTACTCGGAGAAGCCAAAGGCCTCCACGGGGCCCGAGGGCGTGCTGGCCACCACGGACACCCGCACCGTGGGAGTCTGGCCGCCCCCGCAGCTGAGCCGTTGCATCTGGCTGAGTCGATTCAAGATGGCGTCCACCTTGGACTCCAGGCCCTTCTGAGCCACAAACACATTCTGCGTTCTGGAACCATCAAACCCCAGAATCACATCCAGGTTACACGCTGGAAAGGGGAAAAGCAGGCAATGAGCTCTACATCGGGCAAGGAGAGGAGACGAACGCAACGCACAAGCACGGCCCTGGGACCTGGACCAAGACGTCCCCTCAAAGGCAAAACGACACTTTGTATGGATGAGCTTTGAGAAGCAGCCGGGTGTGCCTCTTTCACAGGGAACACGGGTGCTGACCATTAGGCCATTTTACTATGTTCTTTTTATTTTTATTTTTCTCATAATATTAACCAATTTTGGCGTGATGTACAGTGGAAGTGCTTCCCAAGTTTGTGCTTTACATGCACTTCAGGATTCAAATACTCTGATCTCATACAATTAATCTAATAAACCTATGAACAGAAGCAGGAATCACTACTTCTGAATTATTTTGGAGATTAAAGACTTGGGAGAAAAGGTAAGTCTTACAAAGGCACACAAAAAAGACAATCTTCCACTCTTATCCTGGAAGGACATCCGAAAGCAGTGGCTAGGTGACCCCCAAGGTCAAACCCACATGGACATAAGTAAATGCCTGAAGTTACCACAGGCTTAAGGAATCCATAGGCTCGTGCACATCAACAAGACAGGATTGACAATATGTCCATGAAGGGGACTTACCTCTGGAAATATCAGTCACACCCGGACATAAGGTTTCATGCATTGCACCATCCAGAGTTTCCAGAACTTGCTCTTTCAATTCTGACAGCTTCTGGACGTTCCCCACTCGGAACGCCGTCGCACTGTTGGACGCGATCTTCCCAACCTCCACGGAGTCCGTGTTCCCCAAGCCCACCGCGAACACTTTCACACCACTCTGGGTGAGTGCCAGGCTCGCCTCCTGGGCATCTTCCATTGACTTTCCCCCCATGATCACAAACGCAATCTGAGGGACCCTCTGATCCAGGCGGCTGCCAGCCTCTGGCACGAAGTGATTCTGCTGCAGGTGTTCAATCCCAACCTTGGTGTTGGCGTGTCTCCCCCCTTTGTAGACCACTTTGTTGATTGCGCTGATAATCTGCTGCTTGGTGGAAAAGTCCTTCAGGAAGAATTCGTCAGTGGGGTCCGAGTTGTACTGGACCAGCCCGACTTGGATGGAAGCATCCTCTCCATAAACTGTATCCACAATTTCGGACACAAAATGGAGCACTTCCTGGAAACTAGTCTTCTGGAAATTGATGGAACCATCCAACAGGAACACAATATCTGCTTTCCTTGTATCTAAAAATGACCAAAATGAAAATGAGGAGAAATTTGGTTTCCATATCCAGACCATTCATACACAAAATGTAAATTAAATAATTAAAATTAAGACGTTCCTGTAACTTATTCACAGTGAACACCTTAGCTCTGTTCTGTGCCTCTATAGTTTTCAAATTCACAGCCCTCAAAGCATTATGCTAAGAACAAAACGAGAAATGATAAATCATTTAAACAAAAAGAAAAGGAACATGAGAACTCAGGGAAATTGAGTCCCAATCATCCCATGCAAAATGTCATTACACAACAGATTCAACGGTCCAGAACCTCAGGTGTTTTAGAAAACACCACTAAATACTTTCCTTTGGTCAAAAATAAAGGATGGTGTCTGTCAGGAGTCAGGGCAGATGTGCTAGAGGCAGAGCAAGGAAGGTCTGGAAAAAACAGATTGGAAAATGGGAAGTAGATCCCACACGCTTTTGGAGGGGTATCTGCCAGCATGCTGAGAGCTTTTGTGGAACCCTCCTGAAAATGAATGGCATGTGGGGATAATTTCCCAGTTATATCAAGTGGTCAAGACTGGAGTAGAGAAGGGCATGGATTGGCCACCTCCAAAGATGCCATCCTAGACAGACAGCCATCGAGTTTGCTGTTATCCCTCAGTGTACCTTTATAAAACCTGTCAATGGGGCTACAGTTAACCTCATGGAAGCTCATGGATGCCTCCTGGAAGAATCAATGACCACATGTTTTCTGGAATATTGTATCGATAAGTATTATCAATTGCTATGCACAGACTTAATTTCAAGGCTCAATATGCAGGGCACACCACCACCACAAGCCAGGATGGAGGAGTTAAAGAGTTTTATTACAAAGCGAAAGTAAATAAGACAAGACAGAGATTAGGGGAATATATTATCATACCACTAACAAGCAAGGAGGCGATCCATCATACCACCAGGGCCCAGTCAATTAGAGTCACAGAAACAGCACCGGCCCTTCATCAGCACGGGCTGAATATCTTGCCACAGCAGAGGCGGCCCAGGGAACAACCGTACCTGCCTTTGTTCTTCTGGGGTTTTAAGGACTTTACTAACAACAGTGGCAAGGAGCCAATAAGCATACATGTCAGCAACATAAGGAACTGGTCCAGATCTGGCTAGGAGCCGGGGCCAGTCCTTGGTACGAGATTAGATGTGCTGGAGCCTGCGAAGGCCAGGCTCCCCGTCCTGTACTTTCTTGGTCCTTGGGAGGGTAGCCAATCCTCCCAAGGCCAAGCACGTATCCAAGTCACTGGGAAAGCTTATATCCCCAAATGTACCCAGGCAGACCTTGATATATTCTATCCCTTACAGATATGTTTCCTTCTACAATGTCAACTGAACTTTTTTTCTAATATTTATTTTTCTAATATTATCTGCAGTAGCAATCAAGAGGAGAAAATCATTCAAATGAATGCTAATTACATTTTTCAATTGAAAAAAATTGATATCACACTCTTCAGTCATGGGTCCCAAGTTCATACCTGTCCGAGGGGGGGAAGGTGTGACCAGTCCTGGAGGGGCAGGAGTGACCCTAGAGGGTCCAAATGCGTTCAAGATCCTGTCTTCTAGGTTGGGGATATCTCTGAACTCTCGCACCATGAAGACCAGTCTGGGGTCATTGGTGATGGTCTGCAACTCTGTTCTGTCGATGTTTCGGGTTCCAACCCCTAAACTCACAATCCCCGAGGAGCGTATCACCTGTGAAAACCTGGAAACGTCATCCTGGGATTTTCCACCCAGAAACAGAACCAGGTGTTGGGGCACACCATCTTCTATCCGGCTCCCAGCAGACTTGACAAAGAGATTTCTTGCCACAAATTCCAGAGCTTTGCCAGTGTTCAGCGGAGACCCTCCTCGGAACCTCAGGCGATGTATGGCATCGAGCACGGAGGCCTGGGATTTATAAGTCTTCAGGTAGAATTCAGGAAAGGCATCGTTGCTGAACTGCACAACCCCAATTCTCACTTTATTGGGGCCAACACTGAGTCTTCGAACAATCTTCATGATAAAATCTCGAATATGTGCGATGTCGTTAGCTCCCACGCCATCAGAGCTATCAATGAGGAAGACGATGTCTGCAGCGTCACTCTCAACAGCTAGATACAAGGAAAACAGGAGAAAAACGCAATATGTGACTGGTGCTCAACTGGTTTTGTCTCTGCATTTGCTCCTGAACTTTGCATTGTGTTGCACCATAATATGAGTGTTAAAATTATAACCAACTGCACATGTGTTTATCTCTTGGGCTTTTTAAACTTGATTATCAAAAATTGGGCCTTTTTCACCCAAACACTATCCACTTCTTCAATTATCTTAAGTTCTCCAAAACTTTCTGAGTCTACTTGATTTTAATTTTGGCTTTGTGGCCTGGGTTACAATTAATGTTAAAAATGAAAGCAGCATTTAGAAACTAATCCTGGAGACCATAATCTACAGAACTGTGAACTGTTACTACCCGAAGGGACTGAGCTCATCCAAACTAACATCTTTGTTGTACAGAAGGAGAGACACAGCTGAGGCCAAAGGTCTTCTCCTCGCCCACAGCCACCGCTTAGCTACCAATCACCCAGAGAATGCCAACTGTCCCCCAAAGGCCACTACATCTCCCCAGGTGTTTGATTCATAGTATTTCTTTGTGCTCACATGTCTCTAGCATTTATACAAAGTTTTTATTTTCACTATTACTTCTCCTATTTTCTTTACATGAGTCCATTTGTTAACTATAAAATTAATCAAAAAGTCCTGAGAAAGATGAGCCGTGTTTTCCTCTTAGTTAGAATTCTGGGTACTTCTTGGATGTCCTTTTATGAAACTACTCAGAATATGTTGTCACCCAACAAATTCAAACTGTCTTTTGCCTCATAAATCCCTGGGCTACTCAGAGTGATTTTGCTGTGCTGTGCTGATTATTCTGAACTTTGTATTGCATTGCAGGGGGGAAAAAAGAAAAAAAGAAAACTAGCACAGCAAAAACTGAGCAAGTCACAGAATTGAACCCTTTACACTGAGAAAGAAAAGTTGTCTCAGCCAAGCCTTGGGTTCTCCTATAGGACACAAAAGATTTCAGAGAACTTCAGCATTTATCAGAGGAAGCCACACTGTGACCACGATGGATCAAGACAAAAATGAGGTCACGCTGTAATCATGTGAACACTGACCAAAAAAAGACAAAAATAACCAAACACTCCCTATCTTGGCTAATGGGAGTGACCACTGCTTTTTTACCAATTCAAGCTTAAACCATAAGATTTAGTAAGACACCCAATCATAGAATTGCTTCCATTTCCTGACAACACCTGATCCTGGGCAAAGTCCCATTTTCTTAAGCCTTCCCTAGAATCACCTACCACAAGTTCAAATCCTATCAGAAGTCCTTTCTAACACCCTCTTAGTGAGCTATCCCATGATTCACCATCCTGTGCACCCTCCCTCATGCAACAAGCAATAGACACAACTGGTTCAACTATAGGTTTCCCCTGATTTCCATTTAACTCATAGTGCATACCATGGATCTTTGAGCCTGTTATTTTTTTATATTAAATATACTCAGAGAACAACAGCAACAAAACACATTCCATCTTACCTGGAGGATACTGAGTGCTGGACAGGATCCGCTGTATCTGCTCTGAGGTCAGGGTCGTGATGGGGGTCAGCAGTTGCTGCTCCAGGCTGGGCAGCTCCCGGAAGGTGCTCAGAGAGAACACGTACTCAGGGCTCAGGGAAATCTGAACCAGCTCTTTCTGGTCTGTGTGCCTTGCAATAGCCAATGGCGCCACGCCAGACTGCTTGAGCTCTATTGCCGAGTCGCCCACCTCATCCCCAGATTTCCCGGATGAAATGAGGACCAGAAACTGAGGGACACCCTCTTCTATCCGGCTCCCCTGTGGCCTCTTGAAGATGTTCCTCACCACATACTCCAGGGCACGCCCAATGTTGATCTGCCTGCCACCTTTGGGCCGCAGCCGCCTCACCGCATTCTGCACCTCGTCCTTGCTGGAGTGAGCATTCAGCAGGAATTCCACACTGGGGTCCTCACTGAACTGGACGACTGCCACCCGGGTCGTGTCAAAATCCACGTCCAGGGAGTCGACCAGTCTCTCAATGAGGTTGCGGATGTACTGAAACTCAGGGCCAGCACTTTGGGACCCATCGATGAGAAAGACCACATCCTTCTTGTTGCCGACACCTGTGAATCACACAGTAGCATGGGTTTCACCTTCATTGGCACCCAGTTCTTAGCACTAACAAACCACCTCCTGGTTTGTCATGAAATCACCACCTGACAGACAAAGCATCCTAATTCTGACTGTTACCATTAAAAATGCTAGTCCCAGGAGTGAGTCCTGGCCTTTCAGTGATTATAAGTCAGGGAGAAAGGAAGGAACCAGCAAAGCATAAGGAAGAGTAACTCTGAGGGAGGCAGAGACTAGACACACAAGAGCCATGTCCAGAAAAGTGGTGATGGTGTTTTGGGAAGGAGGGGATTCTCAACTGTAACACATGCTGCTCGTAGGTGAAGCAAAATGGCACCTGAGAATTGACCACTGGAGGGGCCTTGACAAGAGCACTTTGTGTAGCATGGTGACAGTGACTGATAGATTGGGTAGTTTGGAGCAGAGTTGTGGAGAGCACTTATAACTTCTAAAAGGAGGCTGAGGCGCTACTAGATGGGGAAGATGGGCATCGAGAGAGTGTTTGAGAGAGAGAAAGCAATGCGTTTGTGTCATGAAGGGAATCATGCTTCCTATGCTCAGAGGAGAACTGATAGTGCAGGAGAGAGAAGAATTGCAGATGACACCCTTGAGTAGGGGACAAAGGACAATGCCCCAGGGGACAGAGATAGTTCACCCCATCACAGGAGGGAAGCTGAGTATTGACACGGATGCCGGAGACGTCGTGTGCTGATGCTTCTGGAAGTTCTTTTCCAACTTACTCCTGTTTCCTCAGTGAAGTGGGAATCCAGATTGCTATCTCAGAGCAAGCTGAGGGAGGAGAGCGGGTAAGAAGCGTGACAGGGAGAAGGGGGAGATAGGAAATCATCACTATGAAGAGTGGGACAGTGAATGGACTAGGAACTGTATTGTTGTAGAAACATACGCTTGTACTTAAAAGAAAGCTGCACATTCATTATGACAGTGGTTCCAAAGTGTGTTCCTCAGGACACTGATAGTTCCAAACATATCGTGAAAAGGCCATTAGAGTCAAACAAGTTTTGGAAATGTTGCATTCCCTTACTGTATTGGACATACACAAAACACATCAATTATTGGGGGGAAAACCTCTCACTTTGTTTATCTCACTGTTTCCCAACTTTATTTGATGATGAGTGTTTAGACCATTCCCTGGACACCTGTGAGACATGTTGCACGCTATCTGGGACACCAGCAAGAAGAAGCTGACACCCCTCAATTGTGCCATGTCAGTCACACTGGCCCTCCTCACCCACCCAAAAGCACCGTATCCTGCAGCTGACTTTTCGCTCACTTGCTTTTGCTCCTCTCTTCCTCTTTCCCCCTCTCCATGCCCTGAGGCTGCAGATGATATTTTGTAGGATGTGAGCTACAAAGAACAAGACACAGCTGCTTTGTTACCACTGTGACCCTCCCCAAGTGGGTGCCCAGGGAGGGTAGGTTCCTGGTGGGTATTTTTGGAAGGGATGAATATATCTCAGCCCCCTTCCTTCTCAGAAGCCAGCCTGCCACCACTTTCCAGTTCATTGAAACCAGGCCTAGAAAAGGGGAACCGGAAAGAGGATATTTACTGAAATATGCTCATAGAGCCACAGGGCCGCCGTGTCACTTAAGACCAAGCAAACTCTGAAGCAATCTCCACACTTTGGCTCTGGAAATACCAATATTTTGGAGACTGTGCTCCAGCTTGACAGAGCACCTGTGGTCAAACTCCCTCCCTGATCATGGAAGGTTGCGGCAGCTTAGAACCAACGGTACTGAACTGGTGGTGTCAATCAGGTGGTCCCACCCTTCACATAGCTATACGAAAGCCTTTATGCAGAGTTCAGGGGTCTACACTATAAGCCATGCATAGTCCCCTCTTTCAGACTTTAATTTGGCCAAAAACATGAATCTTAGCATCTCCCCAAGCCTCTGTCATTTCTGTCCTCCGAAATGAAACACACATGGTTCGTAATTCTTCGAGTAATTCTGGTTTTCACTCTATATGGCAGAGGAAACAAAACTGAGAACACTTTGTAGCCCACAGTCCAAACAAGGAGCCCCAGATGCTCCAAGAAACAATGACCCAAAGAGTCCCCTCCTTACCTGGGCTCGGTGAAGGGTGCAAGACTGACCGCAACCTGCTCACCTCTTCCCGGCTGAGCTGGGTCACTCTCTGCGAGATGTCCTGCTGGATATCCCCCAGCTGCCTGAAGGTGGGGACGGCCACTGCAAAGTCTGGCATGAAGGAGATGGTCTGCATCTCCGTGGCGTCAGCGCTGCCAATGCCGATGCCAATGGGCACTGCCCCGCCCAGCTTCAGGTTCACCGAGGGGCCCCTCACATCATCCCCAGACCTGGCAGCCGTGAGGACGATCAGGAGCTGGGGGACGCCGTCTTCTATCCTGCTTCCGGCAGACTTAGTCAGGACATTCCTCAGGACAAAGTCCAGGGCGGCCCCGGTGTTGGGGGTCGGCCCCCTCAGCAGGGTCAGCCTGTGGATGGCAGCGATCACGCTCTGCTGGTCCATGTACGAATTCAGGTAGAACTCGGGCCTGGTCCGGTCACTGTACTGTACCAGGGCCACACGGACCCGGTCTGGGCCCACGTCCAGGCTCTCCACCACTCTCTGGACAAACTCTTTCAACAGAGGGAAGCCGTTCCTGACACCATCAGAGCCATCCAGCAGAAAAACCACGTCCTTTTCACCTGAAACTGGGAGGAAGACAGCCTGGATGACTCACATGGCACGGAAGAGGGACAATTTCCTCCCGATGCGGGGAGCTGAACAAAGACCCCACAAAGACATCCAATTCAGAATCCCCAGAACTTGACTCTAGGGGTGTCCTTATAAGAAGGACACAAGAGGATCAGAGTTAAAGGAATAAGATATGAGATATGAGGATGGAAACAGAGGTCAGGGAAGAGAGAAGATATAATATGGAGGAAGGGGCCATGAGCCAAGGAATGCAGGCAGCACCGAGAAGCTGAAAAAGGCAAGGACACACGTAATCCACTAGAATCTCCAGGAGGAATGCAGTCTTACCGACACCTTGAGTTTAGCCCAGTGAAAACGGTTTTGGATTTCTGACCTCTAACAATATAAGAATTCATGTTGTTTTGACCCACTCAGTTTGTGGTAATTTGTTACAGCAGCCATAGCAAACGAATACACCAATATATAGAGATACCCTTCCATTGTAGAAGTTTTCAATGCTTGAACAGTATTATTAACTTTCAAAGGTGCACTCAAGAAACAACATTGAGGACCAGAGAGATAAGGATGGCAGAGCCTTCATAATTGTTAGCATTTCATAGATGGGAGGTTTCAAATGATTTTCTACAAGTCACAGTGGATCAATGGGGAAAAATGTAACCCAGAGGTTCAGGTTACAATCCAAACCAACAGTGTAGGGGCCCAATAGTCGATGAAGAAACTCTAGATTCTCAGTTTTTTAATCAAAAGGATTATACATGAAACCGATGACTCTTTTCACTGCATTTTTATCAGCAAATGGAAAGTGGTTAAACACAGAGTCATGGTAATGCAAATGGGCAGCATGGACATTTTCATGCAGTATTTACGGTGGGAATGTGTCTGCCTCTCATCACGCTTTCTTCTTGGTGAATGCGGTGAAGGATACACAGTGTTACCCCCTTAAAACAAGACACTGGGGGGTATGAAGAGGAAATTATTTTAGCTACAATGTAACCAAGTCATATGGCTTTTCTTAGGAATAAAGCAAAAATCATGTTTCTTAAAAGTATTTTTAACCACTAACGAGTCAACATCTTTATAATGTATCTGATTATGAAATACTCTAATGTCCTTAAGAATAATAACCCTGGATCTCCTGTTTTGCCCTACAGAGCAGTTAGAGAGTCAGAGGCAGGAAACAAAAGTCATACATAGATCCTTGATCCTACAGAAACCACCTATTAATTTTCCATCTCCTCTGGAAACCCAAGGAAGGCCTCAATCTGAGGACCTGGGCCCAGCAGCCTACCACCAACTCATGCACTGGAGAACTGGATTGTGGAAGCAACCGGAATTTCTATGCCATACCTGGTGTCGACACCCCATTTTTCACCAGGTTGACAAACTTCACAATCTCTGGTTGGAGGTCTCCAATCTTAGGAAGTGACTCCGCGGTGAGGATAAAGGCAGCGGACGGCGCAATCTGCTCTAATTCGGCACGGTCTGCGTTCTTGGCCTGTAAGACTAAAGGCACTACAGATGTCTCTCTCAGGTTGAGTGCTGGTATGTCCACGCGATCGGAAGACTTTCCCGCCACCAGCAGCACCAGCAACTGAGGCACACCATCCTCAATCCGGCTTCCGGCAGACTCCACAAAAATGTATCTCTGGGCGTAGTCCAGGGCGTAGCCCAGTTTGAGGACTTTGCCAGTTTTGAGCTTCATTCTCTTCACAACGTTCAGGATTTCAGGCTTATTCTGGTGCTGATCAAAACCGGACTCCACCCTCACATCGTTACTGTACTGAGCCACAGCGACTCGGGTCCCATCTGGCTTCACATCAAGCTCGTCTATAACCTTGTAGAGAAAGTCACGGACGGCAGTGAACTGGCCCAGGAGGTTGGCTGAGCCATCAAAGAGGAAGAGAATGTCTCGCTTGCTTTCTACAAAAAAAAAAAAATACAACACCCACAGTTAGGACACAATGAGGGGCAAGAATATCACAGGCACCAAACTGATGAGAGCCCAGCACCACCAGCATTCGGTAATGGGAGTCCATGCAATTCATCTGATAATCACTGTACCAGCAAGGGAAGACCAACCCACACCCATTGTCATCCGAGTGTCCATTTCAAAGCAGTGCTTATTTGCAAAGCACTAGAATAGCTAGATGGGTCTACCCATCATGCTTCTTCAACAAAGCAAGAGAGTGAAAAGCCCAGAGGGTTCCATTCTTGCACCAGGTGACAATCACTCTAGGAAAACAGACAGTGTTTTCAAATTATCATAAATTAAACTACTGAACATGTGGTCTTTATTGTCCCTTTGCTTAAAAATTGACCTGTCTCTAGTGACAAAGGCTAATATGGGTTAATCACCCACAGATAACTGAGTTGATGTATATCTGCTCTAACTGGATTCTCTTTTCATTACGTTTGAGGTTATGGATTAGGCCCCAGAAGAGCACCCATCACCACTTGCAGGTCAGGCTCTCTGTCAGTGCTTTCTAATCTGCTGTAATTAGACAACAGAAAAAGGATGACAGCCCATCGGAGACTACCACGTGTCATATGAACATGATTTTCAGTGCAAACGCTTCTTAGGATTAGTTTGATTCGCTTTCGGTTGTCTCAGTCCGGCCTCCCATCTGTGATGTCAGCAAGCTGGTAGATTGAATGCGTGCATAGCTAACCACCATATTAACCTGCAGAAATAATTCTAATGCAGACTTCCTTTGGAAATCATTTTACCATCACATACAGATACAGCCTTTGTTGGGTATATAACAAATAATTTTGTAGATACAGCAGATTTTGAACGTAAAAAATATCATATAATGGAAATAACGGCAATTTTTAAATGATCCTAATACATACTCATGTATGAAAGGGAACCCATCTCCCTCTCACTCTCTCACTTCCACCTGGAGTTGCACACCAGCATCTTCACAGGCATTGGAGCAAAAAGCAAACAAAAAAAATGAGAAGAAGAAGCAGTTTCTGAAAAAAGGGTGGGATAGGATGCAAGGAACGTAAGCTGGATTTTCTCCACTTGCTTCCTTTTACAAACACTCTTTAGAGAGGGAATCTGAACTTGCTGGTACAGTGACTCAAACCCCCTTCAAAATACTTCAACCCCAGGGAGCCAATCGTCTGTCTAAGGTCCACCAAGCTCTGGAGTCCTGATCGGGCCGCCTGCGGGCCAGCGAGGAGCCAGTAGAACGAGCCCCGCGCAGGCAGGCGCAGGCGCAGGCAGGTGGGGAGCGTTACCTGGCTGGGAGAGCGGCACTTCCTCCACACCTCCACTAACATATGTGGTTAAGGGCTGAAGCAGCTGCTGAGGCAGAGCCGGCAGGGAGCTGAAATCATCCATGAGGTACACCAGGCTCGGGTTAAAAGCAATGTGCTCGAGCTCGGCCTTATCCGCCTGGTTGGCGCCTACACAAAAAGTCAGGACGCCCTCGCGGGCCAGCGCGTTGGCCGCCTGCAAATAGGAGTCCTCAGACTGCCCGGCCGTGAGCAGGAGCAGGAGCTGCGGGACGCGGTCACGGGTCCTGCTGCCGCCGGCTTCGGTGAAGTGGTGTGCATGCACATAGCTTAGGGCGGCGCCGGTGTTCAGGCCTGACCCTCCCTGCAGCCGCAGCTGCCTCAGGTGCGCAAGCACGTCTGACTTGGACTGGTATGTGTTTAGGGAGAACTCCGTCACCGGAGTGTCACTAAATTGCACTACACCAACACGGATACTGTCACTTCCAACATCAAGGCTGTTAACTATGGCCATTACAAAGTCCCGCACATAAGGGAAATTGGTCTTTCCAACGTTGAACGATCCATCCAAAAGAAAGATGATATCTCTTTTGTTTACGTGAACTGCAGTGAAGCACAGAAAACAAGGTGAGACATACACACCCGCGGAGGGTGTCGTCATGTGTGCCTGTAACACGTGCACACATGCCAACACGCAGGACACAGAGCAGGACATCAGTGAGCAAAGCGCGTCCATCTCGCAAAATATGGCAGAAGGCTGCATATTTCCCTCCAGTGATGGCCGGTGTGTGTGAGGCACACCGAAAGCCAAGGTTACGACACCACCTTAGCTCACACAGAGACACAGTGCCAAAGCTAGAATGTCTGCAACCAACAAAAATGATAGGAATCCTTGCAGCAGAAGGTCCTTTCCTGGAAATTACTTCTACAAGGGTGCCATGCTCTCTGCCTCGCTTGTGTCTAGGACCTCGGTCACAGCCAGCTTTATATGCATGGCCTGTGTCCTCTGGAGTTCACCTCTACACATTTACAGAGAGTTTCACTTGCAGACACATTAGAAGTGTTAGCCCAAGTTAACCTGAGAACATGACTTCCTTATGGCTAAAACAAATTAACAAAATTAGGCTGTTCTCATCTTGAGGTATTCCTAGAACCACCCATTTGTCATTCTCTACTGTCCCCTGTCCTGAGGGGGCAACTCAGCATTGCCAAACAATGATCCAACAGGGTGCCCATGGGAATTCCTCCAGAGTGAGATCACGGGATCATGGAAACGCAGTACAACACAGAGTCAACTTGCTATGGTTGGCTCAGGTCGTGTACATGAAGAATCAAATGTATCATTCTCAGATTAGAGCATTCTCCCCAACACGTTTAGTATGTGCCTTTAGAAACAATTATCTCCCATTTCTCCCCAGGTGCCCACTAAAATGTAAAACCTAACCATTTTACCCTGTGTTCAATCACATTGAACTTTGGCAATCAAAGTGTAGTTTAGAAGCTTTAAGGAAACAAGAGAGGGGGTGGGGGGAGCATGCATTCATGCAGCATGGGTCATGCACCAAACAGTCTTCCACTGGTAAAGTTTATGAGGCAGAAAAGCCTGTTTCCTTGACATTCATCTTCATTACGGATAGCAAGTTGTACCCATTCAAGTCATAAGCTCATAGACCGTTGTAATATTTTTAAAAATAACTTTCCACTGATAATCATAGTACATGAGAGATCTGAAGAACCACTGTTTTTATCTTCACACTCATCCATTCGCTATGCTTTCCCACTGAAAGAACTCCCTTAGAGAGGAGAGGGGGTAACGTTCTATGCTGGTCAGGTTTGGACCATTTGGAAGGATGGCCAGTTCGGGAAAGGAAGAGCCAGGCTACATCTAGGTGGGGGAGGGGGAGGCTGGGCAGCAGTCGTCATTGGAAACAGAACACGGGGACCTGAAGAGGGGGAAGAACTGTGAAGTGAGGAACCTCCTCAGCCAGAAGCTTCCAAGACAGTTGGCTCCGGGTCCCATAGTTTGACTCATACAGTTCTGAGTTTATGACATTTGAAGTCGTACAATTCTTATATGACCTTAAGACATACATCTGTACCAAATGGCGTTTGAAGGCATACAATTCCCAGTTCGGGCTAAATGGAAAGCTGAAATAAATCCCATTTGTTGCTGTCGCTTCCATCATTTAAGAGCTGTCCCCTCACTGAACACAAAGAAAACTTCCTTTCGTTTGTTTTTTTCTCTTTTTTTCTCAAAGGCTGTGCCTGGAGACCACCCAACTGTGTGCCTGACGCCCTCCCCACCTTACCTTCAGTGGTTCCAGAGAGGGTCCTGAGAGGTGCCAGCAAGCTGGGCAGCATACCCTGCAAAGGGGTGGCTAGGAACTCAGCTGGGGTGAACACCAGGGACGAGTCAAACGCCATCTCTTCCAGCTCAGCCTGGTCAGCAGCCTTGCTCCCAATGGCAAAGCACATGATGCCACTTTTCTTCAGCTCCTGCGCTGGCTGGCTGATGTCGTCCAGGGACTTACCGCCTGTAATCAGCACCAAGAGCTTGGGAACCCCCTCAGAGGCCCGGTAGCCAGCCGCACTGGTGAACAGGTTGTTCTGAACATACTCCAAAGCAGAGCCCGTGTACAGGGCTGAGCCTCCCATGGCCTTCATTTTCCGCACGGCGGAAATGACTTCCTTCTTGCTGGGATGGCTGTTGAAATTAAACTCTGGCCTCACGGTGTCTGCATACTGAGCCACCGACACTTGGATAAGATCCTGGCCGATTTCCAGCTTCTGGATGACTTTGACAATGAAGTCACGGATGGCAGCGAAGTTGGGTGCTCCCAGTGCCGATGAGCCATCCACCAGGAAAACTATGTCCCTCTTGTTGACTTCAATGACTGTAGGTAGCAACATTGTGAGGTGAGAACAACAGTCTTACCAGTCACATGCAACTACAACTCTACACAGCTAAATCCACTCAAAGAATGTTCTCATCTGCTGGGACTAAAGGGAAGTCAGGGGAGCCCCTGGGGCATTTGTCATAACACACACACACACACACACACACACACACACACACGCTCACACACACGCACAGGTTACAGCTGCGTCCTTCCCTACGGGATGGCAGGCTGGGCTCCCATTCACCACCACCCACCTCCCGCCTTCAGTACTTTTTACAAAAATTGTTGCACAAAAACAAATTTAGTTTTAGTAGCCACCAGTTTAGCATGCTATCACTTAACAAACCAGGAAGCTCTTTTCTGCCATAAATCTATAGCTTGGGTTTCAGAGCCTAGAATGATGCCATCGCTCAGATGATAAAAGAAGCAATCTGTGTCTGCTCAGTGGCCTGCTTGTGTTGCAAGCTTGACTTCATAAATACCTACTGCCAAGTGCAAAGGCTGAAAGAGCATAAACATCCCCATTCCTTCCGTTCTATTCTCCATGCCTTGATTGTTCAGGCAGCAAAAAACATTACTTGGCATCATGAAACTTATAGAGCCCTGTGTTGTGAAGGTTCTAAGCTGTGTGGTAAGACTGTGCTAAAGACAAACGAGGAAGCAAAAACACCTCGACAAGATCTCTGCCTGGAGGTGACAGAACTTGTCCCCCTGCTGTGTCCACGCCTCAGCAGCCCTCCTGGGTCAGGGGAATGAAACGGATCAGCCCACAACACCCAATCCAACCAACCTGGCAGGGCTTCCAAGACTCACAAGACCATACATGGCTAAAGCTGGGGCAGGAGAGTTTGCAGTTTATTAGGTAGTGGTCTGGATGTGAGGGGCCGCCATCCTTCCACACGGTCAGTGAATTATATGCAACACTTTAATTCACTTGATATTTAACTATATTGACACTGATTGGTCCAAACCTTTCTCTATAGAAGGAATCACATAAATGCATACATAGACACAAAGCACCCAGGGACAGGCACATGGGGATCATCGCTTTGGCATTAAGCTATGGTGTAGACAATGAATGTTAAGTTCTCAACTCTTATGGAGACCTAAAGACAGTCCTACATCACCCCACACAGGGATCTCAGCTCCCAGCTCACTGAGGTACTGGAAGCCACTGAGGGGCGCTGGCTCCCACAGCCTCCCAGCGTCAGCCCTGTCTGCTCCCCCCTTCTCTCCACACTAGGACTCTGATGACCTCCACATGGACTCTCACTACACGTGCGGCCGAAAGACACTGAGTGTCCTGCACCTGCCTTCTCCTTCCCTCCGTATAGACATAGAAAACACGTACATAGCCTTGCTTTGATTACGGGTGCCTTTCCGGCATGCCTGAGTGCACACACTCTCACGCACGGCCTTTCTGTACCACAGAAGCTGACAGCGCCATCATGAGCACAGATTCCTGTACTCAGCAAGAGGACAGCTCAGCGCCCACCTTATCTGCTTGGGTGGCAGCCCCTCCCTCCCCCTCCAGGAAGAGATGTCCTCCTTCCTGATGTGAGATGCCAACCCTAACAGAGCCATCTTCTCTCTTTCACAGGCTTCTGCTGGGATGCGGTTTGCAATCCCCATGATGGGAGGTGAATCTGAGGTCCTGCGGACCAGTCGGCTTCAGCCCTCACCTCCCTGGGGACTGACCCCAGCATGTCACCCAAGATGCCAGCTCCCCTGCAGACCTTGCAGCCCAGGACTGGGTGACTGCCCTCACTCTCCCACATACAGTTTCCAAGCAAATTCTCCTCACACATCCAGACCCCCGTCGCGTTTCCTTGGTGCCATCTTCCTCTCCACCATACGCTTGGGATGACTCGAGGCTTCCCCTAGGCCACTCTACTCAGTGACTCGGGGATCCTAACTTCTAATAGAGCATGGCCTCCTGTCCTGCAGCACCTGCTTCCAGGATCACACGTGGCCTGCTTGTCCCCCCGCCTGGCTCTTTCCTCCAGCTCACTCACACTCCACCCTCTTCAGCCACACCAAGGCCCACGTCCATCCACCCTTTCTCCCAGTCGGCCCCTTGCCAACTTCACTTCCCTCTCCACGATCTTGCTGCCAGTTCCCGTGCCCTCCGTCACACACTCCTGCCAAAGCCCCCTTCCTGCTCCTCTCTCTTCCCCATGCACCCCAGGCAGCCGGGTGGACGTTCCTGAAAAAACCATACAAGTGGATGTCCACACTGCTTGCGGGAATCCCAGACCGCACACACCTGCGGTCAAAATAGCACTGCCCTGGCAAGCTATGCTCTCCCATCCTCCACAACGACTTGGCCACATCTGCTCTCTGCTCCAAGCTCCGTCCCCATCACGCCACACAGGGCTCCCAGCTCACTGAGATGCTAGAAGCCACTGAAGAGTGCTGTGGGGCGCTGGCTCCCACAGTCCAGCATCGGCCCTGTCCGCTCCCCCCTTCTCTCCACACCGGGACCCTGATGACATCCATATGGACACAGCAGTGGGTGCTTTTTTCTTCACCCTACGCAGCTTCTCAGCAGTTCAGGGCCCTGGGACCTCTCCCCCCCATCGCTGACTGCCCCTCCTGGCTCCTTTCCAGGCCATTCTTTTCCTCACCCAGCTGCTCAAGTACAGCTCCTGGAGCCCGGTCCCCGGGGCCTGTCTCTCCCCATCCACACCCTAGGTCTCCTCTCACGTCCATGTCAGTACCCACTGCCCATGTGCTCCTAAACTTGACGTGCCCACAATAAAGCTGCAGACACTCGCTCCCTAAATGAGTTGCTTCTCCACTCTTCCACGTACCAAGTGAGCCCCAGCCCCGTCTCCGACAATTCTGAGTGAGCCAGGCTCCTCCATGCTGCAGGCCACCCCACCTGGAACACTGTCCCCTCTGCTCTCTGTCTGTTCATCTCCTTTCTGTCCTGCAGCCTCTCAGACTGGCCTTCTCTAGCCACCTGGCCACACCATCAAACACTCTCTGCCCTCGTTCTTTCCATGACAGCCCCCTTACCTGTCCTCATCTAACTTACCACACTCGAGGAATGTTTTGTTTGGTCATTGGTTTACATTTTTGTTATGTATCTATCTCCCCATTATACTGTAAGAGGCCAGTGTCCCCAATGGTCTCGTCCACCAGCACTGTAGACACAGGCCTTGGCACACAGATTGGCACATACCAGAGAGCCGAGAATCTTTTTTCAATATTCATAAACAAATCACAAAGATTAAAAATGATGTTTGTAAATGAAGCTCACACACTAGTGAGCAAGGGAAAACTGAAATGAGGGACATGTGCTGCCACAAATAAAAAAGAATTTGCAACTTCTCCGGGAACAGAACTAGATCTTCCTCTAGTGTAACTCTTTGTCATAGATTCAAGAAACTGGAGCCCAGAGAAGTTGTGTGGCCTACCCAGGATCACACAGCTGGCTAACATAGGACCCGGGACCAAAGGCCGTCTTTCCTGGCTACAGCTTTGGCATTTCATAGGGGTTTACAAAACCCCTGGAAATTTTCGGTTTCCAAAACTGAGCAAGCCTAGAGAAACCTTTGCAGGTTGTGTTCCAATCAGATGGATGTCTACAAACACCAAGAGAATCTTCAGAATGGGATTTCGTGTCCATTCTAATTTACCCCGCCCAGCAATACGCCTAATGCCATTGGTAATAAGATCTCTGACGGACAGTTGGGACCTCCAGTCACTGTAACCTCGTACAACCAGGTGTGCCTGATGCTTAACTCCCACGGCACCAAGCACATCTGCATTCTTGTTTGAATTTTGCAATATACTTCCCAACTCCCACAGTTGTTACATATATATTTGTTATGTGAATTGATTAGTTTTATGTTTTTCAAATGACTCCAACTGGGTTTTTTGCCCAAGGCCCTCCTTTGAGTGTATGTCATCATGTCTCCACTCAGAAGAACTACCCTAAACTTGACAGGCATAGGGAAAAAGGTTTCCCTAAATATTGTACCACACGGAGTGCTTTGCTACATCTCCCCTTCAGAAGTGCATCTCCCAACAGCCAGCACAAAACCAAAGATTTTCGGCAGACAGTTCTCACGTATCTATGAGCACACTTCCAACATGCAGACTTTTCAAGGTCAATGGCATTATCCTGGAGTAATTTTCTCAGAATCGTAATGAACGCTTAAGGTCCATTTTTAGGATAACTGCATCATAAGTCGATGATACAATGACGTTTGACATCTCAAAGTAACAGGTTCGTAGAATGACAACTTTCTTGACCACTCACGAGCTTTCCACTCACTCATAGATCTTTAGAAACCTCAACCATCACAGACATCACATCCAAGCACTGGCTCACCTCAAAACGACTTGGCTGTGTGTGGTACTTACAGGTTCTCCTGAGGCGATTCATTCTGTAAGGTGCCGGCCTTACATCCACAAAAACCAACACACAAAACACCCCACTCCCACACGGAGGGTGAGAAGAGCATACGTACCTTGTGTGACAATGGTTGGCGGTTGCAAGACAATGCGCCTTTGGGCCACACCAACAATGTACGACAGTAATTGCTCCTGGAGATCCCCAAAGCTATGGAATTCCGGGACAGTAAACACCAAGTTCTCATTGGTAGCTATGTACTGAAGCTCCGCCCTGGGGGCGGCCTGCGTTCCAAGGCCGAAAGAAAACACGCTAGCCTGCTTCAGTGCTACCACCCCGTCGTGGATCTCGTCACTAGAAGGCCCGGCACTTATGAGGACCAGCACCTGGGGAATCCCTTCTTCCACTCGGCTGCCTCCTGCCCGGGTGAAGTGATTCTCCACCACGAAGTCAAGGGCAAGGCCGACATTGGCCAACTCCCCACCAATGAACCCAAGGGCTTTGATTACATCCAGAACCTCAGCCTTGGTGGAGTAGGTGTCCAAGGAGAACATGGTTCTGGGCTCATCACTATACTGGACCACCCCCACTCGGATCTGCTGAGTTCCAATTGAGAGTCTCTCAAGGAGATTTACAAGGAAGTCGCGAATGACTGTGAAATTGACACTTCCGGTGTTGTTTGATCCATCAATAAGGAAAATAATGTCAGCAGAGTCTTGTGCTTTAAAAGAAAGAAATGCAAAAATGTGAAAGCGTTAGAACAAGTGACCACATGCATTGTTCAGTGCTCTGACATGTTTCTTTGGAAACCAATAAGAAACAGGAAATATGGACAAACGCAACACATGTTGATTAAGGAACGTGAAATTCTTTTTTAGTTCTGCATTCTGAATGGATAAGAGGCAACTTCTTAGAAATGATGGTGTAAAATAGGGACATTTAAATCAAATTTTTATTTGTGCCAGTTTTGTAGAGCTCTTATTCACTATTCTGGGTACATACTCTAGATATTTCTAATAAATTTGGAGGGAAATGTAGTTGCATGAAATTGTGCATTATCATACCTATAGAAGAAAATAAAGGAGTACATTAACAAAGGTCCAAAGACGATTTCTAATTTTTAACCATTTCTCTTATTATCCTCACGTAATTGTAAGAATTTTCCTTGTCCAAATCCACAGCGACAAAACAGAATCTCAGATTCAGGGTTTGGTGACTCATCCCCAGTATGTTAAACACTTGATTCCTTGATCAATTATTGTGTCTTCCTTTTTTCTTTAAAAACCAAAATGGCCACATACATGCAACTTTGTGAATTTGAAAGGAAGAATTCAAACTACACTTAAAGTTTTGATTTTATAAATACTCTGACAAATTTGTGGTTTGATTTTCTTTTTCTCACATGATGTTAAGTTTCGTGACACTCAAATGCAGGTCTGGGGTTAGGCTAGATGCTTTGTTAATGTCTTTTTGCTATTGCCTCTGTATTCAATCACGTAATGCAGAACAATGTTAAGCAGAGTGATATGAAACCAGTCATGACATAATTATCCAACTTTGTTTTTTATGACATCCTAAACTGATTCCCTAACGGGACCGTGAGCCTCTAAGAAACCCTTAATCAGAATTAGCTTCCAGGTTATGCAAATGAACATAAAAAAGGCTGACCAAGACCTCTTTTCTCCCCACAATGGCAAATATGAAACTTCCATTCCGTTACTGAGAATTGGGGTTTCACAGAAGCACTGAGCGAGGAATGGCAATCCAAAAATCTATAAACCAGGGTAGGATATTTCACAGTCTCAGCTAGAACATTTAAGTCAGACTGAGTTAATCTACCAAAAAAGCAAAAATATTCTGGTAAATGTTATTTTAATAACTTAAGTGTGTGTTAGAACAGGACGAGATTTTATGGGATCATATACAATATTTATATTCTGAGATGTGAGGAAGCTATATTTGGGGTATAATTATAATATTATATATAAGGCCATTCATTCTGAGCTTCTTCATGACAGTGAACATTTTGTATTTAAAATTATTTTTTCTTTGTGCCAGCAAAATTGCCTTTATGTTCACTATGGAAACAGGATACAAATTTTGTCTCAAACAGTTGAAGAATTTTGCTACAGTGAAATTATGTTCTCACCCTACAATCCCTCTCATTGTGTAAGCTGAGCCAGAAATTGCTAGAATCAGAACGGCTCTTTCTTTCTTTACATACATCCCTGACATCCTTGCAGAGGGAAAGATATTAACTTGGAAATATAAGGTCTAGTGAGGATAATTTTCCACCAGAGTAATTAAGACCTTGTGTTTTTAATAATTGTCACAGAAAAGAATTAAATAAGGCTGGGCATTTGCTAAGAATTCCAAAGCATTTGCCACTCTTTAGCAAAAACATTAGATTCCTGAGGGACGTGTGGGCGGGTGTGGTACCAGCACCGTGAGCTAAGTCACAGGCCGTAGAAATGCTCACGTCTTCACATGACTAGAGGCTCTGCAAATCACACTGCAGAATCCCTCAACATGGCCCAGGCCTCCACCAATGACCCCGAGGGACAAAGGAAGATTTGCCACACACTCTACAGAGCCAGACAACTCAAAGAAAGATTAACAATGATCCCACGACCCATAATAGAAAATATCTTGGATGACATGTTCCCTTTTAATTACATACTTCTTGATTGCAATTTACAAGAGTCCAAATAAGACAAATGAACCCTGAGGGAAAACCCTTGAACGTTTCTCTTCTAAAAGGCTGAAGAGCTGCAGGTCATAGAAAAATGTTGGATAATTTGTCATCACTGAAAAAAACAACCTTGTCCTCTCAGGCACACAATGATGGGACACACAAGGGCATGCTGTGTTATCCAAGAGAGCCGAAGCCTCAAGAAGACGCAAGAGCCAACGGCTGCTGTGTACATACAGCAGGGCACACCAGTCACCAATAAGAGCTCTAAGTGGGATCCGGTCTGTGGAAAATTAACACCGTGAACTGGTCCTTAGCTCATGGGGCACTTTCTTTTTTAAGATAAATTAAGAAGATCACATTTGTATTTCTTATGCAAATACAAAATTGTTGATGGGTTTCATGCATTCTTGAAATCTTCATGTTTTGCAGAGAGAAGAAAACTCCTACGGGAATCCTCACTGATTATAGCACAGTTTACATTTTAGGTCAAAGCTTTTGTGTCTAATATCCATTTATAAAAGGGACTTTAAAAACCAGGATTTTCCAAGACTGATTGCAGCATTTATTTAGAGCAGTGGCAATCATGAACATTGTATACATAAATATATTGATGGGGGAAGTTACCTGGTGGGCAGGTGATGGGAACAAAATGCCCTGACTCATTAGCAGTCTCTGTAATGCCTTCCTGACTCCCTTTCCCCAAGATGATAAGCAGAGAGTTATAAATATTATTTTATTTTTTCTGTGGAACATGCAGTGGGACATGATACTGGAGGAATTACAGAGTGAAGTTAATTAGAAAAGACGACATAAATGGATTAATGGTCCACCCTGGTGCTGCTAGTGGCTTGGACACTAGAAGACAGAGATGCTTTCTTGGTATAAAAACAAAGGTTTTATCATCTGTATAGAAACATATTATGTCGATAGGCTCATTCAGAATTCGTATGGCAATCTAATAGTCTGCTCGCTTACATAACGGCAGACCCATCCACGCTTTTTCCTGAGTTGGACAGCACGTCAATAAAGAAAAGATGTCCCATTTCTCTAAGGATCCCCCCTCACTGCTTTTGACATGGATTAGTTCCTATCAATGTATTCAGAAATGGAGTGATCAGTGAATTATTGATACTGAGAATATCGTAGCAAATGGAATGGGTCCTTACAGGTACCCACTTGTCATTTCCTTGTAACCTGGAGTGTTTGGTTTGGGGGGCTCTTGAGGGTCCCACCTGCATTTCCTGAAATCTGGCAGGATCAACACTGGTGCCATCATACAGAGGTGAAGCATGTCATTTGAAGGAGGAGACATGTTTTAGTGTTAAATATAAATGATCCGGACTGTCACTCACCCCTCACTATTGGAAGCAGACCCACTGGTGGGGGCATTAGCTCTCCCACCCCATCAAAGCTGAAACCATGCGTAACCATCAGGGAAACCATTTTATGCACAACCAAATGAAACACCTTGAGGTTGGTTAGTTCTGAAACCCTTCTCTTAACTAAGCTCTCTGCCTGCCCGAGACAGCTGCTTCCTTTCTCCTGACTTCTAGTCATCTCGCTCCTCGTCCCTTGATTTCGGAATCTCTGTTACAAAGGACTGATGTCTAGTACTGTTTCCCTACAATTCCTCCATTACCCTGATCATCCCGAACGCTCTACCTTTCTCTACACTTCTCCGCCCCACTGGCCTCCCTAGGCCCCTCCCATATGGCTTTTCGGATTGGTTGATTTTATGCCTCAAATCTACAACTCTTCCTTCTTTCTGCTCCATCCAATGTCTTGAATTAACCAGAGACTGACTTTGCAACCTGTCACCTCGCCTCCACCCCGCTATCTCTGCAACCCTCTTGGCGGGAACCATTTTAAAAAGCCCGGGACAAAAGCAGTCCATAAGTCTTGCCCCAGAGATCTTTCTGCTCCATCGTCTGCATGCCTCCTTAGGCCCGTTTGCCCAGTCACTCCTTTTTTTCATTCACAGAATTATCCACATCCTTGTTGCAGCTAAGTACCCTGGAGGGATTCTCCAGGCTTCCTAAAGGATTTCAGTTACACAGGCTCAGCCTGCGTCCACACCACATACCCTGTGGTGACTTTACGTCTAGACAGATGAGGTTCCTGAGCACCAGCCTCTCGGGTCTCCTGCTTCCTCATGCCTGTGGTCCTCCGATGACTGCACCCTAAGCCCGTGAGGGCCATTGTGCGTTCACTTGAAACTCTTCACCCCCACCGTCCGCCCCCCACGCATGCTGGCAGTGTCCCCGTGTTGAGCACGCGGCTGCCTCTGGGGCTGTCCCCTCAGTCTGGCCTCTGGTCGCCCGGCTTTTCTGAAGTCTCCCAGCTCATTCCAGCTTTCATCCGCTTCCCAGCCCAGCCAGGACCCCAGGGCGGGCTAGGTCAGGAATTTACTTGCTACCACTCTGGATTTCCTTGCCAAGATCTTGCCTCTCTATCATTCTCTTTTTGCAAACTCTAAACCTGGGAACTCCTTTTCTTCTAAAAGGGCCTGAGACCTCAGCAGAAAGTCAGGGTGGCCCACTAACCAGAAGACCCAGGATCTCTGCTGACAACGGCCTGTCACTGCGATTCAGCGGTGGTGTCCTGGACACTTTGTGGCCCCCCCACCACAGCCTCCAACTCCCAAACGCCACTGCCTCCTCTCTCTCTGTCATCTTCTCTTACTGAGATGATTGACACCAACTCAAGTGGAACTCGCTCAGCTTTCCCCATCCACCTCAAAATCCTAAACACACAGCCCCTTTCTCTTTCCTTCCCTCCATCTCAGAGGATGTGCCTCTCTCTTTTCTGGAGCTCGCCTCTCCCCTGAGGCCCTTTGCTTCCACCTTAACCCCCTGCCCACTCTCCTAGAAATCTCCGTTATCAATTGTCAATCGGCTTCATGGACTAGTTTCCAGACAAAGTCAGGCCTTCGAACCTGCCCATCCACGATGAGTAAGCTGAGTCATGGGCATCGGTCAAATTGCTGCGGTACAGAATATTTGACATTTTACTTGCCAAATTCTTTCCTTGTCGGTCTTTTAGGCACTCAGCACTAGAGAGAGAGCTAATGGGCCTGACTGGTTAAATGACTTGCCAATTAGTTCTGCACTTACCACTGTGCAATAACACCTCAGTTCCAAGCCCATGCACTGCCAGTTCTCGCAGAGCGGCAGAGACAAAGGCCATTCGAACAGAAGAGTGTCTGTGGGCACAGCCATGGTTGTAGCATAGAGATGAGGGAAGACCAGACCCAGAACCCACACGTAAGGGCCTCCAGCTCTGGCTTTTTCTAACTCCATGTCACTTACCCTCCAGGACTCAATTTCTCCTAAATCGATCTGGACTGGATCATATATCTAAGGTTTCTTACGAGTCTAATTCCATCAATTCTCTGAAATAAATTCCATAGAACGGAAGAGAAGAGCTCTCTATGGTATTCCACTAGACACGAGAGTGGATGCTTCTTTCTCCTTCCACTCAGGCCCTTTTAGACATGGAGCTTTCTTTAAAGGAAACAGGCCTTGTTTTCCCATGACAAATGGAGGGGTTTCCGTTAGAAGCCTGCTTCGCCTCACTGAGGCTTTCTTTTCTATGGATCATACAAGTACCTCTTGTGAGATCATAATGTCTACCAGGTATGGTTTTTCGAGTTAAAACTTGTTTCAAAAACCATCCTCTTGGATGTAAGTGAATGCTCTATTTTAGAAGGAGACTACAGAGAGTATCCAAACCTTTGTTTTTAAACCTGTGAACAGTCATCTCTTCCCTAATCCACCCGCCATCCTTTAGCCATAATGTTGCTTTAATGCCAGCAGTTGCCAAGCTTATCTCCAAAGAACAGCAAGGCAGGCAGCAGCGTGACAGCGTTGCCATTACCTGTGACGTCTTTAAGGGTCTCTGTGTCTCCAGCCCTTTCTAGAGCCACGGATGAGCGCACATAGGACACTAAGTTTCCTACTATGTCAGGAAGTGAGGTAACATTCTCTAGGTTGAAAATATGCATATTGAACGGTTCACTTGCTATTTCTTTTAACGCTCCTTCATTGGCATCCTCAACTCCAATTGCAAACACGTTAACGTCAGCAGACTTAAGTTCCGCTGAGGGCAGAGCAAGGCCGTCGTCCGAGTGTCCATCAGTTAACACTACAATAATCTGAGGGACTCCGTCACTGGCCCGGCTTCCAGCAGCCTTAGTGAGGTGGTTCTGCATTATGTATTCTAATCCTTTTCCAGTCTGATTGCTTTCCCCAATATAAGACATGTTGGAAATATGGGAGAGGACTTCTTGTTTAGTACGATACGTATTTAACAGGAACTCGGTATGTGGGTTGCTGTTGAACTGGACCAGAGCAAAACGGAAATCATTTTCTCCCACAGCTAAAGATTCTATAACATCATATAGAAACTCTCGAACAAGTTGGAAATGTTCCTTCCCAATGCTCCAAGAGGAATCCACTAGAAATATTATATCGGCAGCGGCACCATTTTTGACATCTTTAAAAAAAGACATTGGTTTAGATTTTTCTCCTGTTCAAGCAAAGCCTTCCTAAACTAATTCAGTTTGTGCTATGCTGTTACTAAATAATTCACACCTCACTTGCAATACAGGCAGGTAGGCTGACTTACCTGAGAAGCAGGGACCTGGACATATGGATTCAACAGCTGCTGGTACCCAGTCCCGGCCCAAGTTCTGTGTGCAATGAGTGAGCGCACACCACCCGTGGGCGCGCCCCAGAACAGGAAGCAACACGCTTGGGCTGTCTGGTAACTCAAGCATGATTCTTTGTGGCACTGTGAGCCCCAAAACCCACCTTCTCAGACCCGACGGACAGCCTATGACAGGTGACCAACCATCATTGTTTAAACTCATTCTTCAGTTTGGGGCCTGAAACTGGGCCTTGAAGAGAAGCAACAGTGAAAACTACTACTTTTTACGTTACTAACCTCCAATGCTTTGGGGAATGTCAAGAAAAATAAGTGCAATAAATAAGTCTTCCTTCAGTGAAGAAGACTTGTTTAACTGTAGAGAACACCAAGTCTCATTTTTCTCAGACTTTTCAGCATGAAGAAAGGTCCCGTAACGAGACCTTTCTTCACACTTTTCAGGGCCAGAAAAGCCTTCCTAACTGTTGGGCTTAGGTTACCTCTTTCAGAGATGAATCCCGTTCTCCCTCAGGAGTGGGAGCAGGAGACTTAGGGTGCCGGGCGGTTGGGATGGGCCAGGCTGGCTCCTGGGCTCTACCTACCTCGGGCTGACCCCGTGCCCCAACCAATGCTCCCCTTCCATTGAGGTGGCACTCACCTCCCCACCATCTAAGAATTAGCAGGTCTGACGGGAGGATCCCTAGCAGAGACCCAGCTCTTCCGGCACAAGAGGGGAAGACCCTAATCAATCCTTCTGAGCTCATAATGCATGAAGCATTTCTCAGTTTTCTAAAACTCTGCAAACCAATTCTTAACAAGGTTATCTAGGATTGATTTTTTAAAACAGTTTTAGGAAACTGGTTTTGAAAAGATCGGATGATTCTAGATGGGAAATGTTTCTGTGTCCAGAATTATAGAGAGAGGGTGCTCTTTGTACTTGGTTTTCCAGAAAAATCATGTTTACTCTCAATACTTGTCTTCCCCCGGTTTGATGGGCTCAGAGACCAGCCAGGGCCAGAAATGTGGAAAAGCGGTTCGGATGGTACAGTCTTTGTGACACAAACTTTCTGTTCATACCCAATGTAAAAACAAACGACTTGCAAACCAACTCCAAGATATGAAACCCAAGTACTCGTAAAACTAAGCCATATCCCACTGGATAAAGAGTATCTGAGGACGTCTGTAAATTAGATGAACATTCCATGATAAACAGCTTAGCTAGCCCCTAAAGCTTCTCTAAGCTCTACATCCGCTCATGACCTCATGACCTCAAATCAGAAGACACTGTTTATTTTAATAACGTTCAGAGACGTTTCTGGATCTTACCTGCTTGTTGCTGGGCACAAGTTAACGAAAAGCCTGAGAGAAAAAGACCAAAGATGGCCACTAACGGCAAATGTCGGTGTTTCCTCATTTTGAATTTGTCTGAGCACCAAATGTGAACCTAAAAGAGAAAACAGAGCAGAGGACAATGACCAGTGTTTGACTCTCAGATTGCTAACTAGCGAATTAAGGATTTATCCCGTTTATGAAAAATAGTTTTGACTGAACACATAAATGAGAATCTTTGAATCTCATGATTGTATTATTTTGACCATAGCCAAAAACTGTGCAATTAAACTTTTTTCCTCTCAAATTGGGGCAGGCAGCAATGGCGTATCACTAAACAAATGGCAAAATGGAAATAAGCAGGAGTAAAGGCCGGCTCGGGCACAAAAGCGGCAGGTTTGTGACACCCAGCTTAACTTTGTAAATCACGTGTAACGGGATCCCATAGGAAAGCCTCAGTTCATGGAGAAGGGACTTTGCCCAAATCACAGCACGTGCAAACACAACCACAGCAGCTGGGACCATTTTGAATCATCCCCTTATTCCCTATTCGCATTTAGTACTTTTCCTCCAACAAAAACCACCTGTGTGTCCACCTCCAATCTCAGAATGGAACAAGCTCAGAGCTATTGAATTAGCAACACTGTGAAACCAGACCTGAGGACTGACTACTGAGTTGCATGGTCCCCATACCCACCCACCAGCTGGTGGCTGCAAACAGGACTTCCGGCCAGCTAAGCTCCTGGTCACCGAACCTTTTCCCCGCAAGCTAACAACACCCACTCCCCACGCGAAACCAGAAAGCACCCCACCCATACCAAACCTTGAAGTCCCCTCTTCACCTTCCAAGCCCCAATCCAATGACATCAGCTTGAAAACCTGGGCTTTTCCTTACAACCCTCCAGAGAGCTGGCCAGGTCTTCTCTGTCCAGGCTTATGTCCCCTTGCCAGGACAGCACCTCTTTTCTCTTCCCCGTGGTCCAAGGCTCTGATGGCCCCCAACTTTTTCCTGGGTCATGGCTATGTGACCCTTGCAATCCCATAAAATCCCATGCGTAATTTAATGCTGTCTTGAAATTCCTAATAACTTTTGGACAAGGGCCCCTCATGTTCACTTTGCACTGGGCCCACCAATGATGGAGCTGATGCTGGGTGCAGATGTGTATGTATATCAAGACTGTCCTTACTCTTACCCAGACCAGGAGAGGTTTCCTGGTCAGGGGCTCGGGTAACAACAGTAGAGAGAAAGGGCGCTGGCAACATGAACACGCTATGACATTATCAAACCACTGTTTTTGACGTCATGTTATCAAAAGTTACTAAGCACCTCCTATGTGCCAAGCACTGCTTTTCACCATTTATCTCATTTATTTTCACTCTATCTTTCTAGGTAGATGTCCATCCTCATGCCTATAAAGAAGGCATTGGGGCTCAGAGAGTAACTGGCCCAAGTCACACAACTATTAATGGACACCTCGATATTCAAATGGCACCCACTACTCTCAAGGTCTATAAGAAGAAAAGCATTTATTATACTCTACAACAACTTGTAGAATCAAGTTGAACTTGTCAATCAAGTTCAACAGCTTGAATTTGGAGCTTTTTAGAAATCAAATGAGGAGCCAGTGACAGTGATTGGGTGACTATCAAGGTACTGGGAGTCGGATAAACCTGGGTCTTAATTCCACCACATCCCACCTGGGCAGGTCATTGGACTGCCCGAAGCCCCAGTTTCCTCTTCTGTAACATGGAGAAATACTAATAACACCTCTCTTGCCAGCTTCCTTGGGACCTGTAACAGCTGCTCGTTAAATGCCTGACACAGACTGGATAGTAGGTGAATTCTAACTACCATTCTCTTCCAAGGTAAGTTTTGCCAGCACTTCCCAAAGTATATTCCATGGAACATTCATCCTATGAAATGTTCTAGAAAAAAAAGGAGGGGGTTCCATGAGCAACAGAGTTTGGGAAGCACTAAATAGCCAGCCACCTTCTGGAATAGTTACAATATACACTAACAACAAAAGAGTATCTTTTGTTGTTAACAGCTGGGACAAGGAAAGAAACCTGTTCCACTTTATTTAACCCAGAATTTCCCAAACATGTCTCATAAAATCTTTCTTCAATAATAGCTATTCACATCCAAAGACACAAGTGGCACACATTAGGAGCAGCGGGTACTCATTCCCAGGTCTGGTCTTGCTAAATCCTTGCTGCTCTAAAGCACTAAGCTAGAGGCATCTGCACCTGCCCAGATCTCCTGACCCAGGTCAGGGCTTTGCTGATGTCTGTTCCCTTGGACTCTATTAACTGCAAGAGAGGATCCATGTCCCTTGATGGAGAAGCTCACCACCTCCTAGTGACCAAGTGAGAGGATGGAATGTGGAGATGACCAAAGTATCTCCAAAGAGGCTCTGCGGAGGGGCAGGACCAATCTCATCACCAGCATGAACATCTAGGGTGCTAGTTCATATTATTGGTTATTGTTTCTTGTACTTAGTTTCAGGAAGTACTATATGATATTGGAAATTATATGGTGTAGTGTACAGTTAAGTGGGAAATCCCACTTGATTTAAGAAACTTAACTATTTAATCTAGAGAGATTGGGTTACCATCATAATTTATATTTCATTGTTAGGGTTTGAAGGTTAAAAAGAAGGCCTTGTGAATGACAACACAAAAAGGCATTCGGCTGCAGTGTGAATGAAAATCAAAAACATCTCTCTTGATTTTCAAGTATATGTCAGATCTTCAAATGTAGTTTTTTTCATTTTATAATCCTAAAAGTCCAAACGCTTCTAAATTGCTTTTATATACTCTGCGTAAGGAATGGCTTGACTCTTCCCTGAGAGAGGCAAGGGGAAACAAGAGCAAATCAGGAATGCAAAATGGCTTATGAAATATCATCACTACTGAGAAGCTGAGAACACTTGCAAGACTCCATGAAACCCAGAAGAAGTGAGGACAGAAATGTACCAACAAATTGAATAACCTAGAAAAAGTGGATAAATTTCTAGAAACATACAACCTATCAAGACTGAATCATGAAGAAATAAAAAATCTGAATAAACCTAGAGCTAGTTAGGAGATTATTTCAATAATTTCAATAATCAAAAATCATCTAAGAAAGAAAAATCTAGGGCCAGATGGCTTCACTGGAGAATTTTGCAAACATTTAAAGAAGAATTAACAGCAACACTTCTCAAACTTTTCCAAAAAACTGAAGAGGAGAGAACACTTCAAAACTCTATAAGGCCAAAATCAATAAAAAAGATACTACAAGAAATGAAAGCTAAGGCCAATATCCCTGATGAATATTGATGCAAAAATTCTCCACAAAATACTAGCAAATCAAATTCAGTAACACATAGAAAGGATTATACATGACCAAGCAGCAGTCATTCCTAGAAAGCAATGATGGTTCAACATATGAAATTCAATCAATGTAATATATCACAATAATAGAACGAAGGGGAAAAAAAAAGTTCTTCTCAACTGATGCAGAAATAGCACATTGCAAAATTCAACACCCTTTCATGATAAAAACACTAAGCAAACTAGCAATAGAAGGAAATTACCTTAACATAATAAAAGCCTTATGTGGAAAGCCCACAGCTAACACCATACTCAATGGTGAAAAAAATGAAAGCTTTCCTTCTGAGATCAGGAATAAAGCAAGAATGCCCTCTCTCACCACATCTATTCAACATAGTATTGAATTGTGCAAGAAATATAAGTGGCATCCAAATGAGAAAGGGAGAAGTTAAAATTGTCTCTGTTTGAAGATGACATGATCTTATATGTAGAAAACTCTAAAGATGAAAGAGAGAGAGAGAGAGAGAGAGAGAGAGAGAGAGAGAGAGAAAATAACTGTTAGAACTAATAAACAAATTTAGCAAAGTTTCAGGGTATAAAATCAACATACAAAAATCAGTTGCAATTCTATACTAACTGAACAATCTGAAAAGAAAATCAAGAAAACAGTCTCATTTACAATAGCATTAAAAAAACAACGAAATACTTAGGAATAAACTTAACCAAGTAGGTGACTTGTACACTGAAAACCACTAAACATTGCTGAAAGAAACTAAAAGACACAAACAAATGGAAAGAAATCCTGTGTACATGAATTGGAAGACTTAATATTGGTTAAATGTCCATACTACCCAAGGTAATCTACAGATTCAATGCAATCCCTATCAAAATCCCAATGGCATGTTTTTGTAGAAATTTTTTTTTAATCCTAAAATTCATATGGAACTTGAAAGGACCCAGAAGAACCATAGCAAGTTTCAGACAGAAAAATAAAGCTGGAGGCCTCACATTTCAAAACATATTAAAAAGCCACAGTAATCAAAACAGTATGGTACTGGAATAAAGATAGACATACAGAGCAATGGAATAAAATAGAGATCCCAGAAATAAAACTTCATGTACATGGTCGAATTAACTCCTATAAGGGTGCCAAGGCTACACATGGGGAAAAGATAGTCTCTTCAACAAATTGTGCTGGGAAAACTGCATATCCACATGCAAAAGAATGTAGTTAGACCCTTACCTTGCACAATTGACCAAAACTAACTCAAAATGGATTAAAGATCTAAATGTAAGACCTGAAAGTATAAAACTCTTAGGAGAAAATCTTCATAACATTAAATTTCTTGGATATGACACCAATAGCACGGGCAACAAAAGCAAGAATAGACAAATAGGACTGCATCAAACAAAAACTTCTGTGCAGCGGAAGGAAACAGGACAGTGAAACCCACTGCTTGGCTGGCTGGTGTGCTTTCTCCATTGAGAATGACCTGCCACGCCACAGCCCCAGCATTGCCCCATTCACTCTCTAGAAATCCCTCAAGCCCATGCTCTATCTTGAGAATCTTCTAGACCTTTCCACCCACCCATACCTTCCTTCCCCACACCCTGTTAGACCTATTCCTGAGTTTTTCTTTTGAAAAAAAAAGCAATTGCAGTGTCTGTGATTTGTGTGTGTGTTCTCAACTAATTGAGGGAATACACTTTAGAAAAAGGTAAAACTAAATTGTACACATGCTAGTCTTAATTCTTTCTATTAAAAGTAAACATTGGAATTTTTATTAGTGATAATCACTCTACTAGAAAGCCATTTTATGGGGAAATTACCTGTCCACGTTATTTAAATTTTATTGGGTCCTTTCCAGAAATATAGCCTATCCTTTCCAAAACAACCTGTAACGTTATAATTGGGCAAGAACATTTTTAATATGGAATCCACAGTTTTAAAGGACCTGACAACTTTTCACAAATGTGTGCAGATTATGTGCCTGGGGTTTCCTGGGCATAAGATCCATGCTCGAATGCGATTCGGACGGCATCTATTCCAACTCCCCACTGGAGTTTAACTACCACTGCTTCAATGAAAAGATTTAATGGAAGTCTTCCAGGGGGCCAGTTCAATTGTTTTAAATATGCAGGATGTTAGGCGGTATTCCAAAATAATGCTCTCATCTTTCATAGAGCTTAACAAAATCTAAATTGTATTAGGCTGAAATCTGTAAAGTCTCTCTGAGACATTACTTACTTCAACTATTTTTTTAGGAAAATGAATTTTAAATTAGTTGAAAATCATATGTAAATATTTGTATTTCCAAGATATTAATCTTTAAAAGAGTAACCCCCTAAATGAAGTGCTTCCCACTGGGACACAAAGTAATGAAATAAATATACAGTGCACAGGAATTATCTTTTCCAAAATCTATACAGATATTGAGAGAGGAAGGAAGGGAGGAGGAGAAGCCCTTCCAACTCTGAAAACGAAGAACGGGAGAGACATTTGTAAGCTAATGAGTTATGCAGACTGATGACTAAGAACTCACATGATTTGGTTGAGCTGAATTCCCAGGTGGGAAAACCGCCTTCGGCTCCACACGCTTTTCCTGCCATCATAATTAGGAGCCAGCCATGTGGCTTGAGCGTTCCTAGTCCAGATGTTAAATATTTGTTAATGCTTTTGTTTGCAATTAAATCTATTCTATTGCTTATCATGTCATGGAGTCCCAATTTTTAAAACTGAAGTTCCTGGCAATACACTTGGAGAATCATTTCATTCAGTTTATTAAATGACATCAAACCTCATCTTTCCAAGTGACCACCTGGCTTGCCCATTTCAATAAGGCAGCCAGCCCCCTCATGACCCTCCCCCGCCCCCAGGAAATAGAGACAAGAGAGCGAAAGGAATATTTACTGGGTGCCTATCTCATAGGTGGGATTTTGTGCCTTCCTCCCAATAACTCAATGGCTATTTCCCCCCCATTTTGTAGCTGGGAACCTAAACCAGGTGAGGCAAAGTGATTTGCCCAAGGGCACACAGGTAAAACAAACTAGAACCAGCATCCTCATGAGAGTCTGCATTTCCAAAGCCCAGGGGAAGAACCCCAAGAAACCCTAAGAGGCTGTGCCAGATTTGGTCCAGATCAAGGAAACTCCCCCATGTCTTTGGGGGAAAAAAATAGACTTCTTTGGTGGTGACAAACCACAGATTCTATGTCAACAGAATCCATTTGTCTGTTGCTGTTCCTTCCAGTATGAAAAAAACTGGCTGCTTGAGACCCTTGGGTTGGGTGGGGCGACATGCTGCTTTTGTGTCATAGATTCAATGTCCCAAAGGCAACAGATTCAATAATAGAACTTCAATACATTTTTACTCTTTCTATTTAGCATTGGTAATTCCTTCTTTCTACTCTGCCTCTTTCTAAAAAGGATTGGAGATGCTTTTTTCCTTTTAGCAGCTGTTCATCTTATAAAGGTTGCTTTACACGACACTTCGACTTGAACTTGTATTTAGTCATATTCCAAAGACTTTCCCAAGCTATTTTGTAATTCTGTGACTTTACTTTTCATTCAGTCTACTCAAAAGCTTTTCATTTTCCATGTCTGGAAATCTTTTTAAAGAAGGAGACACACACATGCACACAAGGAAAGAATTTTAAAACAAAGGCTTAAATACATCCAGAGCTCCTATTTTGAAGTCATTTCTTTGGTCTTCTCCAAGTACTCCCTCTGAAAGTCAGGCTGGTTCTCCTATGAAGTTCTAGGACGTCTGTTAACTCCTAACTGTCCCATTTAAAATGGGAGCCGCAGGAATAAAAGACCATGGTGAGAGAACCCTGCCATCCGCTGTGAAATGAGAAGTCACATTTCAGTAAACCCTAGGGGCTCTGAGCTTGCAAGCTGCCTCGTTCTCTCTTTTTCTTGCTCTTCTTCCCTTTCTTGCCTGAATCTTGGGAAAGGAGTTCCCCATTCTTATCCCCAGAGAGGAAGTTAAGAGATTTATTGGGTCCTTCGAACAGGGAAGGAGGAGCGTGGGATTTGATGTATTATTTCCGTTTGAAAGAGCTTTGGGGGAATCCTCAAAAGCAAAAATGATTTGGAACAAGCCTAAGAAAACCTCTTCAAAGAAATACTTCAGAATATTTTTTTTTTTACTGTTTATTTTACAACTCGAATCTCATTTCCATTCTACGAAACCTCAATAGATAAGAAATATCAGCTATACATACATATCTGTAAGCAGTAGTCTATTTGACCCACGCTCTGAACGCTGTTTCTGGGGAAGTAAAATTTTAACTCTTCTGACCCTGTGTGTGCTGCCTCAGCCTCACTGCCACTTACTGGTGTCCTTGTAAGCGGCTGACTGAGTGGCTGACTCGAGATCCGCAGTTCTTCCTGGTAAAATCAAGTGACACAATACCTGTTCGGCAGCTCACGTGTTACAAAAGAGTAAGACAGAAAAGGGGGTGGACATCCCTGGCTAGTAGCCTCCTTCCACGTGAGGTCCTAAGCAAGGACGTGCTGAGCACGTCGGGGTTAGTTTCCTTCCCCCCATGAAGGCAACTTGAAGAACCTCCTGATTAACTGCCCACATATTTGGGAATTTATTTAAAGACATATTCCTAGAGTCCAAGATAATGACCATGAGGCAGAAAGTTCCATCTCTGTTGTAGCTGGAAAAGCCAGCTACCACCATGCAAATGTACAACACATTTTCCCCTCTTAAATCTAAGGCAGCCAGACAAGGCTCTTCCTCCACTTCTACTGCTAATTATAAACATGGGGCAGAGACACATTCGGATTTAACATTAAGGAAGAGGGTGCTTTAGAAATGCTTCAAAAGAAATGGCACGAACACCCACTCCATCCCAGCCCTAGGACACGGGGGCTGTTGGCTCCAGATCAGCCCTCGGCACTCACCCTCCTCCCTTCCTTTCTGGGCCTCGGACTTCGAGGCTACTGGCCTCTCCAAAACCATGGTGTTCCTTTGTAGAATTATTCAAAGTGACTAAAATGTTCTCATATTATGAGGAACAATTAAACATTTGAGTTTGTTTTCCAGTCTGATTCATGATCAAGTAAAAGAGAAAATTATGTAAAGTGGAGACTTTAAAAAATTAAGTCAAAACATCTGATAAAATATCAACTCTGGATGTAGTGTAATAGCCTGGAAAAATTCTATTTCCTCACTGTCTCTATCAGTAATGGCCGGTTAATTCCTCCCAGCCTCGCTTAGGGGTAAAATGAGGCAAATTGCCTGGTGCTCCGACAGGCAGTACTTCTGCAACCACTGTCTTCCATCTGTTACCCTAGGCTCTGACTGGTGATGGGGTTCCCACTGCCCCCACCACAAACAGAGAGCCCCCCAGTGCACTTCGGGGCAATCCATGGGCTCAGCTGAGCTGGCTCTAGCTCTGGGTGCCAGCACTGGGCCACTGAATCAACTGATGAAGATTCCAGAAGAGAAAAACCGGTTTCCTGGAATGGCTTCCCTTGAGACCTGAGTCATCTCCAGCTGCTGTTCAATTTTTAATTTTGAAATTAAATCAACCCATGAGCTCTTCCTTCTAGTAGCCAATTCTCCATGCTCGGGACCCATGAAAATTGCATGTATAGCACGAAATGGGGGGATGGGGGAATAGAAGTATTTCCCATTGTGCTTTCCCTGGCCTCTCCTATCTGGATAATGTTTCTGTGTGTTTCCTGAGCCTTAGCGTTCCAGAGAGCAGCAGGATTACACGATGCTAAATCCAGCCAGACCCCTACAAAAGATTAACAACTTGCCTTTGGGAGAGGGTTTGGCAGAACTTTCCATATTTGTCTTAATTTTCTTCTATTCATATAATTTTTTTGAACAACAATTACCTCTCTGCTAAATAAACTTAAAATATGCTACTCTTTAGAAGACTGGTCAATGGAAGGAAGCGCCTTTCTTCACATGCTGCTCTACAATACACGCTTAGAGACATGTGCTTCCGGGATTCCTGGTCCCAGGGGTTTGCCCATGGGAATACGCTAACATGTGCAGGAGCCCCCAGGAAAGGATGATTTGGCTTCACTGCCTGCTCTGGGACCTGCTCTGGGACCTCAAGCCAGGAATTCACCTCTCTGTGCTACAGTTCTTCATTCAAAATGTCAAGGGTGTGGAGAAAGCATCTACCAAGGAATTTTTTGACAATTCAAATAGTCAAATGGAAATCATATTTGCCAGCCAGAGAGTAGGGCTCATGTCTTAGTCATTTTTGTCCCCTCCCTCAACCCCAAAGCTATCCGCCATGGCGCCCAGTGGCGTATATTAACCACAGAGACCAAGTAGAAGGTGAAGTTTGTTCGCGCGGAGTTGGAATTCTATAACTCAGCACCCTAACAGCGGACATCTCAGAGTAACAATCAGAGGTCAGAGAGTCAGTGATATATTTGTAATTAGCAAATATTTAAAATGGGACATTTATAATTATAGTTTGTGTGAATTTTTAATAATATATTCAAATATTCAAAAGTGGCCCTATTAGAAGAAAATAACAAAGGCAGGTAATTATAAAGTGTGAGTTCCTGGATCAGCTCATCTTAACTTCCCTTCCAGTTCTAAATGTCAAGAATTCTACGTAATACAGCACAGCATGAATATGCAAACTGGCTTTGTTAATTTAAACTTTTTATAGAAGATATTGGTACAACATTTCTTTTAAAAGTTGATTGCTTAATACCCTTGTAACGAAATGATTTCAGAGTACAGAATGCTTCATTTCAAGGAATAATTTCACCTCGATAGACTCCTACCTGCGCATAGAAAAAAATAAAATTCTAAATTTACATCTATTTCAGATATTACAGTCATGATTTTTTTAAATTATGTATTGAAACCATCTCTAGATAGGTCCTGAAGTTACCCACGAGCTCTGTTGCAGTGCCTCCCAACCCACTCCCTGCAGACCGGAAGCCCCACCCTGAGAAACTCCAGCACCACTTGGAGAATTTTCTAGAGCTCGGAGTGATACACCGCCCTCTAGAGGACAGAAAGCCAGACTGCATTTTCAGGAACAGTGCTCTAATTCAAAATTTCATCTCCTTCCCAAAGTAGACCTATGAGATCAGTAGGTATTAAAAGAGAACCAACATAATGAATTTCTGAAGAGAACCCCTCTTTGTAAATCAGGACACTGAGTGTGAGACAGCCATTACCCATGGTTTAGAGGGAACAAGCAGCGTCTTTTCAGTAAAGGAAGGGATTATCTCCCAGAATTTTTACACTGGAAAGAGAGAAACCATATCTAGAGATGGGGGGGATGGAGATAACAGTCCTTGACTACTTCAAAGCTGTCTGAATTAGCAGGGACTTTTTAAGCTTCCCTGCTTTAAAATTTGAAGCATTTGGGGCTTTCGTTTCCTTAGCCAGAGCTACTAATAAAATTTTTTTAAATGTCCGGTTGCTCTCACATCATCCAATATTTCCGAGGCCGTGGTGTGTTTTCACTGCCTGCTTTCCACAGCTAAGACACAGTGAAAAGTTTGCTCCTGTAGGTCACGGAGAAAGCTGCCTGGTACACAATGTCCCACTCAGAATGGGACGTGTCATTCAAGGTCCGATTCTTCTTCAAGATAACAAATCCTCAGGTTCTTCCAAAAAGAACAAATTTTCAAATAAAACTTTTGGCTAAAGTTATTTACATTATACCTGTAAGACAGTCACATGCTACAAAATTCAGGACTTGCCGATGAATTTTAAATCCTAAATGTGGAATTTCACATAAAAGTGGGTGGTGACACAGACTCCTGGTAAGGACCACACTTTATTTGGTTGTCTAAAGACTGAGCAAAGAGACATAAGAAACCTCAATGGCAAAAACTCTCTACAAACTTTCAAAGGGAAAGGAGGGCTGATTTCAAGCTGGCTTTAAGCAGTGCTGTCTGCAGCCTCCTAACTCAAAACTAAGGTCAGATGGGGCTCCTCATTTGAGCCACAAATAGTTCACAGACCATTGATTGAGTAGAGGGGTTTCTTCCTGCTTTATCATCAGTGATGTATTAGGTTCTAAGCTACAAAATTACAAAAAGCACCATGATGACAGAACGAGGTACAGTGAATCCTAAACACGTTAGAAATCAAAGGAAGTGCAGAAAAAAAGACAGTTCCTATTCAGAAAGATGCTTATCGTCTATCAAATATGTCCGTAAGACCCAAGTTTGAACACTCACCATAAACCCCATCACCTGAGGACCACAAGCAGAGTGAGGTGGGGCACACACCCTCGTAAGTGCTGGAAGAGTCAGGGCCAAGGGCTAACATTCTAGAGCCTTCCCCAGCCACCTCCCAGGACGGTGGGGTGGCCACACCCTCCAATTCCCCAGTTTTAAAAAGGCAGGACAGCCACGCTTCACCACCCTGCCATGATATCCTTTCCCAAGGATATCATGGTCCTCCTCTCCGACCAGTGTCCTCTTAATGGTTTTCTCACTGCCATGAGCAGGAAAAAGTAAACCCATGGAAATGAAAAACCCTTGTCTCAGCAAACAAGATAGCAAGACGCTGTCACCATTGTTATATTTTGAATTCCTACAAAAGCCCCTTACTTCCCCAGCCCTACGCAACAAGGAAGCCTGCTCAGGTGATCTGCTCATAGAGCTGATGTCCGTGCCTGCGGGTCAGCTGACCTGTCCAGCACTTCTTTCTCCATTCCTTGGTAGAGCCTTAGGGAGCACAAACCATTTCTCCTATTACTTGTAGTAGACTGAGACAGGAGGATGTTATCTTCTGGGGGAACAAATCAAATAGCACATTCCAAACCCAGAAGTAAATTAGTTCGAGATCCCCCATTGCTAGGCCACCTGCTTTCCTGAAATGGTAAATATTTCACTGCCATCTCAGCCACCTGCTGATCCTGTGTCCTCAGCAAGTAACTTAACACCTCAGAACCCCAACTCTGCATCTTTAAAAGCAAAGAACCACATCTCAGTGGTTGCTGAACAAGAACCTCGTCCATCATTGTTGGCCCAGCACAAAACTCAGAGGTTCTGATCTTGTCCAACAGCCAGCCAGCTCTCGACTTAGTTAGAAACAGAGTACTTGATTTTAAAGCCATTTCCGTTCAGGTGTTTGAAGTATTAAGAAAGGGTTCCCTGAGACACTGGGGGAATCCCAGGCTAAGAATAATCTATCTACGTGAGCTCTGTGCACGCTGGCAATTCACAGGCAGACGTAGCTGTGTGCAGGCCAAGAAGCTGGCTGGCATGGGTCAACACCCCTGCATCTCCCCTGGGTGCAGGACACTCCCCTACACTCAGAGCAGTTTGTTCTTGGGGTCCAGACCAGCCTCTAAACTTGTCCCTTGAGCTGATTTATTTTACACTACATAATACTCCCTTGGGTCCTCCCCAGTCCCCCACCCCTACCTACTTCAACCCCAGTTGATTTCCTAACACAGTAAGCCCTTGAAACAGGTCCCCAAAGCAGGCTGGCAACTATCAGGAAGCACTTTCCATCCTGGGCCAGAGGACTGAGCCCCACCCTCCCTGCCAGGGAACAGGCCTTGGGCCTCCTAGCTTGGCACCCATACCACATCTGGGCAACACAGGCCGGCCTGTGGCCCCAGGAGCCCTGTCTTATCCACTGGGCCGCAGCCCAAACCCCAAACGCCTTCTCCTCCTCTGACCCCTGCAGCCGCTTTAAGCAACCTCAGAAAACAAAGGCTTCAACAGGGACTTCAGGTTCCTGAAAAGATGAAGCCTGATGGTAACGGCTGAGGACCTCGACTTGGCCCAGAGCCGGGCACCAAAGTCCCCAGGGCCCCAGAAGGCGCAGATGTGCTCCACCAGCCCGGGTCCAGGCCAGGTCCTCCTGCGGGGGCAGAAAACCCGCCTGCCACACCTGGGAGATCTCAGGTGGAGTCTCCCCAAGGCGCTGCCCAACAGGTAGCTCCCTTGAATCCCCGCAAAGACACTTCTGCTAACAAAGCAGGTTCCAGCTGGGCTTTAGAAGGAGGAGACACCGTCCAAGACACGGTGAGTCTAAGTCGAGAAGTCTGCATGGGAGCGCACGGGCGAGCACGGGAAGCCCCGGAGCCCCCCAGCTGCAGCCCGGGGCCCCACGGCCTCCACCCGGCTCCACAAACCCAGTCGCCACACCTGGGAGAGAAAAACCCGCGGAACCTCCCAGAGGCCCGCAACGCGCACAGAAAACTGTCCCCGCGGGCACCTGAGAGCCATCTGGAAGCGGTCACCGGGGTGAAGGCGCTCACAGACTTGGGAACAGAGAGGGGAGCTGGCACTCACCCTGAGCAAGCCTGAAGAGGTGTGTGTCCCCGGGCGTCGATATTCAGTTATGCTCGACCTGACGCATGTTTTTCCCACTCACAGCGTCTCCCCTTCCCGCAGCGGAGGGGACCAGAGCGGAGGAGGTAAGGAACCCTCCTGGCGGTCCCTGCAGGAGGCTGGACGGAGCGCAGGAGCGCGGAGCAGCCCCGGGTGGAATACTGAGCTCGGACTGGACGGCGTCCAGGGTACAGTCCGGGCTTCCTCTGGCTCCTCCTCCGCCCCCTCCCCGGACCCTCCTCTCCCCCTCCCCACCACTGGCCTGCCCCGAACTGTAAATGAAAACCAGACTCTCTGTGCTCTGCTGCTCCAGCCCGGGCCGCGGGCTGATGTCACCCTCTGAATGCTGTCTTCACCCTACAGACGTTCCGCTGGCCTCCTGCAAACCCCACCTTTTGACACACACACACACGAAAAAAAAAAATCCACTCTACTCGTCCCCTTTTTGGGCTGGGCCCCGGTGGCAAAGAGAATGAATTTTGGAATTTTTTCGTGGGTATCCATGGTTTTCCTGCAATGTTTTCCAACACCATCAGAAAGGGAAACAGGAAATGCAGTCGCCCCCCTCCACCCTCACCACGCCCTCCCGTTTTTTCTTGAAGTTTCTGAATTGGGATTTCTCCTAATAATCTCCCCTTTCAAATATAAAAAAAAAAAAAAAAAAAAAAAAAACCAGCCATTCACGTCGCCTGAGCTCTCTGCTAACCAAAGCTCTGTTTGCCAGTGAAAAGGGAAGAACAGGAGACCCACCACGTGGTCTTTCCTGCAGTTCTATAGTAATGACGCTGATGGTGAGGCTAAGGACCCCATACCCCTATACCAGGACATGTATAAGGGGAAAGGCAATGATTCTCCCGCTCAGGTTCCAAGAAAATTCTTGAGAAAGTACTTGTGTTTCTAACAGGCGTCACATGGTCCACAACACTGGGATATATGTCATCTCTTTGATCACGACCATCGCCACCCCAAGCTCTCTCACAGAGATACATGTCGTTGCTTTGGTTAGGTGAGATTATGGTCCCATCTTACAGATGAGACAAACCTAGGTTCATAGCAGAGCACACATCTGCACCCTGGCCTTGGACATCCCCACACTTCTCGCTGCTCTCCTGTCACATGGCGACTGCAAAATATCCAGAGACATCTGAGACACCATTAATTCCTTTCCAAGTTTAGGGGAGAAGTGGAGACCGTGCACACAAGGCCGTGCCTGCTTCCTCCTGCAGCCCCAGGGCCTCCAGACTCGCCCTTCTCTGCACCCTAGGGTTCAGCTCGCAGACTGTCAGGCTAGAGGACAAGGACAGAGACCTGCATTGAGACACGTCCCTGCTCATCACCAGTAGATGAAGAAGAAATGAGCAGAGGCTCTGAGTAGGACTCACATCAACCGTGTGACATGTGGAAAGGCCACTGTGGGGACAGAGCCCCAGAAAGCAGTTTCCAGGCTCTTGGCCTCACGTGGAAAAGTGCTGGCTCAGGTAGTAAATGGCCATCAACTGTGATTGGATGGCCATCAGCTGTGGCTAGTTGGCCATCAGCTGTAACCAGTGGGCCATTGGCCACTAATATAACTGCCGTGGCTACGCTAGCAGGAAATGGGGGCTAGCAAGAAGATGGTGGCTGAGCTAGCAAGCGCAGATTGCAGCTAGCAAGTGAGGTAGGTTGGTTGGCAGAGAAGTGGATGGCGGGTTGTGGATTTTGTGGCTCCTGCTTCCTGTGTCTCCAACCCAGCCACCAGCAAGACTATAGCGGTATGACTCCCCTACCTATGGCTCCGTGGGTGTTCCTTTTTGGCCTCACCATGTCCTGTGTTCTTATGTGGGGAGCGGGAGCTGAGACCCGCAGGCCGCCTGTGGGGACAGAGCCCCAGAAAGCAGTTTCCAGGCTCTCGGCCTCATGTGGAGAGGTGCTGGCTCGGATTGTAGATGGCCGTCAGCTGTGGCTGGTTGGCCGTCAGCTGTAGCCATTAAGCCATTGGTCACTGATATAACTGCCGCGGCTACAGAGGGGAGCCGAGGAGAGTGAAGGAGGAGACTGGAGGAGAGTAAGGAGAGAGGAGGAGAGTTGGTCAGTTGGCAGCAAAGCGGACAGCAGGTTGCACGTCGTGTGAATCCAGCCTTCAGTGAGACCATAGTGGTATGACTCCCCTACCTATGGCTCCGTAGGGGTTCCTTTTTGGCCTCACCATGTCCTGCGTTCTTATGTGGGGAGCAGGACCAGAGACCCGGCCGGACGCCCTGCACGACAAATGGCGCAGCGAGCAGGGTCTCCTGCACAACAGCCACATACAGAATAGCTAAGAATGTACATTCCTTGACGTTAGGAGAACAAGATTTAAAGAAATAGAAAAAAGCCCACTCCGTTAAGAACTGTACTCCATAATATTTAATTGTCACTGTCGTGCAGGGGACCCTGCTCGCTGCGCCATTTGTCGTGCAGGGTCTCAGCTCCCACTCTCCGCCCAAGAACGCAGGACACGGTAAGGCCAAAAAGGAACACCCACGGAGCCATAGATAGGGGAGTCAAACCAATATATTCTTGCTGGCGGCTGGGCTGGAGACACAGGAAGCAGGATCTACATAATCTGCCTAACAGCAGTCCGCGCTTGCCAGCCACCATCTTCTTGCTAGCCCCCATTTCATTTCTGCTAGCGTAGCCACAGCCGTTATATTAGTGGCCAATGGCCTACGGGTTACAGCTGACGGCCAACTAGCCACAGCTGCTGGCCATCTGATCACAGTTGATGGCCATTTACTACCCGAGCCAGCACCTTTCTATGTGAGGCCGAGAGCCTGGAAACTGTTTTTTGGGGGACTTTGTCCCCACAGTCACTAATCATGGATGACCTAGGCCCTGTTCAACACTGCCTGCGGCTCCAGAAACCTCAGGAGGCTGGTGGCAGTGAGTGGCAAGCCTCCAGCGTCTTCCTTTGCGTATATTAGCGAGAGTATTTTGTGTCCCATGGTTTCCTCACATAATCACTAAGATTGGGGATTCTCACCGAAATGTCCAGTTCCTCTATGCTGCCTGGTCTCAAGAAGAAACCACGGCAAATGTCAGCACTGATCTAAATATCGAGGGTCCTGGGTCAGGGCCTGGCCACCTGAGGGGCCTCAGACGCCACAGAATCACTCGAGTCAGTTTCCCTTTCGCTGTTGGTTTGAATTGGCCCTGGCTCCGCCTCCATTTCCTTCTGCACAGACCGTTACATGCCCATATCCCAGGCTCCTTGCAGGGGGGCCTCTGAGGGCACGTTAGCTTTCCCTCAGACGTACTGCTGTCGTGTGGGGAAGATGGACACAAGCTCTGGCAGCTTTTCTACTACTTCGGCTGGGCTTTTTGCTTCTGGCAGTCACTCTGGGACAGGGAAGCCTGTCCCAGACCCCTTCCCAAGTTGGGGCACCCACCCCAGCCACTGTGCACCTTGTGGGAGGACTCCCTGGGCAGCTGGGAGCGGCCTCTTCTGGAGATATCATGATGTGTTTGGTAGGCAGAATTCTCAGGGAGACTCCAGCTTCCAGGGAGCTAAGCAGCAGTGGGGGAGGGGAAGCTGAGCTCAGCATCCCCTCACTGGCTCCAAGAGCGGAAGGTATGTCCTGAAGGGAGTAGCTGCAGCCAGACTCCACATTCAGCTGGGGATCCACCCCTTCCCCATCTATGTTCCCTAACCCTGGATTATAGCGTGCTGTTTGTGTCAGTGCAGCCCCCCCATCTCCCCACCTCCCAGGATGGGCCAGAAAACGGTGCAGGACGTTCCAGGTGTCATTGCTGGAGTCCCCGCCGCCAGCCCACTCCTCCGGCCCTCCCCAACAATTCCTGGCCACAAACCCCTTTCTGCCCACAACAGACGGGTGTTTCTCTTCCCTGCATGGAACCATGACTGGTGCCGGCAATTACATCAGCTGTAAAGTTTCGTTCGGCAATAAAAGCCTGTCCTCATATATTTCATATGGCAGACCAAAAAAAAGAAAGAATACTAGGCCCAAATGGGATTGTAGAGGCAATTTTATTTGATGAGTATTGTATCTGCTTAATCTCCAGCTCAGTCCTACACGGGTTTTTCTGTGCCTGGCAGCCTCTGTGCCTTTGAGCCTCTTCTCTTGGAATGTCACAGCTGCAGACCATGACAATGAGCGGCAATGTTTCATGTGTACCACGTGTAACGAAATGTGGGAGCATACACTTAAGTGGAAATTGGTTGGTTTTTAGAAGAAATGTGAAACAATTTCTCCTCAAATGCCATCTCTTCATTTTAAGTCAACATGGGAAGTCAATGCTGAAGGAGAAGAGATAACACATCTCACGTGACCCGGACTTTGTAAATGGCCTCTCGGTGAAAATGGAAACCATCAAGTTTGCGTGAACCTTCAGAAATGCTACTGGCAGACACCCTGGGAATAGGAAATTAGATGGTTCACAACCAGCTTCCAGAACTGAGCTTTCAGAAGTCCACAGGAGCAAAACCCTTTTTGATTTTACATCTTTACCAATCCTCCCACAGATCACTTCCCTACCACCATCCCCACCCCCATCACCATCCATAATAAGCACAGGTAACAAAGTGGACGGGCCCCGGGAGGCCACCAATGTGACCTCTGTCCCCATTTGGGAGATATGTGACCTGGGGTCCAGCCCGCTGAGCTCATGATCCCTAGACAAGCCAACAGGTGCCCCACCACCTTCCATAATCAAAAAGCCTTTATCTGGGTCACAGCTCATACCCCCCTCTTCTCAGCCCCAAGGATGCTGCTTAAGACCAGAAGGATCTTCCCAACAGGCATCAAAAAATTCGGCAAATAACAAGCAGACGTGAAGACTATAGCATTATGAGTAAAGGAAAATCTCAGTTCTACATAATTGTGCCCCAATCTTGAAAGATGAGGAGTATCCCTTTATCGGTCAATCGTGTTGGGATTCCTGAGCTCCTACAGACAATCCTGTGCATGAAGTCCTGCACGTGTTGACGCCTAGAAAACACTGAGCAAGGAAGAAAAGGAAAGTCAACAGGCCTTTCTGCTCTAAGATAAAAACTAAATTCCTGGAAGAGACAGCCTGGGGAATGGAGGGGAGAATCTCAAGGGTTCCCTGTGTGTCGGCACCATCCCCGCATTCAGAGCTCACAGCAAGCGTCTGCCTCTGCAGTCACGTTCATGGACGTGCTGACTGTTGGAAGGCTGGAGGGTCATCTTCCTGGAAACCGGGTATGTGAGATTCCAAAGTCCACTAACAGTGAAATGCTCCAAAGAGGCAACTCTACTATTTCAAGAGAAGAAGGAATGTGAGCCCAACCAAGAAGGAGGAGTTGAGGTTTCCACTGACCCCGCAGCTGGAGGGCAGCTGGGATTCCTCATTCCATCCCTGGACCCGTTGTCTGCTTCCTGAAGCAGCATAGTGGAAAGTGGGAACGAGGCCTTCATGCCTTCTTGCCACTAATGAACTGCAGGACTCAGGTGAATCAGCTAAGCTTGATAGGCTCAGTTTCCTCATCTGCAGTAGGAGTGATAGCTGTCACGACAATGTCAGGACAAGTCCAGCACTGACCCCCTGGAAGTCGGGACTGTATCAAGCATATTTGCCTCTGCCTGATCTCCAGCCTCTGCTCTTCCCCTGCCCCAGGCTGCAGACTTCTGACTATCCACCTCTAGATTCAGTCCCACCCAACCCCAGTCAAGGATGGAAGATGGGTGGTGGGCTCATTACCCCATTCTCCTATACTTGGTACACGCATAGGGTTTCTCTCCTCCCACTGGTCTAGTCTACCATTCAAATAATGCTGTTGCAGCAATTTCTGAGAGCCTAAAAGTAAGTGACATTTCTCCTCCAATTACCAAAGCAGAGCAGGCTATAAAGGAAAATACAGTACTGGTAGGGGACAGACACCAGTTATGTCATTTGTCTACACCGCACTTCCCTTACTTTGGGAAAAGCCTTTCCCCTGCTTTCATCAAGTGTTTCAAAAGGGATCTGCCATCTTCCTGCAGAAGCTTCCACCACCATCTCCACTGCGTGATCCAGAGATGGGCATATGACACACATGGTCCCAACTAAGCCCTTCCCCAAGGTTTCCAGTTCGTGCCTCCAGCCAGACAGTCTCAGGACCTCTGTGATGTGATCCCAGGAGCTGCCATATTTGCAGCCATGTGAAGGAAGGCAGCCAGAGGGAAGGAAACAGAAAGGAGAGAAGGGGAGAACACCATCACTTTCCTGCTTCCACACATCCTAAGGCCAAGCCCAGCCCTTAGTTTGGTCCCACGCCACCCATCTCAACTCTCCCTTTGATTACATGACCCAAAACTATTCTTTTTTATGCTAATTCGAGCGAGGTTTCTGAAATTTGCACCCCAAAGAGTCCTGCCTGATGCCTTAATAAAAATAGTTCCAGGGCAACTTTCTAATCTAAGTCCTAGGCTAGCAGGTCAGTCAGGCTCTTGCAATAAATACCACTGTAATTCCATGATTACTTCTGTTGTTGTAACAAGGTACCTCATGTTGATTTTCCTTAAAACCATTTTTCTAATCACACATACAGGAAGTGAAGTCTTTGTCACCGCGTGGCACGTGGACTCAAAGCCTGAAATGGAAACTAGATATTCAATGTGTTCACTAAAGCGTCCAACTGACAAGATATGGCAGGAGCAGGGTGGGGAGGGTGAGGGGTTGGGGAAGCATCCCAAAGCCAGCCTTTGATTTTAAGGCTTGGAAAACACCTTGTAACGATACACGTTCTTGCAAAGACATGCCAAACAAGTGGGATTTTATGTTTTCTTGAATCAGAATCAGTAACTTTTGGGGAACATGTGAGCCCCTCCATTTGAGGAAATGAGAAGATTGCTTTGAGTAGAAGTAATATGCCAGCATTGAACTGCCTCTGGGAAAATGTGTGCAAAATTGCCCAGTTAAAAATACAGCATTTTTCCCAGAATTTTGTGAGCTGTACACCATGTCAGCTGATTAATTTTAAGGATGGCAAACCCAAATGTGAGAAGGGCTAAGAAACTGTTTGCAGTTGATTGCAATTCAAAAATTTTAGCAAGAAAATGTTTGGTTTTATAATTATTAAACTACACTAAAGGTCCAATTTGATTCATTTTTTTTTTTACTTTGAAATATAAATTCCATTTGTAAAGTATAGGTGTGTTGGTTCTTTCTTAAACTTAGCCTCCAGATTGATTTACTCTTAGGCTTAAAGTCAAACATATACTCATTTTAACTTCACTGTCATCTCAGTTATTCAGCCACTGTGTACTGAGGGGCTATGGTGTGCAAAAGCTGTGCCGGGAAGTGGAGGTGATGCCCAGAGGAATCAGACACAGAGACTTCCCTCTAGAATCTTCCATTGCAGGTAAGACCTAGGATAAAGGAAGAGGCCTGGGGGAGCACCGAGTAAATGCTTGAAGAGGCCAGAAGAGGGCACCCTCATTTCCATCTGGGAGACTGCAGGGGTTCTGGAAGCTGTGACCTTTAGTTGAGGGGCTTGAAAACTAGACATTTGCTTTGCAGAGGCAGGTCACTCGGGAGCAGGAAGTTCCCGTTAGTTTTCAAGAGTGAGCTGAGGCTGCAAGCACAAGGATCAGTGGGGAAGGCACAGGCCCCTAGATCTTGCCTCATGCTGATCACTCCTTCCTCACCCAAACAGGAATCAGGAGGTTAATTTCAAAAGCAAAGAAGCTCCAGGCATGGAAACATGGGGCACAGAATAAGACTAGGGTGAGACCCTACACTGACAATGGGGTGTTAAGTAAAGTCTCTATATGGAAAAAGACCATCCCCTGCAATCTGCTTGATCCCTCAGCCCCCATAGCAAGGAGCATTCATCACATAGTCTCTGGAACAGTGTCCTAGAACCTCTGAAACAAAGTGCCACAGACAGGAGGCTGAAAACAACAGAAAGTTAGTCTTTCTCGTTCTAGAGGCTAACAGTTTAAAATCAAGGTATCAACAGGGAGATTTCTAGTCAAGATGACGAAGTAGGTGCTCACCCCCTCTCAGGACCAACTAAACCACAGAATAACCATTACTGATAATCACCTAAAGTATAGCTGAACTGAAGCCCTGCAACTACGCACTTACAGAAGCCACCTCAAGATTGAGGGGAGGGGCAGAGATGTGGAACAGGCTGGTCCCACACCCTCGTGTGACCACTAAAAATCAGGAGGGATAGCTCAGCTGCAGAGATTCCCCCCACCCCAGGAGCAAGGGGTCCCTTGCCCATACTAGGCTCCCCAGCCCAGGGTTTCAGTGCCAGGAGAGAAGTCCCCATAACTTCTCGCTGTAAAAACCAGAGATTGTGGCTGAGTGGGACAGAGGGTGGCTGCACTCCCAGGTGCTCCTCTTAAAGGGTCCATGCATGGATTACTTGATGATGGACTCACTCACTGAGCTCCAGCGATGGGGCAGCAGCTCCAAAGGCACCAGGGACACATGGGGAGGAACTGAGTTGTCTGGCCTCAGGACAAAGGCTGGAGGGGCAGCTTTCTCCCAGAGGGAGGAGCTGGCAGAAGCCATTATTTCTTTGTTAAGCTTCCCCCTTCCTGGCATGCAGACTCAGGCAGCTACCATAGCTGAGTCTTCATTAAACTAGCTATTACCTTTCATCTGCCTTGCCCTAGTGATTCCCTGAGAGCACGACCCACCCAACTTTCAGGTACACCCAAGTCACTTTTAGTGACTTTTCCCTGCAAATGACCTGTCTTAGCTCATGCTGCAAACTTTCCTAAAATCTCTCACAGGTCCACAAAACCCAAACAAGCAGCATCTGGCTTTGGCTTGTCCCGAACCCCTGGCTGAGCAGCCCTAAGTCCAGCACTCGTGACAGCTGACCTCAGTCTGCAGATTGTCCTCTCGAGGCACCTCCAAACCCAGTGTAGGTAGCAGCCATATGCAGATTGCTTTGTGGTTCATACCAGGTGGCCCCGAGTAAGGCACAGGCTGCAATTAAACTTGGCCTGCAGCGGGTCCCCTCCCAGATGGCACCAGGGCTGGCATAACTAATGGCCAGCTTCTGACCAAGTCAGAGCATCACCTGGCCTGCCTCTAAGGATGACACATCCAAAGGGCAAACAGAGCAGGTACCAGAGCCATGCTAAAGTGAACCCTGCTCTGTAGGGTCAGCCTCTGCACAACAGCTTCTCCACTGTAGTCAGGGCCAATCCTCACAACCAATCAGCCTGAGGGTCAATCCCTCCCATTGACGTACAAAGAGCAACCAAGGCTCAACTACAACTGGAGGGCACACACAACCCACACAAAGGACACACCTGGAGCATCCATCTCTGGTGACTAGGGAGACTGCACCACTGGGTCCCACAGGACACCTACTACATAAGGCCAGGAGACATAGAAGCTCTACCTGATAGATAAAAACAAACACAGGAAGGCAGCCAAAATGATGAGACAAAGAAACATGTCCCAAATGACAGAACAGAACAAAGTCTTAGAAAAAGAACGAAGCAAAACAGAGACAAGCAATCTACTAGATGCAGAGTTCAAAACACTGTTTGTATGGATGCTCCGTGATCTCAGTGAGAAATTCAACAAAGAGATAGGCCACAAAAATGGAGATAGAAAACATAAAAAAAAAGTCAAAAATGAAGAATACAATGACTGAAATGAACAATACATGAGAGAGAATTAACAGTAGATTAGATGAAGCAGAGGATCGAATCAGCACTTTGGAAGAGAAAGTAGCAGAAAGCACCCAATCAGACAGCAAAAAGGAAAAAGAATCCCAAAAGAATGAGAATAGTTTAAGGGGCCTCTGGGAAAACATCAAGCATACCAACATTAGAATCACAGTGGTACCAGAAGGAGAAAAGAAAGAGTAAGGAAATGAAAACCTGTTTGTAACACTAATGACAGAAAACTTCCCTAACCTGACAAAGGAAATAAGCATACTGGGGGTGCAAAAAAAAAAATGTATACAAGTGGACACATTGGTCAACGTTGTTCAAACAGTAGTTTACCATAATCAGAAGTGTCTGGACACTAATGGTAAGCACTTTGAGCACCTCTTGTAATTGCAGAAGTCAAACATGACTTGTATTCATCTTTTGTTATTGATATATATTGAGCATTACAGTTTTCCTTTCTTAAAATGTATATAAAATTTTTGGCACTATCTCTACAAGTCTGGAAAGTGCAAAGAGTCCCAAACAAGTTGAAACCAAAGAGGCCCACACCAAGAAACATCATAATTAAAATTTTAGGTTAAATACAAAGAGAAAATTTTCAAAGCAGCAAGATAAAAGCAGTTAGTTACCTATAAGAAAGCAGTTAGTTACCTATAAGACTGTCAGCTGGTTTCTCAACAGAAAATTCGCAGGCCAGAAGAGATAGGCAGGAAATATTCAAAGTGATGAAAAGCAAGGACCTACAACCAAGGTTATTCTACCCAGCAAAGCTATCATTTAGAATTGAAGGAGAGCTAAAGAGCTTCCCAGACAAGAAAAAACTAAGGGAGTTCATCACCACCAAAACAGCATTACAAAGAATATTAGAGGGACTTCTTAAAGATGAAAAAAATCAAAAATATGAATAAAATGGCAATAGCTACATACCTATCAAGAATTACTTTCAATGTAAATGGATTAAATGCTCCAATCAAAAGATAGTGTGGCTAAATGGATTAAAAAAATAAGACCTTTACATATGCTGCCTACGCGAGACTCACTTCCAATCAAAAGACACACAGATGGAAAGTAAAGGGATGGAAAAAGATATTTCGTGAAAATCGAAATGGAAAAGAAAAAGAAAAATCTGGGGTAGCAATACTTATACCAAACAAAATAGACTGTATAGCAAAGGCAACAACTAGAGACAAAGAAGGACACAGTAATCCCACTTCTGAGTAATTATCTGAAGAAACCCAAAATGCTGCTTCAAGGGGATGAGTGCATCCATTTATGTTCATTGCACCATTGTTTACATTGCACCACTGTTGCCTGCACAAGATGTGGAGGCAGCCTGGGTGTCCATCAATGGATGAGTGGATAAAGAGTAAGAGATATAGATATAGATATAGATATAGAGATAGAGAGATAGAGATAGAGATAGAGATAGAGATAGAGATAGAGATAGAGATAGAGATAGAGATAGAGATAGAGATATAGATAGAGATAGAGATATAGATATAGATAAAATAAAATATATATATGTGTGTGTGTATATATATACATATATATGTATGTATGTGTATATATATATATATATATATATATAATATGAACTATTGTTCAGCCATGGAAGGGAATGGGTTCTTGCTATCTTCAGTGGCATGGATGGACCTGCTGGGTCTTATATTTAGTAGAGTATGTCAGACAGAGAAAGACAAATGCAATGTGATTTCACTTATAAGCAGAATCTAAAGAACAAAATTAACAAACAAAACAGAAACAATTTTATAGATACAGAGAACATTTCGATGGTTGCGAGATGGAAGGGGGTTAGGGATGAGTGAAAAAGAGGAAGGGATTAAGAAGCACAAATTGGTTCTTACACAGTAATCATGGGGATGTAGGGTACAGCATAAGGAATATAGTCAGTAATATTGTAATAACTATGTATGGTGTCAGATGGGTACTAGATTTGTTGGGGTAATAGATGGGAGAGATTCAGGGGCAGTGTGAAAAAGGTGAAGGCATTAAGGAGTACAAATTAGTAGTTACAAAAATGTAGAGCAAAGCCTAGAGAATACAGTCAGTGACATGGTAATAACTATGTATGGTGCTAGGTGGGTACTAGACTACTCAGGGGGATCACTTCTTAAATTATATAAATGTCTAACCACTATGCTGTCCACCTGAAATTAATATAAAATAATATTGAAGGTCAAAATAAATAAATAGTAAAAAGAGAGAGAGAGAGAGAGAGAGAAGGTGTCCATGGAGCCACACTCCCTCAGAAGCTTCCAGGGGAGGATGTTTCCTTCTTTCAGCTTCTTGTGGTTCCAGGGGTCCTTTGGTTTCTGGCAGCATTACTCCAATCTGGCAGCATTACTCTAAACCCGTCAGCACACAGCATTCTCCTTGCGTCTGTCTTCTTATAAAGACACCAGTCATATTAGGTTAGGGGCCCACCCTATTCCTTTGTGACATCATCTTAACTACATCTGCGACAACCCTATTTCCAGATAAGGTCACATAAGGTACTCGGGGTTAGGAGTTGGACATACCGGTTTTAGGAATCACAACTGAACTCATGATACTTGCCTCGCAGAAAATTGGAAAGTTCCTCCATGGAGAAACTCACTGGTCCAAAAGAAAAAATATCCATATGCTGACATATAGGGGTCCATAGAAAAATAGGTCGGTTCTCACCTGACTGTGCAGTCCATTGTTCAACAAGCCCCATCCTTGAACATTGAGCTTCCAACGAGATTTTGAAGCCCTATTCTTTAATATAAACAACAAGATAAGCCCTCTAGGAAAACCTCTAAATAAGAAACAGAAACTTAAACAAACATTAATTAATTAAGAAACTTAGAGAAGACAGACAATGCAAGAAGCAGAGAAAATTTTTCTACAGGTCAATACTGAATGTTCACAGAAATCAAAGAAAAAATATTGTATGCATGAAACAAGAAAAGAATGCTGGATTTTTTAATGAGAATATTTACTGAACAAGAAATCTATTTAGAAGTTAAAAATACCAGAAGATAGCTCACTTACTTGTGGATTCTAAAAAGGTAGAATTTCAGAAGCAGAGAGAAGAATGGTGGTTGCCAGCAGGCAGGGGATGGGGGAGAATGAGGAGATGACGGTCAAAGATATTGGAGAGGGCAGCACAAACTCAAGTTATAAGCTGAATAAGTTATGGGGCTCTAACATACAGCACAGTGATGAGAGTTAATAAAACTATATTGTATTCTTTGAAATTTGATGAGAGAGTAGATCTTAAGTGTTCTCATCACAAAAGAAAAAAACAGTAATTATGTGAGGTTACGGATGTGTTAATTATTGTGATAATCGTTTTGCAATGTATATGTCTATCAGAACATTATGTTGTACACCTTAAATATATACAAATTGTATTTGTTAATTATTCCTCAATAAATTTAGAAAAATACCATAACAAAACTAAAAAATTCAGTAGAAGTTTTTGGAAGACTAACTTGAACAAATCTCTCAGAAATGACAAAAATGTCAACGTGAGAGAAAATTTTTTTAAAAATTGGAAGCCCATTCAAGAGATCCAATATCTGAGGAATAAAAGTAATACAATGAAAGAACAGAAGACAATAGGGAGAAATTTATTAGATAAATAATATGGTAAAAACAGAATTGGAGAGTATGTCTTTCTAGATTGAACAATGAAACAATGAATGAAGAAAGAGCCTTGCCAAGGGACATCATTGTGACATCTCACAAAACTTTGATAATAAAGAGAAGATTCTAAAAACTTACAGAAAGTCAAAAAGAAAAAAGACTAAGGGACTTATGCAAAGGATTAGGAATCAGAAGACCTATCAGACATTCTCAAAAACAATGCTAGAAACAAGGAGATCATAGAGAAATGCATTCAAAAGTCTGGGGGAAAAAATAAATATACCATTCTAGAATTCTACACCCAACCACTATTAATCAAATATAAGGGTAGGAGAAAGACACCATTAGGCAAAATCCCAAAAGTTATTTCCCAGTACCTTTTCTCCAAAGTCCATTAAAGGACGTGTTCCACCAAATTAAGAAAGGAAACCAAGAAAGAGGAAAATGGGGGCTCTGGTGGACAGGAATCCAACAGACGAGGCAGGGAAGGAGCCTTTCCAAGTAGATCATAAGTAGATAAGGAGCAGAAGCTTGTGCGGCCAGCCTGAAAATGAACGGTCTGGAACCAGAACAAGAGGATGGGGGTTCCAAATGGGAGGCCCCAGAAACTTAGAGAAAACAGATAGGGTAGTGTTGTGCTTGATGATTATTGAAAGGAGTTTAGAGAAGAAATATCAATAGGTACATAGACAAGGAAACAAAGAAGTCTTGGTAACTCTCATAAGCACTCTTGTGACATAATTATCAATAAGGAGAGGGGAACTGTGGACGTAAAAAAGCTAAGCACTCATTTCCACAGAAGAAAGTCAGAAGACATTTGTAACTGAAAAAGCTGAGGACAGTACAAGCATTTCACATAGATATAGATGACAGATAGATTATAGATAGATGATAGATAGATAGATAGATAGATAGATAGATAGATAGATAGATAGATAGATAAAGATAGATGGAAGCAAAACAGATGAATGAAAAGAGTTAAAAGGATTTCAGGAATGGTGGCATAGAGGGTGGCTGGGTTTTAGTTTATTTTAAAAAATGAACATTTTTTAAAAATAAAGAAACAATCTGGAAGAAAATCAAATAACTGTGGGTTTAATACTTAGTTTCAAATTTTCTGAGGATGATTAAAGGGTGGAAAATTGGGAGAGGGTCCCCAACAACAGCATCAAGTTTATTCGAACCAAAGCCACTACTTTTCAATTTGGAGAAACGGGCTTTGAAAAAGTGCCTGGCATAAATTCATATACATATTTCCATCATTTAAAAAAAAAGTGTGGTCACATTTTCTTAAAATGTATAATTCCCCTTGAAATACCTTGGAAGATAATTGTAATAATCTGAACAGAACCCGGGGATGTTTTCTTATGTCTTAATGTCCCCAGTTAAGGGATTTTCCCTACAAGAAGCTGAAGCAAGGAAAGCCTTCATTAAAAATGCTTATTTCTCATGTGTTTTTCTACAACCGAGTCTCTGTCATGATTAAAACAGACTGTTTTTGTGAAACACATTCCAGCCTCATCACAAACTGATAAGCAAGCCGCACCCTTGCTGGAGCGTATGTGGAGTGGCCTGGGACACTGCAAATGGCAGCGAGCCATGCTGTTTGCAAGCCACCCCTGCTATTGACATGCGCTGAGAGGTTTGAGCTGTGCCATGCCATTATGCCTTCAAAGAGCATTTTTAGTCATTCTTCTAAGACAAAGGGCTTATTTCAGGAAGGGTTCCAAACACTTCTAAACATTCCTATAAATATCTGGTTTTCATTAATTCTAAACGGACTGCTATTTCTGTGTTCCAAGGAATTTTTCCTGCTTAAAAAAGGTCAAGAGATCATTTTGAGAGCTGCTCCCCAAATACACCTTATTTTGTCAATGAAATTCACTGCAGCTTTTGTGTTTTAAAATATTGGACGCAATACCCGTAAAACAGCTAAAGAACATCACACATGTGACTCGCAACTGCATCTATAATTTCTCATTCTTTAACTCGTTCGACACACACTTTTTAAGCCGTGGGCACTGCATTAAATGTAGGGGTTCCATCTAGTGAACAACCTCACCATGCAAAGTTCACGTGAAATTTGCAGTGTTCTCTGCTTTTCCCTTGTTTACAAAGAAGAGAACATGCTGGGTGGGACAGAGTGTATTATTGCCCCGCTAATATTCACTCTCGTCCCTGGTAGAAGAGGATACCTTCGTGCTGGAGACCCTGCTCGCTGAGCCATTTGTCGTGCAGGGCGTCCGGCGGGGTCTCAGCTCCCGCTCCCCAAATAAGAACGCAGGACATGGTGAGGCCAAAAAGGAACACCAACGGAGCCATAAGTAGGGGAGTCATATCATTATATTCTCACCGGCGGCATCCGCCTCTCTGCAATCCGCTCTTGCTAGCCCCCATCTCTTCTGCTAGCGTAGCCACAGCAGTTATATTAGTGGCCAATGGCTTATGGGTTACAGCTGATGGCCAACTAGCCACAGCTGCTGGCCATCTGATCACAGTTGATGGCCATTTACTACCCGAGCCAGCACCTTTCTATGTGAGGCCGAGAGCCTGGAAACTGCTTTTTGGGGCTTTGTCCCCACAGATACCTTCCCTCCGTCTGCCATTGATTTGCAGCACCTACTTTCCAGCTTATTGTAAGTCCCGCCCCACTGTCAAGCCAGATGTGTGAGTAGCTTCAGCCAATGGGACGTGAGAAAACGGCATAATGTAAGAAATGCATCACAGATTTCTGCTGCTCTCTAACTCTCTCTCTGTCTGCTACAACAACAGTGTGACCCGAAGGGGAGCTCCTTCTCCAACCCAGGCTTCTCTAGACTGCAGAGTGAATGGAATAGATGTTTCAGCCAACCCACAGGCACTCTGATGCAACATGATGAAGACATAAACGTTCAGTATTGAAAGCCACTAAGATTTGGTGTTTGTTATCACAGCAGAGCTGACTAATGGACTAAGTTACTAGAATGATTGCAACAGTTACATACTGCAAAGACGGGGGATAGTTCCCTAAGATATGTGTCTTATCTCTCTATACCCTCTCTTTTCCTTAAATATGTCCAGCTTTGTGCTCCTCAGGGTCAAATGCTACTCATAACTTTGGATGTATGTCCCTCCCACCCCCAGGTTCTAGAAGAATGCCTTGAAATTTTCTAGAAAAAGCACTTATTTGCTGAAAGAAATGGTTCTCCCTGGGTCTGATATATTACTTGCCACTCTGTTGTAATAACTTCGCAGAGAATCAATATATCACAATACACCTATGGTCTGCTTTCAATTTGCTTTGCCATTTTTTTAACAAATACAATTTAAAAAATAAAGAAAGTTATAATTAGCAAATCTTTTGCCCCTGATAAATGTAAACAAATTCAATACAGAAATTGGATAAAATATGTAAAAATCAGAATCATCCTTGGGGAAGGGGAGGGAAGCAAATGCCCTGGACCACCCGACAGAGATGTGAGTTCAGGGTCACACCTCACTGACCTGCACTCCCCCTGAAGATGGGCATTTCGGATGAGTTGTAAGAGTCCTGAATGGTGGGCAGGCCAAGGGATCATTGCCATCAATGCCGCCACCACCCCTCAGACGTGACACTGCTCATCTCCAAGGGAGGCAGCACAGAGCAGCTGAAAACCACCAGCTCACGTTGCGTCCATTTCCTATGCCAGCCCCCACAGCTGAGCACCCAGATGTCAGTGAGGTTGTGCCAACCTGGCCTGCCGCCTGCCCTCCCACTGGATTCTATGACGTCTGCATTTTGGCTGTGAAGGGTCTGTGGCTTATCATCACAGTGGTCCTTCCTGGCCATTCAAGCGTGGTTTGGGTCCACGCCTTTGACTGGAAGCCCCTTCCTTGCCTCCTCTGAAAGTGGCCGTGCCTCCCAATCCCAGAAGCTTCCGCTTGGCCCTCAGTGTGGCCAGGCGTCTGCGGCCTAGAGTCAGTCCTGGCTGCCCTGCTCTGTTAATGGCAGGACCTGAGGCCGGCGGGGCTTCAGCTCTTGACTCTGGTGTGATGTCTGATTTTGACTTGGGTATTCTTCACGACCCAATAATGCCACTCTTTCTCTGCCGTCAGGTGCCCCTCTCCCTGAGTCGTTATCACATTCTCAGCTCTTTTAGTCTCTGGGGGGAGTTCCAGTCTCTGGAACGTGGGATCCAAGGTCATCTGCCATAAGCTCTGAGCACTCTGTGGGGACTTCTGCCACCCCCGTCAAGTGACAATGACCAGCATCAACTTCACAGCTACACATGCTGGGCCTCATCTCACTTCATGACAACCCCATGAGATACCAGTGTCATCACTGCAATCTACAGATAAGAAAACTGAGGCTTGGAGCAGCTGATACATTGGCCCAAGTTCACCTTTCTAATAAATGTAGGGCAGAGAGTAGAACCCAGACAATTGAACCCTGTATGTCCTCCCAACAGGAGAAAATGAAGAAAGACATCACCTGGGCCCAGAGTTCAGCCCTAAAGGTGACTGGGGGTCAGACGGGCTCAGACAGAGTGTCCCACCCCAGGCCATTGTTTCATTTTCTTCCTTCATTTGTAACTTTTTCTCAATACTCCTTATTTATCCTTCCTCTTAAAATATCATGGTGTCTGCCAAGATTAATTCTGTAAGAGAGCTGGAAGAAAATCAAGCTTCCTCAATTCTTAGCATGTGAACAAATACATTGCCAACCAAAACCACTGCTCACAATTTAATTGGATGTTGTCAGTTGGGGAAGGAGACAAACACAAACTCCCAAATTGTTCTTTAGTCTCATAAATGCCTCATTTCCCGTGAGTCTTTTCAAACCACTGGTTCAACAGAAAAAGGAGAACTTCCTATCATGTCAAAATGTGTCACTCTATAGAATTAAGAGAATTCGAGAACTGAAGGTCTCCTGAGAGACGTATAGTACAAATTCTTCATTTTACAGATGAGAAAACCAAGGCAGGAAAAGATGATGACCCATCAGGCCACAGGAAGATCTAGCTGCAGAGCCAGCCCTGGAAATCAGCCTTCCGATTCCCCACCCTCTCTAGGACCTTCTCATTTGTCTGTGGTTCTCCCTGCGGGCTGCTACATTCTCTCACACTTAGCCATAAACTTCATAAAAAGAACACTGATTGTTTTCTCTATTCTGCCTATTTTCAGCCTCAAAATGGGGACAGCTTTTCACTATTTAGATTTTGTGTGTGTGTGTGTAACATAGATTATAATGAGATTTTTCTTCCACATAATAAGTCAACCGAGGTTTTTCCCTCATGTTGTCCATATCATCTAAATGGCTCTGAATCACATCCCTACAACCCTCTTAGGGAAAGAAATAATTTTCCTTTGCCCTTCTTTGCTAGCTTTCCAGCCCCAGGTTCATCTCCAAGATTAGAACCTTTAAAGTTTGGATACAGCTTTTAAGAATGTTGTTTGGGGTCACAAGTCTCCAAGATAATGAACATATATGCAACCCAAGTTTGACGTAAAGGATTCACACGATCAGTACAGGGCTGGGAGCGAAGTCCTCTTCTCTCATCAGCCCCCAAATAAACAGGAGTTTGTCCCAGATGTGGCGAGAACTTTTAGCAGAGGCAGCTGAGCAGCCCCATTGGACTCTGGGGGATTTCAGTGCCTTTAATCCACCCAGGTCCCCGAGGGAGGCACCCACCAAAGCAAGGTTAGCCTCAGGGCTCCACTGGAGTCCATCACCTTGTACTGTCCTGCTCCTCACCTCTCGCCCTTGCTCCCCATTCCTGTCTCCATAGATCTGCTTTTCTTATTGTTCATCCAGCACCAAGCTGAGCTGGTCCTTTGGGTTGAAGAAGGCCAGGATATCAGAAACTGGGATCTTCATAAACAAAGGAAGAGCATCTGGGAAGGAATAAATGAAGACAAAACAAAGTATTTTGGTTGTCTCATGCTTGATGGATACAACAGATAACTACTCAAAGCAATAACAGCAACAATGTATTAGGTGGTGTCCGCATATGGACATGAAATAAATGACGGGAAGTTGTAAGGGACTGGAGGGAGGGATTGATTGGAAAGACTCTTTTACAAAAATAGCTGTGCTGTCTGTCAAACACTATAGTGTTACTTGTAAGAAGGCTGAGATTATTTGTAAGTGTGTACAGCAAACTCTAGAACAACCACTATGTTTCTTTTTACAGATACATAATCAACATCCTAAGGGAAGAGAGAAAATAAAATCACATAATATGCTCAGTTAAAACCAGAGAAGGCATAAAAAGAACAGGGAAGAAAGAAACAAAGAACAAGTGTGATAAACAAAAACTAGTTATAAAGATGGTAGATATTAATCCAACTCGATCAAAAATCATTTAAAATGGGAATAGTCTAACTGTGCTAAATAAAGATAGAGATTGTCAAAGTGGATTTAAAAAAAAAAGACCCAACTATATGTTTTCTACAAGAACCCCAGTGTAAAGATAAAGACTCAGATAAATGGACAGTGAAAAGATATATGCCATGTTAACATTTATCAAAAGAAAATTGGACTAATTATATTAATTTCAGGTAAGCAGACTTTCAAACAAGGAAAAGTATCAGGATAAAGAGGGGCATTACATGAAGATAAAGGAATTGTTATCCAAGAAGAGATAACAATTTTTAACATGTATGCACCTACCCGCAGAGCATCAAAATACATTAGGCAAAAGCTGATGAAGAGAAATCAACAAATCCCTGCTATGGTTGGAGACTTCAATCTCCCTCTCAGTAATTGACAAGTCAGTCAATCAGATAATCAGTAAAGATATAGGTAATCTGAATATCACTATCAATAAAGTTGACCCAATTAACATTTATAAAATATCCCACCAAACAATAGAAGAATAAACGTTTTTCTCAAAGTCACATAAATCATTCACAAAGAGAGACCACATTTTGAGCCATAAAAATCACCTGAGCAAATTTAAAAGAATAGAAATCATATAAAGTATGGAATTAAACTTTAAATTGGTAACAGAAAAATAGCTAGGAAATCCAAATATTTAGAGATTAAACACATTTCTAAATGATACATGAGTCAAAGAAGTATCAAGAGAAATTAAAGATATATTGAACAAAAGAACAATGAAAACATAATTTATAAAAATTTGTGCAATGCAGTGAAAAACAGTGCTTAGAAATTTGTACCATTAATTGCATTTATTAGAAAGGAAGAAAGATCTATAATTAATCATCTAATTTTCCACCTTGCACAAAATGTTCACAGCAGCATGATTCATAATATCCAAAAAGTAGAAACAATCCAATTGTCTAACAACTGATGAATAGAGAAATAAAATGTGGTTTATCCTCACAACGGAATATTATTCGGCATTAAAAAGGAATGAAGTTCTGACACATGCTACAGCATGGTTGAACTTTGAAAACATTACATTAAACAAAAGAAGCCAATCACAAAAGACTACATATTGTAAGATTCCATTTATGTGCACTGTTCGAATAGGCAAATCTATAGAAACCAAAAAATTAGTAGTTGCTTAGAGGTAGAAGGAGGAGAATAGAATAAAATAGGACGGGGTGGGATGGGATGGGATGGGATGGGATGGGATGGGATGGGACGGGATGGGACGGGACAGGATTGGACAGGACAGGACAGAATAGGATCGGACAGGACAGGACAGGACAGGACAGGATAATACAGATTCTATGCATCAATCAGTCAAGAAGTAAGGGACAGCCGAGAACAAGAGGCCTTGGACTGTAGACACAGCTCTCCATTGGCTGGCTGTGGGACTTTGAGCTGGTCACTCTATCTGAGCTCCAGTTTTCTCTGCGGTAAAATGAGAACAGTTCTCCCTTCATTCTGGTCTCACGGGGTTGTCATGGAGGTCCGCTGAGAGGCGTAAGTGAAAGAATTTTGAAGACACAGGAGGTTCTAGCAGATGTAGCAGGTGAGAATCAAAGCCTTAGCACCTCATAGCCTCCCTACTGTTCCCTCTGCTTGGAAAGCCCTCTCCCTTCCCTGCCCAGAGCATCTTCGACAATCACTCCCTCTATACGGCGTCCTTGGCACCTGACGGAGTGGCCCCTCCTGCCGTGGGGAGGCCATGTGCTGTGTCATCATGTCTGTTCATCCAGCACCCACTGGCACACGGGACTGGGAGGGGAGCATGAGAACCTGGGGGAAAAAGGGCCAGGTGCCCTTGGGGTGTGGGTGGATAGAGGTGGGAGACCTCAGGGAGGACGGTGAGCTGCCCCGCAGGTGGGTAGGTACACACCCAGAAGACGACATGGTAGTGAGTAAGGGTGGAAGCAAGCAAAGGAAAGCCAGCTCACCTCCTGCCCACCCACCACAGCCACAGACCGGGAGGGGCTGAGCACTGAGTTGGGGTCAATGAGGCAATTGAGAGGAACAGACAGACTGCCGGGCAGCCATTCATAGGAACTGGCACAGGCACACCCATTTCAGCTGCCACCTCAGCCCTCCCTCCAGGGGCAAAGTGAATGGGATACTCACAGAGGAAGCTGTTAGCAAGGGCGGCTACTGATTCACGGTTTATAAGCAGCGGTGAAGTCCTTTTTCCACTGGCTGCCACGGCCTAGACGCTGTAAACAGTAACTGACCATGCCAGTGCGTCTCCACCTTGCCTTCTCCTCGTCTCACCTCTCCAGCTCTGAGTGGGGACTGGGGACACCAAAAATGTCCCATTACTTCTCACCCACACAGCAGCAGCTTTATGCTGAGGAAACACACAGTGACACTTGAAAAGACACACAAGACTTATGCCAAATCTTCCAGTCGAATTCTGCGAGAGATGGGGGTGCACTGCCAGCCTGTTTCTTAGAGAGACTGAGAAGAGGCAGGTACAGAGACCTTAGTCTTCCCCAGCAGGATTTTCAGCAGCAGCATTTGCCCAGAACCTGGTAGCAACAAGGCTGGAGACACCATTGCTTCATTCATTCATTCATTCATTCATTCATTCATACATACAACCAAGCTGTCCTTGAGGGCTTTCACATGGCAGAAAATGCCAGTGGCTAGAGACAAATGTATGTGGTTCGCAGCACAGAGAAAGGGCTGGCACATTCTCAGGACATCCTTTTGTCACCTTCAAATGCCCACGAAAAGGGTCCCACTAGGTACCACAGCAGACAGGTGCCTGGTGATAAAACCTACTATTAGCGGCTGCCTCTGTCAAGATTCTGGAGCCCAGGAAAAGCTCCAGAAGCACCCCCCTTTCAAGGATTGCCCTGGCCAGACTTACACCTATTGAGATGGGTTACGTGGTACTTAGGGACCAGGGCTCTTACAGCTACACAGGCTCTTACAGCCCCCACCCAACCCCTGGGATCCCTTTTCAGCTCAGGAATGTCCACTGCCCAGCTGCCACAGGTATGGCGAATCAAGGCTCATACCTGCAGCCTTCTCTGCACGATTGTCCTGAAGCAAGTGCCAGAAGTGGCTCACGCCGGCCATCATGGTCAGCCTGCTGCCCCTGACACACACGAAGTTTCTCTCAGCCCCTCTGGATGCTTCTGAGCCTGCTATCCTCATGCCTCTGTCCCCACATCACCCCAGGAGATGACAGATGAAGCCTTGAAGACCAGACCTCCAGGTCCCTCTCTGTCAGGCCACCGGACCCTAACAATGACCCAGAAGGCCTCAATGTGCCTTCTAGAAGCTTCCCTTCTTGCCCATCCTCATCCCATTAGGACCCTCAGGGCTACCTTTGCTGGGTGGGAAGGAACTGGAGAAAGGTCGCCGGGCTGCTTTCCTCCCAAGACCACAGGACTCAGATGCCAGGTGGGCATATCCACTGGCCTGCCAGGCGGTGGGTAGTGCCTTCTGCAGCCGAGTGACAGTGCTGTCGTCCTTGTCTGGGGCCACCACGGCTGGCTGAGATCATTCACAAAAGATCTTTGACAGGAGGGGCTCTGCGGGAGCTTCAGGACCACACATCATTAATTCTTGGGTATTTACTACTAGGCATTTCCCATCTGCCAGCATAGGCTCAGAGCAGAGACAGACCAGAACAAGCAGACAGGTCCCAGCCCTGGCAAAACTTAAAATATAAAAAATCACAGGAGTAGACAAAAAAAGCAAGAGTCTATAATTTGGATTATTTTTATAGTCATACAGCTCCTTTTAAGTTAGTAATGTCTAAAATGATTGGTGTGCTTTACAGTGTTGATCTGCATAACAGTATGCTATGGGCACTTAATAATGTTACTTAAATACAAATCCTACAGCAGCCCGATGGGGAGGGACGGAGGGAGTGCGAGCAGCCTTCATTCGGGGCCTTCAGACCAGGGCGGCCCCTGGCTGTGGGCAGAGAGGAGATGAGCAGAACAAAGAGCTCTCCAGCTTCACAAATCACTTTGACTTGGTCCTTGGCTGTTCTGCTCTCCTCCTACTCACAGTCTCCGTGACACAGAGAATGATTTCCTCCTAAAAAGCTCCCAGCCCTTCCTGTCTGGTACAATCCATGCCCCTGACCATCCTATTAGGTGTAAGGGTGAAATTCGGGAAATCAATAGCGCAGTTAGACTTGGCTAGTTTGCAGTGTGACTCTCCGCATAGCTCGCTTTCTAGCCACCTGTAATTAGACTTGGGTAGTTCGCAGTTTGAGCCTTCCTGATATTCAGCTGTTTCTTCTTTGTTTCTCCCCTCACTGATTAACTGAAGAATTCTGTTCTGTTCCATTTCTCCAGGCTACCCATATCTCCTGAAGCCATTTAATTAACAGAATCCTGACCTGAAAAGAGCAATTTCTTAATCCTCAGGCGCCCGGACACCGGAATCCAATCTACAGCTCCTTTGCCATATTCCTGGTGACGCAGAAAGTCCCAGGCCTCGATGGCCGAGGCCCATTCGGGGGTCCGAGATAACGTTATCTTCAAACAGACCAGACCCAGGAAGCGACGTCAGCCCTCAGACCTGCCAGACCGACTCCCCCTTTCCCATATAAGAAAAAGCTAACCTGAAGTTCGGTGCAGCTGTCCATTCTGAGACTCTTCCCTGGCAACCGCCCACCGGTGTTTCTCTCCTTACACCCCGTGGCAGCCATCATCTCTGGACACTGCCATGGGCATTTTCTCTCGGCCGTAACTTTTATAAAACTTTCTTGCTCTCCCACTTTGTAGAGTCTGTGAATGCTTTCACCTTTTGAGAAAAACCAGCGGTTAATTCCTTTCCAGGACTTTAGGGAAAGGGAAAGGTTTCAATAAACCATTTTGCCAGAATGCTTCAAGAAGGAGGTATGGAACCAAAATTTAAGGAGGTCAATGACAAAATTTTAACATTTGCTATTCCACTAAATCTCACATCGTGCGAGTTACGGCACGATGTGATGAAATGTAGAGGTTTTTAAACCTCTGTCACTCTCCCAAACCGATAAAAGGAATGTACAATGTTGTGATACGCTGTAGCCTCTTCTGGTTCTTCAAGCCTTCTAGGAACAGATGATTTCGGAGACGTCCTCTAACCGGGGATGGATGCCTGTGGCTCTCCAGTCTCCAGGCCCCTTTGTCACCATTAATGGAACCACAGAACGCCACCCCCTCGGGCTCCATGAATGCAGTCCCACAAAATACCTTCCTCACCATATTCTCTTTGGGGACAAGCTACAAAGAGTCATCAATAAGACCATGTTATACAGACAAGACAAAGACAATAACTTTGTCTCAGAAGCCATGCAATTACTTCCTTCTATAACTAATATCCAAAAAAAAAAAAAATTTACCTCTTTTGATCTTGATCCTGTAACCCTTTTTCCAGTTGACCTCTCCTTTTCTCTTACTTCAATTACCTTTTATAAAGGGGTGTGTTTGTGTATAGTAGGAATTTTAATCACTTTAGTACAAAAATTCAGGCTGAAAATGATCAAGTATTATATTTTACATTCTATAATTATGTATAGTTATATAATTATATATGTTATATCTTATTGTATTAATTAACTCATCACTTAATTAAATATGCACTATAGATTCCAGAAACCAGTTCTAAAAAGTCTTTATTGGGATGTTTCCTCTCTAGACATGCTGATTAAGATATCCATAGCTCTCTGAGACCCTGAGATCTCTGAGATCTCTGAGATCCGTCTCTGAGACGGATTTCAAGCCAAAGCCCAGCTGTTCTGAGCTGGCCATATCCTTCTTTCCTCACAGGCTCAATGTAGCACCGGGGGTTAAGAATGACAGTTTCTGTTCTTCTCATCCCAAGGGGATCCACACATGTAAACCCAAGTTCCAAGGGCAGCTGCAGTTATGTTAGTATACTAGATAGAAAGATAGATAGATAATAGATAGATAATACATAGATAGATTAGATAAACAGATAGATAATACACAGATAGATGATAGATGATAGATAATACATAGATAAATAGATAGATAGATAGATAGATAGATAGATAGATAGATAGATAGATAGATAGATAGATAGATAGACGATAGAACAGATAAACACATATGATAGTGTGTGTGTCTGTGTGTGTATGTTTGTATGTATATATATATGCATATATATACCTTCCAAAGACAGATTTGGGGTTCCTGGACGCTGGCCTCCCTCTCTGTGGCCCCACCACTCTCTGGAACCCTCTCGCACACCTGTTTCTACAGTTCTGTGTGGGTAAGGTGAGGTTGGAACCGTGGCACCTAACGAGAACATCCCCACTGCCCTGCAAAGATGCCAGCCCCGGGTGCTCAGAGCTTCTGCATTTCAAGACAAGCTTAAGATCTCACTTTTCGTGTGAAATTGAATTGTAAAATGTTGGAGCAAATTTTTTTTAAAACCAAACATGTCCTGCAGGCTTCCAGTCAGGACCTCCATCACAGAAGAGGGACAGCTGGAGTGGGAGACCTGAGGACAGATCTCAGTTCAGACAGGGGCTCACAGCACTGAGCCCTCAAAAAAAAAAATCCTGACTTAAATTTTCTAACTGACTCTGGTGTAGTTTATTAAAGCATTAACTACATTATAAATGTGTCTATTGAAACACGGCCTGGCCAGTGAGAGCTTAACCAACTACCAGGTTTCCAACTGTTTTCCATTGACCCTTTTATTAAAATAGTAGAAGCCGTTGGTCTCCTGAGGTTTCTGGACAACCCTGGATCGAGCAGGAATGACGCTCCAGTTGTGGAATTTCACTAGGCAACAGACCCCAAACAGAAAATGTCAGCACTTCTGCGGGATAATGCAGTGTTTCTGGTACACTCTCCCTCTAACCCCTTTCTTTATCCTGTTTCTGCTGTTTTATTTTTACCATTCCTTTTAAGTGTTCATCTGTGTTTTTATTGCTATAATTTAAGGACTACTTCACTCCCTAATATGACCCTTTCTGACTCACCACATCGCCTGCAATTACCATGGTGACCCCCCCCCAATCCCTGGAATAAGGCTCTGCTCTGTTGATGTACCCACCTTGGAAGGGCAATGAACTTGTGGCTCGTCACCAGGGTCTGGGTGTCCAAGGAGATAGCAAGGCATTGCTCACTGGCCAGACAATTAGTCAACCAGAGAAAGGCCAGCCCAGGAGGGAGGAAGGCCAATGTCCAGGTCCAGCGAAGGGTCTATGAGCCTGGAGATGGATTCAGGCACCAACATCATCCAAAGGAAACCAGAGATATACACCGGGGATAAGCTGATCTGCCACTGTACACCTACCCGAGCCACGCAGAATATAACCATCTGCTAAACAAATAAAAATCAAGAGATGCTCCTCATTGATATGGTGTATACTCCCTCCTTTAGGAGTCATGGAGCAGAATGGCCCCCTGGAGATCCAACAAGTTGACTTTACCCTTATTTTCATCTGTCAGACTCTGCAGAGAGTTCACTCTACAGGGAATTCATCTGAAAAAGGGGTGTGTAAGAGTTCGGGGAGGGTACTGGTTTGAATGGTGGCCTTTCAAATAATATATCCACAGCCGGACCCCCTCGAACCTCAGAATGTGGCCTTATTTGGAAACGGGTCTTTGCAGATGTGATTAAGTTAAGGATTTTGAGATGAGATCTTCCTGCATTACCTGGGTGGGCCCTAAATTAGGCAATGAATAGTGTCCTTATAAGAGACAAGAAAGAAGACACAGGGAGAAGAAGGAGAAAATGGAGGCAGAGGCTGGAGTGAGGTGGCCACAAACCAAGGAATGCTGGAGCCACCAGAAACTTCAAGAGGCAAGGAATAATCCTTCCCTAGACTTTCCAGAAGGAGCACAGTTCTGCTGATACCTTCATTTCAGACTTCTAGCCTCCAGAACTGTGAGAAAGTAAATTTCTTTTGCTTTAAGCCACAAAGTTTGTGGTAATTTGTTACAGCAGCCACAGCAAACTAATAGAGGCAGATGCCCTTAGAAGGGGTCTCATGGGCCCCTTGTCCAGTGATGATGTAATCTCATTTGGAAGTGGGAAGGTCAGCTGTGGAGAATGACAGCGGGGGGTGGAGGGACCCTAACCAACAAGACTCCAGGTTACCCTGCAGTGGGGCCCACGGTCACCCATACACAAGACTCTTCCATCAGCATCCTGAGGCCCCAAATTCAAATATGTGCCTGACATAAAAGTCATAGACCAAGGAAGATCAACAACTGTAGAAGAAAAAAAAAAAAGGAACTCTGAGTTAAAGCAAACAATAAAGAGAGCAGAATAAACCTTCAGAAAAAAACTATATTTAAAACCTCAGAGAAATAGGATAAAATAATGTATTCTTAAAACAAGGACACTATTTTTAAATTTTTTAATAGAATAATGACCACTTGATAGTTTAAAATATGAGGATGAGAACAGAAAAAAAAAAGTGATAGAAAACAAAGTTGAAGAAATCTCCAAAAAGGCAGGACAAAAATAAAAGGAATTTACAATGAAGGAACAAAGATACAACCACTAAGGAATCAATCAGGGATCAGGAATCAGGAATCAATCCAAGATGGTGGAGTAAATAAACACTCTGCCTGCTTCCTTCCATGAATACATTAAAATTACAACTAAATTACAGAAAAATCAACCTGGAGAACCATCTGAAGTCTAGCTGAACAGAAGTTTTATAACTAAGGACATAAAGAGGAAGTCAGGTTGAGACTGTGTCGTGTGGGGTGGCCGGCAGGGTCTCTGGTCCCGCTCCCCACATAAGAACTCAGGACATGGTGAGGCCAAAAAGGAACACCCACGGAGCCATAGGTAGGGGAATCATACCACTATATTCTCACCGGCGGCATCCGCCTCTCTGCAATCTGCTCTTGCTAGCCCCCAATCTGCTTCTAGCGTAGACACAGCCGTTATATTAGTGGCCAATGGCTTACGGGTTACAGCTGACGGCCAACTAGCCACAGCTGCTGGCCATTTACTACCCGAGCCAGCACCTTTCTATTGTGAGGCTGAGAGCCTGGAAACTGTTTTGGGGGGCTTTGTCCCCACAGACTGATAGGAGGGGTGGAGACAAGAAACAGGCCAGCCCCAAACCTATGTGTGTGGTGGTTGAAAACCAGGAGGGGTATCTCGGCCAAAGGAGTTCCCCATCAGAGGAGTGAGGGACCCCAGTCCCACACCAGCCTCCCCAGCCCAGAGTACTGGTGCCGGGAAGAGGAACCCCCACAACATTTGGCTGTGAAAAACAGTGCGAATTTCAACTATCCAGGTAGGACAGAAGGCTGTGGGAAACCCAGACGTCATCTTAAATGGCCCAAGCACAGATTATCTCACTCTCAGGCACTTACCTTGAGCTCCAGTGGAGGGACTGTGACTCAGGGAACATCAGAGTGAGGGCTAGAGGACAGTAGCCAATTTTGCTGTGTGCCATCCTCCTGTGCAGCCAGCAGGCCGGCGCCATCTTTCCTGTATTGAGCCCGTCCCCACACACCAACTCTGAGTTTGATTGGTCTGGTGACCTCTGCTGCTCTACCCTCCTGACTCCCTGAAGCACCACCGCACCCAACTCGCCCAACACCAGAGGCACTTCCTCTGAGAGCAGACAGCCCTGCCTGCATTGCACCCTTTCTTGAAAAACAATCAATCTGCAGGACTCAGGTGGGCTGCATCTGGCCTCAGTGTGCTCTGAGACTTTTGCTGAGTAGCTTCAGGTTCAGCACTGGAACAAAACCAAAGTCTCCATTAACCTGTTAACCACAGCCCTCCCCACTCTCGTGACTTCCTTAGACCCTGCTTCACCCAACTTCTGTACCGCACGAGGCTTTATCAGGGGCTAAACTTGAAGGGAGCGAGCAGGTGGCAGCAGGCCTGGGGGTGTCCTGGCTTTTTGTAGAGCTACCCCAGGCCCACTACTGGTGGCAGCCAACTCAGTTTGCATCATGGCCTCTCCCACATACCACCAGGGTTAGCACAGGTAGTGAACAACCACAGGTCACTTTGTAGCTCCTACCAGATAGTCACAGGCAGTGGGTGACCTGCACCTGCACAGGAGCCCCTCCCAAGAGACCCCAGAATGAACATACTTGGAGGTTGGCTTCAGACCACAGCAGAGCACCACTCAATTAGCCCCATAAGTGGCAAACCCAAAGGGCATTCTCAACAGACACCAAATCCTACTCAGTGGGGTAAGCCCCCTGTACAGCAGCATGTAAGCTGTTGGTGTAGCCAAACCCCAGAGCCAATCAGCTTGAGAGTCAATCCCACCCACTGATGTGCCAATAGCAATCACGGCTCAACTATAACAAGAGGACACACACAACCCACACAAGAGACACTTCTGGAACACCCAAAGCAGGTGACCAGGGAGACTGTGTCAGGGCCCCACAGGGCACCTATTACATAAGGCCACCTGGCCAAGACTGGGAGACATAGCTGATCTACCTAATACATAAAAACAAACAGAAAGGCAGCCAAAATCAGGAAACAGTTAAATAAATCCCAAATGAAAGATCAGGAGAAAACTCCAAAAATGGAGCTAAACAAAAGGGAGGTAAGCAACCTACAAGAAACAGAGTTCAAAACAATGGTTCTAAGGATGCTCAAGGAACTTAGTGAGAGCTTCAACAAAGAGATAGCAAGCATTAAAAAAAAAAAGGCATAGAAACCACAAAAAAGAACCAGTCAGAAGTGAAGAATACAAAAACCGAAATAAAGAATTCACTAGAAGGAATCACCAGCAGACTACATGAAGCAGAGGATCGAATTAGCAATTTGACAGAGAAGGTAAAAGAAAACACCCAATTGTAACAGAAAAAGAACCCCCCAAAATGAGGACATTTTAAGAGACGTCTGTACATCAAACGTAATAGCATTTGCATCATAGGGACAGCAGAAGGAGAAAAGAGAAAGCAAGGGATTGAAAACATGTTTGAAGAAATACCAACTGAAAATTTTCCTAACCTGGTGAAGGAAATAGACATACAAGCCCAGGAAACACAAAGAGTCCCAAACAAGATGAACCCAAACAGGCCCACACCAAGACACATTATAATTAGAATGGCAAATGTTAAAGACAAAGAGAGAATCCTAAAAGCAGCAAAAGAAAGGCAACTAGTAACTTATAAAAGAACTCCCATAAGATTGTTGGCAGATTTCTCAACAGAAGCTTTGCAGACCAGAAAGGATTGGCAGGAAACACTCAAAGTGATGTAAAGCAAGGACAAGATTAATCTACCTACAACCAAGATTAATCTACCTAGCAAAGCTAGCATTTAGAATTGAAGGATAGATAGAGCTTCCCAGACAAGAAAAAGCAAAAGGAGTTCACGACCACCAAAACAGTATTACAAGGAATGCTAGAGGACTTCCTTAAAATGGAAAAAAAAAAATCAAAATTATGAATAATAAAATGTCAATAGCTACACATCTATCAACAATTACTTTCATTGTAAATGGATTAAACGCTCCACTCAAAAGACATAGGGTGGCTGAATGGATAAGAAAACAAAACCCTTAAATATGCTGCCTACACGAGAATCACATCAGATTGAAAGACACACACAGATGGAAAGTAAAGTGATGGAAAAAGAAGTTTCACAAAAATAGAACTGAAAAAACTGTAGTAGCAATACTTATACCAGACACAATAAACTTTAAAACAAAGGCTATAACAAGAGACTAAGAAGGGCCTAGTAATCGCACTTCAGGAAGAAGTGGGATTTATCGGAAGAACCCCAAATGCTACTTCAAGGGTACGTGTGCATCCATATGTTCATTGCAGCATTGTTTATAATGGCCAAGATGTGGAGGCAGCCTGGGTGTCTGTCTATGAAAGAATGGATAAGGAGGAGGTGGTACATGTATACAGTGGAATATTGCTCAGCCATGGAAGGGAATGGGTTCTTGCCATCTGCGGTAGCAGGGATGGACTGGTGGGTATTGTGCTGAGTGGAGTGTCAGACAGAGAAAGACAGATGCAATGTGATTTCACTTATATGTGGAATCTAAAGAACAAAATAAACAAACAGAACAGAAACAAACTCATAGATACAAAGAACATATTGATGGTTGCGAGATGGGAAGGGTGTTGGGAGTGAGTGAAAAGGGAAAGGGATTAAGAAGTACAAATTGGTTCTTACACAGTAATCATGGTGATGTAGGATATAGCATAAGGAATATAGTCAATAATATTGTAATAACTATGTATGGTGTCAGATGGGTACTAGATTTGTTGGGGTGAAAAGTGGGAGGTGTTGGGGGCAGGATGAAAAAGGTGAAGGGATTAAGAAGTACAAACTGCTAGTTAAAAAATAGGCATGGAAATATGGTAATAACTATGTATAGAGCCAGGGGGTTACTAGACTAGTCAGGGGGATCATTTCTTAAATTATACAACTGCTTAACCACTAGGCTGTCTACCTGAAATTAATACAAAATGATATTGAATGTCAACTGTAATTGAAAATTTTTAAAAGAGAGGAAAAGTCGAAGCAGAATAAGAGGTCCAAATTTCGACATATGAAACAAATACATCATGGGGATGTAATGTACAACATAGGGAATATAGTTAATAATATTGTCATAGCGTAATAGTGTCAGATGGTTGCTGGACTTATGGTGATCACTTCTTTAGGCCTATAAATGTTGAGTAACTACAGTGTATACCTGAAACTTATATAATATTGTATGTTAGCTATATTTTAATAAAAATCTTTTTAAAATTTAAAAAAAAGAATCAATCAATTCCAAAAGTCTCGAATGGAGAAAAGAAATTATGAAAGAAATAATAAAAGAAAACATCCCAGAACTGAAAGACTTGAGTCAGCAGATTGAGAGGTCTGACAGCAACCATGAATCCCGGGAGTGACTCTGGAACCCCATGTTGTGAGAGGACGTTGATGTCTGTCTTCCCTCTGCCGCTTCCCTTCACCTCCCACTGCCCCACCCCGTGTGAGGAATCCTGGCACTGATTATTTTTTAAAAAAAATTGGAAACATTTACTTTTGATGATGTTTCTGCATTGAGTACATGATCCAAAAATTGAATCTAAAAGTTAAACACACACCCATCCATGGTGTAAATATTTTTCACTACACAAGTGAATAATGTGCTAAGATTACGTTTCTTCCTCTAGAAGGCCAGCAATCCTATTGTAACAAACAAAACTCCCTAGACATATTTCCACCAATTGCTCTGCCATCTCCTTGAGGTTCTCCAGAATCTCAGCTGTTCCCTCCTCTACCATCTCCTGCTTTGCCAGAGAGTTTCCTCTGGCCTGCACTCAGGACTACCCACCATCATCATTCTCAGAGGGGACAACATGCTCTGGCAATGAAATGCACTGTCTCCTAGAATCCAGATCTGTCTCTTCCTTTCGTCTCTCCTTCTTTGGGGGTTTGTCCTCTACAACTTCCCAGGGAAAGGTGCACAGGAGGTAAATGTCCTGAGTTCTTAGATGTGTGAAAATGCCTTTATTATTCCCTGTACTTCAGTAGTAATTGAATGGGGTGTAGAATGCTGAGATGAAAATCATTTCCTCTACGAACTTGGAAGACTTTGCCCCACTGTCTTCCAGCACCTCTGCTGCTGGTGAGAAGCCTGAGGCCAGTCTACTACTGATTTCTTTGTAGGGTATCTTTTCCCCCCTTTTTCTCTCTGAGAATGTTTTCCCCTCCTTTTCGCCCATTTGCACTTGTTGGCTTTGGAGGCAGGGGAGAACAAACTGGGAAATGAGACACAAGAGCGCCAGACAGGAGGTCAGCAATATCAGTCATGTTGCTGGTGGATGGCACGTGAAAACACGTGCCTCAGAGTGAAAAGCAAATCAGACAGCTGCAGAACTCGACCGACATGCTTACCCAGTCTCAGTGACATGGGACCATGGCAGATCTCCCAACTTTGGGACAGAGCAGAAACTGGGTGCTCTGCAGAAACAGTCCCCTCCCGGAGGAAGAAAGATGAGGCTGTGTGTCCCAGCAACCTCCCCAAATTTACAAGTCTGGAAAGTCAGTGCGGCGAGGAAAGGAGCTGTGAGAAGCAGGAAGTCACACCAGCGGAGTCCATCAGAGCAGAAGGGGCTGTCCCCAATAACTATTAACACTACTAGTCTGACACTGGAGCTCCTAGATTGACCTCATTTTCTCTCGTGCTGTCTGTACCTTTGTCTTTTGTACTATTTTCCAGGAGATTTCTTCTACGTCTAACACTTGTACTGAATTCTTTTCTATATTTTTAATGTCCCAGCACTTTCTTGTTATAACTATTCTATTCTCACAGCCCTGTGTTCACATTTCATGGCTGCATTATCTTTAAAAAAAAGAAAAATTTGTTGAAGACACTAACGAGTCTAGGTTTCATGTTGAGTTTTTGTCTTATTTCTTTTCACGGTTTGTTGTTGTTCTTATTTAGTTTTGTTTTGTTTTTTCCTTTAGCATGTCAGATCATCTGCAAAGTGAATGAGACTTGGCAGTAAAGCCTGTGAGGAGAGTATCCATCTGGCCAGCAGGTTCCAAGCTCGCCCATCTGCAAAGCTGGAACTACCTCCTCCTCAGCAGACCCGCCCACAGCGCCGGAGATGCCAGCTGGGGGCGCGGCACTGGTCCAACTGCGGTGGCTGCGGTGGGGGTGAGGTCTGGGCCATGCAGCTGCCTTGTGCCCCTCGCTCCTGCTCAGCATCGGCTCAGGAGCAGCTCCATGTTAGAAGAGACTGCCCTGGGCACACCCAGCTACACGACTCGTGGGTCATAAACAGAGACACGAGAGGGACCACCACCCCACACTCTAAAATCTGCCAGGGCATCACTGACTGTGCCAACCCACCCACCTTCCGGAAGGTGACACTGTTTTCGATGCCGTACCTTGGCAGAAGGGCTAGACCAGTGCCAGGTGTGTGGGTGCAGTGACACCTGTGGGCGCTGCAGTGCTGAGCGCAGCGCCGTCTCTGTTTTCCTCAGGTGCGTCATTGCCTCCCGATTCTCAGTAGACTGGGTCGTCGTACCAGTCAGGGTATCCTTCACTGGGACACTCTCCCAAGTCACTACCATTAAACTTGTTGGTGTCCAGGCCACCACCTTGTGCCAGGGACTAGCCACAGCCCACATACCGCTGCAGATGGGAGACCCCTGGCCAGCCAGGCTGTGAGCGCACGAGTCCCTAAATCCAATTCTTGGGTCTTCTGCAAAGCAGGTCAAAGACAGACATACAAGAGATTTATTGGGCATCACACCTGTGAAAAATAAAGGGAGAGGGGCAGAAGGAGGTGGGAAGGGCCTTCGGATGGTGATGGAGGTCCGGCCCCTACAGCAGGAGATGGGGGGGAAGGGCAAGACCGCCATGCAGTCTGAGGATGTCCCAGCCAGCCCATCAGAGAGTGCTGTGCAGCCCACCCTTAGAGGACTCCCACCCTGGCCAGAAGCGGTGAGCCTGGTCACCGCTGTCACTGGCGGGGGGCTGCTGATGGAGCACATGGCCTCAGCACAAGACAGGGCACAGCCTGAAGGCCCTAGGCCAGGCTGTCAGCGAGCTGCCGTCTTTCCGGGAGCGAGATCAGAGTGCACACCTCCATGGCTTCCACGGGCATCTCTGAAGGCGCTTTTCTTCTGCATTTTTTTCCCTGAGGGCTTTTTCTTTGCTGCTCTCCTTCACATTGCCAGCTTGCCTTAAATGTCTGGCAGTTACGAGTGGTGTGTTCACTAATGGGAGCAGGGCATAGAAGCCGCTTGGAGAAGGGGTTGGCCGCTGGCAGACCTCACACTGGGTGACCAGCTGGGGCAAACAGTACCTCAGGACCTTGGGAACAAGGTCTGGGGAGGTGTCAGTAAATGTCAGACTGCCAGGGCTTGGCTCTGGGGTACCCAGCAGAGGTGATGCCAACTTCAGTCCTCCCAAAATAACTCACTGAATTTCTTTAGAGCAAAAACTTAGGTTGGTTCCTTGCTTACTTGGTTCGTCGGTTGGTTGGTTGGTTGGTTGGTTGGTTGGTTGGTTGCTGGGTGGGTGGGTTGGTTGGTCAGTAAGTTGGTTACATTTTCAGTGGGAGGTAAGATGCTCTGGGAGGGGGAGCAATATTTAAATGCTAGGGGTTCCGGAGAGGGGAAAATCAGGTGGTGCGCTTCCTCTTAACCCCTCCCATTTCAGGGCCATAACCTTCTCCACACTGGGCACCCTGAGTCCCGGGCGTCCCAGGCTCTGTGGGGCTGACACCCCCTCCTGGGCTCTGCATCTCTCAAGTATCCACAGGAGGGCGGCCCCGCCACCTCATCCCCAAATGTGTTGAAGCGCCCATCCTCCAAACAATCCCCTCCCAGTCTCTGTTTTTGTGAGTGTATAACTTTCAGCAATCCCTTTACTATCCTTTAATGAGGCTGCAGGCTGGAGAGAAGACAAAGGCATATGGTCCACCCACCATCCTGGCTTGGAAGCCTTGCACTAACATGCTTTAAGCATGGTCATCATAAGTCTTCTCAAATCCTGTTTTGGAAATCAACAGTCGTATAATTTATCTTTCTAAAACTGCGCTGATGAAGCTTACAAGTTGTTCTCTCTCTGGTCACTTCCTACCATCTTCCTCTTGACCCTGCTCTTGGCATCTCCCTGAGATCCTGTCCTTGCAGTCAATTGTCTCCCTTCTGGCTGAAATGGGACAGGGAGGCTCGTGCACCCCATTGCACACACGGGCCCATCCAAAGAAAGGCTCCAGCTGCCAAGATGTTACCGGAAGCAGCAGACCTGTTCAGGGCTGTATCTCTCAGAATTGCTCAGAACACTCATCATTCCCAGGAAAGTCCCTAAAAAGTCATTCAGCCTGGCTCCCTCTGCAGTTCCATCCTGCAGACCTCCTGCCCACATTGTTTCCATGGAGGTCCTGGAGTGCTGCTCCCTCCTTCCGCTGCACGCCTCCCGGGGGCTCGCCTCCTGTGACCCCCCTCGGCTGACCAGCCAGCCATTTATTAACAAGCGCAGAGCACAGGCGCCACTCATCCCAGAGGCAGTTTGGCTGGGGCCCCTCAGGGACGCCAGAGAAGAAGACCATTCTGAGCCCTGCTGGTCTCCAGCCAGAGGCGACAGTGAGGTCAAAAGTAACCAGTACTCACAGGAGAGGACTGTGTCGGCGGCGAGGGGCCAGGTCCACTGGAGGCCTCAGTACCCACCTGGAGGCGGGGCCTGGGAGAACAGACCAGGGGCCGGAACCTGACCCTGGCACTCGCTCTGTCCCACACGTCCCTCTCGTGGCGAGCCCATGGCCGGTCCAGACAGAGATTAGATTCACACACATAAAAAGTTAAATGCATGAGGCTTTTCAAAATGACGGTGTTGAAAGGGGTTGCATGGCGATTTGCATATAATTGTGAAGCATACGATTTATTCCATCACTCGCTATATGACTTAAGTGTACATTGGGGCGGTGTCATCAAAGCCAGAACGAATATGTTCTAGATGAAAGTGATTCATAAAACCATCTCTGGCTTGTTCCCGAACCCCCCATTCCTAAACCTTCCTCTCTTTCTCTTGGTTCACATCCTAGCACCATCAATCCTTTTTCTGCGAGAAAAGTCTGTGCTGTTGTGTGGACGTGACTGTGGACCCCCACAAGGGGGAATGTTTTTCAGCCAGGATCAGGAGGGGATGGCTAGGAGGGACTAGGTAAGGTTCGCCCTGGGAACCCCCACCCCCTGGATGTTGCCACCACTGCCTGGCAGCTGCCCAAGCCCCATACCTCTTACTAACTGTGACCCGGCCCTGGCCCTCCTCCCCGGCACTGGACCACCGCCCCCATGCCCTGCCTTCGTGGCAAAATGGGGGAGGCTCACACAGGTGAAGGCTTGGAAGCAGGGGAGTGTGATGCCTTTGTGGGGTAACCCACATCTGGGAAGCGTTCAGGAGGCATGATGGGCAGAGCCTGGTGGGACCGCCCAGCACCTGCCCTGGCCAGGCCCTCATTGCTGCTGGTGCACTGACCACCATGTGGTTCTTTGCAGAAGGAAACACTGCATTTTTTTCCACATATTAAGCAACACCCAGTCCTGATTTTCCAGCTAAGATTTCCACAGATAATTCCTTTGGGCTTGGTTGTTATAATGTTGCAAAGGCAGCTGAAATAGAGCAAAGGTATTCCTGAGCATGGGTGGAGAGCCTGGGGACCCTGCAGAGAAAATACCTGGGTGGAACCAAAATATGAATCACAGTGAGAGGCGCTTAGCCAGGAGAGGATGAGAGGGCAAGAGGGAGAGAGAAGGGGAGGAGAGGGGGCAGGGGAAGGCAGAAGGGGAGGGAGACAGAAGGATGTCCTCTTAACAAAGACATGCAACATGGGAGCAGCATTGAGCAACCTCCACCAGTGAACTTTGGAAATGGAGATGGGTCAGGTGGTGCCCCAGCCAAGGGTCGTTTTTATGTGCCTGCCACAAGACATGTCTTAAATATCCCTATTTTATTCCAACAGGCTCTGTTGGTTCAGTCCTCTCAGGAAGCTGAGGCCAAGAGGAGATTAGGTGTGTGGGAGAGTCCGTCACTGGGGACACCCAGGAGGGACCAAGGGAGGAGAAGGAGGAGGCAGCCAGCCTGCAGGCGGGTACGGGGCTGACGCCCATGGAAGAAGAAGGAAAAGGAAGCGCCTTGGACTCCAATGCAGCTCCAGCAAAGTTGCGGCTGGGCTGGCGGGAAGCCCTGGAGCCAAAGCCTGCCGTTGGAGGGGGTCCCTCAGCTCCCAGGAACAGGCCTGCGTGAGGACCCCAAGTCCTGAACTGGTAGCGGCCCTTAGGAATTGTGACCTAAGAGAGGACACCCCTCTAGGAAGGAGCCCCACCCCAGTTGCTAGCAAACCCTCTTGAGCACGTATCACGATCAGAAATTATCTCTTGCTATCATTTGCTGCCTCGTTCGTCAGCTTCTTCCTCCACCAGAATATCAGCTCCCTGAAGACAGGGACTTTATCTCATGTCAACCTCCGACCCCTAACGCACGGCCAGACACTTAGTGGGGCTCAGATACTTGTGGAACGAAGCACCGCACAGAGGGGGATTTCGGCTTGACAAATCATTGTCCCGAAACAGAGTTTCATGCCATAGGAGCTGAGCTCATCAAGTTAGAACAGTAAATATTCAGATTTTTTGACTGCTATCACAAAAAATCATTTATTTGTGTTAAAAAAAATAAAACCGCCCGTACACTCATGAAGAATGGAGCCATCATAACTCACAGTGCTGGGACGCTTGAAACTTTATTCTTTTCAGCAAAAGGTTTACGATACGCAAAACTCCACATGGTATTGTTTTTATGCCTGTTAGGCTTTCCAAATAAAAACATTCCTTAATCAGGGAGGGGAAAAAGAGGTTGGGTATCAAGCCGTACAGCCTGATTTTGGCAGACGATACAGAATTCATGGTGAAAGCTTAATCTCAATGCACATTAGTTGCCTCAGGTATCAGGAGTGCTCAAACTTAGCCTAAGGTTGCCCTATAATGTGGTGTAAACACAGCCCTCTCCGCAGAGGGCAAAATACAAAGACAAACATTTAGAGCAGAATAATTAGAAAAACCTGAAACCGTTGTAATCAGAAACAGCCACTGAGAGGGCTTACTGTGACAGACTTACATTGTGGGTTTTGCAAATACGCCTCATTTTTTCAACTAAGGGGGGAAAAAATAAATGCATTTGTTACATGAAAAAGTCCATGGAAGGCTTTTTCATGACACTTCAGTGTATGAAATATTCCAGAGGGACCTGGAGTCCTTGAAATGCAAGTGACATGAGGAGAGTCCAGGTCACTCAGCACAGAGAACGAGACCTGCTTGGAGGTGAATGACCGGTCACTCGTATGGCTTCTACTTTAAAATGATTGGCTTGGGCCGACCTGCCTCCTCCCGGGCCCTGTCCCTTGGCTCTTCCTCCCTGGCTTCAGGCCGCCTTGGGGACACCTTCCAGATCTTGTACCCTGGAGTCCGCCCAGAAATGGCAGCAGCCCTTTTGGCAGAGCCTTGGGTGACTGCCCCTCTGAGCCACCCCTGCCACAGCTCCCCAGTAGCCGCATTTCCCAGGGCTGTGGGACATGTTCCCACTGTCCCTCCCTGGACCCCTCCAACAGTGTTTGTGCCACCGCCCACAGTTGCCCAGTTCTCCTGGTGGGGGCCTGAAAGGTGCAGAGAGAGCCCAGGAGCCCAGGGCTGGTAGGAGGCAGGGCCAGGTGCCAGGCCCGCGCCCCCCGCCAGGAGGTTCCACAGAATTTTTCCCTTGTCCAGCTTTCTTTCCGTCTAGACTTGCTTTGGAGCTGGGGGTGCTGGGACGTCCATTGTGGGCACATCTGATGAGCTTTTCCAGGCCTTGAGGACACAGGTGAACAAAATGGGGAAGATCCCTGCCCCCATCACTGACCTTGAGGTGCTCTTCCTGAGGACATGGCACACCCCAGGTGGATGCCCCACCCTCCACTGCACCTGGCTTCTCAAAGGGTGACGCTCCCCTCCCCCAGGGTCCCCAGTTATCCCTGTTTCCCTGTGCGTCTGAACCTCACTGTCCCCTGGATTTTTCCCCAGACAGGTGATGAAGCTGAGTGAGGGGTTTCCAGGCCTGTGAGCCCTCAGGCCACCTGGACAGAGCAGGCCCCTCAGGCGGCCTGGGGACAGCCCAGCCTGACCACAGGAGGGAGGGTTCCCTGCTGCTCCTGGTCAGGAGCACATCCAGTACCTCAGGGGACAGAAGCCCCTGCTGTGACCTTCAGAGGGTCCTCTCCTCAGGGAGGGGCTGGGCAGGGACTCAGGACACTCACTGCCCTCCAGGAGGAATTCTCAACCCAGGGACTTCCCTGGGGTGGTGAGGGGGCCCTGTCAGGCCTGCCCTTGGGAGGGGCTGCTTGAGAAGATGCAGGGATAGCTATCCCTGGGGTACAAGGGTACAAGGTGCTCAGAGCCAAGATCACAGCTTCACAAATTACCAGTCACCCCCAATCTCCCCATGACATTAGAATTACAAGCGGAGATGCAACACAGGGATACATTGATTATGTCCCCTTGCAGGTTAAGGGGCCCGCACAGTGTTGGGGTGGCTTGGACTGATGGGGGGCTGTACACAGCAGCACTCCCAGGGCCACCCAGGCCTTGGCCCAGATGGGGCAGAGGAGGAAGGGCAGCAGGCCCTGCCCCCGCATCTAGAAGGTTCTGCAGTCACGTGGTCGTTCTTGTCTCTGGTCTAAGCTGGAAGGGAACACCCAGAAAGAAGGAAACTAAAACTCGCTTTCAGAATGCCGAAACAGGGAGATTTATTGTTGTACTTAAAAAAAAAAAAAAAAAAAAAAAAAAAAAAAAGGAATAACATGATACGTCTGAGGCCCATTTTTGAGTGTGAAGTTGTATTTATTCAACTGTTCCTTGTTAGTTCCCTTCCCTCCATGACAGGACGATGGCAAGTCTGGTCTCTGGGACCCTCAGAGCTCAGGGCAGGCAAGCAGGATGGGGTCACAGCTTTGACCTGCCTGGACAGCACCCTCCCAAAGCCCCTCTCTCCCCCTCTGCTTCTCTTTCTCTCTTTCTCCCTTCCTCCCCCTTTTTTCCTTCCCTCCCTCCCCTCCTCCCTCACTGTTTTCCTCCTTCCCTCCTCCCTGTTTCCTTTCCTCTTTCCCTCCTCCCTCCCCCCCTCCCTCCCTCCCTCCCTCCCTCCCTCTCTCCCTCCCTCCCTCCCTCCTTCCCTCTCTCTGGCCCCCCAGGAGAGCATTTGCACACTGGCTCATCCTCCAGTTCAGCCCTCAGCTGAAGAACGTCTTGCCCTAACATGCCTGATCCTGGACAAGACCCCATGTACAGGTGGCTTCCATGGAATCCGTTCACCTCGCCCCCCAGTTTCCCAAGGTCCACATCAAGAATCTCCAGGTTAGCACTTTTGTCAACCATGTTAAAAAGCATTTTCAGTAACTGGAGTGTTTCCTGTTTGGCAGTGCTGGTGCTGAAACCACCCCCTGGGAGCAGGACTGTGGTTGAAGGCCCAGGTGTCCATACAGGTCGGCTGGAATATTCTCAGTAGATCCTCAGACACTTCTCAGGGCCTTCCAGCTTGGGACACACCGCCGCCTCCTTTCTGATGGTGGTCAGTCGACTCTCCTCGTGCCAGAAATGGGCCTTGTGGTGTCACATGTAAGGCCGTCCATGTGCTCACTTGGTCCTCACACGTGTGCCCAAGCACAGAGGACCTTCTCCATGCCAGACGCTGCTCAGCAGGGCCTGGGGGAACAAGGGAGGCCAGCCAGGACCCCAGCCCTCAGACAGGCTCCACTGCAGACCACCAGACAGACGATGAAGAATCCAGGGGCTCCTGACTGGAGTAATGACATGGAAAGTTCCAGAAGGTGTGGTCAGGAAGGGGAGCCAGGTCTCAGGGGCTTTTGAAGGCCCGGCCGTTTTTCTGAGTGAGAGAAGAAGCCTCAAGGTTCATGGGCAGAGGAAGCACAGGGTCCCACTCCCTTCTAGTTGGGACCCTCTGGCTGTGGGGAGGGGGTTTGGGAGGGAAAGAGCTAGGGCAAGGACAGGACCAGGGACCTTCCCAGACCAGGTCCAGGAGGAGCTGTAACGCTACGAAATGACAATGACCATCTGATCCTGGTCTCCCGTGGATGACGTCTATCTTTATGAATCCTGGACTGAAATATACTCAGGCGGTTAAGAGGGCTGCAGGTTCCGGCACAATTACTGGTCAGGGACTGACTGGCCAGTGAGCCGGGCTCCTCAGCTCTGACAGGGGGCAATGGGGCCGATGTCCAGATGTTGGAACGGGCTCTTCGGGGACCTAGTGAGTCGGTTCTGGAGAAAGGGGTCAGAAGCCCCAGAGCTGGTTGATGGAAGAGCTCCTGGCAGGAACCCAGAGCCCCTCCCAGCAGCATCTGCCTGTGGAGTGGTCTTGTAACCCTCACTTTTAACACAGAACCTTTCCTGCTACAGCTGAGGCCCATTTCCTGTTCAGTCCCTGTGCAAATGAGCAGCAGCTGGGAACATGCTCCCTAACACTTATGTACTGTGTCACCCCACCCCCACGCCTTCCGCGCTGAGGGGGGCAGTTCCATCTTCCCCTGAGCAGCCCCCGTCCTGCTGCTGTCGCTCCCCTACAGCCCGTTGTGGCACTGCTGAGTCTTTTCAAACAGCCTCATCTTATGGTCACTAAGGAAAACCAGCCCTCCACAGAGGTGGGGTGGCCCTGCGGGGGGATCCGCTCCCCGCTGCTTAGTGAGCACCTACTGTGCGCCAGGCGGAGATGATGGTGACATGGTGCATCCTTCCTCCCCTCCAAGAAACTTCAGCCCCCAAGGCGGCCAGGCCAGGGTGCCATGCTTCTAACCGTGGACAAGGGACACCTGGGTAATGGCTTGAAGAGGTGGGAATCCAAACGCTGTGGGGACATGGGGAGATGGGGAGAAGGGAGACAGCCCTGTGGGCTGGAAGACTTGGCAGGTCCTGGGGAAGGGCTGGTGTCCAAGGCTGCCCCAGAGAGACTGTGTTCTCTGACAGGAGCGAGAAGGACCATGCGTCAGACTCCAGAAAGGAAAGAAAAGGTACCACGGCTGGAGCGTGGGGGAGGCAGACTCGTCCTCCAGGAGAGAAACTCATTTTGGGGATTTCAAGAGACCAGGCCCTGCCCCAACTGCTCAACCCTTTCACATGAACCCTGTTTGGGGGCTAGGGTCCTCGGCCCCCAGTGGGACAAGGCATGGTGAGACATCACAGCCTAGACCTCGACCATTGCCCTGGAGTGTTGCTGAACTCTAAGATGGGGGAGTGGGGAGACTGAAGTCATTGAAAACATTATTTCATGATACATGAAATGGTGGTAGAATATGTAATAGACAAGGAATTTTACATACACTGTAAGGATGAATGACAAGGCATCAAAGAGGTTTTGCACCCAGCCCACCAAGTCCAGACCCCTGATGTCCAGGTGTCATGTGGGGTGTCAGGCAGGGTCTCTGCTCCCACTCCCCACATAAGAACACAGGACATGGTGAGGCCAAAAAGGAACACCCACGGAGCCATAGGTAGGGGAGTCAGACCACTATAGTCTTGCTGGCGACTGGGTTGGGGACACAGGAAGCAGGAGCCACACGATCTGCAACCTGCCGTCCACTTCTCTCTGTCAACCAACCCCACTTGCTAACTGCAATCCGCTCTTGCTAGCTCAGCCCCCATCTTCTTGCTAGCCCCCATTCTCTGCTAGCGTAGCCACGGCAGTTATATTAGTGGCCAGTGGCTCACTGGTTACAGCTGACGGCCAACTAGCCACAGCTGATGGCCATCCAATCACAGTTGATGGCCATTTACTACCTGAGCCGGCACCTTTCCACGTGAGGCAAGAGCCTGGAAACTGCACTCCAGGCTCTGTCCCCACACAGGCCTGTTCTCCCCAAGCCAGCCTGTTTGGGGGGAAATGTTTGAGAATTCCAGGTTCTAGCAAGAAGCTGATGTGCCACCTATGAAGTCTCCAACAAGAATTAGTTCCCCCAGGGCTGGGAATGAATCACAGAAAACCTGGGCAGTCATGAGGCACGGCATGCAAGAAGCCATGGAGGGGCCCTGGGGTGCTGCGGTGGGAAGGGAGGATCCCAGCGACATGCTCTGAAGGCTCCCCCACTGTGCATGGGGCCAACCCTGCTAACATGGTCCCCTCCCTATGCTGACATCGGACACCAGTCAGGCAGTGGCTGCTTTGAGATCCTTCCGTGGCAGCAAAAATAACCCAGCCAAGTCATCATCTCTTGTCTCCGTCTCAAGTTAGTAGTGTTCTGCTGCAAATCGCAGAAAGCCCTGTTCCAAAGGACAAAGCAACAAGACTCACACAACAGGTGTGAAAATTAATAAAGAAGATCTCCACTAAGATTGGAGTTGGGAGGACCCATGGGGGAGTGCTTACACCCTACCACTCATCCTGGGTTGCCCCAAACAGGAAGGCAAGTGCCTTGCATCTCCAACAAGAAGGTGGTTTTCACTCTACTACCCCAGCAGGAGGAAGGAAGTTTTTCTCCTCCCTCGGCAACGGCCCAGCCAATGAAAACCACTAAACTTCGAACCCCAGTTTCCTCCAACAGACTCTTTGTTTATAACAGCTCCTCCCAATTTCCTCTATCCTATAAAAGAAAGTTCCTCTCCTTTATTCTCCGGACTTGCCTATGGTTTTGCATAGCTTGCATGTCCCAAATTATAATTCTCTGCTATTCCTGAGTAAACCCATTTCTCCTGGTAAAATAACTGTTTTCTTTTTAAGGTCAACACAGAAAAGTTCAGGAATGTCACCAGTCTTAGTGACAACTGAATCCAGGATTCAAAGAAAGTCATCAGGGCTCTCTCTCTCTCTCTCTCTCTGCCATTCAACTCTGCTTGGCACAGTGACCATCAGCAACCCTGGGTTTATAGCCTCCTACAGTAGGGACCAGAAGTCTTCTATTTCCAAGGGCTCACATATCAATCCTAAGGAAAACTTGAACTGGCTCTGCTTGGGTGGCCAGGGGGACAGGACACTCCATTGGCTCTGCTTGGGTGGGTAGAAAGTGGAGTCATCATAATTAGCAGTTCCCCAGAATTACATGGAGAATAGGACTATAAGGAAGCCAAACATTATCTTCACATAGCCTTTTTAAGAGATCTTAACAAAGCATTTTCACAGATATCACCTTATTCAGTTCTTGCCGCAACCCTCGAGGTACCAGGGCAGGAATGATAGCTACCAGAGAAGTTAGGTGGCTAATCCAGTTGGGTGGCAAAGCAAGGGTGTGAATCCAGACCATCTGGATCCAGACACTGTCAAAGCTGGTCTTCTGGAACAGACATTCTGTGCCCCAGCCATACCCCGGGCCTCCCCTTCTTTTTCTTCCCACCATCTGCAACTCTCAGCCTGAGGGCTCTCTCTGGACATAAGAGCAGGACAAAAGTGCTGGGGCTCTAACAATCAGTGAGTGGCCCTCCATCAAAGACAAGCTGAAGAGGCAGAATAAATACCGTGCTTCCTCACCCCTAGAGAGGGACCACTCTGGGAAAACTCTACAGAGTCTCTGGAGGCCTCAGTGGTAACCTGTGCATTCACACGCCCTGTGTCACTGTCTCACTGCCCTATGGAGTCCTGCAGGACCACCTCCCAAATACACAACCCCCACTCAAACTCTGATCTCAGGGTCTGCTTCTGAAGAATCCCGAATTAAGGTGCTCTGTACATGCTAATAAACCGGTGTCGATACAACAGATACAAGTAAATTCTATACAATAACCAAATTATACACTAATGCCTCCCAACCCAGAAGGCAAATAGCAGAGCACTGCCACCATGTTTCCCTCCCCACATTCTTAGAGACAGACATTGCTAATCTAACAACGCCCCCTTTCCGAGGCCCAGTCCAAGCACACGGAGAGCGAATATCCCGATCACTTAGCCATGTCTGTCACTGGTAGAATAAGTGGGGTTGTGGCAAGTGTCTTGCTGTTTACCATCCCTGCTCCAGCCCATTGGCTTGCAGAGCCCATAAAGCCATTCAACAAATGCCACGGTCATAATGTCACCAGTTCCTGAAATGGCTAATTTTCCTTCCTCCATCACCAGCCTTGCTAAGAGTCTCATGGGCAGAAGTATCAGCTGGAAAATACTAGTCCCAGTTGTTCAGTCATTGGACAAAGGACACAGAGATGTCCATGCAGAGACTAGTGAGCTGAAACCTGGCCCACCTGGGTGAGTGCAACTGCTAAAAATAGCCATGACTCACCGTGGGCTGGGAGGGCCAAACCACAGTCCAGCAAACCCTCCCCCGCCTTAAATGCCACTCAGGCCTCCAAAGGAGCAGAAGCATGTGTCCTGTAGGTAGAGCTGAACATGTGCAGGTCACGCAGCCACAGGTCCGCCCAGACCCTTCTCACCACGACTCACAGGGCTCAGGGAGGCCTGAGGGCTCAGCTCCTCCTGTTACACAGAGCACATCCTGCACCATCTGGCCAGGCCGTGAGCCCACTCGGAGTCCCAGCATAAACATATCCCGTCACTTAGGAAAACAGAATTACATTTTCCATAGAGATGAAATACATCTCTAGGGGGTATTTACAAAAATGTATACTGTGCTAAGGGACAGTGTGGTTTTTGCCAATTAGCTAGAACAGGAAGTCTTTGCACAGCATAATAAAAAGAAAAAAGTGAGTAAGAGGAGGAACCAGAGTGAGGAAAGGAAAGTCTAGTTAGGTCCATGTTCAAAATAAACAATTTGTACAGTTACAGACAGTCCCTGATTTATACTCAGGCTGAGTTCCAGAATTGCATTTCCAAGTCAGTCATTTGGAGCTTGAGATGCATTTTTCCCATAGAAAGTGTGACCATGGGTCATAGTTAACCCATAGCTGCTTCTTCCTCTGACATTGGATGGCAGTACATTACCATTCAAGCGTTTCCAGTTCCCCTCAACATCATCTCCAGCATTGCTTCTACGAGAACATAGATTCTGATGACCAGGGCTGGATAAGGGAGCCCCTCTCTCCAGGCAGGGGCGGAGGTGGGAGGTGTTGTACAAACATGGGTGGGGCAGTGAGGTTTGGTGGGTGGCCACCACCCCTCAAGCTCTGGCAAGATCAGTAACCTCTCAGCCTCGGTCTCCTCACATCCGAATCCTTCCCACCTTATCCTGTTGTTGTGGGGAGGGTTGAGCGGCAGAAAACATGTACAGCACAACTTACAGGGTTTGGCCCCAAACAAGAGCTTGATAAGAAGTGACCATTGACCTCTCTGTTGCCTTTTGTGTGCAGGATAGAACTTGATCATCAACTCTAAGCATCTCAGTGTTTGAGGGAGTTCACTGTTTCCAACAAAGGGCACGATCACATCTGTTTTACCCTCATATGATCCCTGTGCCTGGAGCAGGACAAGGATTGGGTGGACGGATGGATGGATGGATGGCTATGAATGGGTGGGTGAGTAGATAGGTAGGGAGGTGGATGGATGGATAAATTAATAGGTGGATGGGTAGTTGGATGGACAGAGGGATGGACAGATGAATGAATGAATGTGAAGATCGAATACATTCTGCCTTCTTTTCTCTCCCTGCCTCTGGCCCGAGTGCAGGGCCCTCTTTCAGGGCCCCCAGCCCTTAGCACGACCACAGGCTTTGATGTCATTGACTTCCACCAATAACCGAAATTCTCTGAACCCAGGCTCTGAGAAATCACCTCTCTGTGCCAGCTCTTTCTTAGTCTTTCTCTCTGACTCTCATCCCTCTAGTCCCATTTGCATGGAGCTATCTCCACAGCTATCCATCAGCCCAATTCTCCCTCCCCTCTATCCTCTCCATAGGTGTCATTCTCCCATGGGCTCAGCTCTCCCGTCCAGCCTCAGTCTCTTCTCTGAGCAGCAAAGTTCACTACGCCTGATGGTTATTTGCCTACTGAGGTCCCATCCCCGCATTAAGTTCAAAACCAGAATGCCCTCTTTGTCTTGTTTCCTTCGCCAACGAGGTCTGCTGCCCCTCCTGCATCTCTGCTGACACCATGCCCCCATCACTGTCACAGGCTTGACCCCTCCGTCACTTCTCCCATTCTACCATCTAACCAATCAGGTCATTTCTGTTACCTTCCCAATCTCGGGGCCTTTGCCTGAGATCAGGCCCTGCTCCCTCTTGACTGGTCTATTGCACTGTCTTCTGTGCCAGTCAGGGAAATAAACACTTACTGCTCCAGCAAACAAACCCCTAAGTCACACACAGTGGCCAACAGTCTCCTCTCTCACAGGGTTGATGACCTATTGCTGTTTGCAGACCATTCCCAGATTTAGTGGCTCCAAACAATAGCCATTCTATCGTCACTCGTGATTCTGGGGGCTGACTGGTTTCCTCTGGGTGGTTTTTCTGCTGAACATGGTGTCGACCGGGACACAGACGTCCGCAGGGGCCTGTGCGCAGTGTGGCTTGCTCACAGGTTTGTCCCCTCAGACGGAATGGCCGGAACACTGGGCACCTTTGTCTTTCTGTGTAGTCCAGGCAGCTCCCTCTCCACTTGGTGAGTTCTGTGGGGTAGCTGGACTTACGTGGCATCTTAGAGCTCTCCAAGTAGGAAAGCATCAGCTTCCAGGCCTTCGTCGGGCCGAGGTCCATAACTGGCACAGCATCACTTCGGCCACATTTTGTTGGTTCAAGGGAGCCAGAGGGCCGGCTCGGACTCAGCAACAGAGAGCCTTGCACCGGGATGGTGCTAAGGACCGAGTCTACAATTCCCAATGTGACGGTATGGGAGGCAGGGCCTTTGTGGGGTGATTAGGTCATGAGGACAGGGCCCTCGTGACTGGGATTAGTGCCCTTATCAAAGAGACCCCAGACAGCATCTTTGCCCCCCTCACCGTGTCAGGACACAGTAACAGAAAACATCCCTCTATGAACCAGGGAGCTATCATCAAACAGCACACCTGGCAGCGCCTTGGTGTCAGACTTCCAGCCTGTAGAAGTGTGAGAAACAAAGGCCTGGTGTTTATAAGCCCCGAGTCTACGGTACTTCGTTAGAGCAGCCGAATGGGCTAAGACAGGTGTGACTGTTAGATGTGGCTCCCGGGGGCCGTCTTTGAGGACAAGCTGCCGCACTCACTCAAGTCCTCAGCAGGTCTGTGGGGCTTCTCCATTTTGGAGCTAACATCGTTTACAATTTGTGGTCTCCAGGGTCATCATGGCAGAGGAAAAGAGAGAGGGGTAGCTGGAAGAAGTGCAGAGGGTTCAAATGCCTCTGCGAGAGGTGACACATCACTGCCACTCACATTTTTTGGCAGCAGTAATCCTAACCCCCATCTTGACTATAAGGGAGGCCTGGAATGTTTATTAGTTGCCTTAATCATCTCTGCCCAGTATCTATTTCCTTTAAAGGATGGCGCCCAGGTTGGTGGGCATAAGCAGTGACTCTCATTCACTGTGGGTGGGCATGTGAACAAGTACAGCCCCTGCTGGAGGACAGTGGCCGCCCAGCTTCCCGCTTGCTCCTGACTGGGGGTGGAGGCCATGCCATGCCGATGGCCCTCCAGCTCTGAGACTCGCTGGGCATTACTAAGCCCCAGAAAATGAGGGCTTCGTAACATCAGAACACCAACCTCCCGTCTTCTTCCAGAGTAGCTTGTGGTGTTGGCTGGAATAGAGAGGAATTCATTGCCCTTGAGGGTGGAGGTTGCTTGTGTGACCCGCTGGTTCCCACCTAGTTAAGGAGGAGAACACACAGCACCATTGTGGGAGGTAAAATGCCACACTGGGCAAGTTGGTTTGTGTGACCTTCTCACAACACTGCCCAACTCAGGGGGCCATATTAGCACCAAGGCAGAAAACCACAGAGAAATTCAAGAACAACAAAACCACATGACCTATAAGTGAAAGTGGAAGGGAACTGGATTAACTCACCAGAACAGCAAACGCTTCAGCAGCTGATGGCTTTGAACAGTAAGTCATCAAGTGTGTGAACAGGAGTGTAGAATGGACCTGGATTCGAGCACTGACTCCATCTCTGAGCAGCTGTGGTATTAGTCATGTTACTTAACCTCTCTGAATGTCACTTTCCTCATCTGTAAAGAGGCCAAAGTCCCAGCAGCTCTCTCACAGTGTCCGTGTGACCGTGAAGATGGGCCATGTGTGTGCCAGGCTCATGGTGAGCAAGCAATAATTGCGAGTGGTGTTCTTAAGCTTGTCATATTCCTCTTTCCAACTATGTTGGTATAACACGATTTCTATAAGTTATTAGGCTAACTTGGAGGGGAAATGACTAATAGTCAGTGAATGACAGTGACACATCCTTCGTGCGGCACAGCAGACCCTTGTAGCCTAGCACCTGACTGCCCCTCCAGCGTGAGCCTACCTCACATCACACACCCAGTCCTGATAAAGGATTTACAATTTAAACTATTTAAGGTGCTTCTGGATGAACCTGAGAGAGCGAAAGCAAACTGGGGATGTACTGAATTCCAAGAATGTATCAAAGCAGGACTCAGGAAGAACAAGAAGCTCGCAGCTCTTAGGGGGAAGATGCCAGAGGCCATGCTCTGACTTTCAGACTCACGTGGAAGGCGACCTGCACTCCCAGAGAATAAATGGCCTGAAAACATTCAGTGGAACTCGGGAAAGGCACCACTGTGGGGAGGGCTGGCCTAGCTAAAGAGGGGGGGCCAGTCTCGCTGGCACCCTGCCTCAGGCTAATCCATCAGTGTGGCCTGGAGAGCGCAGCACGTGACATTAAGCACAAGGGACAAGATCCGAGCTTTTAGGAACAAGTATGTTTTATTTTGTGTTAGAGGAAAACCTGCTGAGGACACCAAACTCTTCGTGGTATGGGGATGACTACTTCAGAAACGTACGAAGTAGGCCTTTACTTTAAAAGAGTCCATTATAGAGTCTTAGAGTAAATAGAGGCGACACATGGATGTGATAGATCACAAAGGAGCTTCTCGGACTGAGCAGTTTAAGGAAGGCGGCCATAAAGGGACGGTCTGCCGAGTGATGGGTATAAATAGAAGCGTCCTAATGAATCCAGGGTCCTAAAGGCAGCTGTTTGCAGGACAAGACAGGAACTCAGAGTAAAGTGTCCAGATGTGGCACAATGGGGAGAGGGGGGTTGTGGCCAACCGGGGAAGGTGTGCTCCCACTGGTTTAACTCCATTCAACTGTCGCTGTGGAGAAATGCAGGCCCAGCGTTGTCAGACCTGGTTTCAAAGAAAAGCTGGACGTTTGGATTATTGTGAGAGTTTTTCAGATTTTTGAATGTGAGTAGCTAACACAAAAGTTGTAAAACAATGAGTGAACCAAGGGTAGCATGTCACGGACGGAAACCTGCCCAGGTGCACACAACCTCTGGCCCCAGCCACGTGGAAGAGGGACCCCGAACGCTGCCGATGTGGGCGTCACACCCATGCTGAGGAGAAAAAGGTGGGCACCACGCTCCAGGGGAAAACGATTATGCCAGGACCTTACCTGCTTCTCCCCGCTGAAAACTGAAAAATGTACTCAGAGGGCATTTGTTTTACAGTATTTTACTGTGAAAATCTTCAAACATACAGCAAAGTTGAAAGAATTTTGCAGGGCATGTCTGTATCCCCCCACCTAGATTCTGCCATTGATATTTCCCTGTGTTTCCTTTATCATGAACGCATCTACCTACCCACCCTCCAGACTCCCATCTACATCTACTCACAATGACATTTCCGGTAAATCAGCGGGGATGAGGTTTTGGAAGGCGTCCTGCTCATTTGCCTGTCTTCTTTCAGATTCATGTCCTGACTTTTCTTTGCTCTGCTCTGTACTGAAGGGAAATAGAATCCCACGCCCCGTCGTCTTCCAGCTTCTCAGTGGGTTTAGACAAGCGCAGATACTGGGGGAGGCGAACAGGAGGGGAGACGTCAGGGGGTGTGTGTGTGTGTGTGTGTGTGTGTGTGTGTGTGTGTGTGTGTGTGACGTGGCCGCCAACTTGACTACAAAAGAGCCACCAGTCTATCCTGCTGGGGCCCCAGCTCCCACCAGACATGCCTGAAAGGACACTCCAGCGTCCAGTCCACCAGGCGGCCTGAGATCCTGGGCTCTAGCTACAGCTCCTCCTCCTCCGTTTGTCCCTTGAGGCCTGGAGGGGAGAGTGACCTCCTGCTCTTGCCAATGTCTTGATTGCTTTATAGTTCCATCTTTGGCTTCTTATCTCTTTCCTCCACCTGTAGAAACACTTGCCTGCATTCTTTCTATAACCAGCGTGGATTCTGTTGTCATGGTTGGACCCTGTCCAAAACAAGAGGTTAGTAAGTAGGGGACTTCAGTCTTCTGGGCAATGCCTGTGGGAGAAGGAGGGGAGGGAGCAGGTGTGGGAGGAGAAAGCCTAGACTGTGAGGTAGGGGGTCTGACACCAGCGGGGAAGGACGGGTGGGGGTGCTGGACTGAGAACACAGTGGCCAGCCCTGGAGGGTCTCACACTGGGTAGAAATGGCCAGACTCTAATCCCCATACTGTGTCCAGAGCTGCCGATGGCTCACCCACTGAAGGAACCCAAAGGTGCTGAAGCCGGGGGCTGCCCGAGAACTCTCTCCTCCAGCTTTCCAGCAAGTCTTTCTTGAAGGGAAATCCCAGTGGCCATCTCCACACCCACAACAGCCTTTGGTAATGATTGTCTCAATTACATCTTGATTTCTTCCTGAAGGAACTCTGCCTGAGTTGCGAAGCAAACAAGAATAGAACTGAACCACAAAAAAAAAACAAAAAACTGTTGCATGTGGTTCCCGGGCCAATTTCTCCTCCATGGACACTTCTAAATGGAAGATGAGTCCCATGAGTCACACGGGATGGGATGATTAGGGCCCAGCTGGGATGAATTAAACTATCTAATGCAGAGAAATATTTGAAGAGATAAATGTCATCCAGTTGTCAATTGAAACGTGGGAAACTATGCTCTACAATTGACATCTGGAAGCAGCCTGAGCCACTGAGCTATAAACTTGCTCCGATTTTTCAAAACCTATTCTTCTATATCAGACACACTTGACACACAGAAAGACTCTCTCATTTTGAATGTCCGTTCCAGTGAGCTTGGGTATGTGTGTACACCTTTGTATGTTAAGTACACATTCTGATAAGTTTCAACAAACATGCCACCGTGTAACCACCGCGAACAAAGACATAGAACATGTCCATCACCCAGAAAGGGCCCTGGGCCCCCTCTTAGGCAGACCCCACCCCCGGCTCCAGACAACTTCTTACCTAAACTAAATTAGACTTTCCGTCTCAAATTGCACATAAACGGAACCACATTCTATGTACTCTGGTGTCTGGCTCCTTTCACTCAGCGTGTCAGCGAGAGCCAGCCTGGATGCTCTGTGTACCATCCGCTCATCACTTATTACTGAGAAGTAGTTGCCGTTCCGTCATACCAATACCATGCCTTGTTTACCCATCCACCTGTTGACAGGCACTTGCATTGTTCCCAGCTGAGGGCGATTTTGCTACGAACACCTCCGTACAAGTTTTCATGTTTCTTGTAACCCATTCATTCTTTCAGCTTTTCACTTCAAGATAATTGTGGTTTCATGTGTAGTGGGGGAAAATAATAGAGACCCTAAATGTCCTTCACGTAGTTTCCATCCATGGGAACCTCTCGCATAATAATTGTACAACAGCACAACCGAGAAATCGACCCTGATTCGATCCATCGACCTCAGATTCTACCAGTTTTATATGCACTCATATGTGTGTGTGTTTAATTCTACTCAGGGGACCACCACCCCAGTGAAAGTACAGACCAGCTCCATCTCAAGGATGCCTCTTATGGCCACAGCCACTTCCCTCTGTGCCCTGTCCCTAATCCCTGGCAGCCGTTAATCTATTCTCCACCTCTATAAACTTGTCACTTCCAGAATGCTATTTAAATGGGTTCGTGTCACTTGTGACCTCTGCAGAGACTTTTTTTCATGTGGAATAATTCCCCTGAGGTCCATTCAAGTTGTTGCATGTACCAAGTTTGTTCCTTTTTATTGCTGAGAACTATTTCAAGATGTAGATGAACCATAGTTTGTTTAACCTTTCACCCATTGAAGGACATGGCATTGTTTCAGTTTAAGGCTAACATAAGTGAAGCTTCTATGAATGTGTATACAGGTTTTTGTGTGAAGGTAAGTTTTCAAATTTCTGGAATAAATGCCCAATGGTGCAGTTGCAGAACCATGTGATGAGGGCGTGTTTCATTTTGTAGGAAACTGCTATGCTCTTCTCCAGAGGGGCTGGACCATCTTACATTCCTACCAGCAAGTATAGTGATCTAGTTTCTCCTCATCTTTGCCAGCACTTGGTATTACTGCTATTTTATGTTTTGTATAATCATATCTCACTGTAGTTTCATTGGCATTGGCCTAATGACTAATGATGTTGAACATCTTTTCACACACAACATCTGTATGTCCTCTGTTGGGGAAATGCCTGTTCATGTCTTTAGCCCATTTTCTAATTAGATGCTTGGGTTTTTTGTTTTTTGGGGTTTCCCTTACTGTTGAGTTTTAAGAGTTCTTTATATATTCTAGATACTAATCCTTTGTTGGAAGTGGGGTTTGCAAATAAGTTCTTCCAGTGTGTACCTTTTCTTTTCCTCCTCTTAACAGAATCAGAGTTTATAGTTTTTTGGTTTTTTTAAAGATTTTATTGCGGAAGGGGAACAGGACTTAGGGGAACAGGACTTTATTGGGGAAAAGTGTGTACTTCCAGGACTTTTTCCAAGTCAAGTTGTTGTCCTTTCAGTCTTAGTTGTGGGGGGCGCAGCTCAGCTCCAGGTCCAGTTGCCATTGCTAGTTGCAGGGGGCGCAGCCCACCATCCCCTGCAGGAGTTGAGGAATCAAACTGGCAACCTGTGGCTGAGAGGATGCGCTCCAACGAACTGAGCCATCAGGGAGCTCAGCGGCAGCTCAGCGGCAGCTCAGCTCAAGGTGCCATGTTCAATCTTAGTTGCAGGGGGCAGAGCCCATCATCCCTTGCGGGCCTCGAGGAGTTGAACTGGCAACCTTGTGGTTGAGAGTCCACTGGCCCATGTGGGAATCAAACCAGCAGCCTTCGGAGTTAGGAGCACAGAGCTCCAACCACCTGAGCCACCGGGCTGGCCCAAGAGTTTTTAGTTTTGACGCAGTCCAATGCATTCATTATTTTTTTCTTTTACAAGCAGTGTTTTTGGTGTCAAATCAAGTAGCTAACTCGTTATCTATCCCTTGATCTAAAGTATTTTCTCTAATTTTATTCTAAAAGTTTATTGGATTTATAGTTTACATTTAATTCTGTGATCCACTTTGAGGTGATTTTTGTATCATGTGTGAGGTTTGGGTTGAGCTTCATTCTTGTCTACATACATGTCCAGTTGGTCCAACACCATGTGTTGAAAAGACTCTCCTTCCTCCATTGGGTTACTCTTACAGATTTGTCAAAGATTAGTTGGGCATTTTTGTGTGGATCTATTTCTTTTTTCTCTATTTTGATCCATTGACCTATGTGTCTGTCCCTCGGCCAATACCATACCATCTTGATTAATGTGTTTAGGAAAACAAAATAATTTGAACTAAATTTCTATTTAACTTCCCTTACATTCTTTGAAGATCCTGCCAGAGCTGGGACACAAGTTCGAGGCAAGAAAGTAGCACAGATGGTCCTGAGCCAGCCACACCTGGAGAACAAAGGTCAAGGTCCAATCCTTGGGCAGGGAGGGGGGATGGGAAAGGTCCACAGGGTTCCCACCTCCCACAGGTAGGTGGGGCCCAGGGTAGGGCTCTACTCACAGGGACCTGGAGACCTGGCAGGAAGTTTCAGTAGAGGCCCTGGTCGCTTGGCTGGGCCAACCCCAGGGACACAGGACACACGGAGAAACTGTAGCAAATATATGTTGTCAATGTTTCATTTATCTCCATGGCTACTTACTGGTAACCTAAGACCCTCTGCCTGAGGCATCTTTCTTGCCATAGGCACCTCCTCAATGAAAGACAGGGAGCTGGTGAATAAAATCCAGCTTCCTCAACCCAGGCTGGGGTAACTGAGAGGCGCATTCAGCCTCCCCTCTCAGCCTCCTAGGTGCCCACGGTGGTAACTGGCTTGATGGCACCCCTTTTCACCTCAACTCCCCGGCTTAATGCCCCTACCCCTTACAGGCCCCTACCCCAGGGGTGAGCTCCGAAAACAAATTACTTGCATCAATGTGCTTGGGGTCTGCTTCTGAGGCACACAAACCAAGACAGGGGCCCAGAATTGACAGCAGAATGGTTGCCCTTGGCCTCCATCTTGCCCTGGCACCATGATGTCTTCACTGAGAGTCTGGATTCTTGTACACCAGCCACTCCCTGGCAAGTCAGACGCTCGTGGTGACACTGCCCATCCAAGCTAACAGCTTTAGCATTTTCACCTGGAGGGTTGGGGAGGAGGCCAGTTATTGGAATGCTATGTTTCATTCTTATATTATAAAAAGGAGTAGTGTTATGGACCAAATGAGCCCCCCCTCAAAATTCATGTTGAACCCTAACCCCCAGAGGAACTATATTTGGAGATAGGGCTGATAAGGGGGTTTATAAAGGTTAACGAGGTCATAATGTGGGGCCATGATCCAATAGGGTTGGTGTCCTTGTAAGAAGAGAAAGAGAGACCACAGATGTCTCCCTCTCTCCGCACAAACGCACTGAGGAAAAGCCATTGAGGAGACAGCAGGACGGCGGCCATTTGAACATCCTCCCCAGAAACTCAGTTGGTGAAAATTTGATCTTAGACTTCTGGCCTCCAAAACAGTGAGAAAATATATGTGTGTCGTTTGAGCCACCCTGTCTGCAGCCCAAGCAGACTTAATACAAGTGGTAAATAGAAAGGAAGAGGGGGAGGAAAGGACGGATGGAGTGTGGGGAGGGAGTGTGGGGAGGGAGTGAGGGAGGAAGGGAGGGAGGGAAGATGGTTTGTACTAGTGATGTCTCCTCAGTTCAGAACAGCTGAGACCATGATCAACACTCACAGAACCAAAGGGAAAGAACCAAACTAAACAAGACGGTGGAATACTAGCCATGCTGCACTTAGGATAGAACTCGAAGAGGCGTGGCTGTCACCTTTCCTAGGTGACAAGCAAGCGGCTGCTCCACTTCCAAGCCAGCACCTTATCTGAGCGGGGGAGGGAGGCTGGGCGTGCTGGGGACAGAGCTGGCTGGGCTGCCCCTCGGAGCGGGGTGCCCGGTGGTGCTCAGGGACACGTGAGGGGCCTGTGGGCAGTCGCCTCCTAACCTGGGGAATTCGCACGTAGGAGGCTGCGTCCTCCTCTCGCAAACATCTGTTGGATCGTACACAAGGGACATTTGGCAGAACCACTGCTGACTCCAGCATCCAGACGTCTGAAATCATTCTGCCTGTGAAATCAACCCAGAGACCATCAAGCTGAAACCAGACACCTAAAGACGTGGCAAGCTATCTAGCAAAGGAATGAAAACATTAAAGCACTTAGAACGCCACGGAGAAATCTGTGATTATAGGTGCCGCAGACGCTCGTGGAGATCCGTGCCACAGCCTGACAGCCACCCAAGCTCCTGGCGGTGGGCGCAGGCGGGGCTGCGCGGGCTCACCGAGGGCTCCAGGTCAGGGCAAGAGGGCAGGGTCAGCAGATCCAGGCCTGCCATTGTGGCTGCTCGTCCTGAGGGCCCCCAATCCTGGGTGCCCTGGGGTTCTCCGGGGTCGCCGCAGCCTGCGGGGGTCAGCCGCAGTAACCCCCTCTGGCCAGTAGAGAGCATCAGAGGGCAGCGGGACCAAGCTAGTTACACAGGGAGTCGGGCCCCAGCTGGCCTGGGGGCCAGTCATTAAAACACTGGGGCTGCCAGCGCCCAGGCTCAGCAGGAAGCTCTCCCTAGGACCAGGTGACACAGCTGGACAGACAGAGACCTGCAGGGTCATCAGTCTCCTGCATCATTGGGCCTTTGGGATAATGGTTCTTTCCTGGGTTTCAGGATGAGCCACCAGTAAGCACAGACCTATGAAGGCTGCAGTCCCCCACCCCTGGTGGCGCCTGTGACACTCCAAGGCAGTGCGGAGGGATCCAGGCAGACCTGCCGCAGAGCTCAGCAGCACAGAGCCAGCGGCATGGGCAGGAGGAGGTGGGAATGGGGCTCAGAGAGCCAGGACACAGAGCTGGGGCTCACAGGGGCCCCAGGGAACCATGGAAGCTAACAGGGAGATGTGCAGTTAGAAGTTCACGGGGCAGAGAGGTAAGGCATTGGGCTAGAAAGAAGAGAAAGGACACGGGGACTGTTTAGGGGTACCTTCCAGGACCGGGTGCTGGAGGCCTGGGCCAGGTCTGTGTGAGGGACTGGAGGTCATTATTAGCCAGAACGGACTTGTGCTGGTGCCTGAGGAGCCCAGGGGTCTCCCACCTGAGGGCCTGGCTCTGCCCTCACCAAACTGGGGGTCAACGGAGTTGGCCCTCAGCCCTCAGGGCCGCAGCGGGGACACCAGTGGTCCAGGTGGCCTTCCTGGAGAAGCCATGCAGCAGGAGGCGCAGAGGCCACGCTCAGCTCTCAGACAGAACCCCAGCTCCACCCACGTGTCCAGTGACCTTTGGAAAGTCCCTGAACTGAACCTGTCTCCTCACCCATCGATGGGGAAGCTCACAGCAGCGCCCACCCCAGGGGAGTGCCCTGGGGGCTGAGTGAGGTCACGTGAGTGACTCTCAGCACAGGGCCACACACAGTTGGGGCCACTGTTAGCAGCATGTGCTTGTCACGTGGCATGCAGCGGGGAGCAGGTGACTTGTAAGCTGGCCCGGGGTTCAGACTGGGCTTCACCCTGGGGCCAAGACCACACCCACACTCCTGGCCCTGGGGACCGCTCTTGGTGCTGCACCAAGTCCCCCAGGGAGTCCGAGGTCACCCGCCCCCACTCCTCAAGCAGTGGCCTTCCTCTTAGAATTAGCAGCGCAGGCCCAGGACACCACTTACTCGTTCACTGCACAAGTATGTGCTGAGCGCCAACTATTGCGGACACCATTCTGGGCGCTGGGCATACAGCTGGGGTGGAAATCAGGCCTGGGTTTCAGAGGCAGGGGGATGGGAAGGCTGTGTCCTCTCTGGGGGTGTCCAGTGTGGTCAGGGGACCTCGGTGTGGTCGGCAGCCTGACACACCACCAACTGCAGACTCAGGGAACCCAAGGAACCTGGGGCAGAAAGGGTTACGGAAGCCAGGGAGTGAGGGGTCAGGGCAAGACCTCTGTTTGCCCCTCCCGAGGCCCTCCCACCTCCACCCTGCTCTGTGTCCCCTGTGGCCACACTTGAATGAACTGAGCCCTGTTGTCTGCCTGCCCAGTGGGCTCAGCCGTGAGGGGCACCTGGCTGGGCCCTGGAGAGCAGGGGGAGACGCCAGGGTCTATCCCTGTCCCTCCCTGCCTGGGTGGCCCTGGCTGTGCCAGACCCATAGCACTGGGGTGCGACCTCTATCTCACAAAGCTCCACCACGTTCCTCTTCGTCCCAGAAACCACTGTCCCTAAAGCCAAGGGTGGCAATGGCTTCTGCGGTCACCTATGCTAGAAGCCAGTCACCCTGCCTGGCTGGTTCTCTTCAATCTGCCCACACCTCTGTCAGGGGTCCCTGAGCGACTAGCCTGGCTGTTTCCTGCCCAGCCCCTGGCTGGCCGGCAGGAAGGTCTGTGGGATGCCCATGGGTGCAGAGCCTGGTGCCCCGTGAGGCCAGGACAAGAGTGTGGGCTTTGTTCTTGGCTGGGAGCCCTTAGGCTACCAAATCTCAGAGCCCCAGGGCCCTCACTTATTGTGGGGCCAACAGCGTCCCACTGGGTGGGGCAGGGGTGCAGGCCAGGCCAGATGGAGCAAATCCCAGGGCAGAGGTCCCAGAGCAGCCCAGGCCTCAGGGAACCCCCCAGCCCCACCCCAGCACGAGTTGCTGGGAGTGAAGGAACAAGGAGGAGGAGAGCTTCCCGACTTCTCTGCAGAACCCTCAATTGCCTGGAGCCCAGGACACATGTTCCCATAGTGCCAGCCCAGACCCAGTCCCAGCCAGAAACCACACACCCCATGATATGACTCAGCCGCCAACAGCCGACCAGTTTCCCATTGTTCCCTGGGAAATGGCAGTCCTAGGTCCCATCCATCTCCCTCCAAGAGCTAGAAACAATGCCCAGCCCCTTCCCCTGCCCAGCACCCCCCAGCCCAGGCCCACCCAGCAGCTGCCCCCTGCCCTGCATCTGTGGCCTAAGTGAATTCCCCTTCCAGTCTGGCCCAAGGCAGGGGCCGGGCCTCCCAGGGCGGTTCAGGCCAGTGAGGGAGGAGTTGACAGCCAGCCCCTCTTCCCAGCAGTAGCGGGTAATGGGGTTGGGGAGAGAGGGGGCAGCCATGGCCTGGTGGGAGAGCCCCAGGCAGCAGTAGGAGGTCCCTGAAGGCCACATCGTCCTGGTTCTGGGCTGACACGGGCTACGAGCCAGGACTTGGCGCCAGTGTTAGGGGTTGGAGGGAAATCCCGGCCCTCCTGCGCCCCCACCCTGTGAATTCAAGGGCTCCCTTAGCTGACTCCAGCACAGAAAGTGCGGTGATGCAATGCCCGGTGTGGCTCCCTGTCGGGGCAGCCACAGCCCTCTGGGACGTGGTTTCCCCAGGGACCCAGCGCACGGGGACTTGGGCCACCAACAAACCAGGCAGAGGCACCATGAGATGAGCCTTTCTTAAATTGAGTGTTACAAACAAACCACATAAATAAATGAATACAAGCATTCAAGTAAGTACTGTGGACAAAATCTTCTGGAGGGGCCCAGTGCTGGATTTCTGTACCTCCCTTCAGGCTCTGGTTCTTTTATTTCGAATCACAGGGTCGGGAGGGAGGAAGCGCAGGTCACCTGGTTGGTACATGCTGAGTTCCGGGTGGAAAGGCCGCAGTTCCCTGACTCAGGTGGCAGCTGCTTTCTGATGAGCCTCCCAGTGCCAGGCCGTGGGGCTGGGGGTCCGCGCCAGGGCCCCGCGGGTCCCAGGGAGGACGCACTGGGGCTGAGAGCGTGCATTCCGAGTCCTCCGCGGCTGCCGGCGAGTCCTGGGATGGGGGCCTCGACCAGCCCCCCCAGGGGACAGACGCAGGGGCGGGGCGCCTGCCTGCGTGGGGGGCTCCCCCGCCAACAGAAACCGCGTCCCTGCCTTGAATTATGCGTTTGCGTTAAGCTCTCTGGCCGCAAACGGAAAACCTTTAGGCGGGCGCCGGGCCCACACGGAGGCGGTGGGTGGACCTAGTGGGGGAGGGGCGGTCCCGCTGCGAGGGGTGCGGTGCGACCTCGTGCCTGTCGCACGCAGACCTCCTGCGCGCTGCAGGGCACTTTCCCTAAGCCTCGCCAGGCCCTGGGAGCGCAGACCTCAGAGCGCAGGGTTCCGTGTTAAATGTGGGGAAACTGAGGCCGCGCAGGCCCGGGCCTGGACTCCACGTCAGCCGCTTTAGGGGCTGGGACGCCCCGCAGTGCCGGAGGTCTGCCCCGCGCGCCGGGTCCGCCCGCCTCGGCCTCTGTCGCCCCCTGTCGGTGGAAGCAGTCACGGCAGGAAACGGCCCAGGAGCAGACGTAGGGCTGTACCTCTGTCCCGGCCATGAGGCTTACCCTGCGGGGCGCACTCTGCCCATGCTCAGGCCGACATCCAGGGCAGCATGTCTGGTGACTGTGGGCCAGTCCTGGTGATGACCGGAATCAGCGCTGGACGGTGCCTCTGACCTTCATCCCGTGCTGTATCCCCAGCACCTGGCAAAGGAGGGTGTACATGGTCAGGATGGAGAAAGGAGGGAAGAGAGGAGAGGAAGTGGTAGTTTCAGGGTGACGAGTACAGTCTTAAGGGGTTTCCTGCAGACACACAAGAGTCCTCCAATGGAACTGTCACAACGACAATGAAAATATTAACCACTAACGTTTGTTTCTTGCGCCAGACACTGGGTAGGTGAGGCACATGCGTGTCTGCTCCAGCTCGCATTTACTGTGCATCTTAGACAAGCACCCACACCTCCATTTAGTCCTCTCTGAAATGGGGACAGTACTCGTACCCACCTCGTTGGGTAGCTGTGAGGATTAAACGTGAATAAGTGTATGAATCCTTTAAAACAGTATCTGAGTAAGTTGTCGCTAGTATTCTCCTCCCCATTCTTCGTTAAATCAGAAATGCATTCCTCTGCGAGCTCAGAGAGCCCACAGACAGTGGCCTAAATAAGTGGGTGTTTGTTTTTCTCCCATCAGGAGTTCAGAAGTTGACTGTCAGCCTGGAGCACAGCTCAGCAATGCCTCGGGAACCAGGCTCGTCTTTCCACCCAGCCATTCTTAGCACGTTGGCTTTTAACCCCTTGCCTGTCTCTTCCTGGTTGCTAATACCTGCTGCCGCTCCAGACCTCATGTCCAAGTTCCAGTCAGGAAGAATAAGGACAAGACACGCGGGGCTTTCCCCTAGTGAGGCTTTCCTGTTGTGTTCCGGAAGGGATGCTCTCTCCAGGATCTTCTACCCCCCCCCCATCTCCATTATCGAGAAGTGTATCGTGTGGTCTGCCATAGCTGCAAGGGAAGCTGACAGCGGCATGTTCTCAGCTAGGTGTATTTCTTCTCTCCTTGAAAGCAGGGTTTGGGGAGTACAGAAGAGACGCAGTTGTTGGGTAGGCAATCAGCAGTGCCTGCTAGTGTGCTGTTATATGATTCACCTTACCTGCTAGGTGAAACGTATTATTTCTACCCTGCAGACAGAGAAATCAAGATGTAGTAAGGTTGAAAATCTCCAAGACAACACAGCTAATGGGTGACATCCTGGTTTTCCGGTTCTGGGTAGTAATGCTCTATAAATCAGTGATTTCTAATTGACTGTTGAGACATTGTTATGACATTGATTTGAAGCACTGATATTGATCTATGAAGCATCCCTGTGAAAGCTACTTAAAAATCCTTGACATATAATTCCAACATCTGACTCATCTATGTATTGGCATGTATTGACTATCTTTTCTCATTCCAGTGGTTTTCCTGGTTCTTGGTATGACCAGGGATTTTGTATTATATCCTGGGCTTTTGGGTTATTATGTTAGGAGACTTGATCCTAATGATATCTTCTATCTTAGCAGATAGTCACATTGTGTGGATTGAAGCACAGGTTCTGGCCAACTTTTGTGGACTTCAATTCCAATGACAGCTTGGTTTCTGAGCCCATGCCATACCATTCAAGTCTGCTTCGTTCTTCCAGTGCTGCTGGGGCTCCCACTTAGTCTCTGCTGGTGTTGTCTGCAGGGCCAAGGCACTTCTCTGGGCCACCTGCCATCACTGGGTGAACTTATGGGGGAAGAGGCAGAAGCCATTGGACCTGGCTCTGCTTACACCACTGGAGGGAGGGTGGGGAGACACATGGCTTCGCTACTGCTGCTGCTGCTCTGGCCAAATGGGACCACTCTGAGGCTAGGTGTGTGGAGGAAGAGGCTGGGGTGGCCTGGGGTGGCCTGCTGTCACTGCTGCTCACAAATCAGGCTGCGGGTTGTTGAGCAGGCGGGGCTCTTCTCTATGTCTCCTTTGGGCTTTTTCTTTCTCAGGACTCTGTTTAGAGAAAGTAGGCTTTCTTAGGTTTCTTTTTTATAATCTGCACCTGTTGGAGGGTCTGGTTGCAGTCTCTCTGGCACCTGGTCCAGGGCTATGTGGGAAATAAGAAGAAAACCAGGCAACATCAGTGCTCCAGTCCTGAGGGCTCTGGTCAGTCCACCATCTTCCACCCAACTTAGGCTCCTTTTATCATTGTCTTTTGAATAATTTTCAGGGTATTTTGTCGTTTTTAGAATAAAGGAGCAGGAGAAAGTCAGTCTAGCGTCCCATTCCACAATCAAAATCCTAAGTCCTGTCAATCGCACATTCCAACCTACCTCTCGCCGACTCCCGCTAAACATCCAAAACACACATGGATTCCACAGGGCTGGTCGGACTTCTCAGGGGATGGTGTCGTGTAAAGGACTCAGCTTCTGTCAGATATTCAGCAATGGAAGCACTTAGAACAGCCTTGGTGAGAAGGAGGCTATGGAGTTGGACCCACGTTGCAAACATCCAGGTGACCAAGGACAGAGCCTGACCTCCGCAGGACGTCACCCAGTATACCACTTCCTTCAGTGTCCCTGCTGCAGTAGATGGCCTCTGGTGAGTGCTGACACGAGGTGACAAGATTCACACATGGGGCCCACTCCCATGGCCCCCACACATGCCTCTGTGTCCCCAGTCTTCCCATCTAATTCCCTCCAGTGCCTGACCAACCAGAGAAGCTTGATTAGCGCCGGAACCTGCTACAGAATTCTCCCACAGTCTGAGCCCCACTCAAGCCTGTCAGGCCTCCAAATCGCTGCTAAAATGGATTGGAACACAATTTCCAAGTGATGAGCAGGCTGCCTCTAAAAGCCAGTGTCACCGACGGTTATGGCTCTGTCACTGAGATGGGGACCTTAAAGGGCGTATTCCAGCATATGCTAGATTGCTAGACCCCGATAAACTTTGCAAAGTTGTGTACCCCTGAATCTCTGTAGGATGGCTTCCTAGCTCCTGAGGCACTTATGTCTTACCTGGGCAGCCAGGGTTCTGGCCACTTCTGGTCCACCAGGTCTAATTAGGAAAATACCACCAGGATGTTGGACAACATCCTCAAGACCCCTGAGGATTATACTGTGACAGAAATCAGGGAGTTAGGACAGGCCTGGGGCAACAGTGAGAAGGAGTGCTGCTGTCCTAGCCATGTAAAAGCTAACTGCTTCGGGTCCTCTGTGCTGCGGATGGTATGTTGGCTCCCTGGTTGAGTGCCAGCTCAGAATCTGTATCTAGTCACCCTCCAAAGTTTGGGCATTCCCTTTCCCCGTACACAGTTCCTCTGGTAAACAGCCACGGGCCCCTTTGGGGGAAGGAATGTGGAATCTTTATGGTATGTATTGTAGTGACATTGGGCCCAGGGCCCATCCTCAGAGCCCTGGCTCCTCCTTTAGTCCATGGACTGGGTCTGAGAACTGGTTTAGATCTGGAACCTGGAGGTGAGATGGTGATTCTTCATTGCAGCATCTGATCTCAGCCTTTTGTTCACCCATTCTTGAATTCCTCTGCATAAGCAATACCCTATTTAGAGGTCAGTCTTCTGAGAGCCAAGGAATACCATAGTCTGTTAGGCAGCCCCATAGACCCCTATGGGCCAAGGGGGCCTGGCTGCTTCTCTGGTTTTTTGCCATGATGGCATTTTTGTCCCTCTTGTCTCTGAGAGTTGAGCATCTCCATCTGAACTCCGCTATTTTAGGATCCCAGCGTCCCCTTTGATACCAAGGAGTGTGGCTCTGCCTTAATCTCCAACTGTCAACACTAACTCCAGAGCACAGCCAGTATGGAGCTGCCCCAAGATGCAGGCACCCCCTCCCCCATCAGTGGACTCCTCACTGCCGGGGGGAGGGCAGTGCCCCTGGATCTCCCGGGGAACAGGGTCGTGCTTGAGGCTTCAGTTTTCATTTGACATAAAGTTTCCACCCTGATTTCAAGGCATGTCTTATGTTCCAGGAAACAAGCATGCCCATTTGGATTTCTGGGGTCAGAAAACTGTGGGAGATGGGCCTGGAATTTTCAACTGGATTTGGGGTTCAGGTAGTGGCAAGGGTGTGATAAATGGGATGGTTAACATGAGGACTGGGGTGAGTAGGAGGATATGAGGGTAGGATAAGGGTGAGGTGAGGATTAGCAGGCTGACGATGGGGCTATGGGCACATTTCTTGGCCGGTAATGGGCCTTGGGATCCAGCCATGGGGTGGGAGCAGCCTAGGAGAGGTACTGCTGGCACCTCCCAGCTCTGGTTGGCTTCCAGTTGGCACTGACCTTCGAGTCCTGTACTGGCGTCAGGCTGACCTGAGAGGGTGAGGGCGGCAACAACTCGAGTGAAAGATCTTGTGATACATTTCACTGCAGGGAAGATCATTAGCAACACTGCAAACATTCCAGGGTGTTTGGACAAGAGTTTAATGTGAACTATAAACTGCAGCTTACACTGTCGAAACTGAAATTAGGTCATTCCATGAATTATGGAAGCAAAGAAGAGGTGGAAAGAATTGTCACTGTGAAGCACATTTACCTGTTGTGACCACCACCTACCCACTTCGAGCCCAGCAGGTCACCACCAGTGGGGGTTGGGTTTGAGTTTCAAGTTCTGCTTTATATAGTTTTTCTGCCTCTGGCTGCACTGGCACCCATTAAGCTGGTCACTCCTACTGTGGCAGGAGCCTGCCTCTGGGTGTGGTGAAAGTCTAGGCTTTGAGACACTCAGACCTGGATTTGAATCTGATCTCACCTCTCTAACAGCATAACCTTGGACAAATGTCTCAGCTTCCTGACTGCACAATCCACTTGATAACGTATAGGTCAGCACCCAACACAATAGACATTGGCTATTTCAGCACCCAACACAATTGATATAATAAGATCAGGCAGAGATCATAATAATACTGGAAAGGTCAGACACCCAACACAAGGGGTACCATGTAAGTCAGCGTCCATCACAATTAGTCAGGCACCCCGACAATGCTTGCTCTGCGCTGTGATCAGTTCCGTTCATGCTCCTTGCTTTCAAAAGCACACAACTGAGACTCCCAGAAGTGGGTCTTCTGAAAGTATAGCATAAAACTCTATTGCTGAATTCTTTCCCTTCAGTTTGACCCATTTCTCCTCGATTTCTGAATCGGTGATAGTGAAATCTCCCGGTTAAAGTAATTCAGGGAAAGACACGTGTTCACTGGACCTTGATGAGCTGAACTTTCTGGTACCCGACAGTCTGAGTGGTCAGATGGGTTAGAGGCAAGGCCTTCCTTCTTCAGAAGGCTTTTCCCTCTTCTTGGCTGGCCTTTCTGCCAATTAGAGTTCCTCTCCAGTACTTATCAAAATCTAATCCCTTATGTGTTCCAATGAGGAGAGAGTGCATGGCCAAGACAAGTTTGAGAACTAACCCTACATTTCTGAGAACTTGAACATGTGGGTTAGCAGTAGGCAAATGCACTGTGCTGAGCTTTAACTAGAAGGGGACTGTTTCTTGCCATCTAACACAGGCTTCCTGGGGAGAGAAAGCAAAGGATCATCTCAGACCAACTCATGAGCTGGGGGGCATGTCTCAAAACACAGTAAGGGCCAATGAATGGGGACAGCACGGAAATGATGGCCCCAGAGGAAGTGGGGCTCTCTGTGTGGGTGGAGCACACCATCCTGTCCCAGCCTGAGTGCCCCCTTCCCACCAGGCTTCTTCCCAAGGGACCCTTCTTCGCCAGGAAGGCAACACAAGCTCAGTCTACCTGGGTTGTGAGGGCAGAGCTCTGCTTGGAAAATGCCCATCAGTCAAAGTTAAAATCAAGGTATCAAAATACATCATTGTGATTATTGAACATTATTTATTTAACAGTTGTCGTCAAAGGCCTCATATGTTCCAGGAACCATGGACATCAAAGCAAATGCCACAGGCCCTGCGCTCCTGGAGCTCAGAGCAGGAGCCATGCCCTTAACCAGATCACCAGGCAAACCTGGAAGGTAAACTGTGAGATTGGTCCTGCAGGAACATGCAGGGAATGGCCCAGAAGCCCATAGCAAGGAGGGCTGGACAGCCAGAACATTCTTTTCTGAGGGGAGGATGATTGAGCTGCGATACAAACAGAGTAACATTGGGCCAGGTAAGAGGAGGAGGGCGTCATTCAGAAAAAGACTGGAGTGCAGAGAGCAAGGGGGAGGCAGGATGAGGTTGGGAGACAACTGACAGGCGCGTTTCAGCAGTTCTGACCCCCATGAGAAGTGCAGCTCAGTCAGGGGTCAGTGTGTGTCCTCTGACATGTGGAGAACAGTTGTATGGCCCTATGGAGGGAAGCAGGGTCAGGTGACCCCTCCTCAGAGGTCTTTCTTGCAAACCTGACTCCCCACCTACCTGAACCATTTTTGGAGAATGCTTTCAAAAATGAGATTTTTCTCGATTTTCCAGATTCATCAATTTAAAAAAATTCATTCCATCTGATGAAAACATATTTTCTTGTACTTTACAGATAGTCTACTGGACATGGCTGGCATTTGGGGCAGTATTTTTTGTGTGTTCAACTTCCTGGATATTCATCTCAAAACTCCGGGTGCCCTGGTTAGCCCAATACCAACCTGGCCCAGGGGGTTTAGACAGGGGACAGTGAGGGATGGGTTCTAACTAAATGCCTGCTGGTGAGCTAGGGGACCCAGGAGGGTGGTTAGGGGACAGCAGGCTAATTGGCTGTGGTTAGGGGACAGCAGGCCTCTCAGCACAATTCTGGACTCTGCCACTAACGCCGGCCCTTCCAGACACTCCAGGATGCTCCCTGGTGGGCCAGGGAGTTCCTCTCCCCTCAGGCCCCCTATCTGTGAGCAGAGATGACGTAAGCCCAAGCCCAGCCCTATGCCTGAAGATGGAGGGCCCAGACTTTCAGAAATTCAACAGCTTGCCCCTAAGGTTCATTTTCCATGGTGAGCTCCAGCTGTCAAGGCCACAGTGATCCTTCCCCTAAGTCCCAGCAAAGGCAAGGTCTCCAGACAACCACCATTAAGACTAAGAGGGAGGAAGGGCCCTCTACTGTCCTCTGGTGTGCACCCACCAACCAGACTTCTCCAGGTTCCTCGATGGCTGAGTGAGAGGCTCAGAGCTGGTGGTCTAAGTTGCCTCTGCTTCACTGTGTGACCTTGGGTAATCATCATCCCCTCTCTGGACATCAGTTTCTTCATCTGAAAGACATAGGATTGAACCACATAGTTTTGAGAAAGAAAAAGCAAGCCGCAAGCAAGTGAACAAGGAAGGGTAGCCTCAGGGGCAAGGACAAAAAGTTTGGGAGACAGAGAGTGCCACCCAGGGGCAGGCTGGGAGCCCTGAGACACTGGGGATGGGGAGGGAACCAGAGGCCCAACTATGAGGCCAGGCTAGCCAAGAATGTCATGGCGAAGAGAAACAACCAAGACCCAAGCTGCACTGCTCACCTGTGCCCTCCTTTCTTCTCTGATCCCTCCCAGTTTCCCCTTAAGTAGCGAAATTAGGAAATCAAGGAGTCCCAGTTAAGATGGCGCAGTAGGTAAACTCAGCGCTTATCTTCTCTCACGGCCACATCAAAATTACAAGTAAACTATAAAACAACCATCACTGAGAATCGCCTGAAATCTTGCTGAACTGAAGCCCTGCTAAGGACATGCAGAAGAAGCCATCTTGAGACTGGTAAGAGGGGCAGAGATGCGGAATGGACTGGTCCCTCTCCCACGTGTGACCATTAAAAACTGGGAGGGACATCTCGGCTGGGGAGGTTCCCCCCAGGAGGAACAAGGGGTCCCAGCCCCACACCAGGCTCCCCAGCCCGGGGTTTCAGTGCCAGGAGACAAGTCCCTGTAACTTCTGGTTGTGAAAACCAGTGGAGATTTTGACTGAGTGAGACAGAGGACAGCTGGAGTCCCAGCCGCTCCTCTTAAAGGGCCCGTGCACGGACTTACCCACCAATGGAATCACTGGCTCTGAGCTCCAGCGCTGGGGCAGCAGCTGGAGAAGTGGCAGGGCCATATGGTAACTGAGTTGTCTGGCTTCAGGACAGGGGCTGGAGGAGCAGCTTTCTCCTGGAAGGAGGAGCTGGCTGAGGCCATTGTTTCTTTGTTGAGCCCTCCCCCTTCCCAGCTTGCAGACACAGGTGTCTGCCATATCTGAGTCTTCATCGAGCTGACTAACGCCATTCCTTTGCCCTGCCCTGGTGATTTGAGAGTCCGCCCCACCCAACTTTCAGGCACAGCCAAGCCAATTCTAGTGGCTTTTTTGTACAGACTGCCTGCCTTGGCTGATACTGCAGACTTTCCTAGGGACTGTCAAAGGTTTGTGGCACCCAGACAAGCAGCATCTGGCTTGAGAGTGTCCCTTATATCTGGCTGAGCAGCCCTAAGCCGGCACTAGCAGCAGCCAGCCTTGGTTCACAGCTTGGCTTCTCGAGACACTTCAAAGCATGGCATGGGCAGCGACCATCTGTGGATTGCTTTATGGCTCCTTCTGGGTGGTCCCAGGTAGGGCACAGGTTGCAGCTAAACTTGACCTGCAGCAAGTACTCTCCCAGGTGGCCCTGGGGATGGTTGGCATGCCCAGTGGCCAGCTTTGAAATGCGCTGGAGTATAATCCAGCCACCTCCAAGGACGACACAACCAAGGGGCAGATTGGGTAGGCACCAGAGCCCTGCTGAGGCAGGATAGGGTCAGCCCCTACACCACAACTCCTCTACTGTAGTCATGGCCAGTCCTCACAACCAGTGAGCCTGAGGGTCAATCCTCCCATGCAAATAGCAACCAAGGCTCCACTATACAGGAGGGTATACACAACCCGTACAAGGGACACACCTGGAGGGCATAGCTCAGGGTACCGGAAAGACCGTGCCACGGAGCCCCACAGCCCACCTACTACATAAGGCCACCACTCTGCTAAGACCAGGAGACATAGCAGCCCTACCTAATACACAGAAACAAACACAGGGAGGCAGCCAAAATAGGGAGACAAAGAAACATGTCCCAAATAAAAGAACAGAACAAAGCTCCAGAAAAGGAACTAAACAAAATGGAGACAAGCAATCTACCAGACACAGAGTTCCAGACACTGGTTATGAGGATGCTCAGTGATCTCAGGGAGATCTTCAGCAACAAGATAGAAAACACAAAAATGGAGATAGAAAACAGAAAAAAGATCCAGTCAGAAATAAAGACTACAATAATGGAAACAAAGAATACATTACAGGGAATCAACAGTACATCACATGAAGTAGAGGATCGAATCAGCAATTTAGAGGACAAGGTAGCAGAAAACACCCAATTAGAACAGCAAAAAGAAAAAAGAATCCAAAAATATGAGGAGAGTTTAAGGGGCCTCCAGGACAATATCAAGTGTACCAACATTCGCATTACAGGGTTACCAGAAGAAAAGAGAGACAGCATGGAACTGAAAACCTATTTGAAGAAATAATGATGTAAAACTTCCCTAACTTGGTAAAGGAATAGATATACAAGCCCAGGAAACACAAAGAGTCCCAAACAAGATGGACCCAAATAGGTCCACACCAAGACACATAATTAAAATTCCAAAGGTTAAAGACAAAGAGAGAATCTTAAGAGCAACAAGAGAAAAGCCATTAGTTACCTACAGGGGAGCTCCCCTAAGACTGTCAGCTGATTTATCAGCAGACACTTTGCAGGCCAGAAGGGATTCTCAGGAAATACTCAAAGTGACGAAAAGAAGGACCTACAACCAACATTACTCTACCCAGCAGGGCTGTCATTTAGAATCGAAGGACAGATGAAGGGCTTCCCAAATAAGAAAAAGCTAAAGTTCATCACCACCAAACCAGTATTACAAGAAATCTTGGAGAGACTTCTTTAAGACCAAATATATATATATATAATATATATATATATTATATATATAATATTATATATATATATTAAAGTGGCAATAACTACATGTCTGTCAACAGTTACTTTCAATGTAAATGGATTGAATGCTCCAATAAAAAGAAAGCGGGGCTTAATGGATACTAAAGCAAGACCCTTACATATACTGCGTACAAGAGACTCACTTCAGATTGAAAGACACACAGAGACTGAAAGTAAAAGGATAGAAAAAGGTATTTCATGAAAATGGAAACAAACAAACAAACAAAAAGCTGGATGGCAATACTCATATCAGATAAAATAGACTTTAAAACAAAGACTATAACAAGAGACAAAGAAGGACCTAGTCATCCCACTTCTGGGTATTTATCTGAAGAAACCCAAAACGCTACTTTGAGAAGATGTGCTCATCCATGCATTCATTGCAGAATTATTTACAATAGCCAAGATATGAAGTCAATCTGGGTGTCCCTGAATGGATGAATGGATAAAGAAGATGTGGTACATATATACAATGGAATAATATTACTCAGTTGTGGGAAAAAAAAGAGTGAATACTTGACATCTGGATGGAACATGGATGGACTTAGAGGGTTTTGTGCTGAGCGTAGTAAGTCAGACTGCAAAAGACAAATGTCATATGATTTCTCTTATAAGTGGAATCTAAAGAACAAAATAAACAAATGAAACAGAAACAAACTCATACATGCAGGGAACATTTTAATGGTTGCCAAATGGGAGGGGGGTTGGGGATGGGTGAAAAGAGGAAGGGATTAAGATGTACAAATTGGTTGTTACAAAATAGTCATGGGGATGTAAAGCATAGGGAATATAGCTCATAATATGGTAATAACTATGTACAGTGCCAGGTGGGTACTAGACTAGTCAGGGGGATCACTTTGTAAATTCCATAAATGTCTGACCTCTGAGCCGTTCCCCTGAAACTAATATAAAATAATATTGAGTGCCAACTCTAACTGGAAAATTACAACAGGAGAAAAGATAAAGAAGAATAGGGGTACAAATTTCCAGGTGTAAAACAAATAAGTCATGGGGGATGTAATGTACAGCATGGGGAATAGAGTCAATAATACTGTGATAACGTGGTTCGGTGTCAGACGGCGCTGGACTTGTCATGGTGATCACATCTTTAGCAGAGAGAATATAATCAGTAATATGGTAATAACACCGTATAGTGCCAGGTGGGTCCTGCTGAATAACTATGACGTACACCGGAGCTACTAAAACAGTATTGTATGTCAGCTATATTTTAATAAAAATCTTCTTAAAAACGGAAGTCAAGATGTTCTGAACTGGATCCTCTTGAAATAAAGGAGATTATTGACACAACTGGCAAAATGTAAGAGGGTTTTCATGACTAGATGACAGCAACATGTCATTTACCAATTTTGAGAGTTGGATGGCAATTTTGTAGAAGACTGTCCATGTTTGTGCAAAATACACACATCATGTCAGCAACTTACAAATGGGGGGTGGAGGTCTTTGTGTCACACTTGCAAATTATTGTAATTGTGACATTGTTTCAACAATTTAAAAATTGCGTCCATCCTTTGACTCAGCAACTCAATTGCAGGATTTTATTCTACAGATGCATTGGTATACAAGTACATGTCATATCTGTTCACCTCAGAGCCTTGATTATGTATGTGTTGATTTATATCCCTATCCCAATTTTGCAGATAATGGAAACTGAGTTCCAAAGTAGTTAAGGGGGAAAGGATGTACTTTTGGCTTGATCTTTTCTTAGTGGTAAGTGAGAAGGAGGAGGGAAGAGGGGTCTTGTACGCCCAGCTCCAGAACAGAGGGAAGATAACGAATTCGCACCTGGGAAGGACCCGCAGGCCCGCTGGGCTGGCGCTGTGGCTGCGCCGCTGCGGAACTGCTGGGTTTGAAGCGCCGCTGAGCGGCGGCACCGCTGGAAAGAGGTCCCCCCGGCCGGCCTGCAGCCGCGGTTGTGTGACCCGCAGGGCTTCTCTCGGTAGGCAAGGCTTTGGGGCCCTCCCCACCTTACCACGGGGCCAGTGACGCTGCGGGCTTCCCAGTCCAGGGCCGTTCCGACGCCGAGCGGGGTGGAGGGCGCTGGGGGGCACGGGGTCTGCGCCAGAAAACCCCAGGCTCAAAGTCCCACTCACCGGTTGTTCCCTCCTATTAGTCAGCGGCTTTGGGTACCACTCTTTTTCAAGCCTCAGTTTCCCCATCTGTAAAGCCACAGTAAATAGCATTCTCCTTGCAGCGTTGAGATGGGAATTAACGAGGAACCGCGCGCTCAGTGGGCGGGTGCCGACCAGCGTTTCTCACGGTGCTGAGGGTCCATGTCACCGTGCTGAGGGTGCATGTCACCGTGCTGAGGGTGCATGTCACCGTGCTGAGGGTCCATGTCACCGTGCTGAGGGTGCATGTCACCGTGCTGAGGGTGCATGTCACCGTGCTGAGGGTGCATGTCACCGTGCTGAGGGTCCATGTCACCGTGCTGAGGGTGCATGTCACCGTGCTGAGGGTGCATGTCACCGTGCTGAGGGTGCATGTCACCGTGCTGAGGGTCCATGTCACCGTGCTGAGGGTGCATGTCACCGTGCTGAGGGTGCATGTCACCGTGCTGAGGGTCCATGTCACCGTGCTGAGGGTGCATGTCACCGTGCTGAGGGTGCATGTCACCGTGCTGAGGGTGCATGTCACCGTGCTGAGGGTCCATGTCACCGTGCTGAGGGTGCATGTCACCGTGCTGAGGGTGCATGTCACCGTGCTGAGGGTGCATGTCACCGTGCTGAGGGTGCATGTCACCGTGCTGAGGGTGCATGTCACCGTGCTGAGGGTCCATGTCACCGTGCTGAGGGTCCAGCAGCGCCAGGCTCAAATCCCCCCTGCCCGTCGCCGCCTTCCTCCCCGAAGCTGGCTGGGGGCGAGGACAGAGGGGCTTTCCCCTGCACAGGCGCCTCCCGCGCGGCCCGGGCCACCCACCCCGCCCTCCGGGCCTGGCACCCGAGGCGCCGGTGCTCCCGGAGCGGGGCGGGGCGGGACCAGCCCACGTGAGCGGGGCGGGCGGCACGCGGACTCTCCCGCGGCGGGTCTGTGGAGGCAGGTCAGGAGGCCCTCCGTGCGCCCTGCGCGCTGTGGCCCCGTGCGCGCTGCGGCGACGTCCTGCCTCCTCCGAGCTGCAGCCCTCGGAAGGAGTCGGTGAGTGCTGGGAGAAGGGCGGTGGGGCTCAGGGAGGTCCGCGGCGGTGGGTGCTGCCGTGCGAACGCCCCCAGCGAAACTCCCAGGATCATTCCAGGTGGTGAGGCGATCATGCTCAGCCTACAGAACCCCAAACTTCAGGCTTCACCCGGATAGTCTGATCAGAGTGGTCTGGGTCCTCAGGGAGCCCATTCTGAGCAAAACAGTGTTTTTAATCAGTTGTGCGTCTGCGCGCCGAGGGTCCAGGGCTGCAGACCTGGGTGGATTCTCACTGTGGGCACCCAGGGGCCCAAGGCCGTTTGGGGAAAGACTTCCTCCAGGGCTGCGGTCCCATCTTGGGGACAGGGCCTGGAGGACGTCTTAGAAAGGGAGGAGGCCTCCCGGCCTCCCTGTGGGCCTCCAGAAGCCCTGGTTTTAGTGGAATCATCTCTTGTTTGCTGCCAGGCCCCCCATCCCTGGCCACCCATCTTGCTGTAGGGCTGTGGGAAGGGTCTGTGGGCTGTGGGCATCCCGGAGTGGGCACTAGCTCCAGGAGCCTGCCTGAGCCAAACCTCTTCATAAATGCCCAAAGGTTTCACAGGCTTAGACCTTAACCACATATTGAAAACCCCACTTCATTTTCAGTTGGGTTGAGGCTTTCACATTTTCTTTGTGTTTTTATGTAGTGTTTTTCCTTTTTTTAATCTTATTTACGTAGTTCTTTCTTAGAGGTTGGAATGATAATGGGGGAGGGAATCCCAAGCAGCCCCTCACTGCAAAGGCTGGCACTGCCCATAGCTATGAAGTCAGGGAGAGAGCCCCAGTGTTTGCAGGGCATGGGCAGCTGAGCAGCGGCATTGGCACAGTGAGGACAGCCCAGGCACACAGGTGAGAAGCCAGTGGTCTAACTGATTAAGACATTAGCGCCTGAAAAATTACTACCAGCTGAGTAGGTGTGGTGGGAGGATTGAAGTGGTACAGGGGGCTGGGAAAAGCCACTTGGTGGCCTTGGGTGACAATGGGGTGACTGCCCACATGTGCCCCACCTCATGTGGATGGGTCAGTCTTCTAGGTCTGACTGTCTTGTTCTTTGCAGAAGCAACCTCTGAAGGAGGATCTGTCCCCCTCCCCACCCTATGACCCCCTCCTTCAGTATTAATATCCTAGCATCATGCAGGGCAGGAGAGGGCCACAGAGGTCACGTGGTATAGATGGGAAAGCTGAGACTCAGGGGACTTGTCCCAGGTCACAGGGCCAGCTGGTGCCTAAACAGGGATGAGCAGCCAGCTCCTGACTCTCCGGCAGCCTCACCCTGGGGCCCATTCTTGCTCAGGAGACAGGGGCTGAGGTCTTAGCTGCAAATACAGAACTTATGTCCATGTATAAAGGAGGGAGCTGGGAGAGCGGAGAGAATGGGCCGGCCGGTGGGCAATGCAGAGCGTGTACCCACTGCCCAGGGCCAGTGCTGCAGGAGCCATTTCAGAGCTTCTCACGGCGCCACAGGTGTGCCTGGTGCGGCTGCAAGGGAGCGGTGCTTCCTGGTGGAAAAGTGCTCATTCTGCAGCTGATGACAGCTGGGGGGTTGGCAGGCCCTCCCTGCAGAAAGAACCACACAGGCCAGCTCTGGGGGCAGCCTTTGGGAAACAGCCATGGAAGGTTAACACAGAGGGCCCCCAGCTGGCACCTCTGCCTTCCCTCAGGAATGTGCCCACACCTTTATCAACAAGAATAGTACCTCAGCCTTGATTCTGAGTCAGCGAGTATTCCTGCCACTGTTGGGTGGCCATTTGGTGAGGGACTTTGCCTGGCTTCCCAGTTTTATTTGCTCAGGCTGGGTGACTGCTCATAATCACCATTGTTCCAAGGCTCAGGGGGCAGCCAGCCCAAGACGTGGTCAAGCCAAGCGTCATGTAGGAGAAACCCCCACCCAGATTTCCCTTCAATTTGGCCAAAATATGAATGCAGATCTTTAATGGAAAAAGATGACACACCAGTTAAATTCTGCGATCTGGGTCCAGGATGTTCATTTTACAAACCCAGTCTCTTTCCAAGTCGTTAACCTCCATGCACCCTCTCTTTCCTCCATGATAACTGTTAAATGACTCAGAGATTAAAAGTGTGATTAGATCTGAGCAGAGGACCAGGCTATGTTTTGTGCGGGAACCTCATGACCAGGAGTTATCTACACCCAAATGAAGCCAGGAGCAGACAGAGCCTGCTGGAGTCTGCCCTCCCCACATACACCCTGGGCGTCCCCCGGGCCAGGGCGGCACCACAGCAGCCCTGCACCTTCCATGGGTCCAGCTCATCCTGTGCCCCCCACCCCCGTCCCCCTTGACTGTTGTGGGTGAGGCGTACCGAGTGGAGATCGGGGTCCGGGGAGCAAGCAGGAGATGACTGGCTAAAAGCTATCTCTTCCATAAGCCCATCTGGGTCCCATGGCGTGGCTGAGCCTGGCAAAGGGGCTGCCCCTCTACCACACTCCATCAGTGTATCAGCCTGAGGCAAGCGGGGGCAAGGGAGTGCTAACAACACGTCCCCAAAATACCAGGGACTTTGGGCTTGTGTGTTTCAAATGCTGAAGTCCAACATACTCTCCATTCAATTTAAAGGTATTTTCTAAAGACCATTTTTAAAAAGTTTTTTGTTAATTCACTGAGTGGGACGATTTGGTCACAGTAGATAAAGAGCCACGTCATCAGCCATTGGCTCTCACCTCTGGCTGTCCTGAGAACACACTCGCTCAGGAGCCTGGTCTCCAGGCCGCATGGCACAGCCTCCTACAGGTGGGTTTGAAATCTGGAGTCGCTCTCCCTCCCCGCCCCGCCTGAACCTCCTGTTCACCCGGTAGTTGGGCCGGAAGTAAAAATAAGCAGTTGGGTGCAATGTTTCAGGTAACATCTGACCCATGAAGTAGCAACAGTCTGGTCTTGGTTTAGCATGTGGAGTGCATGTTCCAGAATATTCCATCATTCTGGCTTTATTAACAAGAGCATAATGCACATATCACTCACTCTCCTTATGAACTCAGGGTCATTACAGCCTCCAGAGGGTGCTAAGCCCTGTGATGCCAGGTTGCTGTGGGCGCGGGTGAGGCTGTCTGGGCCATCCGCTTGTGGCCCCCGTGCCCCATCTCAGCCGATTCCGCCCAGCCTCACTCCAGGCAGCAGTGTGGGCCACCTCCCTGCCCTCCTCCTGGAGGCACCCTCCTCTCGGGTCCCCCCTGCACCATGTGCCCGGGCCTCTGTCGTCTTTGCTATGAGAGCTGGGAACCAAGTAGCTGTCCCTTATTAGAAAGAAGCACCAAAGAGAAGAAACAGGCTTGAAAGAGGACCGAGGGGTCCCGGTGTCCCCTGTGAGTGAATCCAGCAGCTTCCTGGGCGGCGTTTCTGACTCACTGGTGCCCTGCCCACTCCCTGGCCACCAGCCATGCTGTGAGAGTTACACCTGCAGGAGAACACAAGGACACTTTCTCTGTTTGCTTTGCTTTTCTCCCTCACACCTCAGGATTTCAGTTTCTTGCAACGAGGCCTGGGGCTGTGACTTCTTTAAGAGAGAAGAGGGGTAACTACTCAGCTGACAATCACGGCCCTCTCTTCTGCTCTGAAAATAGAATTTCAGTGAACATGCTTCTTAGGATACAATGTTTCTTTTTCAAAAATGGTAAAAAATAAATAAATAAATAAATAAAATGAATAAGCCCCAGTCATTCATCAAACAACATTTTGTTCCAGTTTTTTAAAAACCAGTAACTACGTGCTCCAAGGGAAACATCACGAATCAGTTTCGTTTTAACATTTTCTTGTCCAAAATCTAAATCCAGTGGTAACGAACATGGTCTGAATGATTCCCGTCCCTGAGGGCAACCTCCTCATACATGTTCCCAGTCAGCACTGCGCTTGGGGGTGGAGACACTGAAACGATCAGGGGTCAGAGCAACACATTTAAGAAGCTATTCTTCACCAATTTTAAGGCACAAGCCAGGGACCATTTCAGTTGGCAGCCATGGGATCTCTGTGGAAATTTCCTGTTGAATGGGACCTCAGCACTGCTCAGAGAATGTCACCTTTCATAATCAACCTCTTATGCAAAAAAATGGAAGTCCGTTTCTAGCACAGAGCACGTTTCATTAACGTTTCTACAGTGAGCACTTTCGAATGGTCAGCGGCAGGGAAAGGAGACACTCCCAGAATCAGAAGCCTAAGTCTTTCCTTTGGCTCCAAGTACTCCCAGTGAGAGCAGACAGATTGGACCCCTTCCCAGATGTCCCTGAGAAGACGGATTTCGGTCCTCAGGGAAGACTTGCTGAAGTCACACAGCGGTTTGCAAACTTTCGGTGACCACAGCAGAACCCATCACCCAAACAATCTTGCCCCAGCCTCGGCGCCCACAGCGGAGTTGCTCCATTTCCCAGAGTTCTAAGGCGAGAAGCCCAGTGATGGAGCAATTCTCGGGGATTCCCTGGGACGGGGGAAAGAAGCGTGCCCCCTGGTATTGACATCGTTGACACATTCCATGGTGGAAAGAGAATAAAGGACCCATGCTAAGTGTGTGAGGCCTGTGGGGCAGGAAGTAGGTCCCTCTTTAGGGTTTGGGAATTCTTCACATAGGTTCATTTATTTGAACTGTCCCAATTTCCAGACGCACATCTGCCTATTTTGGAAAACCATTTAACCCAAGTACAGACGAACTGCCTGAGAAGTCGGTGCTCTCTGTGGCCTCACACTTTATGACTTAGGTGCCATCCACGGGCTTCCTGGGCTGACCACTGTGATCCTGTGATTTTTCAGGTGTGACCCTGAGGAGAAGCAGAGATGGGGAAAAAACTGGATCTTTCCAAGCTCACGGAGGAAGAGGCCAGGCACGTCTGGGAAGTGGTTCAGCGGGACTTCGAGCTTAGAAGGAAAGAAGAAGAAAGACTGGAGTAAGTGCAGAAGGCTGAGCCCCGGGGGCCCGTCCTCTGGGTTCTCTGGGTGGGTGAACGGCCCAAGTGCGGGTGCAAGACGTTGGACGGAAGCTGAGCACTGGGAAATGGTCCACCTTCTAGCAATAGTCTCCTCATAATTAAAATGAGGGGGTCTGACTGTCCAACCTGACTTTCAGGTGTTCCCTGAATAGTTTTATTTCAACTTGATCCAGCTTCCAGGGTGACGTCACCTCCTAAGCCAGATGATGGTAAGGCCACAATATTAGCAGAATAGAAAAGCTAAAGGTAATAAAGGGGGAAGTCCCCCCCAGAATGTTGGGATCACAGGGTTTTAGGATGAAGGCTGACCGTCTGCCTTTCTTTCTGACAGTACTGGCTGGCAGCCCTTCTTCTCCGTGAGGCCCCCGACCATTTGCACCACTCTCCCCACAGATGGGGCGAGAGCCCACTGGCATTGTTTGCTTCTCCCTTGGCCTTGTCTAGTCCTTCCCCAGCCTCTAACGTTTAATTTCCACTGGGCTCCTTATTGTCTTTTTGGGGTGTTTTTTGTGGGGTGGTAGGCCTATTGAGAAGGAGACTTGAGCAAAGACTCAAGGTGGTGAGAGAAGTAGCCAAGAGAATGCCTGGAGGGGGCTCCAGGCAGAGCAAGGAGAGGAAGTCAGGGAGGTGATGGCTGCAGGTCATGTGGGTCCTGGTGGACCTTTTACAGGACTGGGGGCTTTCTCTGAGTCACCTTTGAGCAAGGGAAGAACAGGGCCTGACTTCTGCCTTGCAAGCTCTGGGTGACTGAGAAGTGATCAGACGACTTTGAAGGCAGTGCAGTGAGCGTGCCCACAGATTGCATGTGGAGTGGAGAGTATGGGAGGAGTCACGGGGGACCCCAGGGTCATGGCCTGAGTACCTGGCAGGATGGAGTTGTCCCCTCACCTGGGGAAAGCACAGGTGGAAAGGCCTGGGGGAAAGCTGGAAACTGTTCAGATACATCGGAGTTGGACCCGTGGGCTCCCCACTCACTGGGCTGGAGTTCAGAAGAGAAGTGACTATGGGAGTTTTCACCATGCGGGTGATACTTGTATTCGTTTCCTAGTGCTCCTATAATTACTGCAAGTTCAGTGACTTAAAGTGCACGGCCATGTCTCCTGGTTCTGGAGCTCAGAAGTCCTCAGATCAAGGTGTCAGAAGGGCTGTGTTCCTTCTCGGAGCTCAGGAGGGAAATCTGTCCCCGGCCTTTTGCAGCTTCTAGAAGAAGCACCACATTCCTTGGCTCCTGGCCATCGTCAGCGTAACGTCCTTCAAGCCCCTTTCTCTTTCTGACTCTCTGCCCGCTCTTTCCCGCGTAAGGACCTTGTTATGACCTGTCCATCCAGGTGATGCGGGATCCTCTCCCATCTCAAGACCCTTTATTGTACGTACAAAGTCTCTTTTGCTGAGCACGGTGACGATTCACAGGTTTGGGAAACTAGGACGGAGATGTTTATGGTGGGGGGAGCATTAGACAGCTGAGCTCAGAGTTTAAAGCCGCAGGGCTGGAAGAGACCTGTGTGGGAGGGAATGCGATCGAGACAGACCGAACCCCAAAACAGACAGAGAAGGAGCAGCTGAGGGGGCTCCTGGGCTCCAACATGGAACCGAGTCCACGACAAATGAATTAATCGTAAAGGGGGCAATTGTGCTTCTGCCCAGCACCTCTAGTGTTTGTGGGGGTCTGGCTCAGTGCCCCCACTGCTTCCAGCTGTCTCCCAGGCCGGCACTCTCTTCCCTGCGACCCTTGTGGTCAGCCCTTCCTTCCGTCCAGACTCAGCTGAAGTGGGTTTCGCATGTGTTTCTTGCATGTGGGTACCTCATTCCTTGTTTTCATACGCATTAGTCATTTCACATGGGGAAGAGGAGACATGCCCAGGTAACCTCTAAGTCCTGTGCTGTAAGGTCACTGGTCATGACACCCTTTCCTGTGGACAGTCAGTGGTTCGTCCAGGTCCCCAGGCCAGTGGGTTACGGTCAGGGTCACCTCCTCGTTCACAGGTGCCTGAGACTGTCTGCTCAGAAGGGGACAGTGGACGAGGTGGGTCCTCTTGGCCGCCATGTGATTGAGGGGTGGGCTTACTAAATATCCCCAGTGTCTATCAGATGGAGAGAGGTGGTCTGGGGAACGTTAATACAATAGAGTATCATGTAACGTCTGGAAACGTAAGCAGTCAGAGAGGTAGTGGTGTGGAAAGTCCACGTCAAAGTGTAGGAATACTGAAGCCTGAAGAGCACTCCCATGACTGGTTCTTACTGTGCAAACATGGGTCTAGTGATACTCGCTGGTGATACATTCAGGAAGTAAAGCGTTGTGTAAACAGTGGGGGCATAGTGAAGGGGTTTTTGTGTGTTTTTGATTGTGCTTGATGTCTCTCGTTCACTGTGCAATTGGTTAAATATGCAACAACCAGCAAAGCTCTCTGCCTGTGAGAAGCCTCTTCTCCAGTGCGCCCTTGACCCTCCAGCAGCCGCAGGGCCCAGGCATGTGGTCTGGAGGCTTGAGGGCCAGTGTAATGAGACGGAAAAAGACCACAGCTGGAAGAAGCTTAGAATAAAGGCTCTGGGTTCTTGACACCAAAATTCGTTCTGCAGAGCAGTTGGCTAAAACACCAGCAGTCCGTTATGAGACTGAAGATAATTTTTTAAATGATAAGCTTCCTTCGTCCCAGTCTCTTCTCAGTGTTCACCTACTCATTTAACCAGTTTCAACATAAGCGATCACCCAGGTCTGGCCCACACAGCAGCCCATTTTCTGTAGCGTGACTCTGGGTTTCTCCACGATCTCCTGGGGAGAGTCTCATATTCGCTCCCAGTTCCCAAGTCTCTAATCTATGAGTCAACAGTAGATTGAATGGAGAAACTGGTCCTCAAGTGACCGCTAAGTGGGTGGCCATCAAAACTGAGCAGTTCAAGAATTGTTCAGACGAGCTTTCGATGTCTTTGCCATTCTCCAAAAGGGGTGCCAAATGGATAGCCCAGATCGAAAACCTACCACGGTCATTGACAGACACAGTTGGGGGGGGCAGGCATCGTGAGACCAACAGACACGTTCGTTACTTGGACATCACTTCCCTCCCCTGCATGGTGGTCAGCCACAGTGTGTGGGCTCACGGTCAACCCACCAGGAGCAAATGTACCCAGAGGCAACTTGCAAAACAGCCAATTCACCAAGTATACCAATTTGAAAACAATCAAACAAAAAATGTGTTTCTTCTTGTATTTACAAAGATAACAGAAATGTGCATCAGGTGGATTTCTCCCCAAATGCTCCGGAGCATCAGTGGACTGTGAAGGAAGTTGAGGCAGGGCTGGGCGAAGACCTGGCACCTCTTCCCACGTCATCTGACCAGCGTACCCTCAGGGCTCCTCTGTCAAAGTGTGTGACAAAGGAGCAGGCCCAGGTCTCTAACATTTGGCAGGACCGCACGCCATGAGTCTGTGAGACTGGTTTCACTAATACCCACGTGACCACACTATCGCCAAGACACTAACACCTCTGATCCCTGGCCCGGGCCCGAGCCTCCCCCAGGCTGTGCTGAAGACACTCAGGGCACCCATGGTTCCCCAGAGGCCACCCCCATTGTGAAAGTGCAAAGGCTGGAGCGTCTTGGCCACTGTCCACCGTGAGCCTCCTAACGTGGCATTCCAAGTGGAATGAGTGTTTATTCCAGGGAACAGGGCTGCCGACAGCATTAACCTCGGCTGTGACTTTCCTCTGAATGGATGGGAAGGAATTTCCCAGGGGTCGAATTCCTGAGCGGCAGGCCTTTTGCAGGCTGTTCCGGGAATCTGAGAAGGAAGGGGGAGGCATCTCGGCATTGACTCAGCCCAGGCAGATATAAATCTCTCCCTGAAGCTGGCGTGTGTGACAAGGGACTAAGGACTGGAGTGTTGACTGTACGGGGTGTGTTGTTATTCCTGGCTTCCCAGCAGGACATTGCTACGTGCCAAAGAATCGAAAATTCAAAGATGTATAAAAGTGGGACGTTAACGACACTGGCCTCAGAAGGTGCTTGAGGATGGATTTGACCTAATACCCATTTCCTACCATCAGGTCCCAGGTGGGGCACTGCCATGAGGACGTGTGTCTTGCTGTGGGTAATCTTTGTGCCAGCACTTGGGTGAGAGAACAGCCATCCTTCTGCCTCATCTGCTGCCCAGTGCAGGGCTTGGGCTGTGAGCCCCACAGGCATGGTCACTTCCCTGGGTGTGGGGAGGGAAAGTGGACAACAGAGGCTTTGCTCAAAGGGGCACCTCCATCTCTGACTCCGTCTCTTGCTGTCCTGTGAGCCAGAAAGAACCTCCAGGGCCCCTAAGGATAGAGGATGGTGTTGGAAGCAGGCCAGGTGGGAGGGGGCCAGGTGAGGCTTCTAGGAGTTTGTTCCAGCTTCAGGTGCAAAAACTCAGCTGCTGATTCCAGAAAGGCACCTTGGGAAGATGACTGTTTCTTACCACTCGTGCTTTCTTTAATTCCTTCTCCTTTGGAATTGAGTTCCTTGGAGAACATCAGCTATTCCGTATGCCAGGGGAACTAAAGAAATCTTGAGAAAGAACAAAGTTGGAGGCACCATGCTCGCCGATTTCAATCTATACTACAGAGCTACACTAATTAAAACAGTATGGTACGTGCATAAAACAGATACGTAGCTCAATAGCCTAGAGTAGAGAGCCCAGAAATAAATCGTTGCTTATATGGTCAATTAATCTATGACAAAGGAGGCAAAGACATACAATGGGGAAGTGACAGTCTCTTCAGTAAGTTGTGTTGGAAAAACTGGATAGATACATGCACAAAAAAAAATGAAACTGGACCACTTTCTTACACCATATACAAAAATAAACTCAAAATGGGTTAAAGACTTGAATGTAAGACCTGAAACCATAAACCTCCTATAAGAAAACATAGGTATAACTCTCAGCACTATCTTTCTGGATATGTCTACTCAGGAAAGGGAAACAAAGGGGGAAAAATAAACAAATGTGGACTACATTAAACTAAAAAGGTTTTGAACAGCAAAGGAAACCATAAAAAAAATGAAAAAAAAAATAAGTCTACTGAATGGAAGAAGGTATTTGTGAATGATATATCTGATATGGGGTTAGTATCCATAATATATAAGGAATTCATACTACACCAATAAAACAAACAATATGATTTAAAAATGGGCAGAAGACCTGAATAGATATTTCTCCAAAGAGGACATACAGATGACCAATAGACATATGAAAAGATGTTCAGTGTCACGAATCATCAGAGAAAAGCGAGTTCAAACCACAATGAGATATCGTCTCACGCCTGTCAGAATGGCCATCATCAATAAATCAACAAACAACAAGTGGAGAAATTGGAGCCCCCATCACTGTTGGTGGGAAAATAAATGGCTGCAGCCACTATGGAAAACAGTATGGAGGTTCCTCAAAAAATTAAAAACTGGAGCTGCCGTACAACCCAGTAATAACACTTCTGAAGGAAACAAAAGCACTAATTTGAAAAACTCTATGTTCATTGTAGCATTATTTACAATAGCCAAGATATGGGTGCAACCTAAGCGTCCATCGATAGACAAATGGATAAAGAAGAAGTGGTATATATACAAGGGAATATTACTCAGCCATAAAAAGGAATGAAATCTTATCATTTGTGACAACATGGGTGGACCTAGAAGGTATTGTGTGAAGTGAAATAAGTCAGAGAAGGACAAATAACTGTATGATTTCACTTATAAGTGGAATTTTAAAAAACAAAACAAATCGGTAAAGAAAACAGTTACTAACAATTGTCACCCCAATAAATTAAAAATAAAGAAAAATAAAGAAAACAGATGCAGAGAACAAGCTGATGGTTGCCAACAGGGAGAGTAGGGTGAGGGAATGGGTGAAAAGAAAAACTAAACTAAAATAAAAACAACATAAATACCGCGCCTCGCAGCACCTCACTTAATCCTCAGACAACCCCACGATGTGGCTCTTTGGTTTACGCCCATTTGCAGATGGAGACTGAGGATGAGGCCAGTTTCCCGGCTGTGAAGAATGGCCAGGAATTGCTACAACTGGGAATATCGGAGGGCAGATGACCTTGCTATGTAATGCTTTGTATTATTTCTCTCCTAAGTGTTCCATGTTCACTCATGCTACTTGGGTATTAAGAAAGTTTTACGTACAGAAAAGATCATCACAAGTCTATTTTTAATGTCACATAAATACAAAGGAGCACCAAAGTAAACTTCCTTGAAGGAAACATCCAGTCAATAGTCCCAGTGTCTCAGCTCCCTCCCTCTGGGAAATTGCCTAGAGCTCCTGTGGTGGCCGGGCAGCCTGCACCAAGGGACCTGGGGACAGATGGGGGAAAGAAGCGCCTGGTCCTGACATGCCAGAGCCCGTTCCACTGCTGATGTGTGCACTGCGTCCCTCGTGCTCACCTGAAGTCCCGTTGGCCACTCTTCTGTGTTACTGAGGGGGTCTCTGTTGTGTTCCTGGTGGAAATTACTAAGTATTCCTAAACCCAGGGAAAATGACACTGGAGCGGGAGCTGGTGACTCAGGCCCTGGGCAAGGACTGGGTTTGCCTAAACAGAACGCCCTGTTTTTAGGGGCACGTCCCACAAATCAAATATTAGGCCTGGGAACCTCCCCAGAAAGACAAACAGGTGGTGATGCAGGCTTGCAGTTTCTGCAAACAGACCAGAATTCCTGGGAAAATCTATGTCAGACCTGGCGTGAGACATGGGAGAACCAAGCCTTGCCTTAAAAATCATAATAGTAATAATAATGAATTTGAAGTCACCCCTACCTGGGCCACTTGGCAGCGCAGACACAACTCTAGGGCTGAAAACACAGGGGCGGGAACAGGAAGTCAGCTGCCAGCCCCAGGAGGAAATTAACTTGGGTCCAATATCCCTTAGGAGGTTCCGGTGAGGCTCTGTCTCACGTGACCATGGACTTCCTCTTTATCATTTTTATCACCACTTGGTCATCCTCCTCAGATGGCCTCAAAGAACTTGAACAAGTTTCCGTTTCCCTCACGGTGATATCTGATATTTCTCCCGCTAATCGGGACTTTGTCCACATAATGGCTCTTCAGTTACATTATGTTTTGTGCTCTCCCAGCAAGTACTTCCGGCAGTTTGGGCTCTTCGTTCTGTGACTTGTTGGTTCTCTCGCGCTTCGGCCCTCCCATCCTTAAGGTCAGACTTGAGGTCCCTTTCTCAGGCCTCTGGAGTACTTCTTCAAGCTGTTCTCTCAGGAGTGGCATGGGGTGTAGGTTTTCTATTTGGGAATCTCTCAGCTGGAAGGGAGGCCTCACCCTCTTCCCCCTCAGAACTCTGGCAGCATAATGTGACCCCAAAGATATCCACATCCTGACCCCCTGAACCTGTGAGAATATTGGGGTACATGGCCAAGGGGAATTAAGATTGCAGGTGCAATTAGCAGCTGACGTGGACGTCGGGAGGTGACCCTGGGTTGTCTGGGTGGCCCAATGTCATCATAAGAGGCCTGACCTCTCTATGCCTTCTCAGCCTTCTCCTCCATTCCATGTTCCTTCACTCCCTCTTCCTGTCTTGAAAGGAGATTCCTTGCATCAAATCAGCCTTTGCTCAGAGGACATTTACTCCCCTTGAGAACAGAGGGCATTAACCCTCCACTCTGCTTGGAGTCCTCCACTCACAGCTCTCAAGGTTGGTGCCTCAGGCGAGCTGGAAGTCGGATGGCAGAGGAGGATGTGTTGTGGGTTCCTGTCTCAGGGACACCTCTCCACTACTTCTCCTCCATTTGTGAGGCATGTCCTCTCCTGTCCACTGTCCTCGTCTTCTCTCCTTGTCTCCACCTCTCCAGCCCTTTGCTCTACATTCTAGGAGAGCAAATTTGACTTCATTTTTGAGACAATATCTGACAAACATCCAACTCAGATAAGTCTATCTCTCAGTTATTCTTCCTAGTAAAAAATGATGTTTCATGGGAAAACTTTCTAGATGGAACTCAGACAACTGCCGGTTCCTTTCATGAAGACACCAGGTACCTCAATGCTTACAGAAGAGCTTTCTGTACACTTCTCATTCCATATTCAAAAGACAGGTGTGCAAGGGTCAAGGTTTAATAACATGATAATTTTCACTATTTCATCAAGGACATACCTTTAATCAAAGACATGTGTCATCAAAGACATGCTCTACTTTTGTGGCAAAGAATAGAGTGACCACTGGAACATTCTATACCTTTCCTTTGATCTGTGCTCAGGCCCGAGGAGTTTTGCCCACTGTTGCTTTTGCATCATTGGTGCATGTGTCAAAGGTCAAAAAAGGCTAATATCATCTTTGTATTATTATGAAAATAGTTTTGACCTTGTAGACCCTCTGAAAGGGTCATAGGAACCTCCAGAGGTCCCTGGATCACACCTTGAAATCCACTATTCTCACTGGACTTAATATTCTTCGTGGAAATTCTGCCCATTTTCCTCCCTGGTGTCAACTTTAATTCCTTTCCATCTTGATTTTAGCCAGCTCTTCTCCACCTCCACGAACATGGCCCTTCCCTTTCTTCTTTATCTCCCACTCCTCCCTCTTATGCCCCTATTAGCACACCAAGCAGACTTATTTCGGGTCTTCTTCTCTGTCTGCTAGGAGTCACATTTGAGGTGCCTTCTGTTCCTGAAGGCTACTTAACTTGTAGGTGCATGTCATGTGTTTACCTACTGAAGTAGCCGTACGAGAGTGACATCTGGTCGACCCGGTTGTGGTGTGTGGGTTGCACTGGACCTGTTCACCTCATTATCTGAAGCCCCAGGTCGGGGTGATGTACCTGCACCGGCAGACATCGTCTGGTACCACTCTGCTAGACCAGCATGGGGCCTCCTCTTCCCTCCCTTCCTGTTCTCCAGCTATAAAGAACAGAAATTATGTTTTATAGAATCTGAAGCTGAGTATAATTTTCTTTTCCCCCCGATTCTGCACCTGAAATATGTGAGTCTTCAGCCGCCAGCCCAGGACTCTCCTGGGCTCTTACTGCAGAAGCCTGCATTGAGAGGCAGGGTGGCTCCACAGGTCCTCATCTGCTGCTGCTGTGATGGGTGGATACAGCTCTGCCTAGACAGAGAATGGGGGGCACGCCCTGGCACAGAGGCTGGACAAGGCGCCGCCCAGTGGAGGGCTGGCCTCTAGGTTTCCTGGCTCATGTACACACAGCAAGAGTGGCAATGGAGGACACCAGAGCCTTCCCACCTGGCTGCAGGGGCTCCTCGGTTTGAAGCACAGACTGGACCTGGTCGATGCAGCTTTATCTAGACCGTAGTCAGTGGCCCCTAGATTCCTACAACCACTTGGCCATTTTGTCTTGGTTTTCCAAGATGAGATAAGAGTCTTAGTTCTGTGTCTGACTGTATGAGTATTTTAACGAATAGTCGGGAGAGGAGTATCAGCGAGGTGCAGTCCCTTTAATTCACTTTAATCCAGTGCTGGTCGCCCCGAGCTTCTCAGGATTATTCCATTGTCTGAAGCCTCACCACCTCAGGGTGTCCCGTCAGGAACCACAGGCGCAGAGTTCTCAGAAGACAGTGGCCCCTAGTGTCTGTCTACTTTATGTCTCTAAGAACGTATTCATTGGTTCTCACGTCAAACTAAAATATGACATTTGGCCGACATTCTCTGAGACAGAACAAAAGGACTGTGTTCATTAGCGGTGGGTACACTTTCCAGTCGGTCCAACTTGGCAGTTTCACCAGGAAGCCGTGTTACTGAAAACCTGACCGTCTAGAACGGTGGTTTTCCTGAGGCTTCAGGTGCTAGATGATTCCTGTTCTGGGCACTCTCCAAGCCAAGCCATTCTAGCCATGGGGACAAACTTGGGGAGTCGTCAGCTCAATTGCTCCCCCGCAGGGACAGACCCAAAACCACTTGTTGAGGAAATGCCATCTGGCTTTGCCCTCAGGACTCTGTGACAGCTCTAGGGTTGGTGCAGTGACCTGTAGGCTCTCTCAGTGGGGTGCCAGCCTGCCTCCTGTTGTCCTCAGCTCAAGGCCATTAACTCAGGCTGTTGTAGCAAAGCAGGTGTGGCAGGCCTGCTGTGTCACAGCAGAGAGTGTCAGCCTCGTCCAGCCCACCGTCCGAATGGGCCTTTTCTCTGCGTTCGTTCTCTGTGGCCTGCTCTGACCAGCCCATCAACCACTTACATTTTCTCTCCTCTCTAACCTCCTCTTAACCACTAACCCTGGGAACAGATTGGGTCTAGAAAATCACGTTACCTGACCAGGCTGCCTGCATCCCCCCACCCGCACCCCCGCAGCTGGCCCCATCCCTGCTGGGCTCCTGCAGCCCTCACCCCCTCCCCCTTCTGAGGGAAATTAGACCCTAGAGGCTAATGACCAATGACTACCCAGCTAACCAGGGTACCTGAGCAGAGTCTGTGAGCTTTGAGTTCCAAGTCTCAAACACTCAGGGTTTGGCTCAGAGCTGGGCAAGAACGTGGGCTTCAAGCCTCTGTCCATCCTCTTTCTGTTACACTGAGTGACGTAAGGTTGCGCAGGCAGCGGTGGGAACTGTCCCAGCCTGTGATTCTGAACCTTTGTGGTTCGTGGCCCTTTGACAGTGAATGAAAGTCATGAGCATGCAGCCTGGAAAAATGTCCAATTATAAACAATCACAGAGCTGTTTAAGTGCACTTCCATGTCTATAAAGATAATGTGTTTCAATCCCAGCCTACCCTCACTGCACCTGGTCTTTCCCCTAGAGAGAGCGTGTGGAGTGGGATTGGTGCTGCAAGTGGTACAGGCTGCCTGTGGGTGCCTTTGCCGACGTTTTGTCACTGTTTGCAAATGAGAAAGTTCCCTTGTGTGTGCACACACATATTTAAAGCCTGTTGCAAAAACAAGACGTCCAATATATTTCCTGTTTCTATTTTCCTAAGGGGGCTGAAGGGCAAGATAAAGAAGGAAAGCTCCCAGAGGGAGCTGGTTTCCAACACGGCCCATCTGAACGAGACCCACTGTGCCCACTGCCTGCAGGGCTACCGGCTCCTTGTGAACCCCAAGAGGCAATGCCGGAACTGCCACCTCTTCATCTGCAAAAGCTGCAGCCATGTCCACCCAGAGGAGCCGGGCTGGCTCTGCGACCCCTGCCACCTGGCCAGGTGAGCCAGGGCCTGGAGGTCAAGTGCCACTGCTGGTTTCGGGGCCAGTGTGTCCCTTTGGTGGGGCAGGTGTGCATGGCGGTCACGCATACCTGCGTGTCACCTACAGCAGTGCCACGGGCCTGAGCTCCATCTCTCTGCAGAATCGTGAAGATGGGCTCGCTGGAGTGGTACTACGGGCATGTGAGAGCCCGCTTCAAGCGGTTTGGCAGTGCCAAAGTAATCCGGTCCCTCTGTGGGCGGCTGCCGGGAAGAGGTGAGGAGTGGGCCCGGCGGTGGTGGCAGTGGGGGGCCATTTTGGTTCCCAGACATGTTTTAATGTTTCAGGACCAAGCAGATCCCTTTGGAATGGCTGTCAGTCCGTTTCTGGTGTTTTTTATGAGGTTGGCTGTTTGTTGTATGAGTTGCGAACTTCTGCACCCCTGGCCAGCCCTGCCCGGCCCCCTGGGAAGTCTGCATGTTGACACCTCCACTATTTGAAACCATATTTTTTCAGAGCTTCGTAGCAAGTTGAGAACCCATAGCCAAGGTTTTCAAACTCAGCCACTAATGGAATAGCCCAGCAATGGTTCATAGCCCACGTCCCCGGGCGCTTCCTCCTGGGCAGGGGCTACGGGCCTAGGCTCACCTTTCAACAAGTCTGATGATTATGAGGGCTTGGAGGAATTGACTTGAACTCCATAGCTTGCTTCAGTGTTTTGAATCCAACTATTTATGTCCTGATGAACTTGATATCCATACTGGTCTTATACAAATAGGATTGCACCTTCATTGTCCACCTGTGGGTGCTTGGAGAGCGGTCATTGCAGGGGAAGGACGTAAGAGAGCCTGAGTTTGGCAGATTGTCCTGCACGCGAATGGAGATCACGGAGCAGTGTTTGCGGGGAGCACGTGCCTTGTCCCTGTCCCTCGAGTCCCAGGTTCTGCCGTGAAGCCTGGCCAGCATTTAGACCGTAATGTCCAGAGCACATCCTGTGCTCCTTGCATTGGGGGTGTCCCCACTGTGCCCCAGCCTCTCCCCCAAGCTGCTGGCACCTTACTTGTGTCTTGTGTCCCTTAAAGCCCCAGGTTGATGAGCAGGAGCAGCAGGAGTTAGCCAGGGTCACCCTGAGAGTGTCCGAGCGCCATGGTGCTGGCGCACGTGTTCTGAGGACGGAGATCAGTGAGAGGTACCCTCACCCACGATGGCTTTAGCACTGGAGCGGGGACCAGGCAGTGACGGGGCTGCTCAGAGGATTGCATATGTCGTCCAAAGCTGTGCTTTTGTAAGAGTAACAGTGGCCCTCCTGGTGACCACGTGGAGACAACAGACATGGCTGGGAGTCCCCGGCCACATGGGGAGGGACAGCCATCCTGTTCCTGGGAGCTCTTCCCCAGGATACTTCTTAGAGACTGATGCCTCTGTCTCGGTCTGGGGCCCATGCCCACTCAGCCAGCCAGGAGCCAGCCGTGGGGGCGTCCTGCAGCAGAAGGAGCTTGGTCCACAGGGCTCAGGGCTGAGCGCAGGGGAGCCACACTAGGAAGCATCTGAGAATCTCAACTCCAAAGTCGGCAGCTCACGGTGGGAAACCACAGGCCACATGGGAGCCTGAGGACCTGGGCCTCACCCGGGGCGGTGCTGACTGATGCTAGGGACCGGTGGGCTCAGGAATCTGTGTTACATAGAAGGTCGCAAGGATGTGATGCCCAGCCAGGGTCTGGGCCTACAGCTGCGGGAGCCATCAGCACCCGGATCCCACCAACTTCAAAATTGTCAGAACCAAGCGCCAGGAGGTGGCGCTGTGGGACAACAGGAACGCGCTTTCTCTGCCGTGGGTCTCAGGTCCCTGGAGGGGTGTCCCACAGACTGTGTTCTCCGTTCTCCCTGCCAGCGCCTGCGAACGCAGCACCCTGAGAAAGGGAGCATGGAGACAGCACAAGAGCTGGGAACGTTGTGCCTTTAAAAAAATGATTCCAACAAACAGAAAAGGAAATGATTGAAGTTAATGTTTTGAAACCTGGCGCAGTCTGGGCCTAATTCAGACAGTGTGCAGCTGGTGGGGGGTACGGGGGCGGGTGTCTTCTGAGTGAGCCTTCAGAGTGGGGGGTGCGTCTGCCCAAGGCCCCATCACAGGGCAGGCACTGCCAGACAGTCTCTGTGGACTGATGGGGAAGAGCCCCGTCCTGGGTGTCTTTCTTCTCAGCACCTTTTCTTTGGTTGTAGGTTTGCCTAACAGAGCACATAGCTCGCCTGACGTCAATGGTAAGTCCCTCTTGCTCAGATGGTTTTACCTCTGTTCCCACACTCCCAGGAGTGTTCAGGAAATCTCAGTGCCAGGATAGAAATCTCTCAGCAGCATGGGAAATCCTTTGGGTTCCTTTAAGCATGGCTTGATCTCGATAGATGGGCTAATATGTCTCAAACTCTGTCCCCTGTGGACAGGGGGACGTATAGGGTTGATAACCAAGGGGTCACGGAGATGCTGTTCATATTCAATGGGGGGGGGCAGTGACACCACCCTGACAGGTCTCATACACCCCCAGGCCTCTGGAAACCCATTTCCACATTCCCTCGGTGCAGATATAGTGCCCGTCTCAGTGCCCTGACTGGGTGGTTTGGCATGACTGTCCTCAAGACTGTCACTGTCCAGAGAGAATAAAAATAATTACAAGGTCGAGGTCTGTAGTCCGAGGGCTTTGAGGAGGGGCACTGGCTGGCTGGGGACAATCAGGGGGGAGAACAAAGACAGGAGGGGGCCTTTGGGGCTGAGCTTCACAGCCCTGCCACCCGTGCCTGAGGCCCGGCCTGCTGACCAGCAGAAGTGACACTGTGGGGAGAGCATGACTTAGCTCGAGGCCTCCACCCACACAGCTCAGTGTCCTCAGGTCACCTGAAAGGGGGTCAGTAAATGGAGGGTGAATTCCTGCAGGTGTGACCATTGATCGTTGATGCAGACCATTCATTTTCTGCTATGATTTGGACCAGTTGTAACTGATGCTCGGATAGGACTTTGTAAGACCAGCAGAGGACTTTGTCTGGGTGTTTAGCAGCGGATGGATGGATGGATGGATGATGGATGGATGGATGGATGGATGGATGGATGGATGGATGGATGGATAATGGATGGATGGATGGATGGATGGATGGATAATGGATGGATGGATGGATGGATGGATGGATGGATGGATGGATGGATAATGGATGGATGGATGGATGGATGGATGGATGGATGGATAATGGATGGATGGATGGATGGATGGATGGATAATGGATGGATGGATGGATGGATAATGGATGGATGGATGGATGGATGGATGGATAATGGATGGATGGATGGATGGATGGATGGATGGATAATGGATGGATGGATGGATGGATGGATGGATGGATGGATAATGGATGGATGGATGGATGGATGGATGGATAATGGATGGATGGATGGATGGATGGATGGATGGATAATGGATGGATGGATGGATGGATGGATGGATAATGGATGGATGGATGGATGGATGGATAATGGATGGATGGATGGATGGATGGATAATGGATGGATGGATGGATGGATGGATGGATGGATGGATGGATGGATAATGGATGGATGGATGGATGGATGGATGGATGGATAATGGATGGATGGATGGATGGATGGATGGATGGATGGATAATGGATGGATGGATGGATGGATGGATGGATGGATGGATGGATAATGGATGGATGGATGGATGGATGGATGGATGGATGGATGGATGAATGGACTGACAAAGGGGTACCCCCAATCTGTCTCTCCCTGGATGGAGCCATGCAGGTGTCTTTTGCAGGTGGGCCTGAGTTAGGCCCTGGAGAGAAAAGTGGAGACAGTGAGCAGACAGATGCAGGTGGAGAACTAGACACAGTGGCCCAGGCCCAGCCCCTTGGCAGCAAAGTAAGTCTTCCTCAACCACCCTCTTGCCCTCCAGCTACAGCCTTGGGTTCTGATTTCCTGGAAATCTCAGTACTTGTCGTGACTCCACCTCCCATGAGCACTGACACCCCCTCTCTGTCATGTCAGACAATCTCTGAGATCACTGAGCACAAACAGGAATGTGCTTTTAGCATGTGGACACAGTAAGAAGCCCAAAGCTGTGGGTGAGCAGAGCCTACAGAGAACACTGCCTGGCCCTTCGGTCCTGCCTGACCCATCTAGCCAGAGTCCCAGGGGCACGAGTCGGAGGGCAGGCAGGAGCCCCAGAGTGCACATTGGTGACCTCCAAAGGTGACCTTTGCGTCTGTCATGGAAGTAAACCCTGAAGGCTCTCCTGCATGAGATTTTTTGCTTTATAGCCAACCAGACCCTTGCTTCTATTGGTGTTTGTTTCTGTTTTCACTTATTTTTTAACTTATTTTTGAGGATAAAGACAAGCAAGGTCACCCCCAGGATTTCCGGGTGAGATGACGGAAGGGGAGCAGGTTGCAGTGCAGGGGTGGGGCAGGCGATGGTGCGTTTAGATGGACCCACTTGGAGAGGGACAGGGTCTGTGAGACTCAGTACTGGCCAGCTCTGCCTAGCTGCTTCACGAGAAACCTCTTTTTATGACAAGATTCTATATGTGCTAGTTCCTGAGCTGACAGAATACAGCTGGAGGATCAAACTCATCATGAGGGATTTAGGATTAAACTTCTGTTCTTGCATCTTAAGAACCAGAGCTCTCCATAGCTCCTGCCCATGTCTTCCTCCCCAAAGGGCGCTCCCTCCTTTGCCCAAAACCCCAGGGGCCAGAGGGACCTGGCCGACCTCCAGAAGCCTGCCTGCCCCCAAGGCTGCAGCTTGTGGGGACCTGTGTCCTCCGTGCTTTTGAGCAGCCATGTGTTTGTCAGGAGCTGAGGCTCACGGAGTAAGGGGCACTGGGCGTGAAGACCCTGTGATGGGTGGTGGGCCTGGGCCCTTGGTGCGGCGTCCGGGCGGGGGTCCACTTTGTTTCTAGTGTAGAACGTGGACATGCTCCCTGTGCGGCTGAGCCTGACTCTCCTCTTGCCCAGTCTGTGCCGGCCAAGAAGCGCCTGCTGCTTGTTCACAGCGTGGACTTCGAGGCCGGCTCTGACGACCTCGTTCAGCCTCTCAGTCACCTGAGCCCGTCCTCAGTCCAAGTGGCCTCGGACAGCCTGCAGGTCAGTGGGCTCTCGTTCCCGCCCCACCTTTCCTGGGATAACCTAAGCTACAGATACTCAGGCCCCGGGCCGGGGACAGGGCTCTGGGAAGCAACATCTGATGGCTGTGCTGTCATACCAGGCATGGGGGCGTGACAGGCAGTGGGACAGCTGGGAGAGGGCACGCAAGACCCGGAAACTTCATACCCTCTCAGAACGCGAGTCTCTGGAAAGACTGAGCTGGCGGCTGGGACAAGTGGGGTGCAGGCCAGTCGAGGTAGGGGCCCCAGGTATTCAGGCTGGGTACTTGTCGCAGGAATAAGGCTGAACCCTGCGACTCGGGAGGTCACAGCGGAGGAAACGAGTCTGCGCTGGAGTCAGCCGGCCTGACATGTGTGTCTGGGCCTCTGTCCTATTAGGGGTCAGGTGCTTTTTTGCCCAAACTAGGATAGTCTTGCAGGTGGGAGAGGCTGCCGTAAAAAATTACACCAGCACGTCTGGCGTCCACAGGGGCCTTCCAGGAACCAGGACATGTGGTCACTCTGCTCCTTAGCCTGTGACCTTGGCCAGGGGACATCCGTGGGGCTCCATCCCCACGCACACACACCTGGAAAGGGGTGATGATCACCTGGCAGGATCATTTTCAGGACCAGAGGCAGTGCCTGGCGCACACGCGGCACTCTGACGGAGCAACGGGCAGCTTGGGTCCACGACCCAGAGCCACGCTCAGCTTCAGCAGGACCCCTGAACTCTGAGGGTCCCTCGGACTGGGGCAGGGCTGGGGTGTGCCCAGGCTGGTCTGCAGACCCCTGTTGGGGCTGGGAGGGACAGCAGGGCCTGGAGTCAACATCCAAAAGAACTCTGGGGCACAGGTCCTGCTCCAGCTGCAATCTGGCACCTGTAGTTCTGGTTACCTGTGGCCTTTAGGGCCTGGGGCCGGCTTCCTTCCTCCCCACCCCCAACAACCAGGCTAGAAAGGAGCGAGGTGTGTGGCTTCCTGACGCCCTCAGTGCCTTGTTTCTTTGGGGATGATGGCACAATAGAGGGAACCATCTGCAAGCCAGAGGAAGGGTGGAGGAGGGGTGTGGGGGGCATCCAAGGGGCTACCCCACCCCCACCCACTTTTGCCTCTCTGGCCTTCAAGGATTCAGACATACACAGAACAATGCACCCCACCCCTCAAAAATAATCATAACAGCGTGCCCCCACTTCCTCAGGGCTTTGGTCTCTGGGTGCGCCTGTGCCCCGAGGCTGTCAGCAGTGTTTCGGACCCTTCTCTGATAGTGAACCCTCCCCAGAGACAGGACGCAGAAGAGGCAACAAAAGCTTTCAGCACGATTTCTGAAATTAAACGGAACCCAGTTGCAAGTCAAACCGAGTTTGGTCAGTCAGGTGGTGCCTGGAAACCCTCAGGAAGGGGACAGAAAGATCCACACGCCGTGGGGCTGCCCGTCTGCAGCTGACAGGCCCTGTGTGCTCAGGCCCTCACAGGGGAGCCCTGGTCGGAGCAGGCCACGTCCCAGGAGGCTGTGGTCCCCGAGGATGCTGAGGGCGGGGCCTCAGGGTGCCACCCCCGTCCAGAAGAGCAGACAGACAGCCTGTCACCTGCCGGTCGGAATGCCCTCTCTGAGCTCTGTCTGCCTGGAGAGTCCTGCACAGACGCCCTGGGAATCACTGCCACACCCGGTACGTGCCCTTGGCTGCCATCTTCCACACGGGCTCTGCATGATGGAGGGGGTTTCTGGAAAACCTGCCCACCACCCCTGTCTGAGCAGACACACTGGCTGATTTAAAGTAGCCCCTTCCTGCCATTGATTCACTGGTGTGTGCAGACCATGGACACCTGCTCTCCCTGGGCTGGGGACCCCCCTTGCAACACTCAAATACCAGCATGGACGCCTGAACGGTCTGCACAGCTCACTGCCCCCCCTTCTACGGTGGGGACAGGCAGATTTCCCTGAGATGACGAGGACCAGCAGTCACCAGACCGGGTGTCCTGAAGGGAAAAGGGAAGCTCCACACCTGAGGACCAAAGTGCCACTGGGGGCTAAGGGTGCAGGTCCCGTCTGGGCAGCACCTGCCCTGGTCTCCCGTGGGCTCCCCGCTGTGAGCCGTGAGGTCTGTAAGTGCTGCGAACCCAGACTGGCTCCATTTAATTTTGTTGTCAGTTTGCTTCTAATGAAATCCCGAGCTGCTGTCTTTTCTTGTGCCCTGTGGGAGCGTGCACACTGGGTTCGGGAGTTCAGGCGCCCCAGGATGGAGGAACCAATAAGATTACAGACGCAGCATAGCCTTCCCACTGATGTGCCCCACGTGGTGGAGCATGCGGCTGAGAAATGTGGTTAAGACACTGTCTGCCAGGAAGATGGTCCACTTTCCATGCTCCCTTTTCATTATATTACAGAGACCATAATCTCATGATCTCCACACCGATTAAGACCCTGGGGGCATGGGGGGGAGGATAGGCGGGCTATACTGCCCCCTAAACAGGGAGTAAATGAATCTACATTGACTGAGTCGTGGGATCCAGACGTGGACACACTCATTTCCTCCCATGACCCCAAATCACCCAAGATGTGGGCACGGGGGTGGGAGGGTGGTAGGACCGGGTAGAAGGGGGGGACAGAGACTGGCTCACGCTGAGAAAAGGCGCCTGTGAGACAGGCAGCTCTGAGCTTCGAGCCTGGCTCTGCTGACCGACCCACTACCCTATTTCATTGATTCTAAGACGCATTTTTGCCTCATCCTTTGAATTGGGAGTATCGCACTGTGGATGTGGGAAGAAAGGAGTGTGTTGGAGGTTGATAGGCAGTGTTGTCGCTTTCTGAACAGTCCATCATGCAGCCCGAGATTTAACCAAATAGGGTACGCTCCTTGATCAAACCGCTTAACTTCCGTGCCTCAGGTTCCTCATTGTAAAAGAGGGGTGAATGAGGCCTAACGCATCACAAAGCCTAACGTAGACATTCAGCGAGATGGTTGTATCTGCTAACTGGTGCTTTGTAACAAATTATCACAAACTTACTGGCTTAGAACCAGACACGTTTGTCATCTCACTGTGGGCCGGGAGTCCAGGCACGGCTTAATTGTAACTCAGCGCAGGGTCCCCCAGGCTGAAGCCCAAGTGTCACCAGGGCTGAAGTCTCACCTGGAGCGTGGGCCCCCTTCCAGGCCCACTCGGGGGTTGGCAGAATTCCCACGCCCGCTGCATGCCAAGTACAGAAGCAGCTCATGCACATGCAACTTGCGTGCACGGTCTCCTGTGCGCTACCCTCGCCGTGAGGGGCAGCCCCCCACACTCCTGCCCCCATGTCCCATGTGGCCGTCCCGGTGGGTACTAACCAGTGAGGACATACGGACAGTGAGCTTCCCTGCACTGGAGCCCAGGAATTAGCATTTCAAGCCTCCACGGTGACTCATGCCGACGAAAGTCTGCCAATCGCTGTTCTGGCACATAATCAGGCTGCAGTGACCAAGGTGCAAAGACTTCCTGAAGTCACCTCTACTCATGGATACTTCCAGGACCCGTGTCTGCCACCCCCCACGCACACGCAGGTGGAACTTGGTGTGGGCTCATTATGTTACATTTGCTTTGCTAACGTGGCTTCAAGATTCACGGCGTGTGCTGGGGCCAGGGCCTCTGTATCCTCATGTGGGACCGGAGTCTGCTCCTTTCTTATTTCTGTTAAGGATCTCAGCGCCATAACATCAAAGGGATATCATCGTGTCTTCCTTTTCTTTGATCTCTCATTTTTCTTCGATGGAAAAATCATGTCCATTGGCTTTCAGCCTTTCAACCCAAATAAGCCAAACCCACTGTCACTCCACAGGGACAAACGTCATCGGGGATGAGCAGCTCCCCTCCCAGTACCTGGCCGATGTGGACACCTCGGACGAAGAAAGCACCTGGGCTCACAGGCTGGCCGCCCACCATTCCAAACGGAGAGGCCGGACGTCATCCGAGAGCCAGGTACTGTGTCTGGGAAGAGCTCCTGTGGCTCCTGCAGGTGGAGCCTTCTTACCTTAACACCAAGTCATGTCAGAGAACTAAGCTCTCAATGTTTCCCAACTGTAAGATTGCACAACCTGTGTAATAGCGTAATAGCGATATGCAATGGCATCAAATATACATTGTTTATCAAAGGCAAATTCACGTAACATAAATTAACCATTTTAACGTGTACAGTGCAGTTGCAGTTAGGACATTCACAATGTTGTACAAACACCGCCTCAGTCGGCTCCAAAACACTGTCACCACCCAAAGGAGAGCCCGTCCCTGTCGGCAGTCACTCCCATGCGCCCTCCCCCGGCCTGGCCACGCCAACCTGCTTCCTGTCTCTGTGGAGTTGCTGTTCTGGACATCTCATGTCAATGAAACCAGACAATATGTGGCCTTCTGCGTCGGGTTTCTCTCTGCATCAGGATTCCAAGGGTCATGCACATTGTAGCGGGTGTCAGCGTTTCCTTCCTTCTCATGAGAATATACAGAGGACACCAAACAAAATGATACACATTTTAAGAAAGGAAAACTGTATTAAAATTGTAATACTCAATATATGCCGATGACAAAAGATGAAGACAAGTCACGTGTGGCTTCTGCAATGACAAGAGGTACTCAGAGTGGTTCCCATCAGCGTCCAGACACTTCTGGTGACGGCGAACTACTGCTTGAGTATAGATAACATCACTTAAAATGTGTATACTTTTTTTTGGCACCCCTGGTATATTTTATAGCCTATCAAGTATTATGTCTTTTACAAGAGGAAAAAATAATGTGTTACTTTATACCGTTGGCAGTCTGTAAGAAACTTCAGCGTAATGTACTAAAGACCTGTTAAATGAGAATCGTGTTGTGGATGCTGTTTTATGAAATACCTCATCACAGGCCCCTTTGATACCACGGCTTCCCCTGACTCAGTGTAAACCATGACCCTGTTTACAGACAATTGATTTACATCTGAGCAAGTACTTTGTATTAGGGAAAAGGCAATCACGTTTCGTATGGGAACATCGTCACCCCTAGTTTGATACAGTCACCCGATCTCTGATGTGGCCCTGACTCCTATGGACAACATCATGGGACTGGGGCCGTTTTGTCACTGATGACCCTCGCAGCATGAAACCGAGACAAGCTGAGTGGGCCCTGCCCTGCAGGCAGACTCCTGAGCCATCACCACACTGGGCTGGTCGCACGCACGTTCGCAGGAACCTGGGTTAGTGCAGGGCACAGGCTCCCTCTGGGACCCTCCTGGGAGATTTGGGGGGTACATTTCTGGAGCTCCCCTTTGCGGAACCCCTAGGCCGAGCTCTGGGCAGTCAGGTGGAGAGACTCACCAAATGTTAAGCAGGATGGAGACCTCCCCGGATGGAGACCTCCCTGTGTAGCAGCACCTCGGCTGGCAGAGGACCTCCCAGTCCTCGAGCCAGAAGACAATGGGGTAAAGACCAGAATTAAGTTGTCTATTTTCAGTAAGTTTTTAATTTAGCAACTTTAGTAACTTTCGGTAAAATCCATATCTACCCAGCTGATAGTAGTCATCCTTCATGGCTCCTTGAATTATTCTCTATTCTATGCTTGTATCTTGTCTCTGGAATTATTTTCCTTCATGTATTTCTATTGACTCTGTTTACTTCAACTAGCATCTCCCCTAAAATGTCCCGTGCATCTTTATACCAGGGGAACCAGGCAGCATAAATAGTGCCTCCAAGGACAGCGCATTCTCGCAGCACTGAGAACCACAGACTCCTAGGGGCCTTTGTGAAGGGGCCACTGCGGGGCCTGGGGGGGGCCCGACTTCTGCCCCCTCAGAGCAGAGCTTCCAAACCCAGGACTCACAGACATGCCCTTGGAGCCAAGAGTTCCAAGGACAGTGTTTTATTGGGGTGAGTCTGAACGGGATCTGTTGCCTGTCTCTGCGTTTGTACCCATGGTTAGGACTTCAAGGGTAAGGAATATTCAGGAAAGACTTTCTACAAATAATCCTCCTGCCAAGAGAAGGCCGAAGACAGGATAGCACGCTGTACGAAAGATACGTCCATGGGGCAGGAAATGGAGCCCTGGCATGCAACCCCCCAACACGGTGGGGAGTGAGCCCCCACTCCCGAGAGCCAGCCCCAGGGCCATTCATGCTGTGCGCAGGCCACAGACACTGCCTCGGTTTCCCCACAAAGGCCGCCTGTGCCAAATTATGGTTGTTCGTTTTAATCTATGGCCTATGTCTGCATTGCATTTGCAAATTGCAAAATTTGGTTTCGTTGTACATGAGTTGAAAGCTCCAAGAGTTCATATCGAGTTTTACGTCCATATGTGTCTTAGTAACGTGCTAATGCTGACAGTTGGAGCTCAAACGGGGGCAGACACTGCCGCCAAAATAGTTGCCACTTTGGGCAGAGGGAGAAGGCACAGCCAGCTTCCTGGAGGCGGCTTATGAGCCCCTGACAAGCACGTGTTCCGTGGGGATGTCTGTTAGGGCGCAGCAGCTCTCGACACCAGATAGAAGCCAGGGTTGTATTGTGTCCGCGGCGTCCACGCTGGCCCGGAGGCCACCCTCCCCTTTTCCTGTGAGGCCTGGAGCCACCGGGCCAGCGCGGAGAGCAGCCCTGAGAACTGCAGAGCCCTTTCTGGCCTGGCGCCTGCTGTCCCCAACTCCTGCCCACCTTCCCCAACTTCAGTGAGCATGATCCAGGTTGTCGTCGGATGTTTTTCTTTCTTCTTCACTCTGGAGGTAACACTTCACAATGACAGGGTCAGACTCTGGGTGGGTTGGGCTCTTCCTCTCTGGGTCTGAAGTAGAGGCCACATGTTCCACGTGCTCTGCTCTCCTCGGGGAAACAAAGCCTGTCTGCTGGGCACTCTCCGCCAAGGGCATCGATCGCAATCTCTTTAGACTCCGACTGTGAGCAGAGCTCTCAATTACAAGCAGCCACTTGATGGCCACCCCTGAGCGGAAACCCTAGTCTTGGGGCAGATGTGCCCACTCAGAGCCCCCAGCGCTGTGAAGTTCAAACTAATTACCCACCGAACAACGCAGAAGCATCTTACGACCTGCAAGTGCCGTGCCCCTCTTCTGAAACAAGGTGAGCCACGAAGGAGATAATGGCAGGAAGGACACATTTGCTGGGCGTGGAAGAAAACTGCAGAATTGATTTTCTTGTGTCCCTATCTGGGAGCTAATAGACTCTGGTGACTCAAGAGCCTGGTGACTCAAGGGATCAGGAACTTGTTCGTTTAGTCACTTCAGGTTGTCACCTGGTGTGTCTCCTGGCCCACAAGTGACCCAAGCCTCTTGCCAGATAATGACTTTGAGTTTGATCAGCCTGGGCTGGTCAATTCACTCTTCCTGTGCTGATCAGGACCGCGGTGACAGGGGTTATAATGACATGCCTTAGGCCTTTCAGGCCCAGCTTCCTAGTCTTGCCGAATTTGTCACCTCTCCTGCTTCATTCACAAACACCACACACACCCATGTCCCCGCTCCTGGTACTGCTCCAGAACCCTTGGTGGGAGAAAAGGGATGTGTGTTATGGTTACCCCTCCTAGGCTATGCCCGGGGGTGGGGGGGTGGCCTTAGCTTTCCATCCACTGCTTGGGATTTGGTGCCACTCGGGATTTGTGTCCCGAGCCACAGTTTCTGTCCCTGTGCTGCAGAGCTTTCACGTGTCAGTGGGGGAAAGTCTGCCGGCCACCTGGAGAACAGCACTTCTTCCTACTGCTCATCCCACCCGGCTGAGGACACAGGGCCCTGAGCCTGTGGACAAATGAGGTTGCAATGCCAACAAACCTTTGAGGGGAAGGACCTCTGGCGCCTTCCAGACTGTAAGCCTAGCGCTTTATGCAGGCTGACAGCCAGGCGGGTTTCCCCACACAGCGCGAGTGGGGTTGCCCCAGCCAGTCCCTGCTGTCTGCCTGGCCGAGAGCTTGGGCGCCTGCGGGCCCAGCAAAGGGGGTGAGAGAACTCGGGAGAGATGAATGTGTGACAGCCTCAGAGCCCATGTGACGACAGCGGGGCTGGGAAGTCAGAGCGACAGGGAACCTGGGGAACCCGCCTGGGCCCTACAGCGCATCCGAGTAGCGGGGGTCTCCTTCCACTGTGACTATGTGCTCTGCACTGCAGGGCGACCTCTCAGGGAGGAGACAGGACACCCCCTGGCCTAACGCACTTGTGTGTGTGTGTGTGTGTGTCTGAGACTGAGACGGACTGAGGGGTGGGGTTGTTCTCAGCCCAGGGCCCTTTCCCTGCACCACAGCCATGGGCCCAGCACCTGGGCACTCTCCTCTCGCAGCACCCTAAGTTTGCAGGTGCACGCCTCTCTTGGGGCCAGGACTCTAGAGAAAGAGCTCTAGGTAAAGCTAGAGCTAGAGCTAGGGCTGGGGGTGGGGTGAGGGAAGAGCAGAGTGGGGAGGCCACAGCTTGGGCTGTGAGGGCACAGGGCTCTGGCAGGTGGGGACCTGGGTCCAGCCCACGTGCCACGTGCCCAGCAATTCATAAATCTCCCCCTCCCGTCAGCTCCCCTCTGTCCGGCCTCATGGCGGCATCAGCTCCCGGGTCCTACACAGGTCCACAGCTCCCAGTCCCATTTACTTGGGAGAAGGTTCTGTCCCCATCAGACCCAGTAGGATTCACCAGTCAGACGTCACAGGGGAGCTCATCACCTGTGGCCTCTGAGGAGACTGGGTGCTTGAGCTTCCTCATAAAAGTGGGTTCTCGTGGAAAAGTGTCCGCTATCGTGCCACCTCCTCACTGGCTCCCTGGAACTGGCGCGTCCACGTTGTCTGCGAGGCCTGTGGTCAGTCCTAAGAGGTTTCATCCACACAGAATATGACTTCACCCGACCGTGAGCACTGCCCTGTGTTGCCGAGGGGGACGGGCCTGGCCCGAGGGCGCTGTGGGGCCAACGTATTCCTTTGTAGGGTCCTGGGGGAGAGGCCTCTGCGTCCATCCAAGCTCCAATGTCAGCGGCAGCTCACTCCCGAGAGGCAGGGACGATGTAGGCGCTCAGATTCCAGAGTGAGGGCTTGGAGCAGGGGGCGGCTGATGGGGCCCTCTTCCCACACTCTACAGTCTGCTTTGTGGGCCAGAGGAAGGCACAGAAAGGCAGAATGAGGGAATGCCAGCAGATGAGTGAGTGAATGTGGGGTCTTCGTGGCTGTTACTAAGTTGGCACGTGATCTGTCACTGGGGAGAGCCAGAGGACTTGAGGCGCTGCCTGTGCTCGGATGGGGTCCGGGCTGGGAAGAGGTGGTGAAGGGACGAGCAGGACCCATCCTTGGGGTGTTACTTACCAGTCTCAGGCAGGTGGGAAGGTGGAGGAAGGTAATAAAGTGAGGAGGGGATCGGATGGTCAGGGGCACCCCAGTGGCAGGTGCATTCATTCACCCAAAAAGCTGGCGGAGGTGCAGGATAGAGCCAACGGGTGGAGGGGACGGCCCTTCCAGGAGAAGGTGGAGCAGCGGGGCCAGAGGCAGGGGGTCTGGCTGGGTTGAGGCCAGGGTGGAGGACAGGAGGGGCAGAGGTCTCTGAGGCCATGGCCAGGCTCTGCTTTTTACTCGGGGGAGGTTTGAGCGAGGAGAACTGTTACTGGCTGACATTTCGGGATCATTCTGCCTGTTGTGCTGAGAACAGGCTGGGGAAATGGGAGGCCAGGTGATATCCAGGCAAGAGAAGGTGGCCGGTGGACCAAGCAGGCAGTGGAGGTGATGGGAGGCGGTTCTGCGTCCCTGTTACAGGCAGAGCCAACAGGAATGGCTGTTCGGGACAAGAGAAAGAGGAGTCAGGTGACTCCAGGATTTGGAGCCTGAGCAAGCTTTAAAGGGAGAAACTGCCCTCAGCTGGGGGTGGGGCGGGGGAGGAGGAGACTTAAATCTCACACCCACCGTAAGGTTATTTTGACTCTAAAAGGCAATTGGGATAATTTTATTTATAATTCTTGTGTTTTTATGGCATAACTCTAGTCATGGGATAGGTTGTGATGGGTGTCACCCACTGTGTCACAAACGATGTCACCACAACATCCTCACAACTTTGCAGTTTTCCAAACGTCATAGCTGCACTGTTCCTATGGGTGCTTCTGGGTCAGCTTCAAGCCAGCATCTCGGAGCGTAATCTCTATCAAAGCCAACACAAGGCTCGAGCGAGAGACTGGGCACCGTGGCGCCTGCATGTGTAGACACACCACAGACAGTGGACATACGTGCCATTGTCACTATGCAAGTCTGGGACCTACCCCAGGGCCCTAAGGTGATGCGACATTTCTAGGGGGGCTGAGGTCACACGGCTGTGGTGCACTGCAGCTTTCCCTGGGAGCAGCGAGGACCCAGAGCCCCGAATCGTCAGATCCTGTTAGCCTAAGCTGGCCAGGTGGAAACAGTGCAGGCTGTGGTCTTGGTTTGGCAGCTTTGGGGTGCAAAACCCTAGGAAATGGATTGGGGACCCAATTTACAGACACAGGGAAAACTTGTTCTCTCATTGTGAAAATGTCCACCAAGGAAAGCTCAATGCCTCGTTCAGAACAGGTGGCTCTTATTTGGTGCGGATGTGGAGAAAAGGGAACCCTTGTGCATGCTAGTGGGATTGCAGATTGGTGCAACCACTATGGAAAACAATGCAGAGATTCCTCAAAAAATTAAAAACCGAGCTGCCGTATGACCCAGCAATTTCACTTCTGGGTATTTATCCAAAGAAAACCAAAATACTCACTTAAAAAGATATATGCAGCCCTATGTTCTCTGCAGCACTATTTACAGTAGTCAAGCTATGAATGCAACCTAAGTGCCCATCAATAGTTGAATGAATAAAGAAGAGGTGATTTTATATATATATAAAACATATATATATAATATATGCATATACATACAAATTATGTATATAATATATACATACATATCATATATAATATATAATATATATGTGTGTGCATATATACAAAATATATAATATATATTTAATATATATGTTTATAATATATATATAATATATATAATATATAAACGAACACACTCGCTTGTTCGTTTCAGTGTCCAGTTGCCAGCGAGCCCACAGAGGCCGACACAGAGGAGGAGACGCTGAAGAGGAAGCTGGAGGAGCTGACCAGCAACATCAGTGACCAAGGGGCCTCGTCCGAGGAGGATGGCAAGGAGGACGGGGCAGAGCTGGACAGGAGCACCTCCGTAGAGGACCTCCCCGGGGCTGCCCCAGAGGTGAGGCCAGACAAAGGCCAGGGGTCAACAGTTTGTAACTTAGCCAACAACCCAGCCCAGGGCAGGCAGCCAACCCCTGGTGGGCACTAAGTGTCCCTGATGAGAGCCACCCGGGGTGCCCGGCCTCTGGCTGACCACCTGGCTGACCAGCTTGGTAAGTGAAGAGAAAAGGGCATCATGGGAACAGGCCCTTGTTGGTGAGGATCTGCTGGCCCCCCCATGCTGCTCGTCACGCTCAGTGCTCCCCTTTCCAGGTGTGCATGACTGCAGGCCAAACACACAGATTGACAAAGGAGCCCCCGGGTTCGCAGGACCCCATCCAGCTCTCCAGGACCCCGGACAAGGAGCTGTCTGAGCTGGAGGACAGAGTGGCGGTGACAGCCTCCAAGGTTCAGCAGGCGGAGAGCGAGGTAGCCCAGCCACCCTGGGAGCAGCAGCCCTATCTGGCTCCCCAAGATAGACAGTGGCAGGGCCCTGAAGGTCCCCTGAGGGGCTCAGGAGCTTGGGGTCCCTGTGGGAATAGTGCCCGCCAGTCCTTTCCTTTTCCCATTTGCTGTGGGGAGGGGCAGGCAGGGTTTGCCGCCACAGGAGAAAAGATGTTGGCACTCCCCACGCCCCATCCCATGAGGAACGACTTCTCTAGAACAGGCTTACATTTCAGGGTGGCTCTGAGGCTCAGGACCAGACTCTGGACAAGAGTCATCCTTTGAGCCCAAGCGTGCACCCAGAACTTGAGCTTGGGTGGGGGTGTCAGCAACATACAAAGGTCAAAAGACAGAGCCAGGCCTCCCAGGGACAGCCAAGGTAACTGGGTTCTGCTCTGTCCTCCCCCTGGGGACCCACAGAGAAGAGAGGGTCTGCCCCTCAGACTGCAGAGGGAGCGGCACGCACTGCCCACTCCTACTCCTCCACACTTGAGCAAGGGCCATCGGTCCCCGGGAAGGGGCAGGTCACCAGAGCCGTGCGCAGGGCCAGCCAGCCAGCCAAACGACTCGGCATTCACTTATTCCCTCGTGCCTGGCAAACAATTTTCAAACTCCTGAATGTGGCAGGCATTGAGCTGGACCCAAAAGACACGGCTGTGACCATCTTAGACCCGGCCCCTGCCATCATGGCCCTTACATTTTCAGTGGGAGGAGATAGACAGCAAACCAACGACCAGGAGGTTATTTCAGATCCCGAAGAGAGCTGTGCAGACAGGAAGTGAGGGTAATCTAACAGAGTGCTCGGTGGGGCTGCTTAGATGAGGCGGTCGGGAAGGGATATTACAGAGGAAGGCAGCTCGTGCAGGAGCCCTGAGGTGTGTTGGTCTTGGTCCCTTCAGGAATCCGCGGTAAAACCTGGACACTGGAGACTGCAGAGGGCTCTGAGGGCCACAGAGAAAAGCTGGGGGAGCCATTGCAGGGATCTGAATGGGGGTGATGGGGCTGGGTTTCTGTTTCCAGAAGCTTCCTCTGGCCGCTGTGGGAGGAGTGGCCTCTAGGGGGAGCTAAAACAGGGGGTAGGGCAAGGGCGGTGCCAATGGGAGTGGGGTGATTGGGAATGGTGCCAAAGGGCCAAGTCTTTACCCATAAAACAGCCCTGTCCCTTAGAGCTGGGGTGTCACTCTCTCCCACTCACTGCCCCCCACCCATCCTTGCTGGGAGCCAGACTTCTGACGCACTTCCAGAAAATGTACAGAGTCCCTGTGCTCCTGCCTGGGGGTGACCCACAAGGAACACCCAACCCCTCCCTTACAACTGGGGCAGATGAATGAAATGGGACCCCCTCCAGGAAGTGCACCTCGTTGGGACCCCAATCTTAATGGGAAACAGCAAAATTAGTGGCAGCCGCCCTTTCAGTACTCTGATGCTGAGATGGGAACTCCGAGTGACATGTGTCTGTTGTTCCCCCAGGTTTCGGATATCGAGTTCAGGATCGAAGCCTTACGTGCCGCAGGGCTGACCGTAGGGCCGGCGGGAAAGCCCAAGAGGCGGTCCAAACTCCCAGTGAGTGGACCCCGCAGCACCCGGGGGCGGGGCCCAGCCAGGAACACACGGCCACCCTGCACAGCTGCCTCCCGCGACCTTGAATTGCCAGCCTCAGTTTCCTAGTAGCCATCAGGGAACTGTGCTGTGTGGGAATTCTTTTCCATTTATTATTTGGTGTTTCTAACGGGAAAAAGTGCCTAATGAAGGAAACTCAGCTCCTACTGTGAGACTCTGAAACACACCCATGTGCACACACTGAGTTTAAGTGCCAAGAAAGCAACCTGAATGACGACATCTGAAGGTGGCAGCTCAAAAACCTGCCAATTTAAGATGGGTGTGACCGGAACAGATGGGTGGGAAGGGCTGGGAAGGGACCTGCCCCACAGCAGGATTGGAGCCCCCCATCCTCTCCTGAGTCACGTCGGGAGTTTTCAGACAAAATCACACTGGCGAGGAAATCTGACCAAATATGAAAGATGCCCCAGGAAGAGTCCCTGATGGGATTGCCAGGTCAAATACAGGACGCCCGGCTGAAGTTGACTTTCAGATAAACGACAAATCATTTTCCAGTATAAGTATATGCCATGCACTACTTGGGACATACTTACACTAAAAAATGATTCAATGTTTATCTGGAATTCAGAGCTAACTGGGTGTTCTGTACTTTAATTCGCTACCTGGCCGCCCTAGTCCCAGAGCACCACGTGTGGGTTTGGTGGGGCGGAGAAGACTTCTGCCTTCCCAGAAGTCCTGACGGAGTATTTAGAGAGAACATCATCCTCTGTGCAGCTGCCCTCCCCCTTCCTCCTGTGGCTGGAGGCCACATAAGGAGTCATAATGTACAGGCTTCTTCCTTCTCCTCCAGATATTTCTTCCCCGACTTGCTGGGAAATTTGGCCAGAGTCCTAAGGATCCAACTGCAGACCCTTCGGATGAGGTCAAGGTATGTGCTATTCCCTTTAACCTCTGGAGGCTGGACAAAGAGTGAAAGGCTGGCACAACTTCTCCAGAAGCGTGACAAGCACAGGTTGGTGGAGAAGTGGGCCAGGGCCACAGCTTGGCTGCCTCAGAGACGCACACCGAGACAAGGGGGCATGGGTGGGAGCCTCACAGCCTGTGCCCCTGTGGCCACCCCCTGGCAGTTCCCCAGAAGCTACGCATCAACAGATTTGATGCTTAATTGATTGATAACATGCATTTTAATATTGTTAAAAGTTCAAGTATTGCCAAAGGCCAGAAGACTTCTGACCTGATCGATTAGAATGTGGAAGAATGATGAGAAGCCCAAAATTAGCTCCCAGTGGTCCTAAAAATGACAATCGAGTGATGCCCAGAGATTCTTCTTTCTTCCAGGCGATGGGCGTGCCCCACCTTCTGAGGAGGGAGTTCAGTAATTCCCTTAAAAGTCAAGGTAAGAGTCACCTGCTCTCCTCATCCCCATGGGCCTGGAAGATGAGCTCAGGGGCATGAAAATGGCCAATCCTGGCTCTGTGCTTCTGTGAGACCTGTGGGATACAGCAGCTCAGGCCTCCCATGCCCAGAGGACACTCCCGGTGCCACTCCGGCCACCCTCAGGGACCATCCCAGGGAGTTGGTGTCTGGATACCTGGAATTCTTGCTGTAACCAGGCCGAGGTGGTGATGCTGGTGGTGGTTTCCATGTTTTGGATGTCAGTTGTCCTCTTACGGTGCACAGCTCTGACCTTCTTACACAAAGGGCGGGACATAATTCAGCTCCCTTGAGGTCTCGGTGGTGACAAGGACATCATCTTTGTCCTGGATGAACCGCGTAAGGCCTGGCTGCCTCCACAGCACACAGCCCGGCTGTCGGGGGATCGTGTGTGCTTGTCCATTTCTCACCTGGCGGCCGACCACAGGTCACCAGAGGGAGACCCGGTTCTCAGGTCAGGGTCCAGTCCCTCCTGTCCAGCGATTTCAGGCCCTTACGTCATCGTGGCACCTCCTGTTACCCGGGATCTGAGCTCTGCTCTCACCACCCCCATCGTCCCAGCTCCACCACAGCCATGGTCTCAATAGGGAGGGCTTTTCATGGCCCTCGTCTGCTCACAAATGACGGCTGGCAGAATGGAGCGGGATTTCCTAGCCCAGTCTCTCCGTCCTTGCACCGTTTGCCTGCCTCCGAGCCTGCCCGCCCCAAGGCCCCTCCCTCTACACTGGACAGCACACCCTTCCCAAGCACACGGGGTTTCAGGAAACCCAGGCAGACACATGCCTCCTCACCTTTGCCTGGGCCATCCTTCTGCCAGATCACTACTTGCTCCCTTCTCGGCCTTTTGAGGTGATACCTCTCCCAGTAGGACCCCCAGCACCTCCTGGGGCATCTCTGCATACCCTGTGTCCACCCACCTCCGTGCCAGTTGCCTCTCTGCACCTCCGAGCTCCCGGCACACGTGCAGGCCAGTCCAGGGACAAAGCTGCTGCCCAAGGCCCTTTCAGGTGAATTTAGGGCCACCAGTGAGGAGGGCGACTTTGCCAGAGAGACCACTTGCTGAGGGGTCAGCCGGGTTCTGGGGTAGCACCGCTGACCCTGGAGAGGCATTTCCAGCAGGTCTCATGGCTAAAATGCAAATAGAGGTTCATTTCACATAAGAGAACAAGGGGTGAGTCCCTAGGGCCATCTTTATGACGGGTTGTGTCCAGTCAAGAGGACTCTTGCGTCCAGTCCAATACGTCCCCGCCAAGGCCCCCTGGAGCTCGCGGCCATTTCAGGATCTAAATGGCACAGCTGAGGCTGCTCACCCTTCGTGTGTCGCTGCTGCCACCATGGCCAGCCTCAGTAGCATGTGGCCCCCACACAGACGGGGCCTCGTGTAGCAGTGTCAAGGTGGGAAGGGCCTCGTGTGTCCTCACTGCTCGGTGGCTGCGATCCCTGGGTTAGCAATTCCCTCCACAGAGGTTGGTCCCAGAGTGGGCATGTATCGCGAGGCAAAGGTACCCTGCCCAAAAGGGGACAATAGAGTGGTAGGCAGTTAAGCCAGCTCTCGAAAGGAAGGAAGGGAAGGAGGGAGGGAGAGAAAGAACCCTGACTTGTAGCACTTGCCAATGACTGCTGTCTGTGCTGTCACCATGGCTGGTAAGCTGTTCGCGTGACGTCACCGATGATGGAGCCGTGGAGAGGAGCTGTGCTCCGGCACACTGTGGAGCAGTCACCTGAGTCGGGCAGGGCCACCTGAGGCCTGCAAAGTGAAGCAGGGCAGCTGTGGACCCCTCCCCACCCTACATTTGCTCATCTGCAGCCATGAACGCAGTTGACTGGGATTTGAGGCCCAATGCCCCCATTTCACAACCAAAGCCCCAGGAGAAACCCCCTCTCCTGAGGGTCAGTGCCCCAAGACCCCTCAGGCCCACAGAATTAAAGAAAGCAGCGCATATACCCCAGACACTAGCGCAATGACGTTTTCTATTGTTTTGCTCATGTGAACATTTCTGGGTCCCAGTACGATTTGCTCCAAAGCAAAGAAAGAAGAATCAGACTGAAGTGTTTATTTGCACAATGGCTAAAATGTAAATCCTTTGTTAAAACTATTTAATGCTGACAACACATCTCAAAAGGGGATCTGTTTTTGTGCTACTTTTTTACATTTCTTAGGAGGCGAAGACCCTTGTTGGTGAGTTTGTGAGTAATACGCAAGCCCCTCTGTTTTTCCCAAAGGCGAAGATGGCGAGTCCTTTGATCGGAAATCAGTGTACCGCGGGTCCCTGACACAGAGAAACCCCAACGGCAAGAGGGGGACCGCTAGGCACAGCTTTGCGGTAAGGTCACATCCCGTTTCCTGGGGCAGCTTCAAAATTCTGTGGCCTGTCACAGTTACATGTTGATATTGTCTTTAAAGAAAACTGGGATAAAGCAACAAGTAAAGTAAAAGATTTAAACAAAAATTGAAAACATTTCTTAAAGGTACCGAATACATCAATGATGGGTGTCTGGTCGCCCTGGGGTGGGACTCAGCTCAGAGAAAGAAATAGCCCATGAGGCAGTCAGGACTCTGGGGGAGGGGACAGCCCATGAGGCAGTGAGGACACTCTCCCCACCACCCCACCAGCTACCCAGGGACTTGAGAAATGAAATGCTTTCAAATTAGAATGTATCTCCCTCCATCTCCCTGTGTTTCAGAACTTTAAATGGTCAAATACTTTCTATCCATACACCCCATCTGATGAGGGCCAGTGTCATTGACCCAACTTCATAGCTGGGAAAACAAAAGCAGAGAGGGGTTGAGTAAAACCCAAGGGGGTTGTCTAATGCCTTCTGACTCACGTGTCGATGTGTTTGTGTGTGTAGCTGTGTGCACGCCTGTGTGTGTGCGTGCTCATGTGTGTGTGTGTCTGTGCACATGCCCATGTGTGTGTGTGCACGTCCATCTGTGCATGCTTATGTGTTCATGTGTGCTTGTACTTCGCAGAAGCCTGTGATGACCCACCAGCCCTAAAGGGGAAGCTCGTCGGAGTGGGACAGAGTGACAGAGCAGCCCTGACCTTGCTCTGCCTTCCCACAGCCATGTGTCCTCCAACTGCCTTGCACTTTCCACTCTACACTTTCCAGTGGAGAAAAAAAAATCACCATCCCTAATGGAACCCCACCTGTGAAGTGACAATAGTCCTCAGGCCAGCAGCTGCTCGCCCAAGTTCATTGACAACTTCCAAGGTCACCCTTGCCAGCTTGCTCTGATCTGTGGGAAACATCGAAGCTGAGATGGCTTTCCTTTAGGACAGTGTTGTTTAAACTTTTTGCAGGACACACAGAAGACCTTTTTTAGTGTGATCTTTCACCCCTTTCACTGCTGCCTTTCTTATGTTGCTTTCCCGATGGAATGGAAAAGGGATGACTCAGCCATGGCACCAGCCGTCTGTAAATTCTTGACTGTGTCGCAGTGTGGACAGATGTGAGTGTGTGTGTTTCTGTGTGGGTGTGATTGGAGAAAGAAATTGGGCATCAACACAAGCGACTGACTCATGACCAGCAGAATAATGAGGGAACAATAGACATTTCCGCCACCCGTTCCCCCACACACACCTATTCAAGTTTACCTGTGGTCAAGGGCAGACCACGCACATCGTCGCAAGTGAGCATTTGATCAGTGCCCAGACGCAGGCTCAGAGGACCTGCTGAGAGAGGCGGGTGATGTGTTCTGAACGGGCGGGCAGAAGACTGGCTCCCAGCCTGGCACTGCCACTCGCTGCGGTGGACCCAGAAGGACAGAGGGCCAGGGCCAATTAGTAATGCCCGCCAGCCACTTGACCTCGGGTCCATAGATGATCCAAGTTCCCCATCTCAGCCAGTCTGGGACTGACGGGCACTTCAGGGTAGACACCCAGAAGTGTGCGTGTGTGTGCAGAAGTGTGTGCATGCTTGTGTGTGCATGTGTGCACGTGCACACGTGTGTGCGGCTCATCCAGTTGGAAGGGGAGCCCACTGCGACCTCCAGAGCTGCCTCTGCGCATAGAAACAGTATCACACCCCCTCACTGAGCAGGGCTGTCGGCTTCACAGGTTCACTGACCTATTTAGCCCTCAGGTTAAATTTAAGCCCCTTCTGCAGAGGAGGACGTGGAGCCCTGAGTGTGAGGCAAGCGTCCCCTGCAGCTACTATGTGCCCCCCAATCTTTTCTGAAGTGACGTAGGGTCAGCTTAACTCAGCTCCCTCCAACTGGTGCTTTTGCTCTGTTGAAATTGTAACCAAACCAGGAAGGCAGAGAAGCGACGCCCCAGGCCCCCGACCGTGAGACTTTCTCCGGACCGGTGGACAGACAGGTGGACAGACAGGTGGATGCCCCCGGCTGTACAGACTCTGCACCACTAACTTGGTGCTTCCCTGAGCCCATCCTGTCACGGTCACCACGGGGTCTCAGTGACGAAGGGCTGGCCCACAGCACTCCCGCATTCCCGGTGCAAATGCTGCTTGCAGAGCTCCCCTTGTGAGTGGATCCAATGACTCAGCTTCAGACCGTTTGTGGGGTGTGAGAAGGCGGACCTGGCACTCCTTCTCAGGATGGAGGCGGGTTAAAACCTGTAGCTTCTATCCAAGGCAAAAACGACTAAAAGATGGCTATAGACGAAAGGGGTCCATCGTATGTGCACTCCTCCTTCTTCACAAAGTAAATTAAAGTCAACGTTGAGTTCCCAAGAGTCTAAGAAGAGACAGTCGGCTTGCCCTGACAGGTCCCGGCATGCTAGTGTAATAGGGATGCTGAGTCCTTGTACCCCAGAACCTGTTCACAGCCACCTGTACTCTGTTCACTCCCATATCCCGTCCATGGCCAAGGCCTCGTTGAGTGGCTAGAGGGGCCACCCCTCTAACAGCTGCCACCACTGAACTCACCACTTCTCCCATCTCGGCCCACGCAGCTCTGGAGCCAGAAACCCTGGCCCACGACCCCAATCCCACTGCTCACCTTCTGTGCCTCCCAAACCGCCCCCAAACTCTCGTCTTTCCCCAGACTCCCTCAGAAAACAGGAAAAGGGGCGACCGCTCTCCCCTCTGGTAAGACCAGGAAAACTTAACACCAAACAGAACAAAGACCATGCGAGAAAGGAAAATTAAAGGCAGCAGATGAGGAAAAAAGTCCCAAATAACATATTAGTGAAACAAATTCAGCAATGTATCAAACACACCTACTTATCTTGACCAGGTAAGGTTCTTCCCAGGAAAACACGGAATTTTTAGCATTACAGAAAGTCGTGATTTCACCCACTAACAGATTGAATGAGAAAAACACAACGAGCGTTTCACTCAGTGAAGACTCTCACAACAGAACAGAGAACCAGCTCAAGTCGGAGCTAGAAGGCATGGAGCCCAGGACCCTGGTCCCCAGGTGCCCGTGGCCTCTGAGGTCGGAGGTGGAGGGGCGCTCCAAGGAGGGGACTTTCTTGCTCAGATTCAGGTTGATTTGCACCACAACTCAAGAAGCCACACGACATCCCGGTGAAACACGGAACGGCCAAGGCCAGAGCAAGAGCCCGTGACTCCCCTGCCCTGAGACCGTGACCCAATCAAAGAGGGTGTGGAAAGGTCTCCCTGGGCTTGGGCCTCCTGTCAAACCCCCTCTGGGGACCCAGTTACCAAAGCACATGGCAGCCTGGAGCAGCCTGGAGCCCCGGGGCTCGTGGGGGCGTTGCAGGAGCAGTGAGGGCCTGACTTCACTTGTGTTTGTCCACCTGCTGCCATGACAACACCCCCAGCTCGCAACGTGCCTTCAGTAACTCTGGGTCCTCTACTGGGTGCCATGGTGGGGGGGCACCATTCTCTCAGCAGGGCTAGGTCTGTGCCTCCACACTGAGTAGGCAGAGGGGCTGGAGCAATGCCACCATGCCAGGGCCACCTCCCTAACACCGGCCTGCCACCGCCCATTGGTGAACCTCCCAAGTGGCAGGGCACCAATGCCACATGGTGATGGGGCTACTTTTCTGAAACGGGGTTTGCTGTCCCCCTACACACACACACACACACAGGCACATGCACACACATACATGTATCACATTGCTACCCTGCACATCCAAGGGAGGCAACCGAGAGCTCTCTCCCCCAGGACACTTTGCCTGGAACTGTGCTAAACAGCACTTAATGACCTTTGACAATCGAGTTATTCACAATACAAATGACTTAGGTTCTCGGGTCCACGTTAAATGGTAGAATATTGTGCAGTTATTTCAAATGGCATCAATATGCAGGTTTTTCTAACAAGTTGAGGACATGATTATTAGATGAAAAGAATGAGACTCAAAACATATAACTATGATGAGAACATCCCACACATCTGTGGGAGTCCCACAGGAGGAATCAGACCGCCTGTGACGCTGATTCCCTTCTTTGTCTGTAGTGGTGTTTTTTCCCCCATTTTTCTGTAGGCGTTAAATTCTTCCCAAATGTATGTAAATTGCTTTTATGATAAAAATGAACATATTTGTTTTCTAATAATAATAAACTTGTTTATTTTAAACATTAATTATGAAGACTTTTGTAAAGGCCTAGAAAAGAATGCATGTTAAGTTATGGAAACAGGACAAAAGTGCTCTGCAGCCACGATGGAAAGCCATAGAAGTGATGGCACGGGACTGAGATGTGTGGAGATGTGAAACCGGAGACGTGAGATCCTCGTGGTGGTAGGCGTGGGTGACTCCTCCTGGTGGCCGCACGGTCACCTGCCTGTGTTGGCGGCAGCGTCTCCGTAGCTGCCTGGACCGGGGAGCCTGACTTTGCAGTGTGCCCAAAGGCCAGCATGAAGGAGGATGCCTAATGTGTTTTCAAACCACTCGGCCCAAATGAAATTATATAACCCTGGAAGGGACAAATCACGTCACTGATGAGAGTTTTTTAAAAAAATAAAAGAAAGAAAAGAAAATAGACTGTCTCTGATGCCGCCCTCTAAGGGAGGCGGGCACAGGCCCGGGGGTCAGCGGCTTCCTCCTGGGACTATAAAAGGGGGTGAGCTGGCTTCTGCCTGAGTCACCGCTCAGGACGGCGGCAGCACTGGCCACGGCCACGCGTGGGGAACCACGGTGAGTAGCACAGATCGCGCTGGAGAGCTGGGAGGCACAGTTACTCTGCCCTCCGTGTCTGCAAGCTCCTTCTAGGTGTGGGGCTGGCTCTCGGAGGCTCTGCCAGCTCTCCGGGAAGCCAGGGCTAGCAGTGAGATGGACGGGCAGGGGCAGCCACCCCACAGTTTGTGTGTCTGACGGCCCCCCACCAGCCCGCCCGGGGGCCCCCAGTGCTCAAGCCTTGGCCAAGCCAAGCCGCCCAAGCCACTCGGTGGGGCAGACAGACCAGAAATCCCAGGGACAGACAGCAAAATCTCCACCTCGAGGGGAGGCAGGTCATTGGGGAGCAGGAGGCAAGTGCTCGCCTACGCCCTCCACCTAGCATGGGTCCAGCCCATGTGCATGCTACTCTTTATTACTCTGCTTTCATGGCGGCGCCGCCATTGCCTTGGAGTCCGGGGTCCCCCACACCATGTGTGACACCCCACTAGGCCTCCAAAAAGGAGAGGGGTGGGTATTTTAAATTGCTCAGATGGAGAGCACACTCCATGGGGCTCAGGGACAGGCTGGAAAGTCAAGGTCGGCAAAGGGGCTCTGCCTGAGACAAACAGGCCTCATGGACGGCATCTGGTAGCTCCTGAGAAGCCAAGGGTGGGGGCATCTGTGGGAGGAGCAGCCCCATGAGGACGGAGGAGTTGCCAGGTCTGCCAGGACAAAAGGTGGATTTTCTGGGTACCTCTGTGGTGCCCCCCACTGTCTATAACAGGGCTGTCCTGCCATGAGAAACCTTCTGCAGGCTTATCTTAGAGACCTGCAGATTGGAAGGGGTGCTCCTGATAAGGACGCGGGATGCTGATTCTCTTCAATGCCTGATTGTCAGTAGGGGAAGGGGCAAGACGGGCTGAGCGTCAGGAGGTCCTGGACCCCGTGAGGGAAGGAAGCCTGCCCCGAGGTCCCGGCCCTGAGTCTGGCCCAGGCTTAGCACCCCAGTGCCGCCGGCCATAAGAGGTTGGGCAAGCGTCCCTCCAGCCCTGCAGCTCCTCTGGGCTCCTCGGAGCAGCTCCCACAAACCTGCTCACCTCTGCTCTCCCTGCCCAGGCCTGGGTGTGCAGCACACGCAGCGTGCAGGAATCCTGGTTCCCTAACACAGACCACAGACCCAGTGACAGACCAAGCTGTTCCAAGACAGACCCCCTCTCTGCATCCACAGCTCGCACACCTGGTTCCTTCTGATGACAGAGGCTGACACACACACACAGGCTCCTCATATGACGCTCACTGTACACAGGAGAGAATGGGGGCCCGGGCAGGGCACACAACTTTGCCAGGGCAGCCCCGCCACATCTCTGTTCATGCCCCCCCGGCACAGAGCAGAGGAATGCACACACACACATGTGTGTGCACAAGCATGTTCCACATGCACACACTCACAGGTACATACAAGCACATGCATGTGCACATACCTGTATACACGTGTGCACACATGTGTGTGCACTCTCTTGTACATGCCCGGCACCCATGTGCAGCCTCCCAGCTCTGTGCACACGTGCCCTCCTGTGTCTAATGGGGCTCCTGCCTTCTACCCCAGGCTGTGCCCTCCCTGCCGTGTGGGAACCCCCTGGAGGGGGCCTCGAGGAAGAGCCAGGGGGATGAAGGACCTGCGAGCCTGGCTCCTGTGCCTGCTGCTGCTGGGCCTGGCCCTGCGGGGGGCTGCGAGCCGAGCCCACCCGCACTCCATGGGAATGCACAGTGAGTGCCAGGACCCCAGGCGTCAGCCTCCCTCTCGCGCTCTCCGCACCCCAGGGCCGTCTCCTCGCCTGGGGCACCCTTCTTGTGAAGGGCCCCAGCTCTGGGGACTTGGCCTGCTGTTCACCAGTCCTCTCCCCAGAGTGGCCCTGTCCAGCATGCATTTGAGGGGTTCACCTCCCACTACCAGGGTGTCCTGGGGCCGAGCAGGCTCTGTCCACCCCTAGCACAAGAATGGGGGGCAGAAGGGGAGTTGGTCCTCGGTCCTGGGGTGAATTTGAATTCCCATTTCCCAAAGCCGCCCCACTATCCAGACCCTCTGGCTGCCCCTCCTTTACGGGTGGGTCCCAGCATGGCCTGAGGGACTGGGCAGCAGTGAGCTATAAGCCCCCGCGGGAGCACTGGGAATGGGCCCTGCCATCAGCCAGGCTCCTGGGGACCACACAAAGCACACGCCAGGGGACACGCATCGGTGACTGCTCTCACTCTCTTCTCAGCCCCGGACATTGATCCTGCCTGGTACACGGGCCGCAGAATCAGGCCTGTGGGCCGCTTTGGCCGGAGGAGACTGGCCCTGAGGAACGTCCCAAAGCTCCAGCTGACCTGGCTGGCTTCCCCCTGGAAGGCGGCGCTGAGCCCTCCCAGGGTGGGTGACAGCCCAGCACCCGGGGAGTGACTCCAGCAGCCTTCCCCCAAGCCCCAGCCTCTCCACCAGAGGCTACTTTCCCTTCAGTCCTAATAAAAGCTGCTGACCTTGTTTAGATGTGTCTGTGTGGTGACAAAGGCATGGGGGAGACTTCCCTCACTTCCCCAGGGGTTCACGAGGCACACGCCCAAGGGCACCCAGCAGAGCAGCTGGGGACGTCCTGGTCACCTGCCGGTAGTGCCCTCCCCTCCCCCAAGCAGCGTGAACGGCCGCCCTGGCTGCACACCGCTCTAGGCTGCTTTGCAGGAGGCCCTAGAGAAGGACCACACAGCCAGCCCCTCCACCCGACCTGTCCCTCTCTCACCCCAGCCCTCTTACCTCCCTGGTTGGTGTTCAGAGGAGACAAAAAACCATGAGTTACTTGTTCCCCGTCAGCAGCCAGGAGACTTGAACCTGCATTGCTTCGGCACACGCCGGGTCACTTTGCCACCTGTTTCAAACCACCCTGTGGTGTCTCTCTGTCTCGCCGCAGATGTGACTTGCTTTGGGGACACTCTGCCCCTAACGGGACAATTGAGCCCAGCCCTTAACTTCTCTGAGCTTCAGTCTCCCTATCTGAACACCCCAGGGCAGTGGGTGGGCATGGGTGCTGCACGCTGGCACGATGGTGCCCACTCTCAATCCAGCACCAGGGGCACAGGTTGAGTCGGTTATTTCTGAACACAAAGCTCGGGCCTCTGCCTGTACCCGCTGGCAGAGCCTCCGGACAGAGCCCATTCTGACCGTGGGTCTCCAATCCATCCACACCCAGGAGCCCCACTGGCCAGGACCCAGCACAGGCCCGCACGATCCCAGGGCCCACGGGTCCTGCTCCAATTGGACAAAGGCAGGACCACAGCTCACCAGCCAGTGAGAGGAAGCAGAGCTGGCCCAGCCCAGCCAGATGGGACCGGGCCAGGGGCTCCCCCACCTCCCCAGCCAGAGGGAGGCCAGGGGAGGGCAGGAGGCCATCTCTCCCAGGGGAGAGTCCCTGCCATGACGCCACCTCCCCAGGATGGAGTGGGAACAAGAGAGGGACCAGATGGCTTTCAGGGCTGGCAGGAGCTGAGCCAGGCCTGGAAGAGTTCACAGCCCAGGAGAGCCATCTGGCAGCTTCTCAAAAAGCTAACCATGGAGTCCCCAGAGGTCCCCGGCTCTCCTGGGTATACACCACGTCTAAAGGTGGGGCCAGAGCATATGGCCCTCCACAGATCATGGAGGAGATCCATACAAAGTGCTCTGCGCATGCCATGGAGCATTACTCAGCCGTGAAAAGGAATGAACTTCTGACACTCGCTACAATGTGGACGAACCTGGAAAACATGATTCTGAGGAAGGAACCCTGGCACAAGACCCACATGTTATGTGCTTCCATTTCCATGAAATGTCCAGAATATGCAAATCTACAGAGACAGGAAGTCAATCAGAGTGTCCAGGGGCTGGGGCTGGGGTGGGGAGGGATTCTGAACTGGTAGAGGGTTTCCTTTGAGGGATGAAAATATCTTGGTGGTTGCACAGCACTGTGGAGTTGCCAAATGCTACTGAACTATACAAGTTACCCCAAAAAAGGGGGTCTACAGGCCAGCATGGGGCTCAGACATAGACACCGTGGTGTGACAAAGGGCTCCAGATTCCCACAGGGGCCTGGGAGACAGACAAGGAAGAATGCCTCCCCAGGAAAGGGCCCTGCTTGGAGGGCAGACCGGGGCATGGGCTGTGCTGGGCGCCCGCGGTGCAGACATGAGCAGTCACTGACCAGAGATGGCTGGTCCTCTTAGGCTCAGGGACATGAGTCTGTCTGCAGTTTGTGCAGGTGACTGGGGGGTGGGGACTGGCTGGCAGCTTCTGGCAATAGCCCAGGAGGGGACCCTCGGGACTGGACCAACCCTCTGCCAAAGGAAAGGACAGAAGGCCAGCAGCCACTGTCCCCAGGCGGCAGCGGTGCGGCTCTCCTTGTCAGGTGGGGCAGTGACGGGGTCCCGGGTGGTGACCTGTCCTTTAGAGGGCCTGAGAGAGGCTAATCTGATGGGCTCAAGGCCTGGCTGTGCTGGGGACCGGCCAGGAGGGAACAGCACTCAGTACCTCTGAGCTCTGGAAGTGGAGGCTACAGACCAGCGCCAGCTCTCCTGCCTTCTGTTAGGGCTTGACCTGTGTCCCCAAAGTTTGTTTGTGGAAGTCCTAACCCCAAGGACCTCAAAATGTGTCCCTGCTTGGAAATAGTGTTGTTGCAGTAAGTTGTTGAGGGCGATTTTCACATCACGGGTGGCACAGTGCTGATTCTTTCATGCCTTCGACATTTATTAGCTGGATTCTTCAAAAGGAGCTATTTCTCTGCTTTTTTCTTTCCTTTTTTCTTCTTTTGGTTCAATACCTTACAAATAATGTTTAATGCTCAAATTGTCCTAAGTTTGGGCAATGGAGGCCCCATAAGGGAATACATTTTAAAGGAAGAAGAATGGATCCCTGCCTCCCCCCTCTGGGGAAAGGGAGTTCTTCCAGGGAAATTGGAGGAGACTGGCAAACAGAAACAGCATAGGGAAGGCTACAGACACTGACAGGGCAGCCAGGTGCCCAGGGGCCACTTACCAGCCTCTCCATGCCTCCTGCCCCACTGCGTGCAGTGAACACACACACACACACACACACACACACAGCTCTGAGAAGGCCAGGGTCACACGGAGGGAAGTGTGGGGACAGAATCCCAGAGAGCCGTTTCCAGGCTCTCAGCCTCACGTGGAGAGGTGCTGGCTTGGGTAGTAAATGGCCATCAGCTGTGGCTAGTTGGCCGTCAGCTGTTACCGGTTAGCCATTGGCCACTGATATAACTGCCACGGCTAAGCTAGCAAGCGCGGATTGCAGTTAGCAAGGGGTTGGTTGGCAGGCAGAGAAGTGGAAGGCGGGTTGCAGATCGTGTGGATTCTACTTCCCTTGTGTGTCTCACCTGGCCATCGAGACTGGGGTACAGGAAGATCCTGTGTTGGGGTACTAGCGGATGTTTGCTTTTGTGTCTCCAACCCAGCCGCCATGGAGAATATAGTGATATGAACCCCCTACCTATGGCTCCGTGGGTGTTCCTTTTTGGCCGCACCGTGTCCTGCGTTCTTATGTGGGGAGCGGGAGCTGAGTCCCACACGACAAACAGCATGACAGAAGCTTCTGCCCAGGCTGCAGGCCGGACCGTGAGCTCCCAGACTGGCCTCCCCACGCCTCAGAGCCATCCTGGATCTGTTTGCCCCGAAGCATCTGTGCCGTGAACACCTGCCAACCCCATCGCCTCACCCACTGTGTGCTCCACGCCCACCGCCCCCACCACCACCAGCCCACATTCTGGGACGAGGCTGAGATAAGGTGAGTGAGCACTGACACAGAGAGCCTTCCATAAGCTTCTGTCCGCTGTGGTGGAGGCTGTTTCTAGGAAAGCCTGCCTTGTCTTTAGATCTCTGGGCTGGGGGGGAACAGTGTTTTTCATCTTGCTGGACGTGAACAATTGTTGAGTGCCTTGCATGCGTCAGACACTGTACTGGGCACAGGCACCCCACAGAAGGAAGGACAGACAGAACCTCTGCCCTCACGCAGTTGCTCACCTTGTTTGAGTAGGAGATTCACCTGGGAGGGCTCAAGGCTGCCCTGCAGACCCATTGAACCAGAGCCTCAGGTGGGCAAGGGGTGCTGCTGGCAGAGGCTCCCAGGTGATCCCAAAGCGAGATTGAGCCCCACCTCCCACCTGGGGGAGGAGGACAGGGAAAAGGCAACCCCATTCCAGGTGATGGAGAACCCCGGCTCCAGGACCACAATGCACCCCATCCAATCTGGGGTGCCCATGAAAGGGTGCCTGGTGGAAATGAGTCCAAGGATATGTTTTAATAATAAATTATAGCACAGTGACACTAGCTTGACAAGATGGGAGGGAAATAGGTATAGATATACGGGCATCCTGCAAATGTCATCCTGATTTCCACACTTCCTATTCCCTCAATCAACTCATTAGAAATTCCTCTGGAAGCACCGCGTTGAGCAGATTCAGGACCTGGGAGCACCAGGCTGCGCTGTAATTGAGCGGGGGTGGAGCGTCACCTAGTGGCCAGGGCGAAGCTCAGCATCTCACCGCCTCCAAGAAGAGGGAGTCCCGCCTGGTGGGTGCCTGGCCTTCCCCAGCCCGGCTGCAACCCTGGAGAGCAGGGAGCACAGGGACCCAGCCTGGCACGCCACACTCACACCGCACGCACTTCATTTATGGGGAATAGTCCAACTCTACTACAGAGGGAGACTGCAACACATACAGCAATAAAGCTGTCAGGTTTCACCTAGGAAACTGTCTGAAACACAGTGTGAGTGAAAGCCAAGGTAGCAGGCCCACTCAGAAGCTATGTTATTTTCTTTATCCCTTAGCTTTTCTCAAAGGCCATAACAAGAAAGGGCCTTGTGAAGTCTGCTCTGCTTTTTTCTCGAAAGGTCACAGAAGAAGTGACTTTTAGAATAAGCACCAGGAAAGTCTGACTCATGGGACACCTGGGCTGTTTCCATCTCCCCAGAACAGACACTGGATTGACCGGGGCCCACCGCCCTCCCATTAGGATAACACCTGCCGGTGGGCAGTGGGATCCAGGGAGACGCAGGGCCTCCCAGGCCTGACGGGTGAGGACAACCATCCAGAACCTGCGAGGGAGGCTCTTCAGGGGAGCTGTGGTCTCTGGCGGGGACACCGCCATGCAGAAGTCACCGCACAGACGGAGACCCAAGCCAGTGCCAGGCCTCCTTGTCCTGGCAGACCCCTGCGGAGCCCCACCTGAAGGCCCAGGCCTAGGGGCTGGAACCATGTACCCAGGCAGGGTGGACGAGAGCAGAGAGAAAATTGCATGAGCCCCTAGAAATGCTTGTGCCATGTGGATGCCAAGAAGTCCATGGTCAGCAGGAATGGGGGCTTGCATTTGCCCCTCTGTCCACCCTTACTGTCCATATGATGCAGCCACCCTTGTCAGGTGGTAACAATGTCTTAGTTAGCATTTCATGTGTCCTGCTCGTCATTGTCCCAGAGGCAAGGATGAAAAGTAACATCAACCCCCCAAACCAGCACCTTTGACATTCCTCCCCCTGCCACAGGCCCACCTCCCAGAGTGGCGCCTGGCCTCTGTGAAGGCAGTGGTGAGGTGAATGCACGCTGTGTCACCATCGGAGGGAGGTCCCTGCCCGCCTAGGTCACAGCCCCCACATGGGCCTGCCTCCCTATTTAGTCCCATGAGCCCCAGTAGAATATGTGCGACCACACCAAACCCCCACCTTGCAAACTCACCAAAGACAAAGTTATAGAAAGCAGTTTAATTTTTGGAGATAAAAACACATCAGTGGTACAACTTACACCTCTGCCTAAAAGGCTGTCTTCACATTCACTGGGCACCAGTGTGGCCTCGTCAACTTCACAGCCAGGACACGGCCCCCCACAGCCCTCTGGCAGACAGCCCCTCCCTGGGGCAACTTCACTGAGATCCGGTGGCCATGGGCCCAGCCCCATTTCTTCCTGGCCCGGCCACCTCCACCCGGGCCTGCTTCCTCCTCTCCGCACTCCCAGGAGCAGGTAGGGCCCTACCCAACACCAGGTATAAGCTCCGATTCCTGTATTATCTGGATCCTGGTTTCCCCTCTGACCCCTTTCATTCCTCTGTGTCTGGAGGTCGCAAAGGGGGCAGGTCCACCTGGCCTGGGCATTTGGGGTTCAGCCTGTCTGTGTCTGGGTGTTGGGAGGTGGGGCCTACGCCCTCTGGGAGCCATTTGACACCAATCCTGTCCTGAGTGACACTCACCGGCTTTGGGAAGTAGCTATTCTGAGGGATGCCAGCTGCTGGGCACCTTTAGGGCTCAGGAACTAGCCAGCATCGATGGTGAGTCAGAACTAAGGCCATTGTCAACACAGAGCTGGCAGTGGCTCACCCTGAGGGCCACCTGGGGCTGGGCCTGGGGGTGTCCTCCCCTCGGCCCCTCTGGGAGTGGCTGCTTCTAGTGGGCACAGCACCTGGCCTGCCCTGTCGGCCCCCGGCCCAGGGCCAGTCGCGCATCTCCCTGTGGTGGCAGCGGGCCCTCCTTCCTCTCTTCCCTCTGCAGCAGCTCTCGGGCTGTGAACACAGCAGGAGGACGGTTGTTTGGGGTGGGGGGAGTCCCCCAGCCCAGCACACCCCTGCCCAGGGCAGCCCTGGGACCCCACCCCTCCCTGTCATTTACCCAGAGCCATGAAACAGGGGTCCTGACTCTCCTAGAGACCTCCTGTTGGGTCCCAGGACTCCAGAAAGGAAGACCCAGTAAAGCCGAGACAGTGCCGACTCCCCACCCCGGCTCTTCTGTGGGGCCATCACTCTCACCGATGGCACTGAAGGCCTCAGTCACCTGGTGGTTCTGTTTGGCTGAGGTTTCCATGAACAGCAAGTTCTGATGCTCTGCAAACTCTTTCCCATCCTGGGGAAACAGCCACGAAAACTCCACGTTACGGACAAGGAGAGTTTCCTGAGAACATTTAGTTTGAATTTGAACTTGAATTTTCTTCAAATTCAATTGTCACACGTGGCTAGTGTTACCATTTGGTTTTGGGTGTTTTGTTTTGTTTTGTCTCCAGCTTTTTTGAGGTCTAATTGACCAGTTGCAGCCTGTGGAGAACTAACTTCTCTACCCCTTCTTATCTGAGTGCAGTTTCTTGGTGTTCCTGGGCCAAGGGGACGAGCTCCAGCCAGAGTGGAGTCTGAGGCCACTCTCCTTGGCACAAGTTTCCTGTCCCCACTGCTCCCTGGCACTTGTGGACTGAAACTCAGACAAAGAAACCAAGTGAGAAGGGGGAAGCGTGGAAGGGAAGTGGGGAGAGGCTGCTGGCGGGAACCCCCCTGGCCCTTCCTCTGGTTGTCCCTCCTCAGTCTCCCACACAGGTCAGGCCGGTAAGGAGTGATGAAAGTCAAGCATGGGCCAGCTGCACGGCACCAGGGCTGCACCGTGTGGCCCAGAGGGCAGAAATTCTCACAGGAAAGCCAGCGGTGGGCCCAGGAGTCGGGTGAACAAAGACTGGGGGCCTCCCCTTGCAGACCCCTCCCGCAAGCCTCCCTGACACAGTGAGGACGACCAGGAGTGGCCCTCAGAGTCTATGGAGTCCTGCCTGCCGTGTGGCCATGCCCACAGCACGCACTTCCACGGTGTCCCCGCCCCCTCCCCTGGCCCACAGAATCTGCTCTTCCCCATTGGGCTTCTCAGCCAGCACCCCAACACCGAGGCTCCAAACTTCCCCTCCTCTCACCCCCAACGCACTGAGCACCCCTCATTCCTGAGTCTCCTGTGGACGATGAGCTGACTGCCCCACCTAGCAGCGCTCAGGGGCCATGCTCGGATGGCCAATTAGTTTGCAAACCGCCATCTCCTCCTACTGGCCGCCATTTCCAATGATGGCGCCACCATGGGTTCCCCCAGCACCCCTCAGGGGCTCACACTGCCGCTGTCTCCCTGTATTCCCTTTGCCCTCCCCCCAAATCCCTCTGAAATCTTCCTGCCTTCCAGATCGCCTCCCAGGAAGCAGGTTTCCCTCTCTCCTGGGAACGCCCCACCAGCCACTTTGCTGCTGCAGCCCACGTGCTCCCTATCCTACATGTAGTAGAGAGGGGAGACGCTATTGAAGACAGACCAACCACAGCCTCTGGGGACTCTGCGTGCACCTCTCGGGAGGGTATGACACACTCCCCCGACAAAGGGGAAAACCTGCAGAGGTCCCTCCCAGTTACTGAGCCGGGAAGGGAGACCAGCTGGAGAACCGGGTCACTTTGAGGGAACTGGTGAGAGGTGCAGCCCCGGTAGGGGGGTGGGGGCTTCAAGGTGGCAGAGGAGAGCTGGCTGCTCTGTGGGGGGTGGGGGGGGTAGGCTGGTTGGGGTGGGGCTCGGGAAGGCCAGAGTTAAGAAGGAGTCTCAAGGAAGGCTGGGCCTGAGGGGTAGAGGGGAGTGCATTGGAGGGAGGGGCAAGAGCCAGGGGCTTTCCGCACAGAGGTGTCTAATCCTCCATCTTAAGTTGTTTTCTGGGCTACTGAGGGTTCCTCCTCCAAACATTTAGACTAAGGGCTTTGTCCACAGAGCCTGCCAGTGCTGGGTGGCTGGTGGAACCAAGGAGCTAGTCACCTGTTTGGGTTGACATGATGGGGAGCGATGAGAACAGCCACAGAAGCAGGCATGAGTGAGATGGAGAATTATGCAGTGAACATCAGAGTCAGAGGGATACGCAAATACCTGCGAGTCCCAGGTTAGCCACTGGGTTTCCCATCTTACATGAGATATGGACATCATTATTTGTATTTTAAAGGACAAGGTGACCTGGTACAGTGGGAAAGGTTGGTGACTTCAAGTAGTCTATCTGGGTCACATGAATGAAACACAAATATCCCTCTTTGCCCCACCGGCTTGTAGGTTCCAGGGGCGGGCACATACCTAAGGGTTTGTTCTCAGGTCCAATGGGCCTCTAGCTCCTTACCTGTAGACCCCCTGCCCTCTCCCTGCCCGTTAATTCTTGAGGACCCCCAGGATGGGGTCCACGGTCGTCGCACCCCAGTAGAATGAGCTCGTCCAATGCACAGACCTTGACTTCTAGACTCATTCTCCAATCAAAGGAACCATGGGGGAAAGTCTTCTTCCAGGGCTGAGGCAGAGAAGAAGGTCAGCCTGGAACAACTTGGGAAGCCAGCAAGGAAGCAAGAGCTCAGAGAACGACAGGGCAGGCGGAAAGGGTGTGAAAGGAAGGCGCTAGCTTGAAGGCGCTCTCTCTCTCCACGGCCAAATCTGGGAGCAGAGTCTCCTGAAGTAGGAAAAGCACATCAGTGGGAAAGCTGGTGACGTCAGCACAAGGTCTGTGATGCACCTGAATGTCCAGCTCCTGATCTGATCGTTGTCCTGTGGTCACATAAGATGCTAACGTTCGGGAAAGCTGCGAGAAGGGTACCGTGGAACTTGCAGTACTGTTTTTGCAACACTTTTTGTAATTCTGAAATTATGTTTTAAATGAGAAGCCAAAAAATTAATTGAAAAAATGCGCTGGCTGCAAGTCAGCTTGCCTTCACTGCAGCCCAGGCCCCTGCGGGCTCCCCAGGGCCAGATGCCAGTGTCTGCGGCATGCTGTCCCCTGATCACCGGGGCCCAGCCATGCTTAGTGGGGACTCAGGATGAAGAAGGAGCGAACCTGGTGTCCTGGGGCCAGGGGACCTGTGGGGTCTATAGCCCAGGCCCCAGCTCAGTCTGACCTTGCTGAAATGCTCTTTCTAGATGCCCCCGTCATTGCCCACCCCAGGGACACAAAACCCTCCAGGGACTGACTCGCTATCGCCTTCAGAATAAGGGTCCCCATGGTCCAGGCCACACACGGGACCTCTGCCTCTGCCCCCGCCCACCTTCTCAGCATGGCCTCCTCCTTCAGGCAGGCTCCTACTCCTCCCTTTCCTCAGGGAGCCCGCCTGCAGCCCTGCACCCTCTTCTCCCTCTGCCTGCCACACTCGCCCCACAACCTTTGCTACCATCCACCCACACGTATTCCTCCTGCACACACACCTGTACACACATCTCCTACATACACGCACCTGTACACACTCACACTCTACCTACACACACAGACACACACACCGACTCTCATACCTCCTGCACACATGCACACACCCACTAGAGCCCTGCTCCCACTCTGGCTCTCACAGCTCCTTGCACGCCCCTCCATGCAGCACTTACTCCCCACCCCCCACTCCATGGGTCCTTTTACAGTAGAACTACGGCTTTTTTGATTTTCTATCCTTGCTCCATTCCTAGCAGAGAAATTTGGATTTATTCATTTGCCCCTTCTCCAATAATGTATTGAACACAAGGAAAAAGATCTGAAAACCCGTTACTCAGAGCAGGATGGAGGTGAGAAGGGTCGTGTCTTCCTCATAACCCGGGGGAACCTGGCCAGGGCCCCCATTCCCTGCGTGACATGGGCTGGAGGCTCTGCAACGCTCGGGAGGCTGGCCTGGGTGTGCTCACCACTCCCCACACCTGGGAACGACCGTCTCTACGCCTGACCTTTCCAGGAGAGACCAGAATCCTTTGCCCAAAAGAGAACAAAAGTACAGAGTATGGGTATAAGAGTGAATGTGTGTGTGCAAGTGTATGATGTGTGCACGCATGTGTGGATGGGGTGGGCGTGCATGTGTGCCGGCACATTTGTGGGTAGGGTGTGTGTGCACATGTGCAGGCACGTATGGATGGGGTGGGTGTGCACATGTACCAGCACGTGTGTGGGTGGGGTGTGTGTGTACGTGTGCAGGCACATATGGGTGAGGTGTGTGTGCACATGTGCAGACACATATGGGTGGGGTGGGTGTGCAGGTGTGCCAGCACGTGTGTGGGTGGGGTGGGTGTGCACGAGTGTGGGCACATGTGTTTCGGGGCTGCTCCCCTTTCCTCCCAAGGACCTAATGACCCATCTCCAGTCCTACCTCAAAAGTGACCTCCCTCTTCTCCCCGAGGTCCACCTTGTTGCCGACCAGCATCACCACAACTTCTCCGGGGAGGAACTCCTTCTCCAGGTCCTTCAGCCACTGCTGAGCCCTGCAGAAGGAATCCTAAAAACAAAAAGAACCTCAGACAAAACTTACGGGCAGTCTTCGTCAGCTAGTCCAAAAAAGAAAAAGCAGGTGCCGATGGCCACATTATGGAAAGTGGTATATGATCCTATTGTCCATACGACAGACAGCCCTCCACCCCCAAGGGCTATTCTGTCCCTTGAGAAGGGGCAACAGATCTTTTTCCAGTTTGTGCTGTTCTGGGCCACAGGACAGCTCCTTCCCCACCAACAGGGCCTGGGAGGCTGCAGGCTGGGGAGTTCAGGTCACACCTCAAGCTCCTGCAGCCCCCACTGCTGGATGCCCTCAAGTACCTCTGTGCAGGAGACTTTGAGGGCATGGTTTGGGTCACCCCAAACCCAGATCCTAACTGCAGTACCCCACAGACAAGGTAGTGGGGCTCGTGCCCTGAGCCCCTGCTCTAGGCCCCACGTGACCCTCTCCCTCCCTGCAGAAAAGCTGACCAAGCCGGACTGCTTTCAGTGTGGCAGGGCCCAGGCCTCCCTAGTTCCCACTCACTGCTCTCTAGCCCAGAATGCCCTCCCTTCCTGATCACCTGCCCATGGCCACCTCCCCGCCCTGCTCCGCTTCAGCCCACCCCACGCCACTCAGCAGGGCTCATCCGTGCTTTTCCCTCCAGGACTCAGCTAGAGCCTTCCTGCAGTAAGATGCCCTGCTCTAGGGCTGGGTTTTGTGCCCTTCCCATCCACTCCCACAGAATTCCCACAGAATCTCGCCCTTCCCTTCTCCTGCTCTAAGTGTCTGCTCATTTGTATTTAACCTCTGCCCAGATGACACTCTGTGTACGTAATGTGCATCCAGGGACTATGTCCTGTTTCTGTAACACCCCCCTCACCAACTCAGAGGCACTCCTGGAATCATGACCAATGGATGGTGGTGCTCTGTGTGGGGTGTCCTGGGAGGATCAGAGAAGGACACAACCAACCCTGCAGGAGGGGAGGAGGGATCGTCAGGGAGGGCTTCTCGGAGGAGGTGACCAACTTTCACTGAAGTGTTCCCTCCCAGTTGTCGTGATTTTACCATGGACAGACCAGTCACACAACGCCTTCAGAAGGCAGCGACACTGTGCCTGGGAAAACAGAAGGCAAGTGCCTTGCAAAGGAGGGTGGGGACAAGCCCCAGGTAAGCCCTACCTTGCTGGTGATGTCATACACCAAGAGAGCAGCATTGGCGCCCCTGAAGTAGAGGTGGCAGACGCTGTGGTACTTCTCCTGGCCCGCCGTGTCCCAGATCTCAAACTTCAGAGATGCAGTCCCCACATCCACCACCTTTGTGAAGAAGGCACCTGAAACAGACAGGCCCACAGAAAGCTTTATCCGGAGGACGACGTCTTCATCCATTACCCAGCACCAGCCCTGGGCTCGGCAAACCAGTCAGAGAAACGTGCTTCCTGCCACCCTGTGGGGGAGGCTGAGCAAATGCCTCCTCCAGAAGACGGTGGTTTCCATGCAAAGCAACATGTGACAAGGAATTGCTGCAGCCCCTTTGTAGATGTCACAGTGGCTTTGGCCGGGCAGGTAAATTCTCAGGCCTCTAACTCAAAAACCTGACCTTTGCTTTCCAAAGTGATGTGATTTAAAAACAGTTGTTTAGAAGCACCAAGAGGTCCTGCCCCCACAGTATGTGGGGTGTGTCCCATGCAGAACTAGACGAGGGGCAGGGAGGACGCTGGCAGGACGGAGCCTTCCGTCAGAGCTGCTGCCCAGCCCGGGCCCCACGTGGGCTCTGGAGCCTGAGGCAGATCCTAGCACACAGAGCCACATGTTTGAAATGAAAGCTTTCTCTGCAAGGCCCGAGTGTTAGTCTCGTGGGGCTGCCCTAAGAAAAGACCACAAACTGGGGAGCTTAACACACAAGAAATGTATCCTTTCTGAAAGCCAGCGGTCCAAAATCAGGGTGTCAGGTTGGTTCCCTCTGGAAGCTCTCGCCCTGCCTCTCCGTGGTTGCCAGCACCTGCCGGTGTTCCTGGGCTGTGGACGTGCCCCTCCTCTCTGCCTCCACGCTCACACGGCCTTGCCTCTGTGCTCTCCGCTGTCCTGGTGAGAACACCACTCGTGGGATTCGGAGCCCACCTGAAATCCAGGGCGATCTCATCTCAACACCCATCATATCTGCAAAGACCTTTTTTCCAAATAAGACCACATTCACAGGCACTGGGTGTTAGAACGTGGATCTGTCTTTCGGGGGCCACAATTCAGCCCACAGCAGACAGAGACTAGGGGCTTCAGCACAGAGCAGGGAAGGTCACAATTCTCTCTCACGAGAATCTAGCTTGCGGGGGCTGCTAAACAGAGGCCACCACCCGGTCCTCTGCCTGCACGTCCCGCATTTTCCTGCTTGCCCATGAACTTGAAGTCAGATAAACTTTGTCAATGTGATGGACTGAATATGTCTCCCCAAAATTCATAATTCATAATGTGAAGGTATTGGGGGGGCCTTCCGGAGGTGATGAGAATTAGATGAGATCCTGAGGGTGGGGCCCCCATGGTGGGATTATTGCCCTTGTGAGAAGAGACACGGAGAGCCCCCTTCCCCTCCCTCCCTCCCTCCATGCAAGCACAAAGAAGAGGCCATGTGAGGACACAGCACGGAGACGGCCACCTACAGCCAAGAGAAGAGGCCTCAGAACGACACCTACCCTGCCGGCACCTTGAGCTCTGGTTCCCACCCTCACAACTGTGAGAATCAATCTCTGCTGCGTAAGGTGTCCCATCTGTGGTGTTGTCCTGGCAACACGAGCAGACTGAGTCTGGGTCAAACAAAGCTGCAATTTCTATCTCAGCAGTAGGACTAATGGCTCCTGGCGTGTACGGGCTCTCGGTCAGGAGTGAACGGGACACTTACCACAGCAGGTGCCCCCGCTCACGGACTCTGTCAGCTTAAACCTTCCAGTCTCAGTTTCCTCCTCTGCCACGAGCCAACAGTGCCCTCTTCCCAGGGTGACCGTCACACCCATGAGAAAAGAGTAGACAGACAGGCCGAGTCTGGCACTTGGAGCTCCCTCCGTCTGTGTGGCTGCCCTCTGCTCTCCCAACTCTGTCTGGGGACGTCAGCCTTTTCTCCACATCCTTTGTCTGTTTTCTATCACAGCAAATCACATTTCTAAATTTGATTTTGCTACATCTGAAAGGTTTCCACTGACAGGTCACACATGGGCATAAAACTCAGGTTTGCCTCCTCCCACCAGCAGCCCTCGTGTCTGGTCTTTTCCTTTTCCATATGACAGCACTTAGACATCCCATTTCACAGAGGAGCACATAAAGACATGAGCATAAGCCGCTACCCGTGGCTGTCCATTTGTTCAGCTCAGAGTTACCGAGCGCTCCTGCAGACCAGCTACCCCTCCCCACAACACCAGGAGGAGGTGAGTGTCCTCGTGGCCCTGTGGCTTTGCCCCTCTGCTAACACTCCGTGAACAGGAGGAACACCGAGCGTGAAGAAGATGGAAGTGTGTGCCTTCAAAGGGATCGTGTGCAGCACAGACTTCTTCCCACAAAGGAATGACTATGTTCCATTTCCTCCTCTGAGAAGTGGGGATGTCCACTATACGATACTATAATAACACATAATGATATCATTATAACAGCACATAATTAAAATAGATTATGGTAATATAGTACTAATAAGTACAATAGATAAACAATTTTCTTGGTTGATTTTATAGTAATGTAATGGTTATAACATCTACCGCTAAAGGTTGCAGTGTCACGGGGTGTATGAGGCGTGTAAAGCAGACCCTGAAACGTAAGTGGAGACCATCATTCCTACAGGGGGTTTAGCTCCTAACAGCAAAGGACTCACTTCTACGTCCCCAACACACAGCATGATTGCTGGCACATAGTAGGTGCTCAGTAAATCAGTGCTGGCCCCATGGGTGGGTTGTTGATTGAATAAAGGATTGCTAAACTCAGCTAGACGTAGGGAGCCACTGCGCTGATCTAATCTGGTTGTTCTCTGCCTCCATACCCTCCTACCCACTGTCCCAGGGACACTAGAGTGGGGACAAAGGCTCAGAGCCCCACCCCAGGGCAGAGGCAAAGTCCTGACTGTGGAACCGGTTCTTCCCTGGTTCTTCCCTTCAGAGAGGAGATAGGCCTGGGGCTGGGGGAGGGGCAGCTATTTAGCTCACTTTAGAATCCTCCAGCCTAACGCAGGCCTGGGACCAGGCCAGCCCCACAGATACTCACTAAATGAATGAATGAATGAATGAATGAATGAGGGGATGAATGAACGAGTAAGTGGACTCAGAAACAGACAGCTTATCGTGGTGAGTTCAAATTTGAAAGCAAAGCTTTGATTCCGAGTGAGGTGTCTTTTCACCACACCAGCCACCTCCCAGGGGGAGTGGCATAAAGAACTTGCTGAGTCTCCCTACTTTAGGTGGAAAACGGGGGTTTTACCCCCAGGTGGGCTGTGAAGGAGGTGACAGCCCAGCAGGTGCCCCACAGACCTTCACCTCTGCGAGCCATGCAGTGATAGCGTCTTTAAGAAATTAGCTAGAAGGTCTGCCCTCCCTACTGCCCCTTCCTACTGCCCCCCACCCCATCCAGGCCAGGCTGGTAAACCGAGTCCAGGAAGAAAGGGAGCCGCTCGTAGGCCAGCTTGTCCAGGTGGCTGAGTGGCAGAGCCTGGGGGGGCTTCTTCCAGGCTCCCCCCTCCACTGCACAATCCCTCACACATCTAACCCTGTGGGGGCCAGAAACCCTGAGCCTGAATCTCCACCCTGCGGACTTGGCTGAGCTCTGGATTCCAAGTATCTGCCTGATAAGGACCTCCGCCCTCCTGGCCAGCTGGCACCACCAAGTGCCCTCTCGCCACTCCCTCCCCACCCCCTATCCCGGGTCAGCGCCCTGGCCTCTCCACGGGGAGGCTAAAGCTCCTGCCTCATCACTTACATCCCACTGTCGGCAGGATACTCTTGAAGTCATCCTTCACAAACCGCAGAGCCAGGCTTGACTTGCCCACAGAGCCACTTCCGAGGAGGACCAGTTTGAACACGTGGAGCTGGCTTGGGGCAGCCCCGGGCTGGGGGGCCCCGTTGGCTTGCGCCATGCCCTGCAGAGACACACAGCGTCTGAAGGATGGAGAATGTCTGCCACCAAAGAACCTTAGCTGTGCCTGGGAGGTGTGTCCGTGCCCGGCAAGGGTCACTGCACAATAAACGGCTGCACACCCCAAAAAGCAGCGATGGAGACTGCTTACCACATTGGCTGATTCTCCTCACTGCACTAATTCTCACTTTTTTAAAAAAAACTTTTATTTATTTAAGTGTGTTTTTCCAGGACCCGTCAGCTCCAAGTCAAGTAGCTGTTTCAGTCTCGCTGTGGAGGGCACAGCTCACACTGGCCCATGCGGGGATCGAACCGGCAACCCTGGCCTTACAAGCATCACTCTCCAACCAACTGAGCTAACCAGTCATCCCTTAATTCTCACTTTTTAGAAACCTATTACTTATTCCAAAAAGCATCTGAAACACCTGGGACGTAAAGTACCCTCTGTTTTTGGTTCATGGATTACAGTTGGTACTTCAAAAAAAAAAAAAAAAAAAAAACCTACCTAAAAAGACTGGTGTTTCAAGAATTTCTATTTCTAGCCGTCCCATGGTATCTAGAGCGTCAGAACCCACAGTGATATGCCCTGGAGAAAGACAGCCATGGATCAGAATAAATTTGGGCAGACCCTGCATATACGTTCACTATAGAAAATTGCAGGCCCAGAGCACAACAGAGGGAATGGAGATCTGTGTGCCCCCTGCATCCATCACCCTCTCCCACAACAGCCGCTGTGGCCAGTCGCCAGTCCTCTCCCCCACACCCCCCAATCCCCACCACCAAACTTAGTTGGAAGCAACTCCCAGACATCCTATTATTTCCTGTGCAAATCTCAGTACACACACACACACACACACACACACACACACACACGTTCTCTTTGTCTCTGCAATCTTTGTTGAAGAAATCAGAGCATCCTGTCCTTTCTAGTCTGGGTTTGGCTGGTTGTATCCTAAGTTGTCATTGACTACATCCCTGCACACGCTGTATTTTCTATTGCTTGTGGTTCAGAACAGACATCTGATCAGATACAGGCTATTTTTTTTAGCAAGAACGCTTCCCGAGTGTGGTGTGCATTTCCCCAGGAAGCAAATAATGTTGCTGATCACAAAAGACCCTTCTAGATCCACTATTTCATTAGGGGGCTGCAAAGCGGTGGCAGTCTAGTGTTATCGTTTGTCTTCATTTATTATCTGAACAGATTCTAGAAAGAAAAACTCCCCCCCCCAAAAAAAAATATCCGAACACACCACGAGGCAGCCAGTCCTGTCATGGGTCTCCAGTCCCTCCTCCCATCAGTGAGCAGGAGGACTTCATCCATTGAGCACACCAGAGGTGTCCAATAAAGACCTCCTGAGCACGCGCAGGAATGGCTTCTCCGGAAAGGCTTACTGCACAGACGTGCTGTTTGCACACCAATCACACCCCAGTAGCTTGTCAAGCAGTGAACTGGGGAATCTGCAAAAAGGGAGAACAAAGGGCCTCCAGTGGCACTGAGAGCGGCTACTACGTGGGGCTCAGCTCTGCCTGGCCAAGAAAAGCAGAGCGTTACACACTTTAAGGCCACCCTGGGGGGGTTCTCAGGGGAGGGGGTGGAGCTAAGCCAGCCTACCAGGTGGGCACGCGCAGAGACCCCTGCGTGGCTCGGGCTGCACAGAGCCTCCTATGGAAGCCGAGCAAGAAGCCTCCGGAGGCCTTCCCCACCTTCCAGAGAGGCCCAACAGCTTTCCTACTAAGACGAAGATGCAGGATTCAAGGCCAGACAGGCTGCCTGCACGTCCACACTGGGTGCACCAAGCACAAGCATGGTCTCTGCCACGTGCCTGCCCGGGAGGGGCGTGGTCATAGGCCTGGATTCATTGACCAAAAAACCATCAGCTCAGTAGCAAGTCCTAACTTATAAATCACTCCTTTTCATCCCCTGAACTCAAAGAAACAGAGAGTAGAGTGGTGGTTACCAGGGGCTGGGGGCTGGGAGAAATGGGGAAATGTTGGTCAAAGTTATTATAAGATTAATAACTTCTGGGGAGTCTAATGTACAGCATGGAGATTATAACTAATAATACTGTGCATATACCTGAAGTTACTGGGAGAATAACTCTTAAATGTTCTCACCACAAAAGAAATAGTAACTATGTAACAGGATGGAAGTGTTAACTGCTGCTATGGTGGTAATTATCATTTGCCTCATATAAATTTTGCCTCAACATGTTACACGTAACCTTAAACTTACACAATGTTATATGTCAGTTATCTCTCAATAAAGCTGAAAAAAGGGAACATTTCTAAGAATGGAATTTCCGAGCCTTCTGAGCTACCCCAGGCTAATACCTTGTTTCTTGCTGGAAGTACTTAAGGCACCTGCTTGGAAGCCTATGTCCCATTGATTTGTGCTGTAATTTTCCATAGAAAGTTCTAGCACACCTGCAGCAATGCATTCTCAAGTATTTAAAGGTACTCCTTCAAGTTTTCCTTGCTCATTTTTCCTTGCAATTAATACAATTCTTCTTGAGTCAAGAAAATCTTTAGCCCCAAACAGGTTTGTATTAACCAACATTCAGGTGGATTATGAATGAATATACACCGTTTCGATAGCACCACATACCAGTGTCTTATTCTTTTGGTACATCTCTTTGTTTCAAAGTTTTATTTTACTATAAATATAAACACATCGTTGTAGATATGAAAATGATGGAATTGCTCATAATCCCACATCCTTAATATAACTAGGCATGGTATTTTGGGTACTTTCTTCTACTGTGTTTTAAATCTTAAAAACCAACAAGCCAGGCCGGCCTGGCGGCTGAGGTGGTTGGAGCGCTGTGCTCCTAACCCCAAGGTCGCTGGTTCGATTCCCACATGGGCCAGTGAGCACCCTCGACAGCCAAGGTTGTGAACAACAGCTGGGCTGCGGTGTGCTGCCCTGGCCCCTCCGTGGGCTGCCGTGTGTGGCGGTGGCCAGGGTGAGGGGCTGGCCAGCTGGTGAGAGCTGCTGTGAGCTGCTGTGAGCGGCCAACCCACGACTGGCGACCGACTGCCTCAGCCAGGGAGGTGGGGGGGGCTCGCAAGGCTCATAATACCAGCCTGGGCCAGGGAGCTGTGTCCTACACAACTAGACTGAGGAACCACGGCTTGAACCAGATGTGGGGGGGTGGGGAGAGGCAGAAAAGGGGGGGGGAGCCTAAACTCACAGTTTTAACAAAATTATATATCTGACCTTTAGGAAAACAACATATATCAAAGGCAGTTTCCCACGTTAATGTATATGTTATATATGAATTCACCATACATATGTTCAATGACGTGTCACATTTCCACAGCTATTCCAATTTGCTGAACCGGTTTCCTGTTTACTGGACTTTAATTTGGTTTCAATTTTTTTCTCTGTAATTAATCAGAGGCAGAAAGCATTTTCACGTATTAAATTGTTGTGTGATTATAGGTTGTAAAGGTTCAATAATCAGAGATTGGAGCCCTGTATTCAGAGAGAAAATTGAAAATGTACAGCCTGACCCCGCTTCTAGCTTTTAATCAAGATGGGGTTCTTTGAAGTCTTTCTAAACACAAAATGCTCTCAGGAATGCAATATTTGTGAGAAGGACTAATAGAGGCACTCTCTCTGGCCTCTTCATTTGGGGCGTTTCCTTTTCTTATAAGCCCACCTCCTGTCCACCAAAGGAAAAAGAAAGGACTGCAAATCCCAACTAGTCTCTTCGGGGGAGTGCATTCCGGGGAAGGGTCATTGGCAGCACCTCCCTCACTGTGTGACCCTCCCTGAGCCTGTGAAGAACACCGAGGTCACCATGCGTGCGGGTGTTTACTCTGAAGTTGACCTGGATTAACTGAGCATCTGGTGACTAGAAGGGCTCCCCCCTCACTAACAGGGGTTTACCTGCAGGGCCTGTAACTGAAATGTAAACAGGAATCTCCATCTGGAAAACTGAACTCCCAAGCCTTCAGGATCCAAACAGGGCACTTATTTGTGACCCTCAGTAGAATAAACTTCTTCCTGTCCCTGTGGCCTTTCAATGATGGGGGGGGGGGAGCGGTGACACACACACACACACACACTCACAGACGCACACGTGAATACACAAGACTCGTGCACAGAAGTTTCAACAACAATGACTCACGTGCTGCCAGGCCTGGTCACTTCCAGGAAGCCTGACAGCCCATCATCATTTACCTGTCTCCCAGTGTCCCTCCTTCTGATCCAGGACAAGGTGAACTTCCCTCAACAGGCGGGCAGTGTGGCTGCAGCAGCCGAATGAGTGGCAGCTGTGCTCCCCCAGAAAACAGGTGGAAGCGGCAGGCTCTGTCGGCCCAGCCCCAAGGTCAGGCCACTTCCTGCTGCCAGTCTCCCAGGACAAGGTCTACCGGTCATGTGGTCACCTGGGGCAGGGGCAGGGCGGGAGGCTGGACCATAGAGCAGGCGCTGCGGGAGGACCTGGGCAACCAGCCGGAAGTCACGCTCCTGGCAGGTTGTTCACTGTCATCCAACACCGGCCAAGTGGCCCAGTCCTGTTAGGGACGCATCTCACTGCACATCTCCCTGCTCCTTCCTCAGAGCTGTGAGGGCCTTTGTCACACTCGAAACAGGCAACCCGGGAGAGAAGGAAGGGTTTCAGTCAAACGATTCACTCCTTCCACAGACGGCCGGGAACCGGCTCTTTTGGGGCCGTGCACCTGGAACCAGAGGCCAGCCAGGTGGGCTGGTCCAGGGTCAGAAGACCGGGTGCTGGCTGGAGGCCACCTGGGGGCGGGGCATTGTATTTCTCTGATGCCTTCTGCTAGTTTTGTCACCCTCCATCCTGACTGTGTGCCTCTGTGGAGCCATCGTAGCCAGGATCTGGGGAACCATCCTAGCATTCTGCCTACCCCAGTGCCTGAGCCAATGCACACGCAGGGAGGGCACGCCCTGCCGGGTCACACCAGCCCTGCCTCAGGCTCAGGCCAACCCCTAACAACCTGATGGCCCATCCACCAGCACCAGCTTGAGAGGCCCAGGGGCACTGTGGAGGCTGGAACTTAGATACTCAGGGGGCGCGGGGCTCACCACTTCTGCAGTCTTAGTGTTACCCTGACCAGCCCCTAATCTGGGCGGGTCTCTTCCGGAAATATGCAGGGTCCTCCCACAGGAACTCAGCAAGTCACTGCCCCTCTGACATCCACATCTGTCCCTTTTGAAAGAAATGCAGAATTACAGAATTTGGGAGCTGGGAGGGCCTGTGGGGATTCTCTGGTCTTAGCACCCCCCCAGTGTCTGGAGAATCTCGGCAACACCCCCACCACCTGATTCTTCTTCTCAGATGGATATGGACAGTGATGGGATCATCTGCAACTGTGTCTGTGGTTCCTTTCCACCCAAATTCGCCCGCCTTTGTAACTTTCTACCCATCTCCTCCTGGGGCGGGGGGCAGTCATCTGGCTGTCACAAAAACATTTCTGAGATTCTTGGAGCCGTTATCAGGGCTTGTAGCAAACACTGTGCCCAGACCATGGCCCCCTTGCTTTTTGGGAAAGCACCCGATGTGGCTCAGACCCTTACTACACCTTTGCAGTAGACATGCCCAGTGACCCCGCTCTGGGGGTCCGTGGGCAAGAAGGGGCTCCCCTTCCTCCTTGGGGCTTCCTTGCAGAGCTGTGATGAAGGCTCAAACTCTCAGGTTCAGATCTTCCAGAATGTTCTTATCTCCTCAGATCTTTGAGATAAGCAGGAATGGTTGCCTGCCCTGCCTGAAACCTTCACCCTCACTTATCTCCATGGAAAATTCCACCAGGGATTTCTGAACACCAAGTTAAATTCCTCAGCTCAACAGCCAGTTTATGGCTTGGCCTCTGGCCAGATTGGGCGGGGCAGAACAGAACACCAGGGCCACCGGGGACAGAAGGCATAGGCAGAAGAGAAAGACCAGTTCGGCTGGCCAGACAGCAGGGGGAGGGAAAGGGACGCCCCTCCCAGGAGAGCATGCTGACACATGATGGACAGATGGAGGAGAAGCTTGCCCAAAGACGAGGAAAAGGAAGGGCTTTCTGAGTCTCAGAATCAGTGAGGGACCAGGGGTCCTCTGCGGACACTAAGGGACACTGTCAGCCAGTTCGGAGTCTGGGGTGGGAGGCCAGCAGGTGAGGGTGGAAAGGCCTTATCCAATTCCACGAAGACTAGAAACACCAGAAACAAAGTAGCTACCTTTTACTGAGTACATACTATGTACCAGGCACTGTGTGAGTCCTTGACTTGGAGTGTTGGATTTCGTCCTCTTCCTCATAGCAATGCCATCCTGTGGGCCACACCCCAGAGGGTCCCCTGCAGGACGCACCTCATGGGCCCCCAACTTCTAGATCACGCTCCCAGATCCTGAGACTTCCGGGCCTGCAGGGGCCTCTGCGCTGGGTCCACCCTCCCCAAGCAAACCCCGCCACCAGTGTGTGCATGCAGGCCCCCCCGGCCAAGAGGCAGGGTGACTGGAGACTTGATAAATGAAGACCTTTAATATGTCCTCAGATCAGGGACTGAACGTCATGAAGTTGACTTCACTAGCTCAACTTAATGCAACACGAGTTACCATTTCATCAACACGCTTGATAAGACATATAATAATCTATCTGGACCTGTGGGGACGGAGCCAGGAGAGCAGTTTCCAGGCTCTCGGCCTCACGTGGAAAGGTGCTGGCTCAGGTAGTAAATGGCCATCAGCTGTGATTGGATGGCCATCAGCTGTGGCTAGTTGGCTGTCAGCTGTAACCAGTGAGCCATTGGCCACTAATATAACTGCTGTGGCTACACTAGCAGAGAATGGGGGCTAGCAAGAAGATGGTGGCTGGCAAGCGTGGATTGCAGTTAGGACAGCGGGTGGCGGACAGTGTGGCTCCAGCCTCCAGTGAGACTATAGTGGTATGACTCCCCTACCTATGGCTCCGTGGGTGTTCCTTTTTGGCCTCACCATGTCCTGCGTTCTTATGTGGGGAGCGGGACAGAGACCCCGCCTGACTCCCCGCGTGATAGGACCACTCTTGTAACCTGCCTATGCCTCAATTCTTGTCTCAGTGGGATAATATGTTGTAACCTTCGAGTATACCACTTATGAATAGATGTTTTGAATACAACCCAAAGGAGGGGCAAAATTTGTTAGTGTGAACACATTCGCCGTCTTTCCCACCATATGCCTCCTGAAGGAATATGTCTTTGCTTCTTCTCTTCCCCCTGCCCTCCATGGAGCAGTCTCTCCAGCCCAGCCTGATTCCAGGCTTCACCTGACTTGGGAGAGAGGGTGGTGAAACATGAGACTGGAGAGGAAAGAAAGGGGGTGGGGACCCCCCCCCAAGGCAAAATGAGCCAGCACGTCTTTCTCCTACTTTGATTTTCAGCCTATCTGGGTCTTCATGCTTAATGGACATCCCTTGTAAACAGTGTACAGAGCTGAGTATCGACTTTGTTTTTATCCTGTCTGCTTTGTAGTGTAGCATGTCTGGTCCCTTTACCTCAAATGTAATTATTGATATGTTTCTGTTTAAGTCCACCGTCTTGCTGTTTATTTTCTACTTGTTCCTTCTGTTTTTCATTCCTTCTCCTTTCGATTTAATCAAGTCTTTTTAGTATTCCATCCTATCCCCTTTACTGGTTCCTTAAGTATATTATACCGTATTTTTCAGTTCTATGATTTCGATTTGGTTCTTTTCCAGAATTTCTAAATCTCTCCTGAAACACCACTTTTTTGCCCATTATGTGTATGAACCTTTCCATAGAGTCTTTACCACATTTATCACAGGTTTTGAAACTCTTTATGTACTAATTCCAACATCTGGACAATTTGTGGGTCTGATTCTATTGATTGGTTGTTTTGTAATTTTTCTTGACCAAAGGTCACGTTTTCCTGTTCCTTCATACATGTATCTGGGAACTGATGTTATGAATTGAATATTATGAATGGCGTGCTGGATTCTTTTCCTTTGTACAGTGTTGGGTTGGTTCTAGCAGCTATTAAATTCCTGGTGGATTACCTTCAACTTTTGGGAACTGCTTGTTTGGAGAGAAAGCAGTGCTTAGAGGGAAATTTACTTATATCATTGAATATGCATTTTAGAAAAGAAGAAAGATTTAAAAACAAATCATCGAAGTTTCCACCTTAGGAAACTAGAAAAAAGAACAAATTATATCCAAGTAAGAAGAAAAATAGTAAGAGTTAGAGCAGAAATCAATGAAATTGAAAATAAGAAATCAATAGAAAAAAATTAAAGAAACCAAAAGCTGGTTCTTTGAAAAGATCAATAAAATTGATAAGCCTCTAGCCAGGCTAAGAAAAAAAAGAGAGAAAAAACAAATTACTCATGAAGGATAGTACTAATATTGGCATCACTACAGATCCCACGGACACTCAAAGGATAATAAAAGAGTGCAGCGAATAACTGTATGCCTACAAAACTGACAACCTAGAGGAAATGGACCAATTCCTTGAAAGACACAATTTTCCAAAACTCACACAAGAAGAAATAGACAATCTGAATAGGCCTATATCTATTAAAGAAATTGAATCAATAATTAATAACTTTCCAAAACAGAAAGCACCAGGCGCAGATGGGTAATGTTCACTGGTAAATTTTACCAAACATTTAAGAAAGAAATTATCCCAATTTTCTGTAATCCCTTTTAGAGGCTAGAAGCACAGGGAAGACTTCCTAACTCAATCTACGAGGCCAGCGTCACCCTAATAGCAACACCAGACAAAGACATTACAAAAAAAGAAAACTACACACCAACATCTCTTTTGAACATAGATGCAAAAATCCTCAACAAATATTATCAAATCCAATCCAACAATGTATAGAAAGAATTATGCACCACGACCAAGTAGGATTTATCCGAGGTCTGCAAGGCTGGCTTAACATGAAAATATCAGTTAATGTAATCCATCACACCAAGAGGCTCAAAAAGAAAAATCATGTGATCATATCAGGAAATGCAGAAGAAGCATTTACCAAATTCAATAGATTCACGACAAAAACTCTCAGTAAACTAAGACTTTACCCATAGTATTCTAGCCACTCTGGCAGCTGGAAGCCCATGCTCTGATTCTCAGGGAGGGCCCTCAGAGGAAACTCTTACTAATGTGGATTTCAGCCGAGCAGTTCCCTTATTTCAAAAGTCCCCTCTAGTTGTTGCCTCTTAAGTCACTCTTCAGTGTCCTTAAACAGTGTTTTCTATTTAATCCAGAGTTGATAATTATTCTTTGTGGGAAGATCCGTCCTGCACCGTTACTAGAACTGGAACTCCCCGGGAATCACTTTTCAAACTACCTTTAGTTGTTGGGTTGTGTTTGAAGTTGACTAGGCCATGCAGGGCCTGGGGATTTACGTAGGTTAAACATCTGTTTATAAGTTGGGCAATTGCCTGGGTACAGACTCCTTCACTCTGTGCTTTTTACACTCTGATCAGTAAATCTCCAAAACTACGAGTAAGTGATAGGCTTATTTTACTCCCGTTTTGGAAATCAAGACCCTGCCCTCTGAGCTGCAAACTGACTGGTGCAAACTGGCCAGCTGACCTGCTGCACACCACTGCCCCCTCCTGGCAGCAGGGGCCCCAGGCAACTAGGACGTTCAGGTTATGACAGCGTCTCACCAGCGTGGCCTTGCCTCTCCAGATGACGGATAAGCCACGAGCGGAACTGCAGGCGCGTGGGGTCTGCCATCAGACAGTCCTGGGCCTCTGCCCCTGCTACCCCTTTCATTTGGCCCACTAACAATTCCCTAACGACAGAGCAAGCTCGCAGACAAGCTAGTTTTCTTCTCCGCTTTTCCTTCAAGTTCAGGACCTGTGTCTTGAAATTTTATTGTTTCTCAAGGTACCTCAGCAGCAGCTGAAGAGCCACAATTATGCTTGTGGACTGAACATGAAGGAACGTGAAAGATGCTGTTTATGAAGTGCTTCCAAGCACTGTGCTCGGTGTTTATATAGATCCTAATGGTGGAGTTTCACTGCAACCCCGGGTACGTAGGTATTGTTGCACCCATTTTTTGGATGAGAAAATTGAGGCTCAGAGAGATGACCTGAGTTCTTTAAAGTTAGCTCCCAATAGCTGTTGAACCAGGATTCAAATCCACTTCTTTCTTAACCACTATACCTACCAATCTAATGCAGAAACCAAAGCACAGAGGGAATTAATACCAAGCTGCAACTTAAAACCATCTGTATATCAAGCAAAACCACATGAATAAAACCAAAACACGTACAAAACCTGGGGAGAGTAACTGCAGTATACACGTTGCTTTACAATCCTTCATTTATAAAAATGCTGAGGCATCAGGAGGAAAGAGGACACACAGCTGAACAGGCGACTCTCCCCAGCGGAGCCATCCACGTGCGCTAGGCACACACAGCACTTTGTACGGACACTGACCAACAACAGGACATCAGACTGGCAAAGACTCTCGTGCGGTTCGGCGCGAGAGTCGACACGCTGCCAGCAACCACCAGTCAGTGGCACGGCGCCGGTTCTGGAGGGCAGACTGGGAATCTGTGCCCACAGGCTCAAGGACAATGCAGGCTTTGACACCGCTGTGGTTCCCCACTCAGGGACACCCACAACCTGGAGGGCAGAGTCAAGGAAATGACTCACTTCTTTAGTTCTTGGGCCACTTTTAGGTGCACTCAATGCTGACAATAAAATTACTCACCCTTGTTCCCAGCCAGGGGCACACACAGGAACCCCTATAAACAAACCAAAGTTGACAGTGATGGCAAGGGGGAAGGGACCGGAATTCAGCTCGGTTTAGATAAACATCTGAGACCTGGATGCTTGTATCTAAGGATTGTCTGGGCCCCCCACCCCTAGCTGTTGGATTTCCTTTCCTTTTCCTTCTTACGTGGTTCCTCGGCTTTTATTGGATTCCTGGCTGACCTCCCTAAGAAAGGCTCTGGAACAGACCCACTCCAGCACCCCCCTCCCATCCCTCCCAAGCCTCCAGGCTCCCTGGAGAGGCCACATTCGTCTCCTGAGCAGCCGTGGGTGGCAGGACCAACAGCAGAGGTCACAGACTGCTGTACCACAAGTTTACTGCACTTGAGTGTGCAGGAAACATCAGGGAGACTCCACCAAAATGCTCGTTCTTGTTCAGAGGAAACCAGGCAGGACTAAAGGAAGATCCATAGGGAAAGCCCATAAAAACTGCTTTCCCCACCCAACCACTGTGTATTAGCGTACTGGGTCTGCTATACCGAAGTACCGCAAACTGGCCAGCTTAAATAATAGAAATGTGTTGTCTCAGCCTGAGGGCCAGAAGGCTAAGATCAAGGTGTCCTCGGGGCTGGTTCCCTGAGGCCGTGAGGGAGAACCTGTCCCAGGCTTCTCCCCGGCTTCCACGATTGTTGGTGTCCTTTGGCTTGTAGAAGCACCACCTCCATCCCTGCCTCTGTCTTCACATGGATTCTCCCTGTGCATGTGTCTATGTCCAAACATACCCCTTTCACAAGAGCACCGGTCCTATTGGATTAGGGCACCCCAATGACCTCCCTAACTCAGTCAGCTGGGTAAAGATCCTCTCTCCAAATACGGTCACAATCTGAGGTATGGGGGGGTTAGGACTCCCACGTAGGAATTCGGGGAGACTCCATTCAAGCCATAGCAGCTTGGATGTCACCAATATTTGTCAATGTAAGAATGTTCAAATGTGTAGAGAATTTGTACAAAAACTGATTTGAGCCAAACAGAGGACGCACCTGGAAGCAATACGGCAATAGACTGAGAAATGCTTCATTACAGTGACAGTTTGCGGCTGATTTTACGCATCTGGAATTAAGGAGGGAGCATAAGGAAGATGAAATGGGGGTAGAAGAAAGCCAGGCAGGGTTTGGATGGTAGGACAGTTAACAAGATTACATGCTCACCCTGAGGGGTCTGCAAAGAGGCATCGCAAAGATATGAACCTAGTTGCACAGAAACAAAGGGCAGGGCTGCTTAAGCAATGATCGACCTTTCACTAAAGAAGCTACCTGCCGAGGCGTGACTGCCCACCGTGACCCGCCCAGTTAGGAATTTGTGATCAGGTCACCTGTGAGGTGACTTCTGGGAGAACCCCTTTTTCATGCACACACTGATGAGAAGGTCAGCCGATGGCTTTTGTGTAGGTCATTTGGACATTTGCCCCAGGCCAGTCTTTTGGTTGTTCCCGACCAAGTGGGGGACTTTAGATTCTAGGTGGTTGTATTAGGTTGAAAAGTGTTCCCCAAATTCGTGTCCAAGGACTGCCAAGAATTGCCAGTAACCACCAGAACCTAGAAGAGGGGCATGTGGCAGATTCTTCCTGAAGGAGCCAACCCTTGGCCACCTGGATTCCCAGGCCTCCGGGACTGAGACAGTAAGTAGTTATCAAAAACCTTCCCAGACCCCAGAACTGCGCCAAAGACTGAAGGGGCCTTGTAGAAATGCCCTCAGGGAGCTTACTGTCTATTGAGGAGGCCAAAGAAAACTTTACGAAGTTAAATAGTAATGGCAAATTAAATTATTCCCATCAGCAGTACATAAACGTTATTACAAAGGCATGGGGGCAGGCCCCTGAGATAATCAGAATCGTGAAAAGCACGCAGCGCCTCCTCCCCAGTGGGCGCACTGGGGGAAATGCCAGCGTGGAGGCCAGGCCCATGAGGGCAGGTGTGTGCCCATCTTCCTCCCCAGGTTGGCTGTGAAGGATTCTTGTCCCTCAATCCTGCAGCCCAAGGAGCCAGTGACCCTCCACAGGACACAGAAAACACCTTTCCAGGAAGCAGCCGGGGAGCAGAAGTGGGGTAAGCTTCCACAGAAGAAGGCTCCTGACTGCAGGAATGGCAACTGTGGAAGCCCGGAAAACCACAAGAAATGAGACAACTGAGAGAAAGGCAAGGCACACCAGCAAAGGCTTTGCCTGGCCTTGAACTCTGCAAAAGGAGGATCCCCACTCATCTTATTCCCAGAGGACACTCGAGAAGTATTAATTGAGTTGGTGAGTGAACTCGTGAGTGGTAGGTAAATGAAAAAAGCAGAAACAAGAGTCAGGCTTCCCATCTGAAGCCTTCCCTAGCACAGAATTCAGTGGCTATGTGAATGAGTGAATGGACACTAGGAACTGAAATAATGAGTGTAATGCATTTTGACAGTTTTCCACACAATCCATTCATCAACTACCCGGAAAGACAAAAGCTAGTTCTTGCCCAAGACTGGGAAGCAGAGAGTTGGTGTATCATATCCCAAATGTGTGAGCCCATACACACACACGCACACACACACCACGTGTGACGTGTGGCCAGCTCTCAGTCTCTTCTTTGTCTTCCTCTCTCAGCGGGGCACCAGCATATCTTTGTCCCCTTATCTGGGCTTGTTCTGCAGGGCTGTCCCTCCCTCCTGAGATCAGCCTTGGCCCATCCCTGGGCCCTGTCACTGCCGGTCCCACTCCCACACTCCGCCCCAAGGCCAGAGGCCCTCCTCCTTCTAAGGGGGGGACCTCATCTCTGTCCCAGCAGGGCCGCCCAGGGCTTCCACCAACAGCTAAGCTCTGGTCCTGAGCAAGGATCCGGAGAGGCAGGACTAGAAAGGATACAGGCTGTAGGGGGACAAAAGTAATTTTACCTCTACCCTCTGAGTTCTGAGACCTCTGTGATAAAAGGCAGAGTAACAAGAGGAAAACAAACAGGAGTTTCTTAACATGTGTAAGTCATGTATATGTGGGAGAGGCTCAGGGGAAAGGAGTGACTCTCCAAGTGGCCCAAGCCACCGGCTTAAATACCATCTTCAGCTAAAGACAAAAGACTGAAAGGTGTGGGAGTGCAGTTATGGGGAGGTTAGCAGGAAAAGCGCCAGAAACCAGGGCAAGGCTGTTTGCACGTAGTGGCTTCTCCACTGATAGCTTCTTATGACTTAAAATCATCTCCTGATTCCCAGAAAGAGACATCCTTTCACAAGAAGATATCCTTTATTCATGTTTATTCATATTTATTCTCTTTAAAAAGGGCAACTTCCACTGTTTTCTGAATTTTTCCTGTGTCTGCTGCTCCTCAAAATAATCAGCTCAGAATAGTTCTCGTGCCAAAGAGGTCTATTTTGGAGTGGCATGTCCCCTCGCCTTCGTGGTTTAGCGCTTTCATCCTGAAGACAGTGAGCTCGTGGCCCGTGACGCTGTGTATCAGCAAGCTGCAGTGCAGTGTTCCGCCTGGGCTTTCCTCAGCTAGTTTCTTCCCTTACCAATTAATCATATTGATCTGTAAAAGCAAGTGTTTCTCCCTAATTGTCCCAGCGAGACACTCCGATGGTTATGGACTTGATTCATCATACCGTTTACTGCCTTGAGACCCCCAGAAGATGAGAACTGCGTCTTATTCATCCCCCTACACACTCACTGCACGCAGTAGGTGCTCTATTGTGCATTGCAGCCCCTGGACTCTGCAAGACACTTGACGGGGGCTGTTACTTACTTCGATTGTTCCAACGACCCTATCTTGCATTGTGATTACATTTTACTGTAAGAAAAGTGTTTCATAGGGAGAAAACCACACACTCTTTGTTCTGCTGAGGCAAAGCTGCCTTTCACAAACTGCTGGTAGCAAATGTTAGACGCTGTTCTGTGTCTGGGCATGTGGGTATAAAGAATTCCACTTGAGCACAGGATGAAAATGAATAAGTGGCAAACTATGTTTCTATTATGTTCCTAAAATAGATTAGATGCTGCTGGCACAGAGCACTTCATCCTGGCCCCTGCCCGTCACGGCTGAGGGTAAGACCATGCCCGACTTACGCCCCTCCGGGCTGTCTTCAGCTGTTTGCTTCTGTCTTAATGTAAAGAAATTCCCAGGTTTTTTCTCACCAGAAAGTCTTGGAGCATTATTCGGTGTAACAAAAACTTGGTGGAATGTTTGTTCTATTTAAAAATTGGCAAACTGAGGACACAGAGCACTCTTAAAAGCCACTGCCAGAAATAAGGCAAGCCTTTCCCTATAATATTGAAAAAGAGCTGAAACATCTGTGCTAAAATTCTGTTTTGGGATGGTGGGGTTGAGTAATCGATCGAGATGGTGTTTGGCTCATAAATTCAGTGACCCCTCCAGGGAGGACTGTCTTAGCTAACTGGTACCTTGAAGGAGAGGAGGGGGCATGGTGACTGCCAATGCCTCACCAGACAGAAGCCCCGTGTGTGCAAACTGTCAGGCACACACAGACCTGTCCACAATGAAGATCGCCTGTGCGGTGCCAAATGGAAACAGGCAAATCCAAACACACAGTCCACAATTCCCAGGTTCAGTCCTCTGGGCTCTAGGTGCCCACTGTCCACGAGCATAGTAAAGCTTAAAGGGAGAAAGGACCACGGGAAATGTGAGTAGCCGGCAGGGACTGAGAAAACTAAGTGAGCTTCATGACGCCTTCCAGCTGGCTCAATGAACCCACCTGGACTGTGGGAAAATCACTTCCTTATCTTTGCGCCCTGAGGTTATCTGTGGTCCATCTGCAGGAAAAGAGCCACGTATCTGAGCTCCCACGACAAATGGGGGAGGGCACTGATGGAACTACTCCAGCCTCTTGCGCTCTCCCAGCAGACAGGTGTCAAATATGCTAAACACCTAACATCCCTTCACAGCACCTATTTACCTGGAGTCTCTGCGTCCCGAAGGAAGTGATATGTTAGGCAGCCTTAAGTTATGGCCCTTCCAACAGTCATTACGTTAAAACTGTGAGTTTAATAAGATGCCTAAAGGACCAGTGCTCTCTTCTGCTGCCTGCTTGTGTTTTCATTGGTTCGATTATTTTCCCACCATCAGTCTTTAAATACTCTTTTTTAATTGAAGTATAATTTACACATCATAAGATGCACCAATTTTAAGTGTGCATGCCAAAATTCTTCGAGTTTTAACAAATGTGTACATGCATACAATGTAGGGTGACTGACGGGTCCCAGCTCCCCCGGGGCCTACCCGTTTTAAAACTGAAAGTCCCTGCCTCTCAGGAAACCCTTTATTCCCAGGTAAACCTGGGTGGTGGGTCCCCGCTCTGAGGATACAGAACATTTCATCATGCAAATTTCCTTGTGGCCCTTTATAGTCAATCCACCCACCCTCCAGAGGCAACCGCTATTCTGATTCTATCCCCACAGCTCGGTGTTGCCTGTTCTAGAATTTCACATAAATGGAATCATTCAATATGCATGATTTTGTGTCTGGCTACTTTCACGCAGCGTAATGCTTTGGAGCTTTGTCCTTGTGGTTGCCTGTCTCGGGGGTTGTTGGTTTTCATTGCTGAGTATGTTATCGCGAGTATCACAGCTACCACCCCCATGTGCTTATCCATTCACCTGCTGATGGACTCTGGGATGTGTTCATTTCCCGAGCACGAGCATTCCCGTACATGTCTTTTTGTCCATGTGTTTTCATTTCTCTTGGGAACATACCGAGGCCTTGAATGACTGAATCACAGGCGAGGTTATGTTTCTAAGAAAGTCCCCAACAGCAATCCCACGTGACTGCACAGTGTTACCCTCTCACGCTCGGTGCCTGAGCGCTCCAGTTGCTCAGCGTCCTCACCAGCAGTTGTTCTCATTTGTCTTTTCAGTTGTAGACATTCCCACGGGTGTGAAGTGCATCTTACTGTGGATTGGTTTTGCAAACGCCCCCTCGCTGAGAAGGATGATGAGCACCTTTCCATGAACTTTTGCTCATTTGTGTCTCCTCAAATAGGAGGTGTCTGCTCAAGTCTTCAGATCTCTTGCCCATTATGTAAATGACTCATTTATCTTTTTTCTTATTCATGTAGGAAGTCTTTATATTTTCTGGATAGACATCTACGTGTTGTGGGTATTTTCTCCCAGTCTGTGGATCGTGTTTGCATTGTCATAGGCAGTTTTTTCATCTTTTTTATTAGTTTACATTAATTTCAGCTGTACAGCAGAGTGGTTAGACAGTTATATAATTTAAGAAGTGATCCCCCTGAGTAGTCTAGTACCCACCAGCACTATACATAGTTATTACCATATCATTGAGCATATTCCCTATGCGTTCCATCCCATGACCATTTATGTAACTACCAATTTGTACTTCTTAATCCCTTCACCTTTTTCACACTGCCCCTAACCCCTTCCCATCTACTACCCCAACAAATCTAGTACCCATCTGACACCATACATACTGTGTTTCCCGAAAACAAGACCTAGACAGACAATCGGCTCTAATGCGTCTTTTGGAGCAAAAATTAATATAAGACCCAGTCTTATATTAATTAAGACTGGGTCTTATATTATAGTAAAATAAAACCGGGACTTATATTAATTTTTGCTCCAAAAAATTAATAAATTAATATAAGTCCCGGTTTTATTTTACTATAATATAAGACCCAGTCTTAATTAATATAAGACTGGGTCTTATATTAATTTTTGCTCCAAAAGACGCATTCAAGCTGATTGTCTGGTTAGGTCTTATTTTTGGGGAAACACGGTAGTTATTACAATATTATTGACTATATTCCTTATGCTATGTTCTACATCCCCATGACTACTGTGTAACAACCATTTTGTATCTCTTAATCCCTTCCCCTTTTTTATCCCCGCCCCCCACCACCAATAAGGCAGTTTTTAAAATAGCAGCAATTTTAAATTTTGATGAAATCCAATTGATCAATTTTTTATTTGGTGATTTGTGCCTTTTGTATACTGTTTAAAGAAATCTTTTAGAAGAAAAGATTGGGGTATCTTTGAGACCTTCTCAAAGACACTTCTCTGACATTTTCTTCTAGACATTTTATAGTTTTAGGTACTGAGTTTAAGTCTAAAATCTATTGTGACTTTTGTGTATTATTGTGTATGGTGTAAGGTAAGGGTCAAACTTTATTTTCTCTATGGATATCTAGTTGTTCCAGCTCCATTTGCAAAAAAAAAAAAAAGGACCAAAATAAAAGACTGTCCTTTTCCCACAAATTATCTTGGTGTCTTTGTCAAACTCAGGTGACCACTATGATAGACTGGACCCTAGTCTTTTTTTTTTTTTTTAATGTTTTTTCTTTTTTTGTCCTTCAGTTTGGGTAATTTTATTAACCATTCCTCAAAATCACTGATCTTTCCTCTACATTATCCAATCTATTGTTAATACTAGTCAATGAATGTTTAATTACAAATATTGTATTTTTCAGTTCTAAATTTCTATTTGGTTCATTTTAGGGTTCCCCACATCTTTCCTAAAATTCCCTGTCTTCAGCCATTATGTCCATCTTTCTCACCGTTATTTTATACTACTTGTCTGCTAATTTCAACAACTAGGTCATCTATGAATCTTTCCCAAATGATTATTTTTCCTCTTGTCTATGAGTCTCCTTTTCTTGATTCTTCTTATGTCTAGTAATTCTTTATTGTATACTGGACGTAGGGGGAAATACATTTCAAAGATTCTGGATTCTATTGTTTTCTTTTGAAGACTTTTGAATTTGGTTCCAGCAGGGAGGTTAACACCTTGGCTAAGGTGTTAGCCAAGACCCTCTAACTTAGTAGAACTTGTACTCCTAACTTTAGCTCCTCAGCATTAGGCAGCTGTTGGATCTCTGCTCGACTCTTTCAGGCTTCCAGTTGTTGCTTTCTTCTGGATTTCTTGGAATCTCGCCCCCACATGTGCATCGTTCAGGACTCAGCGATGGATTCTGCATAAGTTAGTAGGCAAAGGCTCAACTCTCTATGTATCGCCCTTTTCTGGATTTCCTCACTAAATTTCCAAACGTACTTATAGTCCCAAACCCTAACGCCCAACTCCTCAGTTCAATAAGTCTTGCATTCGATTCCCAGTACACCTGGGAGACTGGAGAATGTCCTCTGAGGAAGTAGATGTCTTCATTCAAAGGTTATATCCACCCTAGCCTCCATCTGCTTTTGATTCCTCTCCAGTGCCTGTCAATGGCTATTTTTAATACTTTGTTTGAGGTTTATGATTGTTATTGGTGGGAAGTTTACTTTGATGGGTTTCATCTCCATTGCTAGACGCTAAAAGTCCTCTGTCACCTATTTTTAAAACCAATTGAATTACTAGTTATTAATTCCATGCTATGAAAAAACTGATTCCGTTGCTCGTCAATATGTTTTTGTAGCATTTCCCTTCCATAAATAGAAAGAAAATTGGTTTTCACATCCTATTTTATATAGCACCTTATGAAAAGACTCTATTCAGTCAAGCCACATACATTTTCTAAACCCCATGGGTCCGTAACCCTGAACAAGGCTCTTTGGGGGATGAAAAGAGAATCTTCGTCCCTGGTCTCAAGAATGCTATTCTGAGGGAGCTGCTCAAAGGGGTTGGCTAAGGAGCTGGCATTGTCTGCAGCACAGCCACCCTCAGCTTTTCTCCCGAGACACACATGGCATGTCATTCCCCTGAGTGAGATATCCTCCTACCAACACACTTCATTTATGCCAAATTCCTGCCATTGGGTAACACTCAGTGAGGATGAAATTATTATGGTAATACACTTTCAGCAACAAACTATCCAACATTTTAACTATCACGAGTCACAAATTACCAATGACATATTTCGTTTCATACCTCTTGGGGCTCTCCAGAAGTGCTGCAATCGCCATTATGGAGCCATTCTGCAGTTTGAAGTGTGTGGCATTACCAAAGTGTATTTGGAAGATTATCCTGGCTTTAGGAGGTAGAAAGGCTCAAATGGGGACAGTACAGAATGGGAGTCAGATGGCCCACAGATGGATTTCAAAGTATCACCCTTTAAAATTGTACTCAAATGTCCTGTTCATGTGCCCTCCCTTTTTCAGGGGGAAAAGGAATCCAGCTTTCACCAGACTCTCAAGTTTACAATACCCACAAATTTAAGAATCACTTTATTTTTATTTATGTATTTATTTTACTATGGACTCAATCGGGGACTCAAATAGCCCCTGAATATGTGTATATTTATTTATGTATAAATTGTTACACTCTGTCAATCATCAGTTAATATATCACGGCACAAATCCATTTAAAATGAGATCAATCATTAACGATAGGCCATGTGAATTCATGTTTCAAACTGTTTTTGGTGATTAATTGTTCTCCTCATATCTAATAACCTTATCTTGAGGTCAATGACATAAATGCTTCTCCTTGAAGAAACACCTCTCGTTTTCTTGTCTGTTTGTAGCATGGGGGAATTACCTTCTTGAGAATCTTTTGAATCCTTTGAAGCCATTTGTCTACTCTTTGAGTTTTAATTAAAACTAGGTTCTATAATCCACAAATCCATTTCCTCTGGTTCTTGCAAATACATCAAAAATTTCTGAAAACGATGTAATGAGAGAGAATGTCACTGCTGGCCCTCAGGCACCATTGTGACAGAGCACATGAGGTTATGTATAGATATTTGACATATAACATTCTTAGTTTTAACTTAAAATACGTATTCATGGAAGTTCTAGTATGTATTTCCTGTGCCCCAATGGACAGGAAGACGACGGCTTTGCAAACCTTACCTGATTCTCCAAGTTATTTTTAAATCCACCTTTAGAGTGTGGACGATAAAGCTCTGACAAATTCACTTCTTTTTCAACAACTGTTTATTGAGAGCAGCTGTATGTCAGGCCTCTTCCTAGAAGCTGGGGACACAGGAGTGAAGTGACAACTCGCAGAGCACATGCATGTTGAGAAGAAGACGGGATTCTTACTGCAGCGTAAGACTCCGGAGGCCGGCCAAGGTCACAGGGCCTGGGAGCGGGGAGACAGATCTCAGCGCCCCTGGTCCTGACCCCAGAGCCCAGCGGTCACCGCATCTGTGACACCCCCAAGCAGGACTCGGACTCATTCAGGCGCAGGTCTGAACCGGGTCCCCCACCCACCCTCCGCGCAAACCCCTCCGAAACCCAGTCAGCGCCAGCCCTCCACGGCCCCGCGAGGTCCCTGCTCCGCCGGCGCTCGTGGCCTCGGGCGGGTGGTTCCCGGGTTGACGCGGGGGCGGGAGGAGAGGAGGGGTTCACCCTCCGGGGCCCCCGACCCCGCCGACCCTGACACTGGCGCCCCAAGCATCTGGGTCCCTCGTCCCGACCCGCCGGCGTGTCCCCGCCGCGTCCCCTCCGCGTGCCCGCGCCCCCGACCGCAGCCATCAGGCCCCAGGCTCGCGGCCCCCGGCGTGTCCCCGCGCCCCCCGCCCTGCGTCCCGCGTCCCCGGCCCGCGCCCGCTGACGCCATGACGCCGCGGCGGAGGGAGGGGCGCAGAGGCCCGGCCGGGGCGGCGGGGGCGCGGGCGGCGCGGGCGGCGCGGCCGACGGACATGGGCACCCAGGGCGCGGGGCGCAAGCGGCTCCCCAACCGGGAGCGGCTGACGGCGGAGGACGACGCGCTGAACCAGATCGCGCGCGAGGTGAGCGTGGGCGGCCCGTTCTGCTCGGGGGCCGCGGCCGCTGTCAGGCGCCCGTCAGTCTGTCCGTCCGCGGGGCGGGGGCGGGGGCGGGGGCGGGGGCGGGGGCGGGCCCGGGGGGGGCGCCGGGGGGGGCGCCGGGGGGCCGGGCGCCGGTCCTCCGCCCCCGGGCCGAGCCCGCGACCCCGGCCGCACCCCTGTCCCCGGACCCCCCCGCGCTGCCCCCCTGGCGCCAGGTGGCCGGGCCGCTAGGCGCGAGCGCCCCGCTTTGTCGTGCCGCAGTGGGGGGTGCGGCAGGCCCGACCCCCGAGGCTCGCGGACGTCCCCAGAGGCCACATGGTCCTGGCGAAACGGCCCGGCCCCTGTCGGTGACCATTTGTCGTGGATTGTCACGCAGGCTGCAGCTTGGGCACGAACTTGGGGTCCCTGCGACTGTTGTTTCGGGACCGGGCCTGAAAACGGGCCCAGGCACACTGAGGGTTCCATCCAAGTTTCCCGAGCAGTTTACCGCGGCGGGGCCGGCGAGGAACTCTCCGCGCCTTAGATTAAGGGAGCACGGGGTGCGTGTCCCTCGTCCACGTGCCGCTTCTCCCGCAAGGAATCGACCTGGAGGTTGAACAAACCCGTGACATCCCGAAAGGCGCACAGCGGGTGGCAGCGGCAGCTCCCTGGGGAAGGGGAGCCGCTCCTTGGGCCTGGGGTGGACAAAGGGAGCCTGAGGTTTCGGGGTACACCCTCTTGTACCTTCTAAATTGTGCACCGTGTGTGCGCACGCGTGCTAACTGTGAAAAAGGCACGCGCAGATGCAGTGCAAACCTCCTCTGCACCCTTTCCAGGCGCTGGGCTGTGAGTCAGTCCGCAGGTCGCTGTTCTCACGTGGAAAAACTTCCAGGCATTAGGCTGTGGAGTGGGTGGCCTCAGTCAGCTGTTCGTGGACTCGGCTAGAACCAGTTCTCAGGTGTTTCCAATTTAAATACCCCAGTTTGCTTTTATGGACATAGGACTGTCAATCGGTATTTGGTGAACAAATGAATGAAGACTTTTGTTTTTGTCTGTGTGAGAAGGAAAAGGGCTTTTCGGGCAAACTCCTATTTATCCCTTAAAGCCCAAGGTAGATTTGTGTCCCCTGTGAGGCCTGCATCACCCAGGCAGAGCCTCCCTGCCTCTCCTGGGTTCCTCAGGTCCTGCCCCCTACACCTGCTGTGGTAGTCAAATGGCCTCAGCGTTACTATTTGTCTGTCCCCCTACAGAAGGTGACACCCAGGCAGGCAATGTCTTACTCACTTTTGTATCCCCAGAGCTCAACACAGAGCCAGGTACCTTGTGGGTACTCCTCAGGGTCTGCTACATTCATTAATATTAAAAAAATGTAAAAAGTGCAAGGTACTTCAAGTACACTGGCTAAATATAGACATTTGCTAAGTGTAGTAGCTTGAATGTAACCCCCCTTTGAAGACAGGCATTTATGTCTGCATTCAGCCATAAGACCAGTGGGAGGCCAGAGATGACCGATGACCCACGGGCCTCATCTGTTCGTCGATGGTTTGGGGACAAAGGAATGAGAAGAATGAGAGGTCCCCAAGTCTACCTCAGATCTGCTGGGTTTTATAAAAATTAGATTGAAAAGAAAGGCTAGGGGGTGCCCCCTGGGTTGGCAGCCTGAGGTCCTGTGTAACAGGAAGCCACGGCCCTGCCCATCAGCCAGGGAGACACAACTGGAGGTGACAAATGCAGACTTGGGCTCAGACCTGGGCTTTGAAATGACGCAGCTCCTCATGGGCTGTGCCATCCCAGGGAAGTGAGGTATTCAATACACTCAGTCTCCATTTTCTCACTTCTAAATGGGGAACGTGAAATCCCCTTGGCTGTTGGAATTAAACAAAGTGAGTACATACATGAAGTGAGTAAGTAGGGAAACCGAGAACCAGCCACACGTACGTCTGCACCATAAAGCCAAGTGCAGATTTGGTTGTTCCATTTGCTGAGAGGCACATATTGACAGTGTTGGAGGGAGCAGGTCCGGTGTCGTATGCTTTACCACACATTGAATTACATTTCCCAACTGTGAAAATTAGAATCACTATTCAAATGGCAAATATTCACCATTGCATTCTTGTGAGTTCTTATAAAAATGAACAGAATTGTCTTAAGTTCGGTACTTTCTTATTTTGCTTATTGATTCAGCAGATACCCGAGGAGGGTCTGCCCTTGAGGAGTTGAGGCCAAAAGGGGTATGAGCCTACAGATCAATGACAATAACAGAAGACGGGAAGAGAGAGGATATATAAATTTCATGGGTAGTGTGTTCTGGAGGTTTGGAAATGAAAGTTACAACTTGATGATGGTACTGTCGAGGCAATCAGAGGGGGCATCCTGGAGGAAGTGGCAGAAACCCCGACCCCGACTGGCTCCAGTGTGCATGCCCCACCGGCGTCGCTGGCACCTCTTCTCCATAGCAGCCCTGCAGCTGGCTCTGCTGGGCTGTCCTCTGCAGGAGGCCTCATCCTCAGGGTGGCTTGCTTCTGGCAGACTGGCTGCAGCGTTCCCAGGCTGCCCCTCGTGAGCCCACACCTATCTCTCTCCTGAGAGCACCTTCCCTGACAAACCTCCACGTGTCACCTGGGCTGCTCCTGAGCTCCTGGGACCAGGACAGGTGATTCAGGGGCCCACACCAGTCCCTGTGGCAAGGGAGCAGGGGGGTCCTATCCTGTGACAAGTCACGCCCGCCTTGGAACTGGGGGAGTCTACTGATCTGAAGCATTTGAGGGGGGTGGGGGCCTGAATGAAACCTGGGGAGCACTGAAGACAGTGGTGGGTTGTGTGGATGTGGGTCGGGCATCCGGGAATGAGCGCTTGATGCTGAGTGGAGAATTCCAGGTGGAACTGGTCACTGACCAGCCAGGGAGGTCAGGCCGAGTTCTGCAGGAGCCCAGATTGGCAGGAGGAGAGGGGTTTGCAGGGGCCTGATGCGGGGCTCCGCTCTTCCTGCACAGGGCTCGGATTCCCTGGGTAGGAGAGCAAAACAGTATAAATTTTCTACCATGTTTCCCTGAAAATGAGACCGGGTCCTTATTATATTAAGTTTTGCTCCAAAAGACGCATTAGGGCTTATGTTCAGGGGATGTCCTCCTGAAAAACCATGCTAGGGCTTATTTTCCGGTTAGGTCTTATTTTGGGGGAAATGCGGTCTCTGTGCAGTTCCAGTGTGGTTTAACTAGGGCAAGCTTGTAGTAAATGGAGTTGCAGATTTAAAACACTGTAGGTGTATTAGCATGAGTAGCTTGTTTTTCACTCTTGTCTGAGGTGGAATTCGGGTGAGACGTTGTCAGGACGAAAGTCCAGGAAGCACTTTGAGAGCCCATGGCCACGGAAGGCGTGAGCAGTGTTTCTCACATGGGGCAGAGCTGTTCTGAAGGCAGATAGGTTTTTCTCTCCTACCTCCGTTAACTTTCTGCTAATGGTTTTTGGTAGCACCCCACATCTCTCCGTCAGCACTCTGCCACTGAGTAAAATAATGCTCTCACGACAGGCAATTCAAAGTATTCCTCTCAAAATGGAGAACGCCTTTCCAGATACAAAAAAAAAGTGATACCGTGCAGGCTGCCTTGCACGTCCTTTAGATGCTGCTGTGACCTCCTCATCCCGAGTGGCCACAGGAGCCAGGTCCATGTGCCTTCCTCACCCTATGCACCTCCCACTGTCTGTTCCCATAGCTTCCTCTCCACGATGGCCCCACTGCGACAATGTCCTCTGGGCACACGATCCCCACAGGGTCCCATGCGATCCCCACAGGGTCCCATGCGGTGCCCAGATCCCCCCTGTTGGCCGGTCCTCATGCTGCTCTGACGACAGGGGAGCGGGGGAGGGGAGGAGGATTCCAAAAGCCCTGTTCCTTTGCCTCATAGTGGAGCCAGCTCGGTGCTGCAGTTCACACCACCTGCCACCTCCGTGGGGTCAGCTGAGGGCCAACTCTAGCTGAGGTCACCTCCTCTCTGGCTCCCTCACTCTCTTCCTGCTGGCGCCACTCCCCATCATTCACATCCAAATCCCTGCCTCAGGCTCTGCTTCTGGGGACCCCAACTCAGGACAACCTCAAGGCCTCATTCTGGGGAGTCCCATAAACATAGGACATTCTAATCCTGAGTTCCCCTTTCATTTTGCTGTCTCTTTCCCTCTGTCCTTCCCAAAGAGCCCTCATAGGTCAGCCTGTCTTGAGGGACTGTGTCTCTTCTCCTTAAGCTCAAGACCATCCGAGGGCTAAGTAGAGGCTGGGGCACACAAGTTCTGTTTCGGAAGGGCCCCCCAAGCATGGTCCAGTTTGGGCCCTCCCCTCCACCTTCCTGTGGCTCTCTCTCAGCCAATCAGCTCCTCTGACGTGCAGTCCAGGAGTGAGCCTGGCGCAGGACACACACTCCTAGTGTCCTGGGGCCGTCCCCCGCCCTCTGGTGAGATGACACACAGCATGCATTTCCCTGAACATGGTCTTCTTGCTACAGCCCATTTCAGTTCATTTCAACTGTTACTTTTATGCCCTTTCTTCCGGATGAATTTGCTTTTCTGAGGCTGGCCACTGACTGGGTGATGTCATCCAGTGTTGCCAGTGGTTTGTGCCGGGGGCAGTGGGAAGAGGGCAGGGCGTTCACCGCTGGCACTGCTCAGAGTGACTGCTCACAGGAGGCACTGTCCTGCCCGCCTCCTAACACAGCGCCCAGCAGGGACTCAGGTCCTTCCCTCGCTGATCTCCCCCAGACTCACACACAGCTCCGTATGTCATCAATGAGCATCAGGAATGTGGCAGGACAAGCATTCCAGGCAGACTTTTATCACCCTCTGGGCTGTCAGGGGAAATTGCAAACACTGCGCCCGTGACCTTGGGTGTTTCCGTGATTTCCAACAAGATGTTTCTGGTTGGAGATGGAATCACCCACTCAGCTGTGGACAGTCCCACTGGCCATTGATGGCTGGAGCCCCACCCACAGCTATTTCTACCACAGAGCCAGCTGTCCCCTCTCCCTTTTCTGAGTGAACCTGTGATTCACTGGTTTTGTGGTTAGGGCTGTGGTTTGTATGTGGATGACAGGAAGAGGCTGCGCGGTAGGATGGAAATCAGGGAACCTGGATTCCGGCTGAGCCCGTCGCCCAGAAGCGTGGTGAGGGTACCGGATTGGAACGGGGGGAGATGGGAACTGAGGCTGCACTTAAGTCTGACAGTATGCCAGGGGCTCTCTCCCAGAAACTTCACTCCCACAGCTGTATTAAGTCCATCCGAGGAGTTGCGTGTATCTGTGTTTGACTAAGAGAAACGGGCTTGCAGATGCTAAGTGACTTACCCAAGGTCATCTTGTAACTACGAGGTGCCAGTTCACCATCCAGGCTACTTCCCAGATCAGGTATTTGGCTCCAACCAAGGCCCTGCTCCAGTCATTGTCCTACAGTCAAGCCAACTTGCTTCCCATCTCTGGGACTGTTGTCCCCAGCTGACCTCAGAGCCATCATGTATAACATTTCGTGGAAGAGTTTGATTTTCTTGTCTGCCTTACTACCATGTTTCCCCAAAAATAAGACCTAGCTGGAACATCAGCTCTAATGCGTCTTTTGGAGCAAAAATTGATATAAGACTCGGTATTATATTATATCTGGTATATTATATCCAGTATATTATATTGTATCCAGAATATTATGTTATGTTGTATTATATTATATGACCTGGTCTTATGTTATATTAAAATAAGACCGGGTCTTATATTAATTTTTGCTGCAAAAGACGCATTAGAGCTGATGGTCCGGCTAGGTCTTATTTTGGGGGAAACATGGTATGTCGCTTGTCTTTTTTTGTTTTTTCATTCTCTCATCTTTTAAAAACTAATTTTTATTTAATTGAAGGAATGCGTGTTTTTACCCTTGTCCCATATTCTCAGGCCATTCTCCACTCAGCAGCTGGGTGAGCCTTTTAAACTATGTCAGATCATGTCACTTCTCTGATTAAAACTCTCCAGGGCTTCTCGTATCACTCGGTAAGAGCCAAGTGTTGGATGGCCTTACGGGACCCTGCGTGATCTGGTGATTCTCTCCAGGTCTATGAGGACTATGCGCCTGCCCTGTTTATTGATTTTTCAACTTCAGATGCTCTCTGCTGGCTCCTAGTTTGGAGGAGGAGGACTTGTTCATCGTGGGTCCAGCTCAGGCCCTCTCCCCACTGGTCTTTCTCCTCATCTTCACCCCATAGTGACATTGTCATTCTAGGTAAAACAAAGAATTACAGGCAGAACAACAGACTGGAAAGGGTACAGCTGCTAGAGTCAGATTTCCTGGGTTCAAATCCTGACTCTGTCACTTATTCCATGACCTAGAGCAAGTTACTTAACCACTTTGTACCTCAGTTTCCCCATGTGTAAGACGGGAAAACTTGAGAGGACGCGTCTCACACTGCCTGTAGGGTAAAAGAGATGCTTCATGAAAAGCCCTCAGAACGATGCCTGGCACATAGTGGGTGCTCAGTAAATGCCAGTGTGATGATGACAAAGCCCTCCGTGTCAGCTACAGAGCCAGGTAGCAGTGGTGGGCGCGTCTCTTTTTCCTGGAGTTAATTATTTCCTTTTCCTCAACTGCTCTTTTGTCTACACATCTATCACACCTAATTCTTTACAAACGTTTCAAAAGAACCCTTCACAATACTATAAACTAGGGGATTAAGTAAACCAGATCATCTATCAATTCCCTGTTATTGCCTCCTGGAAATGGAGCCCTGGTGACCTCTGCCCTCTAGATCCAGTCTGCTCTGGGTGCCCTCGGGGTTTGCTGTAGCTGTCAACCCCTTTGCCACCGTTCTGAGAATTCCTTTTGCCACTTGTCGTCATTGTTGGACCCCTGCTTGCTGGATTCTGTATTGTCTTCTTTCATGAATTATTATCTCATTTTGCTTCAACACATTCTTCAGTACCTTTCTGAGAGAATGCCTCTTCCGAGTGTTTGCATTTCTGAAAGCGTCTTTATTCTACCGTCATACTGAATTGATGGCTTGGTGGAGTTTAGAGTTCTAGGTTAAAAATAGTTTTCCACAGAATGGCAAAGATTTCTATGTATTCTTTGAAATGATTTCTAGCATGCATTGTTAGCTGAAAAAAATCGATGTGCAAAAAGTGAAAACAGCTTGCTGTCCCTGTGAGGAAGGCTGTAATGTGCCCGCATTTGCATAAAGAAACAGGCAGCGGAACATTGTAAAGGGAGTGTGTGGGCAGCAGAGGAAGCAGATTCCTCAAGTATGACTTTTCATACTCTTGATAGTTGAACCATGTGACCATATTACCTATTCAAAAAAAAAAACCCTAATAAATACCAAAAAAGTACGATTAAAAACTGTCTTCTACCACAATTTTAAGGCATTTTTTCCCCACTTTGTTCTCGCTTTCAGGATTGCTTTCAGAATTTTGATGCCTTGTGTATTTTCATCATCTTGTATAATATAATATCTGCTTTTTCTCTCCAGAAGCTTGAGGTTCATTCGATCTGAAAACATGTGTCCAAAAATTCTGGGAAACTTTCTGAATTTTTTCCCCTCCCCACCATTTTCTCTGTTCTCTTTTACTCCTAGGAACTCCTGTTGGGGATAACTTCCTTTTCGTTCTCATCTTACAACTTTTTGTCTTTTGGTGATAAAGGAGATCACCCAGCTTTACCTACCACACCTTCTACTAAACTTATCTGTTCTGTGTTTAATTTCTAAGGGTTTTGTTGTTGTTGTTGTTCATTCCTTTTTTATAGCATCTTTTTGATTCACTAATTCAGTGCCTTTTCTTGTCATTCTGAGGATATTTCTTTTTTCCCCCTGAACTTTTCTTTTCTTCCTTGCATTATGGCCGGTTTCTTTTTGCCCTGTGCCTGTTATAGTCTCTGTCTTTCATCTTGGAGCCTTTCCAAGATGTGTGGTGATCCTTGGCTACTCGTTCAGATACCAAAATGAGGCACTAAAAATCTGAGAACCATGTGAGCAAAGTCGCCGAGGGGAAACGCCACAGGTGTGACCAGGACACCTCTGGGGGTGCCAGGGGTGGCTGAAGTGTTGTCACCAGACATTAAGGAGTAGATCCTTGGGTCCCAGGCACACAGCCTGGGTCTGAACCCAGGTCTAGTGTCCTTGACCATGGTGTCAGTGTTGGAAGGAAATGTTGCTTGATGCTAACAAGCCAAACTTCTCTAATTTGGTGCCTATACAGACTTGTTTGTTTGTTTTTGTTTTTGTTAAGGGGGTGGTAGAGATTGAGAAAACGTTGAAAATTACTCTGAGCTTTATACCAGAGAAGCATAGTTAAGCAATAATGTCCACACAGCTCTAACAAGGGGACTAGTATACTCTTCTGAGAGGGGAATAAAATGTCAAATTAAGTGAGCAAACAAAGGGAGTTATAAAAAATAAGCTTTTCATAGCTCAGGCATCAAGCCTATTCATTCATTTGTTTGGAAAATCCTCTAAGAGCTGAGACCTACTCTCTATCAAACAAATATCAAATGCCTGGAGAGTTTAGGTAGGCAGAATGTGATATGATCTTGGCAATGGGTAAACTCCCGGATCAGCAAGTATGTAAGAGCCAGAACTGGTCAGGGCCCTCACTGCGCATTATGTTACCATGTTTCCACCCACTCTTTGGCTCCCGGGAGTGAATGAAAAATCACAGTGGTCATGATAATATTTAAACATCAAGAGACGAGGAGATCTAAAGTTGTTCATGTTTTTAACCTCTGTCACATAAGTTTATCCATTTTCCCACCCGTATCCTTGCTTCCCTTTAGTTTTGCTTTTTACCTTTCATGACACCCCTCCAGCTTAGGGGAAGATGTGGAGTTTTCCAGGCTGATGCTCAGAGCGATGGGATTTCCACGTAGACTGCACAGCTAACGTGACTCCACCCGAGGCCCTAAGATACTGCTGTATTGCCCACGATGCATGTTTAAATCACTTGGAGCCATGCTGGCCGGTGGGACTTCCCGTGCGTGATAAGGGAAGCGTTCTACTTCTGTGCTGTGTGTCGTGGCAGCCACTGGCCCTGCGTCGCTACTGAGCATCTTACTTGTGGCGGGTGCAACTGAGGAACTGCATTTGAAATGTTATACGATCGTAATTCATTTACATTGAAGTAGCCACCTGTGGCTAGTGGTCCCCCACCTATTGCACAGCACAGCTTGAGAGCAATGAGTGATTCTTTCTTGCAATATGTTGTAAGCCAGGCGAGTTCTATTATGCGGAATCGTTACTGAGTCCCCTGGGGCTGTCTGCGACTTGTGATCTGGTATACAAGAGGAGCGAAATGGTGACACAGGGAGGCAGGACTGAACTACTGGTGACACAGGTGGCAGGCCAGAACGGACCCTCATGGGAAAAATGTGCAGGTTGGTGGAGAGAGTTCGGCCAGCCTTTTTAAGTTATGTGCCCACAGGCACGTTAAGTCTCCTTCCCCCTGTCTGTGAAGTAGGAATACTATTGGGGGGGTCATAGTCAGGAGGGGTGCCCGGAAGAGCGGGCAGGCTGCCTGGAGGTTCTCACTCAGTGGCGGTGGTCCTCTGCCGCTGGTGGTGTGTCCATCTCCAGGGGACGGAGGTACTGCTTGGCCGGTCAGGATGTGCCCTAGGGACAGGGGTGACGCGCTCCCTCATCAGTGAGGGCTGAGATGAGAGGTGAGGGGCGAGGGGAGAGAAAAGAGAGCCGTCTGCATGCAGAGCAGATGTGAGAAAAATAAAGGCAAGACCATCTCCTGTGCGTGAAGGGACATGAACGGGCCTTGGCGCTGGCGAAATGAGCTCAGAGCCAAAGCACTACACGCGGGTGCGTATTGTGTGTGTTTAGTGTAGACCCTGGGGGCAGGTTTCTAGAGCATGTGCACACCTGAGTGAACACTGAGGCTGAAAGAACCCTCTGTTCTCAGTAGTATTTCTGCTTCTTGGCTTTGAATTCAGTAAGATGCCATCAGATTTTTCGAGCTGCTTCACGTCAGAAGCCAAGCCCAGAGCCTTCCGTTAGCTTCCTGGAGATACTGGTGATACGGACCACTGCACCCAGGCCCTGTCCTGTTTACCTTGGGGCTTAGCTGCCCTTTCAGAAGCTACTGAATTGCCTGCCTATTTTTAACCGGTGCTTGGAGTCTGCTCCAGGGCGAAATGGCCACAGGCTTTGTGAAGAGTCTTCCAACTCTTGACCTCAGTTTCTCAAGTTTTTCCTCCTCCTTTTCTTCTGTCAGGGTTGCTTAGCCTCGGTGCTATTGCATTTGGGTCAGATGATTCTCTGCTGTGGGAGGCTGTTCTGTACATTGTAGGATGTTTAAACGCACCCCTGGCTTCTACCTGGGAGTGACAACCAAAACGTCTCCCAACACTGACAAACACCTCCAGGGGCAAAATGGCCCCGTGGAGAACCTTGCTCTGTGTTTTCTGGGTTTGTACCTTCAGCGCCGAACAGCTGGCCTCCTCCACAGGAAGCTGGATCCTTTACTCTGTACTCTGATCAGTGTATGTGGCTGTTCTCTAGGAAGACAAAAAGCACGAGCCGACCCAACCATGCTCTCTTTGGAGTTTCCCCCTTTAAACTTCCTGGAAATGAGTGGGAGGGACCTGCGTGCCCTGGAAAGCAGGGTGGGTGTTTTAGGAGAAGCTGAGCAGACCTGGGAAGTTGGGGCACCAGCTGGAATTGGGTTACCCTGTGCTGTGTCCCAGACGTGTGCTTCAGTTGACGGCAGGCGGGGAGCGGGAGGGGCAGGGTTCCAAAGGGGGTGATGGAATGGACTTTGAATTGCAGTAACTTTTGGCGGCCACTGTGGAAGATGGGTTGGCATGAAGGTGGGGACTGCTGAGAGGTGGTCTTTTGAGGGACATCCTGCAGCGCCAGGTGGCTCCCTTCTCGCCCTGCCCTTGCGTGTGCTTGCAGCCACTGGGTCCAGTCAGTCCTGGTTCAGCTGGGCCAGGAGCAAAGGTGCCACACACTTGTCATTCTCTCCAGGAAGAGGCCCAGGCCAGACGGCACAGGTGTGCTCCAGGAGCAGCAGGCCAGCCGGTGGCCCTCCTGCAGCTACCGCCGAGCTACTGAGAGCCCCCTCTGCCCACAGGTGGAGCAGCTGCGGGGATGGCATTCCGAGCCAGCAGGGGTCCGGTCCCCACACTGCCCACAGGCTCTGCCTGGTGCCTGCTGCCTGCACACCAGGGAGTCGGCAGGAGCCCGGGGAGGGGACAGCGCTGCTGGGCGCTGCGTGGACACCAGCGAGGCCCTTCTACCTGTGCCCCACCATCCTCCCGTAACTCTGCGGGTGGCATTTCCGTGGGCATCACTGGTCGGGAGGGGAGCGACCTGGAAGAAGCACCAGGCCAGGATTTGCCAGGCCTGGAATGACCCCCAAAGGGCAGGGAGCCCGGGCTGCACAGCAGGCCTCGGTGGCCAGTGTGACCAGACATGTCACCTGCTCCCCCAAAAGCCCAGGTGTGCTGTGGGAGGAGGGCCAGGGAAGACCCCTGCTTCAGCCTCACTGGTGGGGGTGGGGCGAGGCGCCCTTTAATATTTCCGACTCCCCAGGAAGGCCCCCTCCATCAGAAGGGGGCTGGGTGGGTGTTGGGCAACAAAAAGACCAGAGACAGCACATTTCCACAGGTTCAAAGTGTCCCCATATCTCCTACGAGGCACGTTGTTGCCATTCACAGCTGAACTTCTTAAAATCGCTCACCAGCCCCCAGTGCTGTACAGGACCCGCTGCGGCCTGGCTCTTCCCACCTCCGCACGGCACTGTCTGTGGGAAGTAGGGGGCAGCGTCTTCTTTCCGCTTTTCCTGTGCCCAGGGAGAGAACCTGAAAGCCAGCTGTGTCCCCAGGGCTCACCCCCTTCCTAGCCTCCCTTCCCTCACCCTCAGGCTGCGGGGTCCAGACATGAAGGGACAGTTAGCCGTGGTAATGGCAGTGGTCTATGCTGTCATGTTGCCCTCCCGGGTCAACGGCTGGTGTCTGTCTGTCTGTGCAACTCGTGAAGCAAAGTGCACCCTCGGGGTATCCCTCTCATTGATGAAAAGCCTGCTTTGGGATCCCTTTTGGATAGTGTATCTGTTACTTGGATCTTAGGGGGTGGGTTTTGTGAATAGTATCACAACTTTAGTGTATTTTTTTCCTTCCCAAACATCTTTTCCACCTTTCCCTGAGTAGAGCACGGCAGTTAGCAAATTACACTGAATACAAGGTGTGGGGGAGGGGGCGAAGTGTCTCACGGTTTAGCAGGTTGTATTCTATACTTTCCAGTTGCTTGATTTTAAATACGATTTAATATGGAAAAGTGTGACAGGTAAAAGGCCTAGCATATGATAGACACCATCTATCATATAGTTATAATTAATTCCATTTGTATAGAACAAACTGTTTATATAGAAAAACGGTTAAAAGTTTTGTGTCCAGCTGTTTTTAAATTTTGAGTTATTTCAAATAAGGATACGCCTGGCCCTGAAGAGGGCTTCACGGGCATTGTCTTCAATGGCTGCCAGGCTTCCTTGCTTGGCCCTCGCCGTGTCATTTCTGCAGGAGATACATAAGTGGGCCCAGCTCTGCCACTGACCGGATCGGGGACATGGGTCCTTCGCTGTCTCATCTGTAGAGTGAAAACAGCAGGAATGGGGGACTCGGAAGATGACGCACGTCAGCGGCCAAGGTCTGGCCTCCCCACTCAGCGCTCCTTTCCCTGCATCCTCCGTGGCCTGTTCTCCCTCCTCCTGGGGGCCACTTCCGCTGGGAGGCCTCACCCCTGCCTGAGATGTGCATGCTTCCCAAGTCCCCAGCTCACTTGTCACACGCATCACTGGGCTGCTGTTTCCTTTTATCGGCTGTCTGCTCCCCGTTAGACCGCATGCTGTGTGGGGCTGCGTGCGCTGTCACCGTGGACTCTGTACCTGCACACTGGAGTCACAGAGCCACCTGTGGAATGAATGCAGGTTGAGGCACAAATGGGAATTCCTCTGCAGTTGGGTGGTGACCGGTGCCTTCTCTTTACTATGAGAACCTATGTATGGAGTCTTTTTCTTCCGAGTAGTTTGACCTACCTGTGTCAGAATTCACGCATAAATCACGTGGGACAGGTTTTATTGCAACTCATTCTAAATCCTGACAACCTCACCAGGTATCAGAATGATCGGGAGATAGAACTGTGCTGTCTCCGTGTTGATAACCTCATCAGAATTCATCAGCAAGAGGCCAGCACCGCCCAGGGCAACCTCAGTTCCCCAATGCCACAGTGAACTCTGCCACCAAGGCCAGCTTTGGGTTAGTTGCTTTTAGGGTTGTTGTGACATGGTATGATACTTTTAGTATGGTGGACAGCATTGTGGGAAACTGTGAAGCCAGTGAAATAAAATTTTCTGCCTGTTTCCCATGATACGAGATATTTTGACACCCTTAAAAAAAAATCTTTAGGTGATCTAGGGAGAAAGGACGGCACAGAGGGCCAGAGTTGGACTGAGGCCCAGCGTCACCGTTTACTGACTTTGCTGACAAGCCACGTGGCCTCTCTGAGACTCGGCGTTCCCACCTGTCAGGTGGAGGTGATAATGCATGGTTGTGAGGGCTACAATCATGATGCTTAGGACAGGGGCTCCTGTCATTCATCCATCAGGGCATCCAGATCTCCTCACATACACCCTCTGGAACCAAGCAGGGCATCATTCTTGCCCCAGACCATGTGTGTTCAGTGGCCACCTGCCTGCTGCCCACATTAAAAGAGATCTGGACCAAGAGACAGAGGTCTAGCTCCTGCCCCCAGCTCCAGCCTCTGCTCCAGACTCCAGGCTCTATTTCATACTCCAGGCCCAGGCTTTAGCTCCAGCTTCAGCTCCAGGCTCCAGGCTCCAGCTCCAGACTCCACGCTCCAGCCTCTGCTCCAGACTCCAGGCTCTATTTCATACTCCAGGCCCAGGCTTTAGCTCCAGCTTCAGCTCCAGGCTCCAGGCTCCAGCTCCAGACTCCAGGCTTCAGCCTCTGCTCCAGACTCCAGGCTCTATTTCATACTCCAGGCCCAGGCTTTAGCTCCAGCTTCAGCTCCAGGCTCCAGGCTCCAGCTCCAGACTCCACGCTCCAGCCTCTGCTCCAGACTCCAGGCTCTATTTCATACTCCAGGCCCCAGGCTTTAGCTCCAGCTTCAGCTCCAGGCTCCAGCTCCAGACTCCAGGCTCTATTTCATACTCCAGGCCCCAGGCTTTAGCTCCAGCTTCAGCTCCAGGCTCCAGCCTCTGCTCCAGACTCCAGGCTCTATTTCATACTCCAGGCCCCAGGCTTTAGCTCCAGCTTCAGCTACAGGCTCCAGGCTCCAGCCTCTACTCCAGCTCCAGGCTCTGTTTAAACTCCAGGCTCCAGGCTTTAGCTCCAGCTCCAGTTTCCGCTCCAGGCTGCCTAACTACCATGTTTCCCCGAAAATAAGACCCAGCCAGACCATCAACTCAAATGCGTCTTTGGAGCAAAAATTAATATAAGACCCGGTCTTATTTTAATATAATATAGGACCGGGTATAATAATGATATAATATAATGTTATGTAATATTATATAATATCAGGTCTTGTTTTAATATATGACCCAGTCTTATATAATACAATATGATATAAGACTGGGTCTTATATTAGTTTTTGCTCCAAAAGACACATTAGAGCTGATGGACTGGCTAGGTCTTGTTTTTGGGGAAACATGGTAGGGAAGTGGACAGGCTGGAGCAGGGTGCCCAGGACAAATCCTGCTGAGCTTAGGCCTTCTTAACTGTAAGGGATAGCACCTGCCAGCCTGCCTCACGTAAGGCCCAAATGAGAGCAATTTGAGATAATGCACACAGATCCTAAAGGGCTTTGCAAATGTACGATAGCGGTAGTATTGTTGTCAGAAAAAAATTACAATAAATGAAGACCAGCGAGATGTCTCAGGCCTGTTTGCAGCTGCTTCTGAATGTGAGGGTGTATGCGTATTGGCCTGACAGCTGTGCGTTGTTCTTTACGCCACTCTTTTGGTGGTGATGTTGCTTTCCTCTAAAATTGGAGGAGGAAACAGGTGCCAGCCTAGTGTGCCGTCCAGGAGAGGGGGGAGAGGTTTGGAGGGAGGGTGCAGGAGCCATGGCCCAGAAGTTGTCTACACACACCGTCTCTGGGCTTCCAGGCACCTGGTTCTCCAGGTGCACGTGGAGATGAGCAAAGCATAGACTAGAGTCGCCGTCACCATGACAACCACAGATCCTCACCAACCCAGGCTTGTCAGGGAAGGGCCTTGGGGGTCAGCGCAGGGGGCCTTCCCCAACCTTCTCCAGTCTTCGCTGACATCTCTGGATATCTGATTTCCTGCAGTGTGACCCTGTGTGTAGTCTGTGTAGTACAGGAAGGAAATACGTGTTGGAAGACCTCGTGTCTATGTGAGAGCAACTTCTGTTCTTTGCACTGTAGGGCCGTGTCACTTACAAAAGGGAGTTACTGAGTCACACGTTTTCTCAAGAGCAAAGGAAGGTCCTGGACCCCTCAACCTTTATTTGGACTTTGCAGCAAATGGCATCTCTGGCTCTGTGCCTTCTCTTGCATTTTGTAGATGTTTACGGCAAACCTGCAAAGCCCACTAGCCCTCATGGCGTGGAATGAGGTCAGCCTGTCGCCTGAGTGGTCCTGTCCCTCGCACGGGGAAGCTCACAGTAGAGCCTCTGGAAGAGTAGCTTGAGTAGCTCAAATCAACTTTGAGGAAACGAAGCACATTGGGTTGGAATTGAGGGCGGCTGGTTTTTACCGCAGATCAGCGGTTCTCAAAGTACGGCCTCCAGATGCAGTAGCCACACTGCTCTGAACTTGTTCGCGGGGCTACTTCTCGGGCTCCGCCCCATCCTACCAATCAGAGCCTCGCCTGGGGCCCCGCCATCTGTGTTCTGAGATGGTGATTCTGGTGGCACCAGAGTTTGAGACGTTGCCTCCAATACACGGCTGCTGTTACCGATTATAGTGAGAAGAACGGCCTCCACACTGATGTTCCCGGTTAGAACAGAGGGCTGATTCCTGCTCCAATGCCTGAGGAGAGAGTGGCTGCTTCTAGTAACAAATGTGGATATTATCACGACCTTCAGGCCGGTGAGACTGCTTGTGTAGGAGTGGCCTTCTCACAGGCTCCCCTCCCTCCCTGTTGGGTAAGAGCCTGGCATGGCCACCAGCCTGGGGGCTCAGCCCCCTGGCACATAGCAGACCCGCACCTACTGGGGTTTAATGGTGAGACCGACAGTGAGTGAGCAGTTAGTGGTTAGAGGAGTGAACAAAGAAATGGACAGAATTAGCCCCACTTCACAGAATATTTGAAAGTTCAGATTCTTCTGGAAGGTCACCAGTGGTCACCTCTGTGTAAATGGAGATTTACTGGAAACGTAGAGCTGGCGGGATCTGATGCAGTAACATGCTGATCTCTGAAATGTGCCTTTTCATTCCGCCTTGCCTGGGCCAGCGTGGCTGCCACCCTGTCCCCCTTTCATATAACAGGATCTTCAAGGAGAAGAAATAAACCAGAAACTTCCAGTCATTCCCCGTTCACTCTCACAGTTGCCCCCTCTTTCCAAGCCCTCGTTTTCTCTCTGGTGTTCCGCCATTGCTATGTTTTGTGATGTACGCACCTGGGGAGAATCTCTGATCCCAGTGATGGGACTTGACTTTATGGGCAGCGTGTGGGTGACCAGGTGGCCCCTACATCGCAACACGATGAGCTCATGTTCCTGAAAAAGGCATCCATTGTGTCCAGGAAAGCTCTGCCAAGGTCACTGGCGCCCGGCCAGGGGCTGAGGCGACTTGGAGCGTGTTTGTAGAGCATTGTCCTGTGTGGCTTCTCTGTTGGGACGCAGGGTGTGGACTGGAGAGCTTTACGAGTATTAACACCCTCTGCCAGGTGCCGTAAATAGCTGTCTGCCTGATCTTCACCGCACGTAAGTGCCGTGGTTCTGAAAAGCCTGAGCACAGCAGAAGTGACTGGAAACCCCTGTAAGACAATGATGCCGGTGCCAGAGGCGGTTGGAGAGCGGGCAGATGGGAAGCAACGCGATACAATGTTGGAGATGTGAAACCATAAAGCTTAGACTGGTCATCAGGAAAAGACATGACCTGTTTTAAGCAATTTTTATTGTTTTTGTTCTTGTTAACGAAAGACTTCATACGATTTCCTGAAGACTTTTCTCTGTTCTGGGATCCATTCCAGATTCCACACTGCGTTTTGGCATCATGTTGACTTTGTTTCCTCCGATCGGAGGTGGTTTCTCAGTCTTTCCTGGTCTTCCATGACCCGGGCACTTTTGCAGAGTAGCAGCTATGTTTTCTGAAGAATGGTCCTCAATTTGCATTTGTGTGATTAGACTGAGGTTATGGGTTTGGGGGAAGAATTCACAGAGGTGAAGTGTCCCTTCGCTCGCATCGTGTCAGGGCCACAGGATGTCAGCACAACTTGTCACTGATGATGTGACCGGGACCCTGCCCGTTTCCTCCACCATAAGGTTACTATGTCTCCCCTCCCCCACTCTGTCCTCTGGAAGCCAGTCCCCTCAAGTCCAGCCCTTCTAGGGAGGGGACGTCTGCTCCACGTTCTGGCAGGAAGGGTATCAAAGAAGGTGTGATCCTAGGTGAAAGCCATCACCGTAATTAGTGTGCAGCTCTCCTGTGCCACCCCAGAGATCATCAGTGGAAAAGTCATTCTTTTCTAACCGTGAATATCAAAAGCGAGTTATTTGGCGTAAGCAGTAAACTTGAGAGCAGGGACTTGGAAGCCCTCCTGGATGTTGTGGCACCTGACATGTCCTGATGTGGCCTGACGTGGCCTAAAGTGACCTGATGTGACCTGACGTGGCCCGACGTGACTTCCATTGCCTTTTCCTGGCCCAGCCCCATGGCTTTTGCTGTTTGTGCTCACTGGGGGGACGCTGGCTGAGTCTCTGGGTCCCACTAACACCTCTGAGCGTTCCAATCACTGCCGTGGCCGTGGGCGCTCTGTTACCTTCCTACCCACATCTGTTTTCCCTCCTCCCACTTTCCACCTGAGCCACAGGGGACAGGGACCTGCTCCGGCTCTCTACATGGCGCAGCCGGGAGAGCGGGGCTCCCTGAGATGTGCTTGGGAAGAGAATTCTGTTGACTTTGGTTTTCTGGAGGGGGTGGGAAAGGCCAAAAAGTGGATCATTATTTGAATGAAGGTCTTACAAGATGGACAGAAAGAATAATGACTTACTTCATCGTACCTCGTTGTCACTTTTCGTAATCTAGTCATTATTGCCTCAGTTTGAGATGAGATCTCAGTTTTTAAAAGCACAAGTTTGCCTGGCAGGTGTTTTCTGATATGTGACACTGATAAAGGAATCTATCAGCAGAAAACCATCCCATTTAGGTCGCCGAAGCTGGCTTTGCCAGTTAAACCTACGTAATAGCTGTTCAGTAGACAGGTTTCTTACTAATTTTGTTTCCTGCTTTCTGTTAAAATGAGTAAAGACTTGGGAGCCAACATCTAATGAAAAGAAGGGGAAATACAGCATCTGTATTTTAGAAATTACCTTAAAACAATGGTGAGCAGTTGAAAGTGAGAAAAGTCAAAGAAAATGCAGACCAGACTGTTAAAGATGAAACGCCTAAAGTGCAAAGAATTCTAAACCTTTCCTGGAAAACGTCAACACTAAGTGTACACCCAGCAGTTCAATGGAATGTGGGGAGCTTCCGGGATGGCCCCCCCTAAGCTCTGGTTTGGTTCTTCCTCCCACAACATGGCTCCTTTCCTTAGCTTGACTGTCCATTGTGGCGTCTTGCTGAGATCAGAACAGCAGCAGAGATGGTTAACTTTCACCACGTGGTTAATACCCTTTGACAACCATTAATTCTTCTCTGTAATGCTGTAAGGTAGTGTATGGATTCAGTGTTCTTGCCCCCCTCAGCCCCCAGTTCATATGTTGAAGCCCTAACCCCCAGTGTGGCTGTGTCTGGAGATGGGGTCTCTAATTAAGGTTAAGTGAGGTCACAAAAGTGATCCAATCAGATTATTGTCCTTATAAGAGACACCAGCTAGCTCCACCCGCCCACCCCCTTTGTGTGCCCAAAGAGGCCATGTGAGCTGACAGCGAGATGGGGGCCGTCTCAAGCCAGGGGGAGAGCCCTCACCATAAAGCACATTTGCTGGCACCTTGATCTTGGACTTCTAGCCTCCAACACTTGTTTAAACTGTGAAGTCCTTTATGCCCTGTCTGTGGCGTTTTGCTGCCACAGCCCAAGCAGACCTGCACAGGTAGATACTGTTCCTCCCACATCAGAAGTGAAGACAGTCATAGAAAGGAAGGGCTTTGCCTTACTGATCTGTTGTTTTGCCCTCTGCTTCTAATAGTTCTGCTTTCTACACCTGATGGAACGTTCCAGCCATACGGGTTCCTGACAAGTGCAGCTTTGTTATAAATGTACCCAACTATTGTCGTCATCAGGCTCCCTTTCTGTGTGACCTTTTTAAATGTGAATTATTTCTTTAGTGTTAATGTTGGAAAGCCTCTGTGTCATCATCAGGATAGGCTAGGTCATGGTATGGTCACAAACGCCCCAACTCGCAGGGGCCTGAGATGGCAGAAGTTACTGGCTTGCCCACATGAGGCAGCGTCAGACGTCAGACGGGCCTTGGCTCTTTGTGACCTCACAGGGACCCTTCCCGGTAGCGACTTCCTTCTCGGCAGCTTCCCCTGCCGTCACAGCAGTGGCCAGAGGCCATGGCGACTCGTTCACTGGTTCGGAACACTTCTTCCCTGAAGTGGCATGTCGTTCAGGTGAAGCACAGATGGCAGGGAGGGTGCTGGGCCGGCTCCTCCAGCCGATGTGAGGGCCCTCCCTGTGCCAAGGGGAAAAGGGCAGAAGACCCACCTGACAGGTGCAGGCGGGGAAGGAGGCGCCCTCCCTTAGATGGGTGCGTGGCAGGGTGGGGAGCGGGGCTGGGCTTCACCTGCTGGCCGGGCGTGGTGGCCCTGGTTCCTAAGGCAGTGCCAGGCTGCAGCGCGAGTGGAAGCCGGCTGGACTTCCTTTTCATCCACCTGCGGCTCTCCCAGATGGTGGGCTTAGGCTGCGTTTTAGCTGAGATGAAGTCACAGTTTGTCTCTTTTATGCCTTCCGGGGTACTTGCAAAGTCTTGGGCTGCTGGCAAGACTTTTCTTTGATGTTCTGAAACACCGAGCGCTGCTTCTGAGGAGAGCAGCAATTAAACCGAACATTGAGGCCGACTCTCTGTCCCCTGGTCTTCTGCTTTGTTTTGCTTTCTATGTTCTGCTCTGTGTGGGTTCTGTTGTTACACTCGGTTGTTCCCATGTGAAAGCTCTATTTGACTTAACGTGTCTCCACCAGCTGTGGGTGGAGGCAGCCTCGGGCCCGAGCCTCTCGGCAAGTGTCCCAGGCGGCACTTGTGTTTCAGGAATGCAGGACGCTAGAAATAGCCACAACTGCCCTCCACGTCTTCCTGGCAACTGCCGACTCTTTCCTGACACCCAAATCTCCTCCTTCCCTATTTTGGGGATTGTTCTTTCTTGAAATTATGTGGCACTACATCAGAGGTCTGTCGTTTCTCAAGTGTCCAGAGTGGTCACTGCAGAATAACAGGTGTCTCCAGTTCAGAAGACCTTTATGTCGCCTCATAGGGTATTTGCTTTGTGAGCTGGAGCAAGTCACATACCCTCAACTTTTCTTTGCTCTCAGGTGATGAGCAACTGAAACCTTTTTTCCTAGAAATCTCCCGTGCCCCCATCTGCACCCACCCAAGCAGTCCCGCGCTGGGAGGGATCGGCACGTCATGGTCTGCAGAGGGTCCCTCAAAGCAGGGAGTGGTGTCGGGGTTCCACGAGAAGGAAAACACTGACAGCAAGCGGTTTATTACCTCTCACTCCATTTCCTCAAATTCCTGAAAGACTCCCCTCTTCCCAGCATTTTTCCTTTTTATCCCTTCTGGGTATATCCCTTCTGGGTTGCTGTGAGATGTGCCAGTCCCACTATTCTGCCCCCCACCCAAGGAGTTCTCAAAGCCCTGTGACTGGTAACCAGAGGGGCCTTCACTCACTGCCTCACTTCCGTGGTCTTGGTGGCTGCCAGGGGCCCATCAGCTCCTGCAGGAGCAGGACACAGAGCTGGGGCTGCAGTCTGGTGGTGGCCATGGCCCAGCTGTGGGTCTCCAGGTACAGAGTGACCTGTGCTGGGCCACAGTGCAGCCCACCCTGGCAGCCCACCCCCTGCCCCCCACCACGTCCTACATACCATTCAATTAGCGAGACCCAGCTGAGAACATGGCATGTTAGATGCAATTCCAGGTCGGCATGAGGGCACTCTCAGTGTATTTTTAGACCTCACTTTCTAAAAAGAAGTTGGTGTCTTTCAGGCTGCTGTCGATAGCAGACTGCGAAGGCTGTTGGCATTTTTTCTTTTCAGTTTATTCCCCTGGTCATTGGCCCCTCCCTCCCGCCTTCCCTCCCATGGTTCCGAACAGCCATGGGCCAGCATCACTCTGGCCTCATGAACCCTGGGTTTTTTTTTATTCACTTGCCTGTTCATTCATTCTTTTCGTCCCTTCTCTGATTCAACAAATAAATCGTTGCCTCACCTGTACAGGTACTGTGTGCTGGGTCCATAGAAAGATAAAGTGTGGTCCTTGTCTCTAAAACCTTACTTCCATCCATGGCACTCGCAGACTTTTACTGATCATGTCCTCTGTGCCGGGAACACAGCCCCCAAGTCCCCCGCCCCCGTGACCCTAAAGATAAACTGTAGCCATAAAGATGAACAAGCAGTTCATAAGGTGTCAGGTGTTGAAAAGTGCTGAGAGGAAAAGCAAGGGAGAGGTGGAAGGAGGGAGGGGGGAGGTCGCTCCGGTGATGGATGGGCCGTCAGAGGAGGACGTCCTGGTTCAGTGATAGCCAGGCAGAGGGGACAGGAGGTGCAAAAGCTGCAGCCTGACAGCTCGCCTGAGCAGGGAGCCTGTGAACCCAGGAGAGGCAGCCGAGGGCTAAGTCCAGGCCGCTGTAAGAGTTCGGCTTCTCCTCCTGGTGAGATGGGCAACTGTCGGATGGCCATGCTGGAGGACTGAGCTGCTCTGGCCGTTTCAGGAGGACTCTTCATGGTGCCATGGCAGGCCCCATGCACTGCAAAGCCCCAAGCACACCCTTCAGACCGAGTCCTGTGGACTGGCTGTCACCTGGTCACCTGCTGGAGTGAGGCTGGCTGTGCGTGAGGCGCAGGCTGGCGGGAGGAGGGCAGGTGCAGTGACCCAGGGGCAGGTGATGGTCCCTGGGCCAGAGTGGAGAGTGGGGGTGGAGAAGTGGTCAGATTCCACATGCATCTGCAAGTACAGCCCGCAGGGTTTGCTGACAGATGGACAGGCGATGGAAAGCGACACCAGGTATGACCTCAGGGGTCTTGCCCTGAGAGACAGGAAGAGTGGGTGTCGTGTTTGACCCAAAGCAGTCTGGGTGTTGAATACATGTCAGTTTTGGGGGCAAACCTAGTTGCCTCTCTTTGCAACTCTGCTCTCTGTCCCCCATACATGCCTCTGAAATGCTCACGGGGTCACCCCAGGGTGTGGATTTCTGATGAGGGCTACTTCATAGTCCCAAAGATGTGTATCAAAGTTCATGCATCCAATGCATAGCACACTCTAAGCTGGACGTTTTTTAAACCGAGTTTTAACATAAACAGCTTCAAACATCCCCCAATGCATCACCTAGATTCAACAAGGTTTTGCATATTTGCTTCCTTCAGCTTTTTCCTTTGTCCTTTGTCCGAGTAAGCAAATCCAGTTACTGTGTCACTTCACTCTTACTCACTTTCGTACCCATAACTTAAAAGAGGAACGTTTTCCTATGTAGCCCCAGTGCTTTCACACCTGCCAAACTTGACAATAATTCATTGGTATCATCTGATACCCAAACGTTATAAAATGTTATAATCTCAAGAATGTTTTGTTACAATTGGTGTCTTTGAATCAGGGTCCATACAAAGTGCACACGTCATGGTTGGTGATCTCCTTCTTAAGTCTTTTTTAGTCCATGGAAGCCCCCCCCGCCCCACACCCCTCTACGTTGTCATGGAAACTGGGTCACTCGACCACTAGCCTGTCCCACAGTCCAGACTTATCCACTGCTTCTTTCTGGTGTCATTTTATTTGTTCCTCTCGCCTGCTATTTCCTGAAAATGAAAGTTAGCTCGAGAACAGCACTGTCCCATAGAAATGTATGTGAATCACATGTAATTTTATTTTAGCCACGTTAAAAAAAAAGTAAAAAGAAATCAGTGAAATTAATTTTAATAATACATTTGATATAACCCAGTATATGCAAAATAGTATCACTTTAACATGTAATCATATCAAAATTTTCGATGAGCTATTTTGCATTCTTTTTATTGCACTGAGCTCGTTTTACTGCCCGCACCCTTGGCAGCTTCGCCCCTGACTGCCGTGCGGCTCAAGTGGTCTCTCTGGGAGGTGGTGCGCTTTTCCCTCTTAGGTGGTGTTGGGGGCTTCCAATTGTGCCACAGCGGGGTCCTCACTGGTGGCCCTACTTTTCGTGACCAGTGGGGACAGGCGGTGACAACAGATCCTTCCATTATAAACTTGTCCATGGAAAAAACAGTGGAGCACCCACTTTCTGAGCTGGGAAGACTGGGAGAATTGGGGAGTTGGGAGTTAAGTTTCACACATGTGACACCTGAAATTCCTATTTGACCGCCAAGGGGAGAAGTAAATGAAGCAGCTTGAAATGCTCTGGAATTCAAGAGCGAGATCTGGGCTGGGGGTGTGAAGTCAGGTGTCACCAATATCTCGATGGTTTGAGACTAGATGATGTCACTGAGGGAACACAGGTGGCATTGAGAGGTCACTGAGGGGTGGAGCCAGCAAGGTGGGTGCGCCCTGTCCCAGTGAGGAAGGGGTCACCTATGTGAGGTCACACACAAGGGGAGGGCTGACAGGGCCACTGGACTTGGAGGGGACTTTGCTGAGAGCTAGTTTAATGAATTCGTGGAATGGATGCCTGATTGCAAAGGTTCAAAAGAAAAAAGGAGTCCTCAAAAATTTAAGCATAGAATTACAGTGGCCCCCCTTATCTGCAGTTTCGCTTTCCGGGGTTTCAGTTACCCATGGTCAATGCAGGTATGAAAATATTACGTGAGAAATTCCAGAATTAAACAATTTATAAGTTTTAAATTGCATTCTAGTCTGGGTAGTGTGATGAAACCTCAAGCCGTCTCGCTCCCTGTCACCCAGGACGTGAATCTCCCTTCGTCCAGTGTCTCCACGCTGTGTAAGCTCCCCACCTGGTAGTCGCCTCGTAGCCGTCTCGGTGATCAGATCGACTGTCATTGCGTCACAGTGTTTGTGGCAAGTCTTTCGTATTTTAGTTAATGATGGCCCCCGAGCGCAAGAGGGGTGATGCTGGCAATTGGGGTACAAGAAGGAGAAGATGTAAAGTGCTGCCTGTAAGTGGAAAGGTGAGTACAGCACAATAAGGTATTTTCAGAGAGACCACTTTCACATAACTTTTTTTACAGAATATTGTTATAATTGTTCTGTTTTATTAGTAGTTATTGGTAATCTGTTACTGTGCCTAATTTATAAGTTAAACTTTATCATAGGTGTGTGTGCATAGGAAAAATCATAGTATGTACAGGGTTCAGTGCTATCCATAGTTTCAGGCATCCACTGGGGTCTTGGAATGAGTCCCCACAGATAAGGGGGGGCCACTGCACCATGTGATCCAGCAATTCCACTTCTGGGCATATACCCAAAGGAATGGAAATCAGAATCTAGAACAGATATTTGCACACCCATGCTCATAGCCACATTATTGACAAGAGCAAAAAGGTGGAAACAACCCAAGTGTCCATTGACAGGTGAATGGATAAATAAAATGTGGTCCATCCCCACAAGGGAATATTATTCAGCCTTAGAAAAAGAAAGGAAACCCTGTCCCATGTCACCATGTCATAGCATGGATGAACCTTCAGGACATTATTCTAAGTGAAGTAAGCCAGTCAGAAAAGGACAAATCCTAATGATTCATTCATAGGCGGTCCAGAGAGTTGTCAAGCCATAGAGACAAGAGTAGAAGGACGGATGCCAGGGACGCAGGAATGGGGAGTTGGTGTTTCATGGGGACAGTGTCAGTTTGGGAAGATGAAAAAATTCTGGAGATGATGGTGGTGATGGCTGCACCACATGAATGTACTTAATGCCACTGACTGGACACTTAAAAATGGTAAATTTATGTTAATATATATTTTACCACAAAAAAGTGGCAGGGGAGAGAGTGGCAAGTTGAGGTAAGGCTGGACTATAGGGTCAAGGTGTGCAGTGGGGGGGGGGGGTGCCAGATGGGAGGTGAGGGAGAACGTGGGGCCCAAAAAGAAAGAAAAAAAGAAAATGGGGGAGTCACTTTGCCAAGGAATGTACCCAGCCGGACAGTCAGCTCAAATGCGTCTTTTGGAGCAAAAATTAGTATAAGACCTGGTCTTATATAATAATAAGACTGGGTATAATAATATAATTAATATAATATAATATAACATAACATAACATGCTATGTTATAACATCAGGTCTTATATTAATTTTTGCTCCAAAAGACGCATTAGAGCTGATTGTCTGGCTAGGTCTTATTTTCTGGGAAACACAGGTAGCCCTGTAAAGGATCAAGAGTGATACATAAAAATGTTACAAAGTTAACAAGAGATAACTTTTGGCTACTTCTCCGTGACAACTTTGGAGGCAGCAAAAAAAACAACCCAGTGAACTCTTGATACATTGTAACTTTTAGGCAGGGATACAAGTGCTTCCAGGGAGGGCTTCTACACAACAGGCCACACCAAACAGATGATATAAAACATATCTTTGGGGTGACAGCAGTGTGCTAAAATTAGATTGTGGTGATGGTTACACTGCTCAGTGCATTTTCTAAACATCTTAGAAGCAGATCGATTTTATGAGGTGTGAATTATACCTCATAAAGCTGGTAGCACACACACGGTCACACTTCCCTGGAACCTGTGCTTGTCCCTTATACAGAGGGGCCTGGCCCACTGCCCCCATTTCACCAGGAACGGACTGTGGTCATGGGGAGTAGGCTGCACCGTCTGCTCGGGTCCTTCACAGTTTTAGAACTGGGAAGTGTTCTAATCTAGACAAAGTGACCTCACCAGAGGCAACTCCCTAAGTGGCCAGCGAGCCTCAGCTCTACTTCTGGGCACCCATGATTCAGAGTTCCCCACAGGCAGGGGCCGTCAAAACGACGCCAGCAGATGACCGCTCGCTCGGCTGCCAGCCACATTCACTCGCTGGCCGTCGGACTAGGCCGCCCTCGAGGAGACGTGGAGGGTGGACCCCGGCTGCCCCACACCCCGTGGTCACTTGGGACCAGCTCACTGCTCCCATTTCCACACAGCCAGGCGTCAGCCCGAGAAGCAGCAGCTGGGTCAGCGGATAGGAACTCAGTGATGCAGGCCGGCCTTAGCTTTCCTGAGACACCGTCTGCAAATAGCTGAGCCCTGCCTCTTGTGTGACAGCCGTTCATCACCTCGTCCCTTTCCATTCTGTCACTGGCCCCTGCTACAGTGAGGGCGTGCCCATGGGGGGCAGTTATGACTGGGGAGGCATTCAGGCCACAGTGACTGGGTGGAGAGCAGCTGTCCCCGCCAGGGTTCCGACTCCATGAAAAGTACATATTAAATAGCCTCGCTGAGCCATCCGCTCAGATCGGACATGGACAGCTGCCAAGTGTTCTCCTAGATCAATGGCATTAAAGCAAACGCTTACAATAACTCATAACTGGAAGGGGCCGTAGAAATGATTTCTCTCTGCCCCATTTCCTGTGTTTGCAGAATGAGATTCCGAAGCCCTGTCCGGACTGAGACCTGGTCCCACGTGACCTGATAGCTCGCAGGTGACAGCTGATGCGGTCTATTCGGCCGATGCCGCCGTCTTACTATATTTAAATGCTTCAGTGAGACCGTTGTTACCATCCTGTTGTTTCGTACGTGTCTGTTGGGTGACGAGATCATTTACACGTTCAAAATAAAAACCACCTGGCAACCTTAGGAGATGAATGGCTGTGACTCACAGTGGAATTAAAGTGTCACCTAGAATGGAATTAGTTTAGCTCGAACTCTATTGGCCCAAGTAGTCATTGAATTGTCCATGTGATTTTAATGCTTCGTAGGTATTTACCTAGTTGGTTTCAGTGTTTACAAGTGACTTTTTTAAATGTTTAAAGTGTCTGGCACATACATAACATTTTTAAATGTTGGTTATTTTGCAACGTGAGTCACTCATTTGAAAAGGAGCTCACGGTGGCTTTGGGACACCGCCCTCGGGTGGGTTACTCAGCCTGGGAGGCTCAGAGCTGCGATGAGCCAGGGTGGGGCTTGGACATCTCAATTAAGAAAACAAAAAGTACTCTTGTGCACACATCTATGTAGGAACTACTATTCTAGGGCATAGCCATCAAAAATTGCTTTTGGAATCACGATAGTAAGAGGTTACAGTTATTGTAGTTCAGTTTTTGAAATGGTTCTCAGCGTCGCTCACATTTTAATGAATAGGATTTGTATGTTTAAAAGGAAGATGGACTTTACAATTTTCCCAAGAAACTGAATCTGTGGTGGTGACAGAGGTAACTAATAGCTACACTCTTACGTGCTAAATGACATTCCCGTTGATTTGTAAGTTACCTCCAAATCCGCCTTCTCTCCCCAGGGAGGGGGGCAGCGGAGGGGGCAGGCTGGCAGAACCCACTCAATCAGTGGAAGCTGACCCACTTGTTGGTGCTGTGTATAAGGTGTGACAGTTAAGTTTGTGAACTTGTTGCAACAATGTTGCTAACCTTTTTTGGTATCGGATTATTCATTATGAATTTGTTCCAACTGGACAAACAGTTAACCAAGTTTACTATTTGGAAGTGCTGAAAAGGCTGCGTGAAAAAGTTAGATGACCTGAACTTTTCACCAACAATTCATGGCTCTTGCATCACGACAATGCACCAGCTCACACGGCCCTGTCTGTGAGGGAGTTTTTAGCCAGTAAACAAATAACTGTTTTGGAACACCCTCCCCACTCACCTGATCCGGCCCCCAATGACTTCTTTCTTTACCTGAAGGTAAAGGAAATATTGAAAGGAAGACGTTTTGATGACATTCAGGACATCAAGGGTAATACAACGACAGCTCTGATGGCTGTTCTAGAAAAAGTTCCAAAATTGCTTTGAAGGGTGGACTAGGTGGTGGCATTGGTGCATAGCTTCCCAATGGGGAGTACTTTGGGGTGACCGTAGTGATATTCAGCAATGAGGTATGTGGCACTTTTTCTAGGATGAGTTCGCGAACTTCATTGTCCGACCTCGTATGCACAGTACCTCTTTAACTTCAGAGTATGATTCAATCAAAACAGCTTTGTGTATTCACTATAGAAAACAATACAGCAGCCAGTGTTGATTGAAACCCAGTGATGTGAACAAAAGAAAAATATCCAAACCCTCGATGGAAATACTAAAAGACAAAACAAGAAAAGACTACCTTTTTTTCCTCATCAGATTGCTGTTGAAACAGATTCATAATTCCACATATAGAGTAGGCATCTCTTTCTGGTCTCATTTTCTGAAATGAAAGGTGTTGGTAACCAGTATGACATTGATTCATGCAACAAACTGTCAGTTTGTTATTGAGGTTGTTTCTGTTTTATTTCATTTTGGTTTTGACCCTGACTCCCTGGACCTGCCATCTGTGTGTAGGGGACAGGGGAGAGCCACCTGGCAGGAATTCCCTATGTCGCCTTCACAAAAAAGAACTGATTTTTGGTGGGAATTTGCCTTGTGTATTAAAAAAAAAACTAGATAAATTAAAACTAAACAAAAACTGCCTAACCAAATGAGTGCTGCCTATCTGATTCCCTTTTGGTTCTTTGGGATTGCAAGCTTCTTTTGATGCAATGAAGGGTTAGAGTAAGAAAATTTAAAGAAAAGGTAGCAGCTATGATGCAGGGCAGAGCTGAGGTGTGGGTTTTAAGATACTTGAATAGCTTTACTCAGATTACATTTATGCCTTTTTCTTTGCTAAGTAAAGACATATCTACTGGTTTATTATATCTATTGAAATACCTTCTGAGGTCAGTAAAGCAACTAATATTTACTAAGCAGCTATAGATGTGAGACTTTGGGCTAGGTTTTGAAAGCAGTGGTTCCTGCCTTGGACCTCCGAGCTGTCGGGCACAGTACCAGGAGTCCTGCATGCATGTGCCCCAGGCGTTGTCCAGGGCAGAAGAGAGGATTTCTGCTGCTTATCCATCTGACACATGCACGGCTACTTAGTCATAAACCATGCGTGCACCACCACCACAAAAAGTAATTCACCATACAGTACAAACATAGAAACTAAAAACGGAGGAGGAAAATAGAAGAGCATCATTTCACTTTGGAGAAGAGTGAGGAGAATAATAGAACAAATAGAACAAAAATGCATATGCCTTGTATCTGTGAGTGCTTTCCCGTTTAAGCCTGTGTAGATGTTACTGTCATTGATAAGACAGGCAAAGGAGATTCAGCGTAGGCAGCATTGGAGTCTCCGAAGAAAACCAAAGTAAATGGAACAGAATGAATATTTCAAAACCTAAGAAAATATTCCAGAAAGAAAGGAACGTGTGTCTGGGGCCACCTGCAGAGCCTTGAGGTCCCAGACAGAAGCCCCTGAAATGGCCGGGCTGTTCTCCAGACCCCATGACTCTCCAGTCTGAAGAAAGGTCAGCTTTCCTTGCTGCTGCTAGTTCTGGGGGACCCAGTGGGTCGGGGGACACAGTTGGAGATTGGACCACGAGTTCAGCCTGTATAGACGTCACCAACCCCTCGGGCTCCTGTCGTCCTCAGAGAACAGGGTCCCTGAACTGCCCAGAGGCAAAGCACGTGTTCCCTGCAGCCCTACAGCTGGCGGGGCTGCCTCCCCGGATATCCCTCTCTCCTGTTGGGATCTGAGCTATGTTCGGGACTTGGCTGTCACTTGCTTTTCCTTGCCCCCTTGTCTTGCTCTCCGCCTTGGGCCACCTGGGGTCCCTGCCCACGTGTGTGGCTCTGTGGCCGGCGTTCTCGCCACTGTTGATCCTCTTGGGCAGAAGCAGAAGGGCGATGAAGGTACATACGGCCTGGTCACCATCGGTGGAATTTTAAAAGGAAGCAAACGTCGGTTATAGAGAGGCCCAAGGTCACGAGCACATTCCAGGAGGAAGGTTGGGTCCCAGGTGCAGTTTACCGCAGTGAACACATGTCAGGGAGCTGTGCCCCGGGACAGCTCCAGAAGGAAAGAGGGAGACAGTTTTCCATTTTCTGAAGGCCTGTGGTAAAGGCTCTTGTGACCCCGGCACCTTTAAATCCCCAGAATAAGAGTCAGCCAGATTCCTTTGGGCAACATGTAAAATCCGCCTGAAGATGGTGTGTCTGGGGTGACACAGGACAGCGTGTTTATATTCGTTCCCTGAGGCTGTCATAATAAATTGTCACACACTGGGTGTCTTCAAACAACAGAAAGTTCCTCTCTCACAGCTCTGGAGGCCAGAAATCCCAAGTTAAGATGTTGGGGAGTGAGTTCCTTCGTGAGGCGCTGAGGGAGACTCTCCTTGCCTCAAACCTTTGGTGTCTTCACACCGCATTCTCCCTGTGTGTCTGTGTCTCCATGTCCAATTGCTCTCTTTTTATAAGGATGAGAGCCCACCCTCACCCAGTGTGACCTTATCTTAGCGTCTGCAAAGAGCCCGCTTCCAAACAAGGTCTCACACACAGGTCCTGGGTGACATGCATTTATGGAAGATGGTATTCCACCCAGTGCAATGTCCTGAAGTGTCACATATATGATTTTATACTTCAGGGATGAAATGTGTGGTGTGTCGTGCTCTTAAGCCCTTGGACAAGAAAAGGAAAGTCTTCTTTTTTTCAGGTCCATAGACTGAATGTATCTTTCTCCTTGCCCTTGGCGTTTGCAAATGTATAATGATATGTCATAAACTGACCTGAAATACTTGTTTGTTCTGTAACGAAATCCATTAATAATACCTTATAACTGGGCCAGTTTTATGCTCCCATTCTCGATCTGACTATTTATAGTGAAACCTATTTTCTGTGAGTTAAAGTGCATCTGTGAACATGAACAACCGGAGCTGGTTTGATTGAAATGACCAGTTAGTGGTTTTCATGATAAAGATGGTGGCCGTTCTGCGGGCTGAGGAGGAAAGGAAGTGTCGGCCTGACTCCAGGCTTCCTTCCGATGGCGATGCCTGAGGAATATGGTGCAATTGCTGGTACCGTGTGTGGAGCCCTAGTGGGTTAGCACGGCAGGGAGGGGACACGGGGAGAGGCACGTTTCCTTCTGGACGGGTTGTGTTGGAAGCAGCTGAGGGCTGCCCAAATGGAAAGGTCTAGCAAAGATTCCGACACGTTGGCCTGGACTGTCGGGGAGAGAGGGAGCCATCCGAAGCCTGGATCCGTGAGCACCTACGGGGATCGGAGAGCAGGGGCTGCGGGTGGATGAGGAAGGGGAGCAGAGAGATTCCGCTGGCACATGCCAGGGCCCGGCACAGAGGCGGGCCACCGGGCTGGGAGGGAAATAAATGGTATCGAGTGCTGCAAAGACCCACAGGTATACGCAGGCGGGAATGTCGCTGGGTGCTTGCCGTCGGGAGGTCCCTGGTGGACTCAGCCTGGGCAGTTTCGGTGACGTCATGGAGGTGGAAGGACCACGTGGCCTGGAAGTGCAGGGCTGGGAACGGGCCCGAGCTGGGGTTGGGTCTGCGGCCGACAGCGTGGCTTCGTCATCCGTGTGATTCCATTCTCGTGTGCCCGCTACTTGGCTTGCCCCGGGCTCTGCTGCTTGCTGCTGTGCAGTTTTTGTTTCAGCCCTTCTGCTGATTTCCAGGTGCAGGTACAATTGTTCTCCAAGCTCTGAAAGCACCTTGGTTTCCAGGCCTGTTGGCTGCTTTGGGCAGCGTCTCCTGTCGGCTCCCGAGGCCTTCCGGCAAAACCAGGGTTGCTTCCCGGGGAGAAGCTGTTCTAGGAGCTGAAACCCTTGTTGAAAGTCACAGCAGGCATTTCCTGAATGTTGCACACCAGGCCTTGTTCTCTGATCTTCCCATCAGTGCTGTGATATAGGTGTGGTCAGCGAAAAAGCGAACAGCCTGAGAGGTCACTGGCTGGAAAGTGGTGGAGCCAGCGCTGGATACCAGGCACACGGGACGCCAGCCTCCCACTGCCGGGCAGTCCTGTAGGAGTGGGCGTCCTGGGGACAGGGGTCCGGCGAGGACACAGTGTTCCGATGCTTAGATGTCACCTTATGAAGAACGTGATGTTCTGTACAAGGCAGAGCCTCCAAGGGGGCGGGCCTTCATTCTATAGGAAAAAGAACTTTCCAGAAAGTAATGCTGCTCAAAAGCAGACTTCCTCTCGAAGGAATAAGGGCCTGGCCTCTGGAAGTGTATTTTTGCCAGCTTCTCTGAAATTTTCTGTTGAATTTTAAAATTTTGAGCAAATATCTCTTGGTAACATAATCATTCTAAATGTATCTGACGGCTGCACAGTATTCCATCTTTATTTACCACAGCCTATTTACTGAAGCCCGTTCGCTCTGCTGTAAGTCCTATGGAGACGAACAGCCGTGTTGAACCATCTTTGCACGCATCCGTGACTGTCACTGGGGGTGGGATTTCTAGGCTCAAAGGATTTTCGGCGCTTCCTGATTTTCATGCGTCCTACATGCACTTCCTGTCCCATTGCAGAATTTCAAGTCAGCCGAGAATTTCCATTCATAAACTTAAGTGAAGAATTTTCTCTGGAATCTAGTAAGTGCCTTCGGGCTTACCATCCACCCAGGACATTGTACTGACTCTGAAAGGTTTTTAAGTTTCTCAAATATCTCAGCAAATAATACTTGTGATTTTAATGATTCATGAAACATTTAACTAAGGCCTCTTCCTCATTCTTAAATCATCCAGCCATTCTTACTGTGGAATAAACTAGTATGCTTTCTGAAGTTAATGAAACTAAAATCTAAGGGTTTCATATAAATGCTAAGGTAAAATGCAGTAGTAATTTAGTTTTAAACAAAGAAAAGTTAATTTTATTTACTGGAGGAAATCCCCTGATGTTTGTATATTTTAAAATAACTTGAACAGCCTGCAATTTTGAACAAATAATTTACAAATGAAGTAATCTGTAATCTCCAAACCCCAGGGATCCTGATAACCTCTGGCAGGTTTTAATTACAAAGCCGGGGCTGGAAGCCACGCTGCGTGAAAGACTGAGCTGATTCCCAGAGGTAGCTAGCTCCGAGCCAGAATTTCTTAATCTGATGCCTTATTTGTCATCAGCACAGTATTTAAAGTTGCCGTTTTATCTGAATAACTCATTTCATGCCATGAAACTGCCAAGAGGCACTACAAAACTAAAACAAATGGGTGCGCTTTGTAACTTTCTTAGTGTTAAGACTGGACGCTGTGTGGCAGCGACGTTGTGTATTTGTGGAGGGGGCTTGTTAAACCTTTCTAAGCCGCTGGGCTGGCGCGAGGAGCAGATACAAGCTCTGTGTCCTGGAGTGGGGACAGGTGTTCTTCCCGGTGATGGGAAGACTGCTACCAGCGCCAGCGTCCTTTGGGACAGGACCTTCCCTCATGGGCTTGATTTGCAGAACTGCCTCTGCCAGGCTTTGGATGGTAAATGCTGAGAGTTTCCATGGCAACGCCCTCCTGCCCCGGTGACCCCATACAGTTCAAAGCACCAGGAGCCCACAGCCCCCGTGGAGGTGGCCCAGGGTCCCGGCCACACCTCTGACCAGTCCCACAGCTTGGTGTTCCCTTAGGTGAAGCTTCCTGCTCCCTGGTCTTTCTCCTTTGTCTTCCGTGCAGGCCGTTGTCTGTGCAGTTCGTGCCACACATTCTGCAGCTCCCCTCACATGTGCATGTCTTCCCCAACCGGCCGCTGCCCCTGCTGGCCTCCCGTCCCAACTCCTCAGAGCTGCTGGGGCCAGAACCCACCCTCCCCTCCCCCGCTCTGTGGAATGGTCAGCACGCTTGGCTGAGGCCCTATCCCCTCCGGTGGTAGCCTGAGTAGCCTCTAGTCGGTCCGCTTCCTAGTCTCACCCAGCCTCAAATCCACCTTTGTCCTGGTGTCCCTAGAAAACACAAACCTCATGCCACGACTCCCCTCCTTACCATCCTTAATGACTCCCTGTGGATTCCAGGATACATTTAAAATTTTAATGATGGCGCCGAAAGCTCTTAGCATCTCTTTCCCCTGCTGCATATCCTGTCTCTTTCCCACAGCACGTTGCACTCCAACCATCACTTTCCATCCTATCCATCCTTCTCGTCCTCAGAGCCCCCTTCCTCCAGGAAGCCCTCCCTGACTTCCCCAGAATGAGGACGGTGCACCCGAACTCACTGCTTATCATCCTTGCAGCATTTATCCTGAAGTTTGGCCTACAACGAGATTTTTTGTTAAATAAATTAAGAAATTAGCAATGGTAGCTATCGTTGGTGAAAGGCAATGTTTATTGTATTAGCTATAATGCATGTTTCTTATAGAAAATAATAAGGAAAATTCAGACAAAAACAAAAAGGAAAAATGATAACCCGCTCTGTGACCGAGCTTAAGGCCTGTTAATAGTTTGTTTGATTCCCTTCCAGTCTTTTATCTATGGACATTTTTAAGATAGCCTCAGCTGTGTATTTGAAAACACTGCACTTTTTATTATCTTTTTTAAGGAAAGACATAAGCACAGCCCTCCTATTACATGCTCTGAAAAGCGTTTGAAGGACCACAGAATGTGGCGCCGGGGATGACCCACGTGTCTTGGTTTCCTATTGTTTGCAGGTTTTGTGATTGTTTGTTTGCAGTTGCAATGAACGTCTTTAAGAGTAAATAATTTCTTACTGGAGTCTAAGAAGTGAAGAGACAAATGTAAAACGTATGAGCCTGTGTGGGGCTCCTGCTACTTATTTCCCGATCGCTTTCCTGAAAGGCTGTGTCGGTTCACGCTTGCCTCTGTGTTGTCTGGAAACGTCTGTCTCACCGCAAGATGCAGGACAGGGGTTATTCTTAGCCGCTGTAAATCTGATAGCTAAAAACTGCTAGCTCTTTGATTCTTAGTTTTTTGAAGGTCTTTTTCAAATTGTCAAAACACGTCTTGGAACGTTAGTATTTATTTTTTGGTGATTTGTAGGTTACATGTTAATCCTTTTGCAGATACTTTTTCTCAGTTGAGATTAAGAGTTGAACGTCTCTTAAAAAAAAAAAAGAGTTGAACATCTCTTCACTGGCTGAAAACAAAGATGCCTAAGCAGGTGCCTGATAACTCTACAGTAGGTTCTGTACTGGGTTTTATCTTATAAGACATTGGAGCAGACACAGTGTGTGGAGCAGATGAAGGAGAGCTGAGAGCTGGAGGGAAGTGGGACCAGAATGATGTCTCCTCCTTGGGTGAACACTTACACACCCTCCTTGCTTTAAAAAAGAACAGCTCCATCTTGTTAAACACGCACAGGCTGTTCCATCACACCGTTCCCTAGGAAACAGTTGCTGGTGAGCAGGAGCCAACCACGTCTCCTCAACTTCCACCCCCATGTGAGATGTGTTCATTTGCCACAAAGCCTTGCACGTCTCTGCCCAGACAATCAGCTTGAGTCGGCTCCTGGCAGGAGATCAGGGAGCATCTGGACAAATGTGAATATTAGACACCAAATCATTTAACGAAAACCAGCTGGGAGGAGGAGGTTTTCCTGTGTTCTTGGACATTTGACAAATGGTGGTAGATGGTTATAATTCCAACAGGGAAAAAGTACTGCATACTCTAAGGATTGTGTGCCAGTTGGGTTTTTCACAGAGAGGAAACAGTTTGAAATGTTACTAATCAAAGCTATTTGCTATAATACACCTGGCCGGGTGGAAAGCAGTATTCTTGGAAAAGAGGAGGTGTCATTGTTCTAGGAAGTCTGAGCCCCAACACCTCAGTGTGTCTGCTTGGTCGTGTGGCCTTGGACAGGTCCCTTGTCAATACTGGAATAATGACACCTCCTGCTGGGAGCAGCAACGGACAGACCGTGTTTAGAGGCCCCTTCCACCCGTGGTGTTAAGAAAGAGGAAAAACGCGCGTTGGATGGAGGCCAGGGATGAGCAGGAAAGTCAGGAGCACGGAGAGTCCAGCCTCTGAGCTCCAGGTCCGGCCGCACTGTCGTGAAGCTCTGTCCCCTTGAGCACATTACTCAACCCCGAGCCTCAGCTTCAACAGTGGTGCCACAGGAATCCGAAGACCCACCTTTCAGGGCTGTCAGGGCTTACATGGCAGAACACATGGCAGTGTCAGCGCAGCGTGTGCGCACAGCGTTCAGGGAGTCTGGTGAGGGCTCTGTAACAATGTCCACGGGACCGTGTGCCTGGGTTCACATTGGGCTCCATGCCCACGAGTGGCAGGACCTTGGCAAGCCTTTACCTTGTCTGTGCCTCAGTTTCCTTCTCCTAAGTTGGAGAGAATGATCTTTTCTCTGGCATTTAGCTAGCATCTGGCTTTCAGTGTCAGCTCCTGTTTTTGTCATCAGCTTCAGGTAGGAATGCGTCTCCTGCGCGTCCAGCAGAGGTGGGGTGCACAGCTCATGGGGCTGCTAACAGCTGTGCAGAGCGGCCCAGGTCCCCACCCCAAAGACTCCATTTTGCCCTTTTATTTCACCTCGAGTATCTTCAGATGGTAAATGGGAGAACCAGTCTGAGGACCCAAAAAGGGTCTAGGTATTCGGTACTAAAGGAGCCCCTTCCAGTTCGTGTGGTGGTTTTACTGTAACTCCAGAGGTTCCCATAGCAAGTGCTATTCGTGTGCACGTGGGCTGTGGCCCCAGGTGCCAGCTGCACTGCACACATATCCCACCCAGGCTCATGCATGGTTACACGCTGCCCCGGGCTGCACATCCGAGAGCCAGAGGCTTTCTAGGTCCCTTACGCTCTGAACCCCAGATTCTAACCTATGACCGCAAACCCGGGCACAGCCCATGGTCCCAGGAAAGCTGATTTGTTTGCCACATGTCGGGAACCCAGGACAGCACAGAATAGATTCTCTCTCGCTGGCTACCAGGGGCCGATGGACACTTAAGTCAGACGCTTTCCAGTCATATTGCAATGACAATGGGTGTGGAGTCGCCCGTGTTCTAGCAAGGACTAAAGGGAAGTGCAGCAGGAAGAGCTGGGGCAGAGAGAGCCAGGCGTCGCGGGCGCTCAGGGCCTGCACAGGAGACGCTGGCCAGGGCTGGGCCCACACCTGCTCCCTAGCCTAGTCAGCACTGGCTTTATGTGCGTGTGTGTGTACAGGCACGTGTGTGCACATGTGTGTACAGGCACATATCTGCATTGCACACGTGCACGTGTGTGCATACGTGTATATGGGTGGGTGGGTGTGCATGTGTGCACACATGTGTGTACCTGCGTGTGTGTGCGTGTATGTGTGTACATATATTTTCATGTGTGAGTGTTCCTTTTCAAATGTCTTAGACAACTTTTCTAAGTAAATTTTATTTAAGCGATGTGACTGAAATCTGGCAACATATTTCCGAATGCTTCTTTTCACTGTTCACCAGGTTGAGTTTCTTTTCCTCGTTTTGATTTTTGCATCTTTTTCTAAATGATACGAATGACACTGTATTAAGTCTTTACCATTCCTCGAATCCTGTGAAAGCACACAACCAGCTCTCTCAGTCTTGGAACCTATAATCACTGACAGACCTGCTTTACAGAGGAAGGGTCAGTGCCCTCAATTTCTTGTTCTCTTGGTGACTTTTCAAATACAGCAGACAATGTAGAGCTTCTTAAAATAAGAGGTGGAAAGTGTGGTTCTAATGCAAGAAGAGTTAAACTTTGTGTTCCATGAGCATTTAATATTTGAAAAATAAAAATGTGTATAAATAAAAGGTTAGAATTCTTATGTATCTGTTGGGATCATATTACTTGTTTGACGTGAAGAGCAGAGAATTTCCTGCACCCCCGAAATACAAATTTCATCTAGCACTTAAAAAAATGTTGACCTTAGATTAATTTTGTTTTAAATTTGGTTTATTATTTTGGTTGGTCTAAGAGAATAACTACTTTATCATATATTGAAATGAAATCTTACAAATACGTACCTAAAAATGGATGACATGTATTTTAGAATATTTCCCTTAGCTGGAAACTCATAACAAAACCTCTCAGTGTGATTCTCCTTGAATTTTCAAGTATTGCTATAGGTAAGCCACAGAATAGTGACTTTCTGTTTCTTTAATAAATAGTTGCAGTTTTTCAGTTCTTCATAGAGCACGATGAAATTCTTTTACAAGAATTGTGGTGGAAGTGTTCAAATTTATTTTAATTCAAGAGTAGAGTACATTCACTCTAGGAAACATATGGAATGATCTTGTTTCTATATTAAATAAAACTGTGACATTGATTAGGTGGTAAACTAAGTTCTTCAGCAGAGGGTTGGACCCTCTTTTATTACAAACACTGTTAAGTGTTTCTAAGTTGTGTTAGTGACAAAAAGAAATGTGGGGATTCACTCTGAACGTCTTGAAGTCACCACCAGGGGGCGTGACAGGCCCCGCTGTCCCTGGTCTGTGAGATGACAGGGAACAATGGTGGGAACCCCGGTGGCGGGACACCAGGGCCACATCAAGAAGAGCCAGACGCCTCAGAGGAGCTGGGACTCTACTCCACTGAGAGAGGGAAGCCTTTCAAAGGTTTCACGTGGAGGGCGTACCCACTACCTCACTCACTTCTCATTCCCCTGGAGGCACAAAGCTGTTTTCCGGCTGCGTCCCCTGCACCTGGCATAGTGTAGGGATATTTCTATTTACCCTGTTTCCCTGAAAATAAGACTTAGCTGGACCATCAGCTCTAATGCGTCTTTTGGAGCAAAGATTACTATAAGACCCGGTCTTATATTGTGTAAGATAAGACTGGGCCTTATACAACATAAGATCAAGTCTGGTGGGTCGTCCCCCATAGGAGAGGGAATGCCAGGAAAGACTCCGGGGGTGACGGGACTTATGTTTGGACGTGTGGAGTTTGAGCTGCCTTTGGGACGTCCAGGTAGAGCTGTCCAGCTGGCGGGTGGGCTGAAGCTTAGAGAAGACACAATTAGAAATACGGGTCTGGTGCTCAGGCACATGTAAGCGTTGTTGAAGTGGTGGGGTTGACAGAACCCAGGGAGGGAGCAGCGTTTTAGGAAGGGCTCTGAAGACCACCCAGAAATCCTAAAACAGCCCTATCCCACGCCCACCATGAGTGTGGGGCCAGGATACAAGTGAGGTGTGTGTTCTCTTTATTTCCTGGGGCATTCAGAAACAGGTACAATGTGATCAATAAAATGCAAAAATTACTATTTACTATTTGCAAGAGTGGTTGATAGCATCAGTTAAATGAAAGCTATGCACAAAAACACGCATTTGCATTATCATTTTCTCTTTCAAAACATAAAAAAAGCTAGTATCCATGATCTATCGTGATTTTTTTTTTAAAGCAAAAATTAACGAAGATGAAGAACTGTGTTTGACATCTTGAAAGATCCAGAGGGATTCTTAACCTTAGGTCCTGGAATCCCCCCAGAGCCCTGGTTAGATTTCAAGAGGCCCCTGAAATTGGGTAGGAAAAAAGAACAGAATTATCACCAATTAGGAATGTAGGCCACAGCCTTTGGCGGTATCAGAAGTATGTGTGACTTTGTCACTGGTGGAAATCCCATATATTTCCATGTCACTTCACAGTGGTTGCAGCTGGGGACACACATGTCACTGTGTGGGTACTCGGGTAGATGTGAGCCTTGTCGTTAAGGCGCCCGCCGGTAAGGAAGCACGGACATGTGCTGGTGATTAAGCCGTGCCTCTCCCAGCCCTCCCTTCTTTCCGGGCCCTGTGACGCTGGCCTGGCGCCGCCTCTCTCCTGCGCTCTGCCAGCAGGGGCGGGGGTGGCTGGGGGAAGAAGGGGAACCAGCCTGCTCCTCCCTGTCTGCTTCCTGTTGCTGGGACCATCACCCCAGCAACGGCTCTTCACCCGGCAGCTGTGGTTGGTTCTGTTTCTAGTGTTTTTCACGCGCTGGGAAACCACCGTCATGGAGCCCTGTCACAGCTTCTGAGTCACCATGCTCAGAGGCCTGGGTCCGCACCCCAGCGGGTTCAGCAGCCCAGCCCCGTGTCCCCCCAGCCCTAGCCGTTTCCGAACCTATTACCTCTGTGTTACCTGAGTCCCCTTTGCCTTCTCAACCATCCAGAACCTCTTTAGTGCGTCCCCAGTGTGAAATTACATCTGTTAGCATAAGTAATTTCTTTTTTTCCTGTGGGGTCTCTGATTGATACAAGCATATCGCGATTTGATAATGTGTTCCAGAATAATCCATTTCCTTTGTAATCTCTATACTTTGTTTTAAGCATTTAAAAATATTATATTGAGAATGGCCACAGACTTCACCAGCCTGAGGGATGGGGGGTAGAGGGTGTCCATTCTGCAAAAATAGGAAAGAACTGAAAGTGGTAGCCACCCTGATTAAACTGCAGTTTCCTTGGTTAGCTGTCAAAGCCTCTAGGTACACAAACACGAAGGTTTTTGTTTCCATCCTTCCTTCCTTTCTTTTCAAATAAACTTATGGAGGAAAGTGAACTTTGTGTTATTTTCACCCTTTAAAAGCAGTACATTTCATCAAAAAAACATCAGAAAATGGAAAGAAAAATGGTTTTATCTGTAACCTTATTATGACATAAGGACAACCATGGCTCTATTTTGATGAATTTCCTTAGAATCTTTGTTCTTTTTTCAGATATTATTGGGGTGTATACACACATGCTCACAGATACTCAACAGGGTCACGAGCATTTTGCATTCTATTACATACTTGTCATTCACTCTGTCTTCACAGCTGGACAGGGTGCCATAATGCCGATAACCCTATTTCCTTAGGACGTAAATCTTTTAACATAAGTTATTTTGTATTGTGGTCAAACATGCATAATGTAAGACCTACCATTTAACCATTTCTAGGTGCACAGTTCAGTGACATTAAGTACATTCACACGGATATACCACCATCCCCACCATCCATCTCAGAACTGTTTCATCTTCCCAAATTGAAACCCTGTCCCCATTAAACAACAAGGCTCCATTCCCTCCACACACACACACACACACACACACACACACACACACACATTGCCAGCCCCTGGCAATCGCCATTCTGCTTTCTGGCTCCATGAATTTGATTAACATAAATGTTTACTATTGTATGCTGCTCTTCCAATAGAAGTTCATGGTAAAATGACTTTAAGGTATATATTTAATGTAAGTAGTATTTACCTGAAGCTTGCCTGTCTTCCTTTCCTCTTTTGTTTTCAAATTAAATTAGTAACTGTTTATATAGAATAACATCCTCCCATTCTCTTTTTTAAGTCATTTTATTTGTTTTTACCTTTTTAAAATTGTATTTATTTATTATTAGTTTCAGGTGTACAAAACATGATGAAACATTTACCCCCTCACAAAGGGATCACCCCCACAAGTCCACTACCCATGTGTCACCGTACAAGCTGTTACGATGCCAGTGACTCTATTCCCCATGCTGCACATTGCATCGATGACTGTATACACATATTTAGTTATAGTTGACATTCAGTATTATTTGATATTAGTTTCAGGTCTATCCTCCCATCCTTGCCAGTCCTCATTGTCTTATTTTTTGATGATATCTGAAAATGTGTGTAGGGTCATGATGGCTTAAGTCTTTCCATCTGTGTGAATTTCAGATATGGAGAGTTTATGGTAGGGAGATGGTTTTAAAACAGAGATGTGCTCTGGTCTCCTTCTCTGAAGATTTTTTTTCACACAGATTTCCTAATCTTTTATGTGGCCAATTTCATGTGGGAACTGTTGGAACTCATACTCTCTAAGTTCTGTTTTCTAGGGAAAACTCCACGCTGACTTTTCTCTTCCTCCTTTTGTGGCATGGCATAAGGAAAAGAGTAAATTGAATTTTTTAAAAAATACACAGCGTTTGCCATCTTAACCTTTCTTTTTTTTTTTTTTTTATTGGGGACAGTGTGTTTCTCCAGGGCCCATCAGCTCCAAGTCATTGTCCTTCAATCTAGTTGTGGAGGGCGCAGCTCAGCTCCAAGTCCAGTTGCCGTTTTCAGTCTTTAGTTGCAGGGGGCACAGCCCACCATCTCATGTGGGAATTGAACTGGCAACCTTGTTGTTGAGAGCTCACGCTCTAACCACCTGAGCCATCCGGCTGCCTCCCCATCTAACCATTTTTAAGTGTACAGTGAAGTGTTATCAAGTGCATTCACAGTGTTATGCGGCCATCACCGCCATCATCTCCAGTTCTTTCCATCTTCCCAAACTGAAACTCGGTCTCCATGAAACAGTCACTCCCCACCCCTCCCCCACCCCAGACACCCACCGTGCCGCTTTCTGTCGCCACGAATTTGACAATTCTAGATATTTCATGTGAGTGGAATGAGGCAACATTTGTCCTTTTGTGTGTGGTTTATTTCACTTTCCATAATATTTGCAAGGTTTCATCCACATTGTAGTAGGTGTGAGAATTTCCTTCCTTTTTTAAGGCCCAGTAATATTCCATTGTACGGATGGACCGCAGTGTTTATCCATTCACCCATCAATAGACACTTGGGTTGCTTCCACTTATAAAAGAGTATATTGGCTTTTGTATTTAATGTGAATTATTAGAAATTTTGATGTGGATTAACATTGATAAAATGGGTGCTAATGCCTCTTTATGTCATTGTGTATGTACTCTGAAGCCAACATGAAACCTCTAGCAGCGGCCCCTCGGAAGTGCTTACCTGTGGCCACCAGGGGGCAGCCGTAGGAGTCCGGCCACCTTCCCAAGGTGTGTTTCAGTTTTCTCCTGTTTCTCTGCCTACACATCCCTTTGTCTTCTTCCAGAGATAAGATGCTACAAGATAGCGATGGTTCTACTATTTTTTTATTCTAAATGTAGGACACATATTTTAAATACTCATAGACTATTAGAGCTCAAAGCTTTGAGTATTATTGTCGTTTTAGTGTTCTTAGTTGCCTGACCGTGGGCAGATAATATCTTCTTTTACAAAAACGTGTGCCATAGAAGAGCCTCTTCACCCAAAAAGGGAAGTTCATGAGCTTCTATTGCCTAACCCCATTCTCTGGAAACACAGTCATCCCTCCTTATCTGGCTGGAGAAGTCAAGCCCAGCCAGCTAGATGGTAACTCAACCAGGAAGTGACTGGGTGCCTGAAGGAAAGTAACTGTTGCAAAGTTACCTCTTGCACTGGAAAAGTATCATGGTTGCTCCTGCTAGAGCCTCAGGACTTAGAATTCTAAGTACAATTTCAGTTGTAGGGGTTTAAGGAGCTTGTGCAGCCGTCCCCTGCGTCAGGGTATATACAGTGCAGGCTGTTCTGAGCTGTAGAGAGAGAGGGTCAGCTAGAGCCTCGGGGGCAGGAAGGCAGATAGGAGGGCTGAGTTGGTCTAGGACAGAAGTTAACTGCTGCGTCCTATTGTAAACGGTGACTGGAAACATTAGATTTCGGTTGAATCCTTGAACTATTTTGTGAGAATGTGCATGATAGAGACCACACTTCTTTACTACACTTACAGTTACCATTTCACTTATTTAAATGCTGATTACAAATAATCACTCATTTGTCCCTTATAAGCCCTAGGAGCTAAGTACCATTATTACTCCTGTTTTACAGATGAGGAAACTGGGGCAGAGAGAGAGGGTGTGTAACTTCCCCAACAGCAAGTTTCAGATGGAGGCCAACTTCTGGCCCAGCGGTGCTGGCGGGAGACCCAGAGCTCAGTGTCATCCCCCACGGGGCCCCTCCCTGCAGGAGCCAATTGTATTCTAACACTAACAAAATAATTCACTCTCACCAACTTCAGTACTATTCCTTCTCCAAATCTCTTTGCCTGTTTACCTTTTCTTGGTCAAAATTAGATTCTACCCCGTCGGCAAAAGTGTCTTGTTCTGAGACTTGTAATTGGTTTCTATTCAGGTGCCTTCTCAGGTGACTGAGAACAGAGTCTCTGTTTACTTTATAGGCAGTTTTAATGCTATTTAATTTCTAACAAGCCTCAGTCCTGTCCTGTATTATTACAGTGCGAGTTCTAACTCACAAAGCCTCACTGTGTCCTTATTGTTTCCCTAATTGTAGAGTATCCAGTTTAAGAAGAGACGGGTAGACCAGGGCCCTGTAACGTTTTAATGATGGGACTTCTGATGTTCAGTCACGATAAAGAGTCGGCAGCATAACTACTGAAAAGGAGTAAATAAAACTGGTAGCTACTTGCAGATTATGTCTAATCCAAAAAATCAGTCTAAAATGGAGGGTTCAATGAAATCGTTTGTAGAGATACAAAGAAAAATCCATAGCAATCCCGTATCCCACAATCATTTTTTTTTTAATATATACTGGGGGTGCCAAAAAAAACGTATACAAGTGGACACTTTGGTCAGCATTGCTCAAGTATAATATCGCCATAATCAGAAGTGTCTGGATGCTGATGGTAACCACTCTGAGCACCTCTTGTAATTGCAGAAGTCAAACATGACTTGTATTCATCTTTTGCTATCGGTATATATTAAGTATTACAATTTTAATACAGTTTTCCTTTCTTAAAATGTGTATACATGTTTTTGGTCTCCTCTATATAAAAAATGGTAAAAAGGTAAGATCCCATTCGAACTAGCATTTAGGAATAAAGAAATAAGCAGGAACTGCCTGAAACTAATATTATATGTCCACTCTAAGTGCAAACATAATTTTAAGGCATTTTCTTATCTTAAAAAAACAGAAGAGCAGGACACATATGAAGAAAATTATAACAGTATACTAAAGGACATATCAGATTTAAAGATGGAGACAGAGCTACCTTCTTTCTTTCTTTCTCTCTCTCTCTCTCTCTCTCTCTCTCTTTCTTTTTTTCTTTTTTAATTGGGGAACAGTGTGTTTCTCCAGGGCGCAGCTCAGCTCCAAGCCCAGATGCATTTTCAATCTTTAGTTGCAGGGGACACAGCCCACCATCCCACACGGAAATTGAACCGGCAACCTTGTTGTTGAGAGCTCGGGCTCTAACCAACTGAGCCATCCGGCGGCCCTACCTTGTTTCTGAATGAGAAGACTCAATGATGAAAAGATGTTAGTTAATCCATCCCCAAATAATTTATAAATGTAATTCAAATACAATCCCAGTCTCGGGGAGAAGGTTGGTTTAAAGTTTAACAAGTAAACTTTAAAGTTAATCTGAAAGAATAAATAGCCCAGCCAAGAGGTTTTGGAAAAGACCAATGAGGGCGATTTTCAACTTTTTTTGTAGCGTGCCAGTTCTTTGTTCAAACAAAATCTTACCTTCCTGTTCAAATACGTCCAGTGGGTCCTTTACTGCTTCCTGAATAAAGTTCAAGTTCCTTAACCTGAGTATTGTTTAAGAAAAAGAAAAAAAGGCATCCTAACAAGATCCAAGGGTATTCTGAAAAGCAATAAAAATCCCCACAATTCCATCACTTAAACAGAGCAGCTCTTTGGTTCACTGTGTTTCCTTCCAGTCTTTGTCTATATATGTACATTTTTATGGATTCATGGTTGTAATGTGCTTATCTGACGACAGGAGCATCGAAAGCTTGGCTTTCAGAATAGCAGTGAGGCAGAGCCAAGATTCTGGGCTCGAAAGGGGGGGGGCAGCTGGCTGGAAGAGGGCAGAGCTCTCTGAGTACCCCCGAAATGCTGATTAAAGCTATAAACCTAATCCAAGCTAATTAAGTGACGCCAGACTCTACCTACAGCTTCTCCAAACCCATGTATAAACTGTAATTTCAGAGTCACTGATTTTGCAGGAAAAGTAATCTGGATACTTCAGCAAAACAGAATGTGCTGCAGGTTCTCAATGATGGCACCTCTTCATGCCAGGCTGGGCTCCTACTGTCACCTCATGTCCTGTCTGGTGGCTGCATCTCTCCCATGTGACACAGGAAGTTGGAAGAGGGCACAGGATTGCCCAAAGCTACAAACTGGGAAGTTATCAGAGCAGGGATTCCAACCAGATTTTCTCCCAAGCCTCTGCTTTGGAGGCATGTGGCCTTTGGCACCTTGACTGCAGTGCCCCGTGTGGACTGTGCACGTGGCCTCCCATCAGCCTTTACTCGCCAGCATTCCCCGCTTTCTGCAGGGCCAGCCCACAGAGGCCAGGAGGCAAAGCCCAGTTCTCTGACCTTCTCGCTTGCAGCGTTCTTCCTTCCAGCCCACGTCCACGGTCACACGCTTGGCCTGGGTGTGACCGCACCACCTCTGAAATCTCAGCTTCCTTCCACCCCTCGGTCCCACTTCCCATCCCTGAGTGTGGGGTACTGACCTTCCTGCTCGGCGTGGCGACAGTAACTAGGCCGGCTCTGGAGTTCCTACTGGACGAAACAGTGGGCCACAATATTAGATGATGTGTTGAAGTATTTGCACCTTGACCGTGATCTCTGTGCATGTTTAGCAGTGTGGGGGCCTGTGGGGGCATGACTTATGTGTACACGTGCTCCTACAATGTGGGCACCTTGGATGCAGGTACAAGTCCCTCCAGATCAGGGATCTCGATGGGGACCATTGTGCCTCCCAGGGGACGTCTGGCAATGTCTGCAGACACTTCCAGTTGTCACAGCGAGGGTGGAGAGTGCTACTAGCATCAAGTGTGTACAGACCAGGAGGCTGCCAATAGTCCTGTGATTCACAGGAAGGTGTCAGAGCCAAGACTTACTGGACCCGAGATGTCACTAGTGCCAGGGCTGAGAACCTTGCTCAATATGTCTGTCAGAGTTCCCCGTAAAGTCCAATCCCACATTTAACACGATGCCTCCACGGAAGTGGGCACAATAGGAGGGGGCTTCAATAAAGTGAGTAGCTAAAATCAACCCCCCTGGTCAGAAGAAGCATCTGGAAGCTGCTGTGGGCTCGGGGCCACGCCTTCCCATAATCAAAGGCGGGTCAGGTCGAAGCTGCCCTGTGAGGCCAGGTATAAAGGTGCTTTAATTGACCTCTGTGCTGGTACTCGGAGATGACGTGCTCAGGAGTGGCTATTTGATCTCCAGTTATTCCAGAATTTCTACTCTCACGCCACACACGTCTCTCCAGACTGCTGTTCTTCGCTCTTCCTCAAACTTCCCTTGAAGTTCATCTAAAATCTTCATTTTTCAGAGGTGAGGCTTCTGTATTCTGTCTGTTAAGTCTTCTGTAAAGAGATCCGGTACGTACTGACTGATGGTGCAGGAGATGCCGGCACTTTCCTGGAACAGCTGAGACGAGGCGTCTTTGCTTTGAACTCTATTTCAGGGTCTAGAGAACAGAGGGGACCCTCCCCTCGGGGTGAGGGCATGGTGCCATGCTGAAGGTGCGATAGTCTGGTGTCCTTTAGGAAAATTCCTTTTCTTAGAAAGATGCCTTCAGAAATGCTGTTTTAGGATTTCTGGACGTCAGGGAGGAAGGTCGCTCACTTCTGATGCTTTTGTCCTTAAGTCAGCTTGTCTTCAAGTCAGGCAGCTTAGGAGCAGGCCCGACTGATTTTTAACTCATCGTCAGTGCCTTTATATGTCCCTCTTTGGGGTAGGTACTGTTTAAATTGAGGTTATAAAGTCCTGTGTCCCCCACAATCCCTTCCCGTGAATGGTATTTGCCAGTCACGTCTGTAGCCTGGTTGATTTCTGGATTTTCCAGCTGGCCCGCTAAAGATTTGTTTCACGGTTCTGATTGTTAGAAACATTCTGTCTCTGATAGAACGTTAAACGCAGGCAGGATTACTGAGGCCAATGCCAAATAAACGGGTGCAGACCTGGGAAACATGGCTTTCATTTTTTTTTCTATTCCTTTTCTACCCGTTTTCTATTCCCGTTTATTTCTTTCTTATCAGTGGGGTGTTCCATTGGCTGGCGAATACAGTTGTGGAGTTAAGCCTCTCTTCCCATGGCACTATCTATCTGATCAAAAGTGTTTTAAATGGACTATTCTGAGAGCATCTACAGATTTTTTTTCTTTGCATTCAAGTTGACTTGGGGGACTTTTCAGAGTGTTCCTATATGACTGAGAAATACAAAAGGATTTCAGTTGTTTTGTTCTCCATACTTGAAGAAAATAACCAGTCAACATTTGCAGTGTTGTATTCATGAAAAACAGAATTAGTTTCCCTAAGAGATGATTTATTGGAGGTGTTTGTGGCCATTTCCTTGGTGACGCTTTATGGGGGATATTTCTGTGACCATTCTGGTCCGGCCCTAAGGACCGCCAGTTCTGAGGGATGGATTGGAAACTTGGGCACCTTTGTTTCCCAGGCTTGCTGTGGACTCATGCTGGACACTTGTGGAAATGAACTTCATTCCAGAGTAAAATAAATTGGCAATTATTTTAAATATGGATCAGAGTTTACCCCGTGGCAGTGTCCCGGGGCTTTCTGGGGCTCCTTGAAGGGCTCTGTGCTCAGGTTCTGAAAACAGTTTCCCCTTGGCCGGGCCAGCGGACGTTCGGTGGCAGGCCCTTGCGTTTCTGTTCCTCCTGCTCTTCATCCTCCCTTGGCTCCGTGGTCCAGTTTCTGCTCCAGGACTTCTTGTTATGCTTCTTGTTATCTGTCCTCTCCTGGCCACTTTGGTGGTCTTCTCATCCCGTTCAGTTCAGAATCAGGCCAAATCCTGAAAGTCCACACTCGCCCCCACCCCGGCCCCTGCCGGCCCCTTAGGGGTCGCTCTCAGGCCTCTTCCCCACCCCCGCTCCATTTTTTTCTCACTCTCCGTTGACTCCCACCTTTAGCTTCCAAACAGGTTCAGGTTTCTCCCATCCTTAAAAACTGAGGGACAAGTGAACAAATCTCCCCGCACCCCAAAATCCTCCCTGCTCCTGCCTTCTTCCCTGGCTGTAATCTACCATTTTGTGTATGTACCCAGCTCGTTGAAAATGTTTAACTGTAGAACTTTAACAACGGAATGCAATAGCCACTGTTTTTTCAGTTGCACATTAAAGGCTTTCTCAGCCTGTTGTCCGTACTCCATCTGCCTTGTGGAACTCCAGTGTCCACACCAGCCTTCAGGCGACGTTTGTTCGTGAATACTGGCTTCCAGGAGACATCTCTACTTTGTTTCTCCAGCTACCCGTCTGTCTCGGCTTGTTGCTGACATGCCTCTTACTCATTAAAGGCAGGCATCCCAGGATTCTTTCCTCCAGCCTCGCCTCTCTTACAGGCACGCATATTTGCATCACCTTAGACCGGTTCAAACTGCCTGTGCTCAGGTGTTTGGGACACCCCACCCTCCTTCCTGCCACCACTTCAGATTTGGTCCAAACAAAACCCACACCTGTCACCTTCCTTAGGAAATCCAAAGGGATTGTAGAAGAAAATCTATTAGATGAAAAAAGTGTGGTGAATTGCTGGGTGCTGGGTAGTTATGCAAAACCAATAAAAATAATTCCTGAAGACATGCTCCTTTTAAAAGGGAGTTTCCATTCCCAGTTGGTACAAAAATATAAAATAGTTAAGAACAATGAAAGTTAGTGATGACCGCCTGTCAGAATCCTCATTTTATTAGGAGAATCATCATCCGTCATCATTTATGAAGTGGCCCCATTCCAGAAGAGCCCCCTCAGAGTCTGGGAGGAGGGGAGAGGGAGCACCGAGTCCCAGGCAGCTGTGAGGATGAAGTGTGACCCCCCAGCACAGGGGTGGTGCTCAGTAAGCAGCCGTTTGTGTGCTGGAAAGAGCTCACTGAGGCTTTGCAGCCACTCACACCCCCTGCCCCGTGCTTCCGTCAACTGAAGGCAGGCAGGATCCTGGCTGAGGGCCACGGTCACGGTGGGCCTGAACTGGGCCAGCTGGCTGTGGGGTACAGCTTTCTCTGCAGGTGGCAGGAGGGGCTGGCTTCCCCATTTGATGCTGCAGCCAATGGCCCGGGTTTTCATGGCAGAGCCAGCTAGGCATTGCCCTGGGTGTGTGCACCACTTTCCCAGTGCCCCTGGCATGGAAGATGGGGTTACTGGTGAGGCTGAGCCCAGGGAGACAGCTAAGGACGTTCCCTACGCCCGTGTGTTGGCTCTTCCCAGTGGGGACCCCGGGCTGGCTGGGTAAGCCCACTGTTTGTACAAGTAATACAGACGTGTTGGTTGTGCTGTTACCAGCATGGCTAGTGATTCCTGTTCATTGGAAACAGACGGTACGGCTGTGATTTACAAAAATGGTTTCATGTCGGTTGTCTGACTGATTGGGAGGCCGGGGCTTCTCTGCCCTCTGCTTTGTGCCACAACGGCTGGAAGGGTTTGTCTCTGAAGCCCCAACACTTAGAACCAAGCCACAGCAGGAGGCAAGCCAGTGAACCTAGCAACGGACCCACACCATGGAGACCAGGAAACCCAGCCTGGGCGTGGCCCCAAATTGGTTCAGTGTTTGCAGTTGCTGCTAAGCTGTGATTCTGCTCTTCCTAGGACAAAATTGGACCATTCTGGTTCCCTTTTGTTCTTTTCTCGGGAAAGAAAGTTAGACATTGAGTTCCTGCACGTCATTGTAAGGTCCATCACAGAGCTGCTTTGCAGATGGCAGGCATTTAATTTTCGTTGAGAGGGCACAGATCAGAAGCCTGGTGGCTTTTAGGGATGCCCGAGACAGGCAGTCTCCCCAAATGTAAGGTACCCACTCAGTACAGGGCCTCTAGGCTGAAATACTGACTGTGTGTTTGCAGGTCAGGAACCATCTGGCAGCCTAGAAGGGGGCCAGAAATTCAGAGTCCACCTGTTCAAAGTGGCATCCTGACCAGAAGAAGGGGAGACCTGAACCAGTGTCCTTACCTCACAGCTCTTCACATAGAGACCCCCACTCCCCACAGACCACGCAAAGCCTCCCTTCCTGCCAATGGAGACCTGCGCTTCTTGTGTGCTTTCTTCCCTCTGATATTCTGAGGCAATTGTAGTTTGTCTTCTTCAATGTAAAGGGTTTCTATTACTCCGCCAAGCTGCCTTTAGACCCTGAGTACTGGGAAGGAAAATAGGGTGCACCTCCACATTTCCCATTCTACAAAATGTCACTTTTCACAGCCATACCCTTCCTTTGGCTTCTTAGTGGACTTTCTAAAAACCAAGTGTGTAGGTTCCACCAGTCGCTCATTAACCACCCTCACAAGTGCCTTACGATCAGTTAAAAAAAAAAAGGCCTGCCTTAGAAGGGGGCTTCAATGAGGGGCCCTTTTCATCAGAGAGCTACTTAGATCAAAGTTAACAGAAGGCAGCTAGACACTCTACACTTTATCCTTGGAGCCCAGGGACTGCATAACAACACCAAGAAGCGTGAATTCAGCCCTCTGCTTACAATATAGACTGACTTTGGCCCTACAGCTAGGAATGGCCTGAGAGGCTGCCACCTCGCAGGACCCACGTCAGACCATCACGGCCTCCTCTAGACGCATGTTATGTTGACTGATGTTTTTCTCTAATATGCTACTACTCGGGACTAAGAAGTCTTATTATTTTATTGCTGGTATTGTTGGTTTGTTCCTGGGACTAAATCAGTCGGCTAGCTGCTGCTTACTCCATGACAGTGCCGTGCCCTGCCTCCCTTGGCTTCTGCAGCAGCTGACCTTCCCACAGCATTTGTGGGGTGGGGGAGGCTCTGGGTTTGCTCTCATACCTAGTCTGCCCAGTCTCTCCAGGTCACCCCAGGTTGTTGTCCAGCTTCCTTCCTGCTGAGGAGGAGGACAGAAGGCCTGGCCACCCTGGGTGGGGACTCTCTGGGAGCAGAGGGAAGAGAGTGGGCTGAGAGGCGGCAAGGCCGGCCCTGGTTTGTGTGTTCATTGGGCCAGCAGGGCAGCTTACCCCGCTGTGCTCAGCGGGGTCTGAATCTCGTGCCTTCCATGTTCCATACACCATGGCACTAGCGTCGCTGGCATGTGTTAGATGAGACTCGAGACACAGGTGAAGTGACTTACCATGATCCCATGGTAAGTGGGAGAGCCAGGAATTGGACCCAGTGGCTTAATTCCACAGCCCACACTCTCCGCCCCTTCCCTACTTGTCTCGTGAAGCTGATCACTAGCAAATAGATGGTCACCTGGCGTCTTTGGGCGTGGCCGCGCAGACAGGCAGGTAAATGAGGCCTGTTGCCTGGGGGTGTGGTCATGGGGTTTGGGGTGGCAGATAGCTGTAGAATTTGCCTGTCTAGATGGGAATAGTCAAACTGAAGTCTCCAGGAAGGCTATTGTATTAATTAGCTATCATTCTCATCTGCAAAGTTGTTAATACTACTAAAATGACTGCTTTCCATGATAAAGTCCCTAAGTCTCATACTTGTTTATGGAGAACAGTTTAAAATTATTTTCTCCAATTCACGTCACTTTGTACAATCAAGAATTTAAATACAGTAACCTATTTCAGTGTTAGAGCAAGAAAACAAGGTATTAAAAGGTAGGCCTTCAGACTCTTTGGAAGTGATTTCTGGGACCTCAGGATGCTCTCCATCAAAGCTCGGCGCTGTGTTCACTTCAAGCAAAGTTGGAACCTGCGGAGTTTCTCCCGCAGCGGCCGCTCTAGGCCTTTTCTCGGCCTCTCCCGTTGCCCCCGCCCTCTCCTCAGTCAGGTCCTGGCAGCCCAGCATCTCCTGTCCCGGCCCAACCTTCCTTCCGAGCGTCTCTCGGAAGCCTGCGCGCGGGAAGGCGCTGTCTACTGTGGGGAACTGCGTGCACACAGCTCATGCGCTAACCTGTCACCAGAATAAGGTTGGGGGGCACAGAGTGGGAAACTGGGGGACTTGAACAGTTAAAATGAATCTGAGGTCTTTCAAGACTCCGGGGCCGCCTTTGCAGGGAATTCGGCCGAGTGACGCTGGTGGAAGTTCTCGTCTGGAGGCGGGGAGGTGGTTTTTCTGAGCCGGGCCTTCAAACCGTGTCCCTAGAGCACGGGCCGCAGGAGGCCCGCGCAGCCCCGTCGGGTCGGGTCCAGGCGCCGGGGGCACCGGGCTCGGGCGGCACAGGTTCCCATTCAGATGAAAGTCGGCGTCGCTTCCTTCCCGGGGCTCTGCCGCCGCCTGGAGAGGTCCGGAAACGTTTTGTCGCTTTGCCGGTAGGACTTTTACAGAACGGGCGACGCGCGTCCTTTGGCAAAGCAGGTGCGTACTGGGCGCCGGTGCCTCCCGGGGCGGCGACTCCCTCTGCGCCCTGCGAGCCCTCCGCCGACCCCGAGGCCCCGGCTCTCGGACACTGGACCCGCCAGCCCGCGCTTCGCTGCACCGCGCTCCCGGCCTGGACGCGGGGCCTCACGCCCGCGGGTCGCGCGGTTGTGTCGTCCCGGGAGCCGGTCCCCTCTCGAGGTGACGCGTACCCGGGGCCCCTCGGCCGGCGGGGGCTGCTGCGCGCGGGCTCAGGCTGCAGACTCCGCCGCGGTTCCCTTCGGTCTGAGCCTATAGGAGTTCGCGGGACGGCAGCGCGCGGGAGCCCGGCGCCCACTTCGCGGGCGGCGGGGCGGAGGCGGGTCCGGGAGGCGGCCCGCCCCCCCCGCACAGGCCCCACCCCGGCGCCCGCGCTTCCGCGGCCCCGCCCCCAGGGACCCCTCTGCACGCAGACCCGGCCCGCGCGGCCCCTGGCCCCGAGGCCCCTTTTCCCACCCGCGCTCATCCAGCTCTCCTCCGCCCGCGGGGGGGCAGCGGGGCGGGGCTGCGGGCGGGGCCGCCGGGGTCCGCTTTTCCCACCGCTTTTCCGGGGCAGGCGGGAGGCGGGCAGGGTGGTGACTGATAACCGCGCAGCGGGGGCGGGGAGGAGCGCTCAACAGGGCGGGGCGGGCGGGGCGGGCGGGCCCCCGGGGGCGGGATCCCTGGGGGCGGGTCCTCGGGGGCGGGACCTCGGGGGGGGTGACCTCGGGGGCGGGTCCTCGGGGGGGGACCTCGGGGGCGGGACCCCGGGGGCGGGAACTCGGGGGGGGGACCTCGGGGGCGGGACCTCGGGGGGGACCTCGGGGGGGGGTGACCTCGGGGGCGGGACCTCGGGGGGCGGGTCCTCGGGGGCGGGACCCCCTGGGGGCGGGACCCCCTGGGGGCGGGACCTCGGGGGCGGGACCCTCGGGCGGCGCGCGGAGGCCGACCCGCTGCTCTCCCCGGCCCCCCCTCGGCCGGGCGGGTCCCCGCCACCTGCGCCCCGCCTCTGAGGCCGCGCCCGCCGGGAAGTGCGAGCGCCCTCAGCTCCGGGAGGGCGAGTTCCCGCGCGGACGCGGGTCTGTGTCGGGGACGGTACCCGCCGCGCTCGGGATGCGGCCGCGCTGAGAGCCGCCCGCCGCGACCCCGGAGCCCGGCCTTCGCGGACTGTCTTTCCTGGCTGTGGGAAGGGGGACTGTAAGCGGGCAGGATGACCCACCCTTCGGCCAAGCAGAACAAGGAAATAGACTGTCTGAGTCCAGAAGCTCAGAGACTGGTAAGAGGAAAACGCGTTTCGAGACTTTCGGTTCTGGTCCTTGTGGATGGGCGGCCCGCACCTTCGGCCGCAGGCGTCTGTGCCTGGGGAGGGGCGGGGTGGGCGCCCCCTGGCCGGGACCCCTTAACTGAAGGTCCCACACGAGGATGTGCGCGTGGGATCGGCCCTGCTCGCGTTCAGTTCCCAGCTCCGTGTGCGCTGCCCCCCCCCCCCGCTGGATGGCACGTTTCATTGGACGCCGCCGCTCCCCTCCCCGGGACCTAAAGGAACGTGGTGGCTCCCCTCTGCCGGTAGTGGCGGCCTTTGGACCGGCTCCGACCAGCTGGTGACTCAGCCGCGGAGCTCTGAGACATGCCCCTGGTCTAGTGTCACTTGGAGCGGTTAGTTTGGTATTTTACAAAACACAGCACCTAAGCACACCTGGTGCTCAGAGCCGGTTCCCTTAACCTGAGGCTGGGACCACCGTGTTTCCCCGGAAATAAGACCCAGCTGGACAATCAACTCTAATGCGTCTTTTGGAGCAAAAATTAATATAAGACCCCGTCTTATTTTAACATACCGGGTATAATATGATTAATATAATATAATATAACCGGGTTTTATTTTACTATAAGACCGAGTCTTATATAAGACCGGGTCTTATATTAATTTTTGCTCTAAAAGACACATCAGAGCTGATTGTCTGGCTAGGTCTCATTTTTGGGGAAACAGGGCATCAGTGGCTGGGTGGTTTGGAGTGCTTACCCTGCTCCGGACCTTAGGACCACTGGGCACTGAACGGATTTCTCCATCTTCCCCATGGACGCCAGTCCCTGAATTAGCTTTGGCTCGTCTCCTGGGGTTTCTGGGTCTGGCAGGGTCCTCCATCCAGGGGATTGGGATTTGTTATCCAACCTAAAACCTAGTACTACTGGGACCACGGATGTGGGAATAGTTTGTCGTTAAAATTGGGCAGGGGATGAGGTGGGAAAGGTTGGTAAGTACCCATTTTCAGGCAGCTTGTGGCTGATGATGAATGGGAGTATCTAAAGGCGAAAGGATGCACTATGAAGTCAGTGCTGTGGACACCCTAGCTTTCCACTTCATTCGGCCTTTGTGGGAGCTTGGTAAAAGTGTGAGCCCCAAACAGTCAGTCCTGCACAGGGTAGGAATTCATCACCTCCTGGGTGTCGGTGGAAGATGCGACGTGAACAGAAGGCCCTGACCATGGAGGAGCCGCCACAGAGAGGCGTGGATGTAGACACTGAATACGTGCTGGAAAGTTTCCGCCCTTGCGCAGGACTCCAGGTGGATTTGTCATGCCCATTTTAGTTGCTGCTGTTGTGACCTCCCGTGAAGATCCTGCCATGGGCCAGACTGTTGGAGCTGGTCCAACCCCTCCCCTAATTGGGTTCCAGGGGCCTGGGACCTGCAGAAAGCACCTTGAATCACCATCAGGGAAGGGCCCTTAGAAGAGGAAGCAGGAAGTGCTACTGAGAGAAGCCGAGGAGGTGCCAGCTGGGGAAGCCATCGCTGGCGGGAGCGAGTGGGTGATGTTAGTCCTGGGGAAGATTCAGGGTCCTTGAGGAAGGGAAGAGTAAACATGGAGAACAGGCTGTGCAGAAGGGAGGGACAGAGCCACCAGAGGAAGGAGCAGAAGTGACACGGGGCTGAGGCTCTGGCCACAAGGTCTCCTTAACCCCTCACTTAACCCTTGGATGGGGTCTGTCGAGATGCGAGATGCGTGATGCGTGCCTCCTAGAAATGCTGCCAGAAATGATGAAAGGGCAGGCTGGACAGGTTCTGATGGAGAAAGCGCTCCATCAGCACTGCCCACCACCCCCGCATCCCCTATCCCCACTTCCAGGAACCTCTGAAAACAGAAAGTCAGTCCAGTGCTTTTTTTGGTAACTTGGTGGCAGAATTTATTTGGCAGTGAGACTTGCCCTGGCTGCTGGGAGGCCGTTTTCAGTGTTTATCCTTTTAGTGTGAATATCCGTGTGTTTCTCGGCAGCCCTGTTAATGTACTTGATTAAGGGCTGTTACTCTGGGTTGTTACAGAATATATGGTGAAGGCATCTTTATTAGCCTTCTAAAATCAGAAAATGTTGAATTCTGAAACACATTTGGTCCCAGGGGTTGTGTCACACAGGGTGTCAGGCAGAGTCTCAGCTCCTGCTCCCCATACAAGGACGCAGGATATGGTGAGGCCAAAAAGGAACACCCACGGAGCATAGATAGGGGAGTCACACCACTATATTCTCACTGGCGGCATCCGCCTCTCTGCAATCCGCTCTTGCTAGCTCAGCCACCATCTTCTTGCTAGCCCCCATTTTCTGCTAGCGTAGCCACGGCAGTTTTATTAGTGGCCAATGGCTCACTGGTCACAGCCGATGGCCAACTAGCCACAGCTAATGGCCATGCAATCACAGTTGATGGCCATTTACTACCTGAGCCAGCACCTTTCTACGTGAGGCCGAAAGCCTGGAAACTGCACTCCTGGCTCCATCCCCACAGGTTGGTTTCCAAGAAGTTGTGAACCCATAGGAGATTTTCTTAGTAAATTGCAGCAAAAACTTTTTTAGGGTGGGACATGGGGAACAGAAGTAAAACGGCAGCCCCTGTTTTATGAGGAAATGGTCTGGCTGAAAAGGAAACATGCTCAGTGACCAGTTAGGGGGACAGGTGGAGGTGGGGGTGCCCCTTAGAAGGGAGTCATCCCGTAGCCACCCTGGGCGGTGCAGTGTTCCAGCTGGAGGCTATTGGGCATTTCAGACTAGTTTGGGCCACTTGTGCTCTGCCTTAAGTGACCCTGTGTCCTGAGAACAGGGTCTCCAGTGGTGAAGGAGGGCTGGGGGCCACATTGGTGTGAGAGGTGGAGTGGGGGTGGCAGGAGGAAGCGGAATTGTCATGCTCCCCCTCACCTGACAGCCCCTGCTGCTTACACAACAGTGCCAGCCCTGGAGCTAAGTAAGCAGACCACACATTTCTTTAACTTTTGTAACTTCCCCATGTTTGAGATGGGTTGTGTCACCTCTGGTTGCTTTCCACATACTGATTAGCATGAAGCCCTTACAAACCACCAGTCTTCTTCTGAGAGAGGCTGTCAGAGCCTAGGCAGTGTCCCAAGTCCCATCTTATGTAGGTACCTGTGCCAGGGTCCCCAGGGCTCAGCGAGTGGGAGCGTTGACAAAAGTGGGGATGAAGGCAGGGCTGAGGTGGCTGGCCCTGCCTTTTCAGTCTGAGATTCTGAGCCCTGGAATCATGTGGTTTGTGTTAGATGGGTCACTTCCCCAAGCAGTTAAGATATAAAAATAGTAAGTTAGGTCTTTTCTCATAGTTTTTAGAGTGTCCCACTAGGGCAAAGATAGAGACTAGATTTCCCTTTTTCTTTAGGAGTTAGTTTTTGTTCAGCCTGAACTGATACCACCCAGCGGAAACCTCCTTAGCAAAATTAAAAGAAAAAAAGAAAAAACCTGCAGTCTAAACAGCCGCTTTTACTGAGCACAGGAAACCAAGTTATTTATAGTTGCAACACTGTTTTCTAACTAAGTTGATTGGACTATTACCTGATTAGAATAAGGTCCTGATCTCATTTCTACAGGATTGTGAGACTCGGTGTTTGCCCCTCAAAAGCCAGTGACCAGGAGGGATTTCTTATCCCTGAAGAATCAGGCCATGTGACTCAGCAAAGGGATCATGTGTGACTAGTTAGTTACTCATAATGCCAGAGCTCCCAGTGTATCTGTTCGTATTTCGAAGTATTCATCTTGGAGGCCCAAAGCCCGGAAGGAGCGAATTACTAACCTGTTTGTTATCAGAGTGAGCCTGCTACGTCCTGCTGTGTTACACGCCGGGGGACGAGAGAGCAGTTTTTATTGCCTTACTGTTTTAATTTTGAGCCACCCAAATGTTGGTGGGTTTTTTTTAATAAAGAAGTTTATTTTCATGGAATGGATTTGCTAGAACTTTCATTACTCGGACTATCTAGATAAAATTAAGTCAATTAACTTCTTTCTCCTAAGTTAAAGCATTATTTAGACCAGGGGTGTCCAAACTGCGGGCCACGGGCCAACTGTGGTCCACAATCCATTGTTAATTGGCGCTCAGCAAATGCCAAAAATATATTTAGTTTACTTAAATAAACCAAGTGAGGCAATATGTACTTCACCTCGAGTGAGTGGCCCAGCTGTTTGTGTATTTTACCACATATGGCCCTTGGTGAAAAACGTTGAAAAAAGTTTTGACACCCCTGATTTAGACTATATCCAAGATTTAATAATTCAGAATTGCTATGCATTTCATTGTAGACCACTACTAAAATCCCCATGCCCCAGCCAAACTCCAAAACAAGTAAACCAGAACCAAACAAAAACCCCACAGCAGATGTGTGTTCTGAAACTCATTCATTCATGGGGGGGGGGGGGTGGAGAGGCGGTGTTCACCTGGTTTTCTCCTTGAATACTGTAACCTGACCATTTTAAAGCAGTTTGGCCTTGATTCTAAAGAACAGCTACTTTGTAGTAGAGACATAATTTGTCTTAAATTACTGTAGTGACGATTTACTTTTAACTTGAACCAAAATGTTTCATTGATATGTGTGTGTGATAGAACTTATATCAAAGCAGCATCATTTCTGATCCTCCTGTCTTTTAAATTGTCTGTGGCAAGCGTGTGTGTAGTCTTCCTGGGGAGAGAAAGGAGGAGTGGGCCCTCGGTGCAGGCTGGACCCTCTCAGGTCTCCTCTGAAACTGCCCCGGGCACTTCCTCCTGGTGTGTGCCCCTGCATTGTGCCTTCTCTGAGCTGAGTGCACACTGCTGGCTCTGAACCATTCCGGAAGACACTGAGTACTAAGTAACAGGAGATAGCTTTTCCCAGCCCGTGCTGGGTCAGCCCTGTGAGTGTCTCCTGTGGACGCCTCCCCCAATCCTTGCTACGACCCTATGAGATGGTTTTGTTATCTCCACTTACAGATGAAGAGGACACAGGCTCAGAAAGGTCAGGGAACGTTTCCTGAGTTCACAGTGCAGGCAAGCGATGTCGCTGCTGTTGTCAGCTTCTCCTTGCTGCCTGGAGCCTCGCAGCCCCTGTATTGGAGCTGAAGGGTTTCCTTCTACCAAGGCAGCCCCTTGGACCCAAGTCCTTGCTCCTGAATGCATATCGAGAAGTTTTATCAAACGTTTCTATTTCTGGTAGTTTTCAAAACAAAAGAACACTCGATGGACCTAATTTTTCTAAATAAGGAAAAGAATCGTAGCAATAGAAGAGCTGCAGAAATTTCTTCTTTTTTTCATTTTTCATACTGTACTAACATTGTAACTTACTGTGTCAGTCTGCTTCTGGACTCCTGGGCCTTTTCCGTGTGTTTTACAGCTAGCTCCTCCCCCACCCCGTCCAAACAGGCTCCTGGAGGAGACATGCCATGGCTTCTGTCTCTTCCCTAGCTGGTTCCAGGACTGTCACCTGGGGATAGGCAAGGTCGTCTGTCAGTAGCCGTGTGTCCAGCCTTATATGGCTGCTTTGTGACACCTTAAAGGTGTGGGCTTTGTGGGGAAGCCCTGAGTGGAGCAGGTAAAGTGAAGAGAGCCACGCCCACATGCGTTGGCTGGAGGGAACAGGTCACCTGGACGACTGCACAGGTGAGCCAGGCTGCTCTCTCCTGTCAGTCACATGCATAGTTCTGTGGGCTGTCACCCTTTTGTTGGTAGTTCCAGCAAGAAGGAAATGTGAACATTCATTCATCTCAGGGAATAGAATTTTAAATGTATTAACAGTAAGAGGAGAAATTTATTTGCATGGAAGATACTGTGCAGCATTTTAATTCACCAGCAAGAGGATGGGTAGTTGCTAAGCCCGAAATGGTGCCCTGAGGTTTGAGTAGGTAAATGTTATTAGTCATTGCACTCAATATAGTAACATGAATAGTTTTGTTCCTGATTAATACGTGTATTACTTTGGTATGTAGGGTACTTTTGTTATTCCGAAAAGTGACATCAGAAGATTTCCAGTAGCAACATGGGGCAAGAGGCTGACAGGCTCAGTGTCCAAGTAATTCATCTCTGGTGCAGACACGGAGCATTTCAAAGGCGAAGGAAGGTCCTAGAGATCTCAGAGCTTGGTTCCCCAGCACCCTTTAATGAGGGCTGGTGCTCAAAAGGGACCTAATTTGCCCAAGCTCACATAACTAGTTGGTGGTCTTGAGACCCCCCCTCTGGACAGTCTCCCTCTGCAGAAACTTGGGGCCCTGCTGAGAACACTGCCGCCGCAGTCCAGAGAGTTAGGTCCCATTGCTTCTTGGGCCCGTTGCTCCCAGGTCCCCCGGGAGCAGAGGATGGGGTGCCAGCTCCTTGGGACCTGAGCCCAGCCACAGTCAGCATGGCGAGGTAGTGGCTTCTTTGAAGGCTGCTGTTGTGTGGTAAAATTCCATAATAATTTACAGTCTACTCCATAACTCCCCGGAGTTGATTTTGATGGAAACAGTGTTTTAAATGTAACCAGTTAAACTTAGTGTTTAACTTTGTGTTTCCCACATCTTCAAGTAAAATGCATAAAGTGTTTATTTTGTGGCTTAAGTACGGCCCCAGACCTGTGCTGTGAACCTGTGGCCAGGCTGTTTCAACAGGCGTGGCCGGCCCGAGCGCTTCAGCCCCCACCCCGCCCCATTCCACTCCGGAGTTTTAAAGCTGTGGTTCCAGTCCTGTCAGGCCCGACACCCTTTCTTATAACAAGTGTTTAACATCTTCGTCACTAACCTGAAAGGAAATTCATACATGGTAACATCTACCGGCACACAAATGTCAAGTCAGTCGAATGTTTTAACTGTAACATTAAAAAGAAATAACATGAAGGTAAATTGTGACAACAGAATATGGATCTCGATGCCAATATGTTGGAATCAGTTTGTAGATCTGAAAATGCTAAAGCGTTTTCTGGCTGCTTGAGTAGCCTGGGGAAACTTCCTCACTGTGTGGCCTGTCTCCATGCAGGGTGGTCGGCATGCCACGCTCTGCTCCTAAATGTCATTACGCGCCCCCCCCACCCCCATCGCTGGGACGTCCTAACTCTCCCACCCCAGCATTTCCAAAATGCCCTCTGAATAGTTGGCACTTCCCACATTGACAATTGTCATCGCAAAGCACTGTTCCTCCATGGTGACCGTAAGTGCAGTCACAGCTATAAAGAGAGGCCGCCTCGTTGGGGACTTACTGTCAGCGTAAGCCAGGGTTTTGGAAAGACACAATCTTGACGCTGCAGTAAATGCATGTGTAGCCAAGGGACGCAGTGGGGCAGTGGATGTTTGCACAGAGGCCAGGCAGCCACCGTCTTGGAGCTGCTGGCCCGGCGTGCTCCCGCCTCCATTCACGCTGGACCAGGGGAATGCATTGTCCAGTCCACCTGGCCACTGTGAATAGCAGACTATTTTTAGAATCCATTGCATCTGAGGGGTTGGGGGTTTACATAGAAAACAAAAGTCGGTGGCTGTTTCCACTTCCTGTAGCAAAGGCAGCTCAGCAAAGGGACTCTGTCACAGCCTTGTACTAGTCACTCCTGTACCGTCTGCTCTGGACTGGTTTAAGTCACTTTAACGTGTGTGTGTGTGTGTGTGTGTGTGTGTTCGTGTGTTCGTATTCCAAGGTTCCAGCCCTCATCCCCTCCCTCCCCCAGCTTCGGGAGCTGTATTCCTTCATCATTCGGGGAAGAATCACACTCAGACTGAAGCCCCGGCTTGTTTCTGAACAAAACGGGCTCTTCGTCACCACTTCAGACATCAACTAACTGCACAATAGTGTTCTTTTTACATTGACACGAGTGAACTTTAAACGCATCTTAAACTTTCCCCAGGAGTTACGTCATGTGGCCTGAAAAGAATTCTACTAGTTTTTTAATTCTGCCTGATTCTACCATCTGGAGGCCAAAATGAATGTGTAGAGTCCATACCATGACTTCCTCCTGCTTGTGGAGTCCTCCAGCTGACAGACTGCTCGTCTCTGAACAGCCCCACGTGACACCTGATGAGAACGGGGTGGGAGGTGGCAGTCACTGGTGTCCCTCGTGGGTGGGTGTCCGAGGCCCAGGCAAGATTCTTAAGGTGTGCTGACAGCCCCTCCCAGCAGCTGTTGCAGAACGTCAGTACCCACCGTCACCAAGTGCGTAGTCACACGTCGGTAATGTACAGTGAGGGTCCCCTGCACTCTGCCTGTTGAAGGTGGCTTCCCCAGCGGCCATTTGGTGCCTCCCAGCCTGGGCAGAGGAAACAAGGGAAGCACCTCTCAGTCCATTTCTGAAGAATTGCCCTGGAGTCGAGGCACACCCACCCCTTCTGGCTTCCATGTAGGCCTCTGGGGCCCCTGGTGTCATGAGAGTTAAGAGCAGAATAAGAACTGTTTCTGTGACTGCAGAGTGAGGTGTCTTAGGATATAGAATTCCGCACTCAGCTGAATGCCAGGAAAGCTTCGAAGCTCAGGACGTGTACAGCCAGGGTCCCCTGGGTTACGAGGGGCTCGGGAAAGCCAGTGAGTCTGCTTCCTCTAGCACCGCCTGCCCTCTGAGCAGTCAGGACTTGTGGCCCACCAGCGTGTCATGATTGTGTTCTCTGGGAGCATCGTGTGGGGCCCTCCCGCAGCTAATGAGCCAGGGCCACAGGTACCACCGCGCTCTTAGAGCCCCAGAGGTCACTAGAATTGGGGGGGTGGCGGCCCCACCCTGGGCAGCATCGCCTACTGCATACGACTCCTCCAGACCAGAGGACAAACGAGGATGGAAGCCGTGTGTGGGGCCCGGCTAGGGGACACGGCATGCCCTGCCAGGGCTTTCTCCTGTGTCCTGGAGAAAACTTCTCTTTCCAGTTGTTCTCAGCCTCGGTCCCCAGCCTGAGCTGGGCTGTCCCAGTTCCCTGACCCCGAGGAAAGGAGCGGCGTGATCTTTGGAGGACTGCTTTTTATTACAGCTCGGAATTCCTGGTGCTCTGAGCAGGCCTGCGGGGTCTCTGGAGGGACAGACGTGCGTCTGACTGTTTGTCCTGCAGCCTGTGTCCTGATCCTGCAAAATCCACTTCGTCTCTGTGGTTGGGTGTAGAATTAGAGCCACTCGGCCCTGGGCACAGGGATCCATCACAAAGGTGACCCTGCTTTGCCGAGACTTCTCCACATCGCCCTCCAGCCGCTGTCCAGCCTGGCCCGGGTCTGTGCCGCCGAGAGGGCATGTCACAGAGAGAGGTGTCACCTTGGTTGTCTGTCCCCCAGCCAGCCTGTGCCTGCGAGAGCCCAGCTAGGAGGCCCCTGCGGCTTGTAACATTGGCTTAGGAGGCCTTCGGGCTGACCTGTGCTTCTCTGTGTATTTTTAGCATCTCTCCTACCATTCATGTCACCTCAGGTCAGAGTGCGGTCACATGTACCAAATAAAATCACAGTCAAATGAAATGTAAAAGTGTATCTTTGCAGTTCAGGGTTCAGCTTTTTAGAATTGTGAGGCAGCTTAGGTGGTAAATGGAGTCTTCCCATCCCAGCCATCTCCTCCATCAAAGGGTGCCTTGCTTAAAAAACCCAGTATCTATGAAGCTCTGTTTATGGGATTCCGGGCCAGAGCGGCAGGATTCTTGGGGGAAGGGCCAGGCCTGTCCCCTGTAAGGAGAGGTGGAACCTGGCATTCCTGACCAACATTCCTGAGAAAGCCAGGGAGCCTGGATCTGGTCAGAGGAGCGCCAGGCTGGGTGGAGCTCCTCCCTCCACTGCACCCTAACCTGCAGGCAGCATCTGAACGGAGAAGGGAGAAGGATGGGGTGGGGAGAGAATGTGTGCCACACTCTGGTGGCTTTAGCCATAGAACCCCAGCCACCTCCTAGCAGCCAAGAGCAGGGTTTTGGCTTGGGGCGGTTTCATTTCCTTCCTTCCTCTCTCCTCCCCTCCCTCCCTCTCCTCCCCTTCCTCCCTTCCCTCCCTTTCTTGTTTTCCCTCCCTTCCCTCCTTTCCTCCCCCCTTCCTTTAAAATTTTTGCTATTTATTATGAAAACTGTCAAACAATCCAAACTTTGATGGGATGACAGAAAGCAGAGGTCCTCACACTTGAGTTGTGCCGGCACCCGGGGGCTGCACCCCCTCACCACCCCAGGTTCTGACTCAGCAGGTATGGTTGGGGCATCAGATTCTGCATCTCCCGCAGGTCTCACGTGAGGCCCCTGCTGCTGGGGGGAGGACACTGGGACAGCCATTGGTTTAAAGAGCCCACGTCCCACCTTTGGCCCCAACAACTGTCAGCCATTTAGACCGCTCCCAGGTTATTCTAAGGCAAACCTGACGGAGATCTCATCATTTCATCCTGAAATATTTCAGTATGTATCTCAGCAAAGGTGACATTGGGCAGAGGCAGGAGACTGTCCTAAAGCAGAGCGTGTGGGTGTGTTTTGGTGGCGTCCTGTGCACCAAAGTGTCTGCGTGGTGGCTGGTGGGGCTTCTCCAGGTCCTCTGGCTGCTGGGACCACACGGGCCTCCTTGGGACCTCAGGCTCCCGACCTCTGTGCAGGCCTCTCTGCTGTGCTTCGTCCTCTGCGTGCAGCTCTGCAGCCCCGCACACTCCTGTCCATGTTCACAGGCTCGTCTGCCCGGAAGCAGCCCCTTCTCACTTTCTGGACTTCCTGCTGCCTTCCGCACCCCGCTTCCTGTACCCGTGTTTCAGCCAGAGCGATACTTCTAGAACAGAATTCAGACCTTGCTCTGTTCCTTCTTACAAACCTTTCAGTGGTTCCATGTTCCTTCAAGATAAGGTTCCGGATACAGGAGCCGGGCCTGTGCCCGGGCCCTTGGGACTTCCCACCCCGCCACATGCGCTGGTCGCACACCCCCTCGCCCGGGCTGTCTCCTCTTTGCTCCTCAGGCTTTGCCTTAGGCCTCATGTCCTCCAGGACGCCTTCCTGGCACCCAGGATTGGGTTACGTTCTCTTCCAAAGCCACCAGCTCCCCACTGTGGCATTTGTCACGTAGACATGGTCACCGATTGCTTGGTCTGCGTCTCCTGAGACTGTGGACCCCAATCACACTTGGGAAGTCCCCCCTTTTCCGCCCCCCGCCCCAGCTGCCTTGAGGTGTGCTGTGAGTTGGGGTGGCCGGGCTGATGCGCTGGGCTGGTGCTGGCCAGTGAGGGTCCCCTGCAAGCCAAGTATAGACAGTGAAAGTGAGCATTTGAAACTCTAAGCATGATGCCATGGGTGTGACCTCTAGCACGTGAGCTGATGTTGCCCAGCTGGTCCTGCACCGGCCTGAGGCCACCAGGCCCCAGAACTGCTGCCCATGGCAACTGCAGGGCCGGCCCGGGCCTCACGTGACAGGAATCCGTGTTTGCATGTCACCACAGCAGACTGTCCCTGCCTTGTATCTTTCGTTCATTTAATGACACGATCATGTCAGACGTCTTCTCTGGTGACCTCACGAGGGTCAGGTGAGTGATCGTTACCTCTTGTGCTCCGTGTCAGGCTGTTTTGTGTTCTTGGCAACGTCTGTGTTTTGGGGTGAGTTGTGTTGTCAAAACTCGGTCGTTTTCCCTTTCAGGTTTCTCAGGCCTGTATCAGGGTTTTTCTGCAGATAATCGTCTTGTGCTCCCAGAGCTCGGTGTGCACGGGCTGTGCACCAATTTAATGCTGGCTCACAGATCCGCTGGTTCTCTGGTAGCCAGAGGCCCAAAAGCGTGCCTGTCACCACGTCCTCTGTCATGAGTGCTGTGCTTTCCACGTCCGAGTCCCTCTGGGATCCTGAGAGATGTAGGTACTTCATAGGGTGGCCAGCGCAAGGACTTGAAATTGAGCTGAAGTACAGATGTGTCTCCTCTCTAAATTCTAATCTAAGGTGAGAGTGGACTGCCGCTGATCTGTCTTCCAGATTGGCTGGCTCATGTCCTTATAAGGAATGTATTCTATCACTTGGCTTCGTTCCTGTGGTTCCTTTATCAACCTAGGCCCATGTCCTTCCAATCGGGGGGTGTATCCTCAGGGACAGCACGGCCGTGTTGGGGTGGGCATGAGGCCGCAGGGAGGGCAGGCCATGACGGGAGCCCTTTCCTGGGCGGCTGGGGTCTCAGGGGACATTGTTTTGGAGGCCTGCCCGTCTGGTAGGGAGGCCACCCCAGGTGGCACACACTACCCCCTCACATAGGTTGTCTCTTCAAGGATCTTTGCCCCAGTCCCAGGCTCATCCAGACCAGAGTGAGGTCGGGGGCTGGACGGGCAGGCCCCAGATGCCCGTCAGGTCCCAGAGACACTCACACCGTGACTGCAGGAGTCACCTCCTCGTATCAGCCGTCTACTGCTGTGTAACACACTTAGCAGCTTGGATCAACACGTCTGTTCTCTCACAGTTTCTGTGGGTCAGGAGTCTGGGCACAGCTTAGATGGTCCTCTGCTCAGGGCCTTCGGCCGTGGCCGACGTGTCAGTGGCTGCACCCTTTCTAGACCTCCGGTCCTCTTCCGAGCTCAGGTGTTTGTGGGCAGCATTTTCCTCCCGCTGTGATAGGTCCGAGGTCCTGTTTCCCTGCTGGCTGCCAGCGGCGTCTGCTGTCAGCTCTTAGACGCCTGTCCTGTGGCCCCTGACACGCGCTCTCACGCGTGGCAGCTTGCTCTTTCTACACGGGCTGGGCTCCTGGGGGCCACCTTAGAACCCTGCCTGCTGCACGTGTCTCTCCCTCCCCCCCTCTGGAGCCCCTTTCCTCTTTCTTACATTCTCACTCCTCACTCCCCTTCTTCCTCCACGCCCACCCCTCTTTTCCCAGTGCCCCACCCTGTTCCTCCTTCCCACCCCAGCTGACGATGGGCTGTGGCTGCCTGGTCTGCACTGGCCTAGACGCTGAGTCGGCAGGCTGCCCTCAGAGTGCACATGGCCCTCTCGCTGGCCCATCCGTGGGGCTGTGGGAAGTCAGGGCAGCTGACGTCCGTCTGGGGAACCTTCCCTTCTCCTTTTCTGCAACGTTACCTTTCACACCTTAGGAAATTGAAAATGAGCAACAAGGATCAAAGTTCTGATGCAATTGTGACACCCCCTAATTTGAAAGACCTGGGCCTGGGTTGATAAAGGAGCCACAGGAACGAGTCAAGTTATAGGATAAATTCCTTATGACGACACGGCCAGCCAACCTCAGAGACAGCTCAGCTGTGGTCCATCTTCACTATGGATTAGAATTTAGAAAGAATAGGAATTTGTAATTTAATAGAAGTGTGGGGTGGGGGAGACAAATATCCCTGACGCCAGTGCCCGCCCTCCTGACATGAGCCTGCGGTGCAGGGTGCCAGCCATTGGGGAGACACTGCTCCATGAGACACGCGGGCCACACACCCCCACACCCGCGCTTGCCAGCCCCACTGACCACAGCAGAAGCCTGCTCACCCTCTCTGATGGTCCCAGTTTAAGATTATCAGGGAACAGTGAGACATTTGGAAAAATGTGTGCAGAACTAGTGGAAGAATTACAAGTGTACCCCTGAAAAAATTAAGTGGAAAGAAGGAAGGATTTGTTTGACACCAGGATTTGTTCGACCACCTGGGTCCTGGTACACCTGTGCCACTCACCTCAGCGGCTGTTGTGTCACCTGAAATAGTGATGAAGCATGAGATGGATAAAATGTGCAACACTGTTCAGGTGCCAGGTTCACTGGCGCTGGTGGCCCTGGGCCCGCGTTTTAAGTGTCCTCAAACAGAATGTGGCAGAACACCCACAAGGTGACAGTTAAATGGAGGCAGCTTTTTTTCAGTGTGTGTCTTCTAACAGCTAGAACCATGCCACTCTGGTCCTTGTCTTGAGAAAAGATGGGCACTGCAGGTGTTGACGGGAAGCCGAGGGCAGCAGGGCATCTTGAGAGGTGCCCGGTCAGGAGTTCTGGAAAGCTGGATCAGAGTCCAGCCCCAGTCGGGCGCATTTGGCAGCTGCTCCTGCTCTGCTCCCTGCTCTATAAAGGGAGGAGTTGAACCACTGGCCTGTGGTCCTGTCCAGTTCTAAAGCTTTGCTTCGTGCGTTAGTCTGTTATAGCTCCAGAGGAAGGCAGACTACCCAGCCCTGCCAATTGCAGGCTGTGTGACCTTGGGCAAGTTACTTACCCTCTCTGTGCTCCCTTACCTATAAACGGGGGTTGGTGACAGTATCTACTTAAATAGAGCTGTTGTGAGGAGCACACATAATGTATATAAAGCCCTTAGAATAGTTGTAACTGCTATGACTCTCATTCCTGACCACTCTCTGAACTCCTACAAGTCTGTGATGCGTTGTTGTATATTTGTCAGAAACTCTGAACAAGATTTTCTTTCAGCAGCACCCCATGAACCATGTAGTCGAAAGGAGCCGCTGGTTTGTCTTCTAATAAAATCTCTGGGTCTGTTTCAGGCGGAGGCCAGGCTGGCGGCGAAGCGTGCGGCCCGCGCCGAGGCCCGAGAGATCAGGATGAAGGAGCTGGAGAGGCAGCAAAAGGAGGTAACACGCAGTTCTTTGTTGCTTCTTTTCACGGCGTTTTTCTTTGCAGTAGATGTGCCCACGCAGAGGCACCTGTCCATTGGCTGTGTTCGTAATCAGAACACACTTGTGCCTCTGACTTTGGTTCAAGGTCAGGCCGGGGCGGGCACATAGCACGAATGCCAGCCGTGCCTGCCCCGGACGCCCAGCGAGCATCCTACACAAAGCCACTTGCCTGCTTGGGTCTTCCCAGCACGGCTGTCTGGCTGGAAGAGGTGCTGGCTCTGAACTTCAAGGCCTAACTTTGAGCGAGAATCCCCATCCTCTGAATTAAAAATGTGAAAAGAGAACAGAGGATTCGTTTTTTTAAACTAACCAGACTGTTTGGTTTAAACATATTTTGCCTGCGGTTTTTATACGTTTTAAAGTTCCATGAAGCCTGACTGCTGCATGGGATACAGAATGCAGAGTAAACACCATGGATGGAACAGCTAGGGGAGAAATTGCTCCCCATCCCCCTCCCCGCCATCCCCCAGGAAAATGGATAGTAATGTGTTTACTCACCTGTTAATGGTCTTTGCTACTTATTTTCATAATCTTGGGCTGGAGCTAGAAATCACGTGGACAGCTGAGGGCTCTCTAACTGGCAGTTAGAGCAGTGAGCTTTTCTGTGACCTTGAAGTCACCAGGGAATGAAGTGAGTCCCTCTCCAGGGGACCCTGGCCTCCTGTGGGCCACGCCCTGTGCAGGCATCCTTGCCAGGTCCCGCCAAAGGCTTTTCTTGTTTGGAAGATTTGAATTTAGTCTGTTGGGGAGAGGCAGCTAGCTGCCTTCCCCAGGGCTGGTTTTCAGGCACAGAATCTTGTTTGGTTCGCATGGCCAAATTTGAAAAGTCAGGCCAATGTTTGGGAGATTTCAGGTAGAGATCTGGATTTCCAGTTTCTCTTAAAACCATTGCAGATTCTGCCACATTCCCAAGGTCGCGTTCCCAGCGGGGTGAGGCCCCAGCCACCAGCCCCAGTCCCTCTGGGTCCCTCTCTGCCTGAGGAGTGTGCCATTCCCAGTGGAAATGTGTAAGCGTGGAGGGACACGGCCAGATTTGAATTTGGGGAGGAACGTTCTTCCTCATGCTTTGAAGAACGGGTGCAAGATTACTAGAAACTCAAGCCCAGGACTTTAGTTGGGGAGTCACACCATAGTCCCAACGACGGGAGGGAGGGGCCACAAGGCAGTCCCCACAGTGATCTGGGCTGGGGGTTCGGGGGGGCTAGGGGGGGGGACATGGCTCCTGAGGGACAGGCCACACCACACGCCAGCAACTGTTGGGAGATGACCGTGTTTTAGTCGTTACTTGTCCTGTGTTCCCACGTGAATAAAGACATTCAAAAGTGAGTCCCCCCCTTCCCCTCTTTGTTGGAAATACAAATGGAGTTGTAAGCAGTCTCTGGTTTGTATGATATTTTGCCGCCAGAGTTAACTTAGTACTTTAATTTTTTGTACTTTTTTACTCTTCATTTATTCAAGGAAGGACAGGGTTAGCATTTTCTCAGTGCCCTCCCTCCAGAATTGCGTTTATCATTTTAGAATTGGAAATAGATACTCCTGGAGTTTCATGTTAATTATTCGGACTTTAAAACTTCCTAAGGCCTGAGGGTTGACCGGAAACACCTCCCCACCCCATTGTCTTGGAGAAGGGAGAGGATGGCCCCTAATGGGTGCCCCTCTGTGAGTTCACAGCATGACCCGGTCATTCAAGGAAGCATTTTCAAACGCCAAGAGGAGGATTAGGCTGGGGAGAAAAGTTAGCAGATCTCGTTTGCTGATCATTGTCACAGGGCTGTATAAGGAGCCACTCTCAGAGCCATCAGAGCCCCAGGCTGTGTCTGCACACTCAGACTCTGGGATAAACCATGATCCTTGAAGGCCACCTAAGGGAATATTCTTTAGCCTAAGCTGTTTTTTAATAATAGATATTTAATGACAAGTTGCTTTTTCTAACTTCCTGGTGTCCATGTCTCTTTTGAATATTGCTGCTCATTCAGTACATACTTGAAAGCCCACTGTGAGCAAGATACTGCGAGACCCTTCCCCTCTGATTTAGAAACCAGAGTGGCTGTAGGGCCTTAGGGTGCTCCTGCAGTGGGGAGTGGGCGTTAGGGCGCTCACAGGAGGGCATTAGGGGCCTCACAGGAGGGCATTAGGGGACTCACAGGAGGGCATAGGGGCCTCACAGGAGGGCGTTAGGGGACTCACAGGAGGGCGTTGGGGGACTCACAGGAGGGCGTTGGGGGACTCACAGGAGGGCGTTGGGGGACTCACAGGAGGGCGTTGGGGCTCTCACACCTTGGGCATTAGGGCGTCACACCGTGGGCCCGTGTCTCAGGACGCATCACCATGTTTGGAGACAGTCGCTTCATTCTTCTGCACCGTGAGCCACGCACCCTCCTCACGGCTCATCTGGTTTTAATCAGCTTCCCTGGGCTCTCCAACTGTCCCATTTTTTTTTATATTAAGGTCTCAAAGGAGTTCTTGCTGTGCCCGGTTTTGCCACACTTGATTGAGTTTCAACACAAACTGCTCTCCTCTCGTTTGTAAGAATTTGTGGGGGACTGTGGCTGTCCCCTCGGCTCTGTGCCAACGGACTCAGGAGAAAGATGGCAGGGATCCTGCTGGGAGGGGAGGGAGAGGAGCTACCTTTGGTTTCCATGATCCTGTTGGTAATCATTTATACTTTTTCTCACATTTAAGAGAAAGTTACTTTTGCCAAAAAATACAAATGTAAAATTTCTGCAAAATCAAGGCAAAAATGAATTACAAGTACAGAGTATGTACGTACATAGCTATCTTCCACATCAAACATGTGGATAAAATAGATTCTATCCTGAATTATGCACAGAATTGATTTAAATACATACTTGATAACATAAACAGGTTATTGCTTGCAAAGTTCTTTGGCAAAAGTTCTTGATTTAGAAAATACAAGTTAAGGAGCAGCTGGATGGCTCAGTTGGTTAGAGCGCCAGCTCTCAGCAACAAGGTTGCCGGTTCAATTCCCGCACGGGATGGTGGGCTGCACCCCCTGCAATTAAAGATTGAAAACGGGGACTGGACTTGGAGCTGAGCTGCATCCTCCACAACTAGATTGAAGGACGACTTGGAGCTGATGGGCCCTGGAGAAACACACTGTTCCCCAATATTCCCCAATTAAAAAATAATAATTTAAGAAAGAAAAGAGAAAATACAAGTTAAGCGGAATTAAGCTAAGAAACCATCTATTTGAATGGCCTCCTTTAAAAACCAAGCACCGTTTCTCCGTTTGAGTCACAGGAAGTGCTCCTCTGTTTCATTTTAATTCTACATCAGAGTAATCCTGCTTTTCAAGCAGCCAAAATACAACTGCTACACCAGGATGGGAAACTTGAAGTCTTGGCCTTTTAGTTTTAGTCGTGTAGAATGTGTGTTTGGAGTTGGGAGGGGGATTCAGTGACTGTCACCGCCCCTTGCAGCAGCCCAGCTGGGCACACTAGGAAGGGGAGCCCCCAGGAGTGAACCTCTCAGGCTGTGCAGGAGCTGCTGGTAACGCTGGCATTCTTACCTGGGCTGAGCTCTGGCAGAGCCCGGCTCTGTGCAGCGAGCGTGACGTGCCCTCGGGTGTTTGGTGCCTGCTGGGGACCTTGGGCTTTGCAGGGAAGATTTGATTAAAACCTGGGAAATCTGGATCAAAATGCCTCCCTCATTCCTACACACACGTTGTTTGGTTAGTAGATGGCATTAGTGTTTTGAAATTCTTCATTCTAAGGGTATGTTTCACTGTCATAGTAAAGACACTGAAATGGTTCATGGGCATCAGAGTCCTGGGGACAGTCTCACATGCGGATAGTTGGGTGACTTGGGTCCTCTCCACGTTCAGGTGCCCAGCTCTCCGACGTGGGACAAAGCTGCCCCGTGTGGGTTTGGGCTGAGCGAGGACCGGGAAGGCAGCCCAGCGTCACTGTGAGAAAGCGCCTTGGGTGGCATCACCTTTCCTGTCCTGTGCTCACACTCTGTGGGGACAGGCAGTGACACCGTAGAGGCACCGTCTCTGCTGCGCTCCAGCTCCTGCTGCGGTCAGGTCGCAGGCCTGGTGACGAGCCCCCCCCCCACCCCAGTGAGCAGGTGTGCGGTGACAACCCAGTGTGTGTTCAGAGCAGAGCAGGGAGGGGTGCAGGATGGAGGCCGAACGCCCGGCTTGTCCCAGGGGTGGTGGCAATCTGACGAGCCCAGCAGCAGCTCTGACACAGATGACCATTCTGCTCTCGTAAATGTAGGCTCTTTGAAATAGGAGAATAGTGCTATTTAAAGTTTATGTCTGCTTCTTCAAAAAAGAAATTTGAAAAGTTTTAAATAAAATAGGGGAATCTTTTATTAGTAGTCAAAGAGGACTAGGGGGCAGCAGAGGGGACTAGAAGGGCCCCCGGTGCCCCTGACGCGGAGCGGCACTGAGCCTGGGTACTGTCACTTACAGTCGGTGAGGGGACACATCCGAGTTTTAGTTGCAGGTGGGAAGAAGAGAGCTTCATAATAGTTTTACTCCCAGCTAAGAAAATGGCCAAGATGGAAATCTAGACCCGAAAAAGCTGCAGAGCTTGTGCAGCTTCCCAGGACACAGTCGGCCTCAAAATCAGATGGATAATCAGCGATCAAAACCAGGGGCAGAGTCAGCAAGGCAACCGTGGCACTGGAATTGGCGGTGAGTGGCGAGCGTGCTGGCACTCGCCGCAGAGGGGAAAGAATGAGCTGCGTAATCCTAGTCACTTTACGAGCGGAAGCACACCTTGAAAAACAAGTTTTTTCCTTGGCCTGAACTTGAGACGCAGTGTAATCAACACAGAATGGGCCACTGTGTTGGCAAGACTTGCCCAAGGACACAGAGGCAGTGGCTGGTCGGCTGCTGTGTCTGGTTTGACCCCAGTCCGGTGGGGGTGGGGAGTGTACCGTGGGCGCATCTAGCAGAAGAGTGCGGCCTGCTAAGGTGCTCTCAGCTTCAGGTCGGGGTGGGGTGTGCCCTGAGGACTCGGGAGGTGTGCAGAGACCACCGCCCCGCCTCTCCCCTGCGTGTTATTACAGGAGCACAGGGCGGGCTCCTACAACCTCATAGCCGGGGGCACTGGCGTTTTTAGTAGTTGATCAAGTGGGAACGAATGGGCTTTGGAATAGCAGTGTTGCACTAGTAGGGCTGATTTTTTGGTGTAAAACATGAGAAATAGGACCCTGTTTTCATCGGGTGACGAGCCACCCACCTCTATACAGGTGTTTCTGAGCAGGGCGAGGGTTTCCTCAGAAGGTGATGCCTGGAGGAGCTGGGGGCGCAGACCGGGAAGCTGGTGACACTGTTTGGGGGTTTTCAGAGGTGGGTTTTGGTTGACGCCACACTGGGGTCCTCCAAGAGGAGCACGGAACATGCACAGAGAGGAGAGGTGAGCAGAAACAGCAGTGTCTGAAGAACACAGACCTGTCATCAGGAGACTTGGGGCCTGTGAACTGGCTGTAGGTTGGTCTAACCGCCCAGGCCAGCGCCCGCCACCCACCGGCAGGGGCCCATCCACCCTCCGGAGGGGTTCTTGTTACCAGTGCAGAGGGTGGGACTCGACTAAGTCAGCCGTGCTTTGGGAGCTGTTTCAAAGGATGGTGAGGATTCATTACGTAAGAAGAGTGTGCAGGGAAGTTGACGTTTTACTGCGTATGAGAACCTACACCACTCGTAGAAAAACATGGTAATGGCATGACCAGGTGGCGCGGCGCTCAGGGTCATCTCTGTCGTTGCTACTGACCAGATACACAGTTTGTTGGAGGTCCAGCGTTTCATACAGCCGTGGTGTTGAACACATTCCCCTGTGCTCACCCACGGACGACTAGAAACACCACGTTTCTAATCTTACATGTTTGGCGATGCCGTCGACCTCGACTCAGTGTTTTGTCGAAGGAATGAATGAGTGAACAAATGAATGAAGCAGGTAGCTGAGTCTTACCTACAAAATGAGGAGAAATCTCTGAAGCAAGCTGCTACGTCCAAGTATGATGATAAGCTTTTAAAAAAAAAATGCTTGTTATATTGTAGTGACCACTCTGTTTAGCTGGAATTTTTCTGGTATTCTGTTTAAATCCTCAGGAGACAGAACATGAAATCGTCTTTCTTTGCTGTTTGTGAATTTGACCAGTTGACTTTCCAGTTAAGCTTCTGTGTTTTTTTTTGTTACACTTTTATCGCTGTGAAAAGAAATTTTAAATTGAAGATGAACTCCTTTTTCGTGTTCATGGTAACAGGTCATACAGACTTCTGCATTAGAAACAGCAGGACAAACAGACATTTGCCCATGTTTCACCAGTGTGTCTAAAACAGTGTCAAATAAGTTACGAAGTTACTTTGTAAGTAACGAAGTAACAAGTTATGTAAGTTACGAAGAGACAATAGTTTGTTTATTTATATTTTACCAATTATTCAGTTTTTTTTCCAATATGGCTTTCCTTCATATTTGTATGTACTTAACAGAACTTTTCTCTCTGATGTTTCTACCCCTTTAATTGGATTTTATATCTCTTTTTCTGTTTCTTTTGCTTTTCTTTAGATCTATCAGGTTCAAAAGGTAGGCTCCTTCTTTATTTTCTAATTTGCATGTACTAGATTTTCCTTGCCAAGGGCCTTGTCACCTTTCAGAAATAACGCCAGTCACTGAAAATGCATGGAAGCTCTTACTGCTTCTTATGCCGTTTTGTTTATGAATTGACGTAAACAGAATGCTTAAGTCCCCACTTCTATCTCTCCATCAGACACATTTCAGTGTACTGAATGCTTTTCTGATCTCTGTTTTTCTCAAGAAATTAGAAAATTGTTTCTTTGAGAAAAAAAATGAATTCTAAGAAGAAATTAAATCAAATTTCAAAATTTTGGAAAATTTTTGAAATCAGATATTTAAAGAGAAAGATTATCCTTCCATATGATTTTATTAGAAAACTTTTAAAATATCAGTGCAAATTACCATACATTAAGAGACTATTACATACTAGTAAAAAATCAGAGTGAAAAAGAGAATGATGATATAACAATACAATTCCATAGCTTAAAATAAACCTGCCTCCTCTCCCTAATATTCAGAGTGCTAACGTGCATGTGTTTTCTAGTACTTTGTAGAAGCAGTTGAGGTTCAGAAATAAATGTACTGAGCAGGCCAGACACAGAAAATAAAAGCAACCCGGTCAGTGATTCCTTATTCAGCAATAATGAAGGAAGAAGGAGTGAGCAGTACCTAAGTGTTTATAGACTATACACAGTGAATCTTTCCCATAAATGACTTTAGTCTGTTATGACACCTATCATAATTTCTTTTCTAAAATGTATTTAGTTTCTGGATAATGAACAACAATGTTGGTTCAGTGTTCTTTTAGAGCTAAGGAAAAGTCAAAATAAAGGAACTTAATTTCAGAGGTTAGAACACGCAGGTCCTTTAAACACACTATAGGGAAATTTAAAATTCTGTCTTTTGAATTCTTTTACTAGTTACAGACCTGAGTTGCCTTTCCTTCCTGCCACCCCCCTGCCCACCATCTGCCTCACTACTATCCCGAAGCGTGTAAGGAAATCAGTTAGGTAGGCACCAGAATCTATTCGTACTTTGCTAATTTTTGCAAGGATCAAGTACTGAAATGTGTATTGAAGCTAGAACCCAATCACACTTTCAGAGGCTCAGTAAGAATTGAGCAGGTCAGCATTAAGGCTGGCACGCTTGGGAACCTTTGCTGTGACTGACAGAGCAGGGTATCCTTGTCCAAATGCTAGACAAGAGACTGTCTGGATATTTCCACTCTGACTCAGTCATTTCTTACTAGATTACTGTTACTTTGTTTTTACTAACTCACCAAAGATAAACTGTTAGAACTCTGTCAGAATGGTAACTTGCATACAAAGTAAAACTAGTCCTCATTGGCAAAGCAGATACCCATTTTTATAATCATGATGGGTCCAGGGTCAGGGAAACTTTTCCTTGTCACTAAGATTTGTGACAAGGAAAAGGAGGCAGTAAACATTCTCTCCCAGCCCACTGGCTGTTTTGTGTGCTGGTTTCTCATCTGTTGAATCAAAGCTATTTCTGAAAGTCAAGTACCTTTTGCATTAGTCTGGCTCTGCCCCCTCCCCCTGAAACCTCCTGCATGACTCACCATTAATCATGGTAGTTTACCTTTGAAATACTGTGTGCTTTTTGGAGAGTGCTGTGCTGGCCTGCTGGTAATATCAGAACTGCTGGTTAACTGCACTTGTGTGTAGGGCTCTTCTCCCTCCGTGGACCGACATGGAAATGGACCTAGAGTTACAGCAGGTAGCTGTAAGCCCCCCCGTGAACTAGGTGGAAGATTTTGAAAGCTGGTTCTTATTTGTATCATGAAAAGAGCAATGGGTAATTGCAGTATTTGATAGGGGTATAAGATTGGCAAAAAGGAGAATATGAAAATAGAAAAGCCGATAATGGAGACTTCTTTTGGAATTTAAACAATTTTTTGTGACTGTATATAGGCCCTCATCCTTTTGTAAACCACATTTTCTTTCTAACTTTGTAATTACGCCATGAGATAAAGGAGGGTTGATGGCATCAAATTTTGCATATCTGGAATTTGACAGTGAGAGGGGCTAACATTAATTGAATGCAAAATAGCTTTATGCTGTTGCATTTCACTTAAATTCATGTTTAAACATGACCGGGAAGGGTGTACTTTTATTTGCTTCCTCAATTTATATTCTAAGGAAAGTACCTTTCAGAAAAAATATTGGCTCATATAGTTTTGATACTGTAGGTCTGTATTGGTTGAATTTTTAAAACATTATTAAACTCTCCCTCCACACTTTCCCTCTTCCAATTTTCTACTTACACCATCTCTAAGAGAAGGGGCAAGACCATCAGAGAGCCAGACTTTAAGTCTGGCCACCCTTCAAAATAAACGGAGACTAAACCAAACATAGCGGCAGCTTGTTTTGGTCGTGGTAAAACAATTTCCAAAATTGTCTTGGACTTCTAGCATCCAGTTTTTTTCCTTCTGATTATAAGGTTGTACTGTGTTAAGAGGGAAATCACATCTGTTAGATGATATGGAGGTTTGGTTGGTTATTCCTTGATTTTCTTCCTGGAAATTGAGAGGTAAGTGAAGAGAAAAGCCCAAACCCCATTATTTGAGCTATACCTGGGCTCCCACCTGACTCTGGAATTAACTATATTTAGTAACAATAATAGCCGTTCTGAATCTGTTCATCTCACTCTGAATTGGACCATTGTGGATCGGACGATTCAGATAAAGGCATGGAGGCATTAGCTAAAGAAAAACGCAGAGTGTAGCTTACGAACGTAATTTTTTCCCTTCAAAGACCTCTGTGGAGGCCACTCGGTCGCCCTTCCCTCCGCGGCTGTAAAGACATCCAAAGTTTGTCAAGTCTCCTGGATCTAAATTTAGCACCAATATCAGGTAGCGGGAGCAAGTGCCCCAGAAATCCAGGGGTGATCACAGTTGCTCCCCGTTTCCCCTAGGTTTTCTATTCCTTTTGCAGTGACACGGGAATGACTCCCAGCTTGTGCTTTCCCTGCACAGGGTCCATTCCTGCCATATGCTTGCTGGAGCCATGAACTGCTTTGCAGAAGGCTTGAAATGCCACCGGGCTGTGTAAATGCCTGGTCTCTACGGAGGAGGCCACCCCTCGCCCACGAGTGCTTTGTCCTGGGCTCCCTGGGCTTGCCCAGGAGGGAGTGGGATGGGCAGGGTCCGTCTTCCCAGGCTCCCGCCTGGGGGGCACTGACCCTGCAGGGCCCCTAGCTGTTGCTATTGCTTTGTCTTGGCGTGTCACCCCCTCCGTGTGGCTTGGGCAGCAGCTTGGAAATGCATGTCAGAACAGTTTCTTGTTACATTTCCCTTGTGGCCTAATTTTCTTTCCCTTCTGTCTATAGAAATATTATGGGCTGGACACAAAATGGGGTGACATCGAGCAGTGGATGGTAGGCCTTGAATATGATTTTAAGTTACGTCCATGGCTTATAATTGGATTCTTACACAGTTTAATTATACAGATAGATTCCTGTTGCACCATAATTTAATCCCGAGAGGTTTCTTCCGGGATTTGTGCGTCTGGCCTGGTTGGTTACTTCCCGTGTGAGGCCTGGTTGGACCGGCCCTGGCCAGGCGTTGGGTCTGGTCTGTTCAGTAGCAGCTGACTCCTGGAGTCTCCAGGCGGCTGTTTGTGGAGGTCTCTGACCTCCTGGGGCAGAGCACTGTCTGCTAGGGACACGTGGCCGGGGCGTGTGTCCCCAGCACGAGAACTTCCGTTGCCAGCCCATCTCACCAGAGGTCACACACTCCATTTCCTTCATTCACGATCACAGCCACCTGCCCGGTCACCTGCCCGGCATCTTCACCTTTGGGTCCCCCCCACCCCAACCCCCACTCCCCGTCTGCTGTGCCCACAGAAACCATTGTCTTTGGGTGAGAAAACTCCTCCTCACCGTTTTCCCAGAACACCTTCTCTGTCTTCCTAAGCAGTAGAGAGCTGGCTCATCCCTAATGATACCCCATCCTCACGACCCCCCAGGAAGAGATGGTGCCCTGTGGCGTGAGGCTCCAGAAGGGGCAGCATTCTGCTTGCTGCCCACGGTCCAGAGAACATGGCTTCGCTCCTGCTCTCATTAATTCCTGTACCTGAGTGCACTCTACCTTCTCCTGTCCTTGTCACTGGTCTCCTGGCCATCACACCTTTAGCATTTGAGAACCTGGCCGGTATGGAAATGTCTGTCCTATTATAATAAATACCCCTTATACATAAAACAAGCCCTAATACAGGAAATATAAAATGACCTCCTCACATCCTACCCGTTAAAATATCAAAGACAAGAGTTCTGAGAATACAAAGAGCGCACATTCCTCCACCTAAACCATGATTCACTTCAACTTTCACTCTGTGTAAACCATCATTTTAGGCTTACATGGCGCAGGCAAATGTAATTTTTATCACCTCTTAAGACGCATTTAAAAGGTGCCTCGTTGTTTTCTGTACCACCGAGAAAGGCAAAAACTTCTAATTAGAACTGTGGGCAGCTCTGATTACAAGGTGTACCCCAGCCTCAACGATGTCCAGATGTGAAAAACTGGGGGCATCTCAGAATGCACGAAATACAGCGGGGAGCGTGCCATCCCATTGGACCTTCTGATTCGCGAGAAGAAAAAGGTTCTGAATGTAAGAAAAACAAAAGGGGTAGATTTAAATGGACCAGACTACAGCACTTAGAAAAAAATTAAGACTCAGTGTCTCCTCCAACACACACTTGTTTTTAAAGGCAGAATGAAATATGCTGACTATTTGTGTGCTTAAATACCCCCCTTTAGAAGAAAACATTTCTCCCCAGTGATGTAAGTGAAGGCTTTACGCAAAGGCAAAGAAAATACTTGTTTGACATTTATATCAGAAATATTACTGTGTCGTGACGCAGCAGGACTGCCTGAGGCGTGTCCGTTGTTTGTCTAACCTTCCATACTGTTTTCTCCATTCTTTGGTAGGAAGACAGTGAGCGCTACTCCCGTAGATCGAGGAGAAACACGTCGGTTAGTACGCGTTCATTCTGATCGAAATCTAAGTTGTATTTTTAGTGGTTGAAATAGAGATATCATACATGCATGGATATCTTAGTGATGTTAATTAAACACATTAACTAAAACTGACATTAGTACCTAAACAAAGACTATGACCTCAGCTTTTAACATTTTGACCTAACTTGGCTGGGGGGAGAGAGTGTTTGAGAAATTTCGGAGTATTAATATATCCCTGATAGTTTTCTTGCTTTTTTTGCTATCAAATACCCACGAATACTTCGCAGAGTAATGTGCATTGAGGGTGTGTATCAGCTCTTGAATGAAATTAATTGAAAGCCGTATTATCCAGAAACACCCTCTGTCAAAAGAGACGCGCAGACACAGCTCCTCGGCTAGGACCTCGGCTCAGGTCCACTGAGACTTTTTCCGAGGCTCCCGAGGGGCCCCACGGCTGTCGGTTTCTCTCTGTGTTACATTGTCCCTTCACTCTTGTTTCATCCTTTCTCTCACTAGGCTTCTGATGAAGATGAGCGCATGTCCGTGGGTAGTCGTGGAAGCCTGAGGGTCAGTAACCTGCGTGGTCCGGTTGATGGTCCGAGTGCTTTGCTCTGTCATCCCGGCATTTGTCCTTCTTCGATGTCCCTGGAGCCTTGGGGTCAATTTCTAACTGACGTAATGCTTGTTTAAAATCTAATCAGTGGTGGGCTGTTTCCTTGTTGTTGTAGACAGAGTATTAATAAGCTGTGCACTTCTGCTGTGTCTTTCTCCCAAGAGGGGAAGTCGTAATGTTTTTTTATGTATTTGTCCACATCACAAAACGGCCACACCTTGACTGAGTTGTGAGGAAGGAGAGTGTGAAGGCACGTTCTGTCAGTCACGTCCTTTTTCACACACTCCTCAATCAAATTTGAATCTCAGGGAAAATAACCGTAAGTTAAAATAATTACCATCCAGCGGTGTTTTGCATAGCTTCTCAAAAGCTGCCTTGGGCTGCCTGGTGGAAAATCGGAGCAGATTGGATCTGTGAGGTCTGTGCCTGCTCACCTTCAGGAAACCTTCCTTTCTTCCACTTGGTGAAATCTCTTCGTCGGTGTCAGCTTAATGGTTGATAAACCCAAATACGTGTTTCTCCTTAAACAGTCCCAAAATAGTAACAAGTATCTTTGAAAAAATGTGTGCTTTGAGCAGGGAGGTAGAGAAACGATATGTAAGTCAGTAAATGAATCTGGGCGTGCCAGTTTAGTTTGCCTTGCGGTTACAACTCTGTGTCACTGCTGGTAATAATTAGGCCTCAAGGCAGCCACCACATTTTACTTAATGACCCCACAGAGCGGGAGGTTTGTTTTCATCACGGTGACAATTAAATCATAAACCACTCCTAGACTTCTTGTATAGGCAATCAGTGGGCTTTAATGTGGCCGTTTGTAACAATAAACCCTGAAGGTGATGCACTGCTGTGCTGTTGGGCGACTGTTACCGTGGTCCTTGCACTGCCAAAGGCAGATCGATCCCCAGTGACTTTGCCAGAAAGGTCCGAAGTCAGCTACAGAGGTTCCTTGGCCCTACGGCTGTCATGTCCTTACCGTTTCACGCCAGAGGAAGGAAGATTTCTGTAACCAAAAACATGCCACATGCCACACTCACTTTGCAGAATCCGAGGTAAGACCCAGAAATCGAGCTGTCACGTACGTAGGCTCAGGGGAAGGTAGAGTATTTTGTAGAGGAGGAAATAAAATTGCTCAGACTGCTTCAGATTTTAGGAATTACAGCAACATTTGCCATGGAGCTTTTATTTAATGTATTGGATTTTATGCTGGCTATTGTTCTAATGTAATTCCTTTTGCAAACACACGTGAGATTTTGTTAAGATTTTAAATATTGCCTGTTTTGTTTTTGCTGTGATTTACTTAGTTTTTTTGACTGATGTTGGCAACTCTCTTTTTTGCTGTTTTCCTTTTCCATCTTTACTTTGACAGTCGCAGCCTGACTTGCAGTCTGGTGGTCCCTGTGCCTGGGTGAGATGGTGGGATAGACTTGCAGTGTGATCCTAACGTGTTGTGTGACAGATAATAGCCAGCGGTGTTGCAATTAATCCCATTGTCTAAAAATCCAACGACATCTTTGTCTGAAAGACACATGCCACACATCAGTCTTTACCTGGAGACTCACGGCCAGAGGGAGGTGAGCCCACCAGAGTGAGTGGTCTCCTCCCACAGCTTCCTGGGCACAGCTCTGAGCCGCCAGGTCGGGCTCTGGAGCCCAGACATGGGTGCTGCCCCCCGCCCCTGTGGGGTCTTTGAATATCAGCTGTTGGCCCCATACTGAGCCAGCAGCATGGAGCCCAAGGAGTGAAAAGGTGTCGTCTTATTTTCAAGGAACTCAAAACAGATCCAGAATTCCCCAATTCTTCATTTCTTTAAGATGGTTGAGTCATTTTATCTGATGGAAAACCCATTATTTTCTAATCCGTATCTGTTCAAATTAAATGTACCACCTGGTTCTTTTGCCACAAAGTGCTGTTTGAAAGAGACCTCAGTTCCAGAAGTGAGACGGAGGTTTTAGATTCAAATTCGGAATTTCCCGTCTTCCATGTGCCAGGAGAGTTTCTGCCCCTCGTGCCAGGGGAAGGCCTGTATATATGTACATGGCACTAAACAGAAGAAAGATTTCACCTCAGCAGAAAGAAGCTTTGGCACAGGGGGGTCTGGCACTGAAGCCATCGCAGCACACTTCTTCACTTAAAGAACTTTTCTAAAAGTGTTTCGTGCTTCATTCCTTCCATCCCATTTCAAAATTACTTAGCAATTTCCTGTTTTTAAAATGGATTTTACCTTTAGGGGGACAGTGATCAGCGCCATACAGCTGCATGGCAGCCTTGGTCCTGAGTCTCCTGGTGGCGCTGCTGTCCCCATGTGAGGGGCAGGAGATGGAGGGTGGAACGAATTGCCAAGGACAGGGCGTCCCAGCCCTCTGTGGCCTAAGCCACTGGGAGGGGGCTCTGGGGGGACAGGTCATTACACGCAGAAAGAGCACTTCCACGGTGGCTCTGGTGGGCGAGGGCATTTCTGCGACCGTCATTGTAGCAACTCTTCCGTTCTCTTTAAGTATTTAAATGCATTAGCAACATGTTTCTAGATCGTTAGCCTTTTGATTTTAAACTCACAGTGAAATTATATTTAAGGGCCAGTCTCTGGTGGAATGAAAGAACGTACATGTGAGCAACAATAGGGACACTTTTTGCATTTCACTTTGATTTTCAGCTTTCATTTTGTTTTAAAACTAAATAGAGGGCATCAAGTATTGCCCGTACAAGTTTTGATTTTGCCGTTCTTATTTTGTCTCCCATCTCTGATGCCCTGGCAGGTGAGCTGTCTTTTGATTCAGTAGAAAACTAACCTCACACTATTAATCAGAAACGCTAACAGTTGCCTTCTGCATGGTCACGTGTGAAGTTTGTTGGTGCCCTGCTAGTGCTGCATGGTGGTGTTTCGCATTCGGATCAGTCACAGCTCATCCCCGTAATCTCTGGTTTTGACAGGATGTTTATTCGTGTACCTTATGTATCCTCTTTTAGAAAATGCTGATTTGTGAACGAATGCCCTTTTTATTTTGGTTTCTCTGGTCGCAGTGCTTTTCGATGTTGCTATGGGAAACTCGTTAAACACTTGGGAAACTCGTTAAAGTGTCTATCTCTTGGCCCTTAGGGAGCTTGTTAAAATGCATGTTCCCGGGCCTCCAGGTGTTCTGATTCCTTAGGTTAGGTGACCATGACGCAGGTGGTTTGCCCAGTAAGGAGTGTTGAAACCAAATTCTGCAGAGCAAAGCTGGTTGAATGTTAGAGACTGACTTAAGATAAAGTTGCTATGCAGTTCTATGGACTTTTTATTCTGATGTTACAGTTAATTTTCAACTCTCCTGACCTTATCCTGCCACATAAAACAGCTCCACCCATCTAAATACAATCCATAAAAACCATCCAAGAGAAGAAAGTTGGTTATTTCTTTAAGAAGGTCAAAGTACTTCTCACAGTAGAGAGGTTGCTGAGATCCTATGGATTTGGGAATATGTTCTAGGAATATATTCCCCAGGACAGAATGCCATGCCGGCAGAAAAGGGTGGATGTTCCCCAAAGCCTTGGAAGTAAGAGCTTTTCCTGCATTTTCATGGAAGGCCAGAAGAGAAATGGTGATCACTGAGAAAGGATATTCACTTCCCAACATTCACCCACCCTCTGCTCTGCGCTGCAGGCCAAAGTAGAAACAAGAAGACCAGAAGGAAGGTTCGTCTCAAACCCTCTGCGCTTTATCAGCAACAGTGGAAATCCAGGGGGTTGTCTGTGGGACACATTTTTATTCCTCATTCATTAGAACAAAGTCATCTCATCTTGACTGATGATGTTAGCCTTCACCATTGTATTCTTTCCAGAAACTAGTTCTTAAACAGATATCAAGAGAATATGACTGAGGTCGGCAATATACAAGTCCTTGACATGTGTTTCCATATCAAATAATCTTATCAGTCAAGAGAATTCCTGCCAGTCTCCAAAGGGGTTTTTTTTGCTATTTATTTCAGAAATGTCATGTTCCTTGTAGAGTTTTCAAGTTGAATGCGGAGGGGTTTCTACCACTCTTTGGTTTAATTTAGAAACTTCAAGTTGGTTTGTTTTTTGACTTGCAGTAAATACGTCCTTTCATAGTCAAGATGTCATGCTCCTGGATTTATAATCTGCCTGGAAAGTCATTCATTTCTTCTGCATTGATGTTATGGCTGCAAAATATGTGCTAACCAGTCTCCCCTCCTCATTTTCATCAGATGTGGTCCTCACAGTGGCCTGGCAGAGTGTGTATTCCCGTGTATTTGCACAGCCGAGGAAGTGGGGGTTCCAGCAGATTAAATAACTTGCTGAAATGAAGGTCACATGACAAAGCTGATGTTTGGCCTTTGGACATGTGTCCACGACCCCTGGCATCTCTGTCCGTTTTTACCAGTTGTGTGGAGTGCCCCTCCTTTGTCTGCCACGCGAGCTGGTTGTGTTTTCATTGCGTGGCAGCTCTTCTCGTAATCAGCAGAAATGTCCTTATGGACGAATTAGAAGCCACGCTTTGAGTCAGGGGGTGTTGGGCTGACAGTAGAGACGAGAAGGGAGTCAGGCATACCTTGAACTTAATCATTCTGTTCTTTCTGGAGGATGAAGTATGAAATCATGAAATATGTCCTCAGAGTTCATTTTGAAAAGTACAGTAGCACAACCCGGTGAATGAAAAACTAACAATGAGGCTATATCCCACTGTTTCTCCGTGATGAACCTTTACATTTAATTGTTGATTGACTAGGAGCTATTTCTGAATTTTCTAAATAGAGTGTTATCCTTGGCCATAATTGTCAAGGACTTACCCTCAACCAAGAACTGAAAACTGACTGACTCAGGGGAAACCATTACCCCCCAACTTGCCATTCATGCTTCTCGCAAGCTGGGATTTCCACAGCACTACCTGCCAAAAACTGGAAATGGGGAAACTGCCTCCACAGCTGCTCCTGGGTCCGCGTGCTTCGTCCCTAGGAGAGACTTTGGCCTTTAGTCCTGGGGTGCCCTGTAGTTACAAGTCACGCTGAGTGGGCTCATTGCATTCACCTACCCGTGCTGTTTCTCCCAAGTTGTAGTGGAGAAGATGGGAAGCATTTGGGGAGCATGCTGGGAGCCGTGTTGTCCTGGGCGCCCCCATTCAGCCACTCCACTAAGAAAGCACTGCTGGTACCTGGCTGATTCTTTCTTGCTGGTCTCTGTACCTGTGTCTTCGTGTGTACGCTGATGTCAGTTTTTCTTCTTTTCGTCCTTGAAACAGACAAACGGTTTTGATGCAGAGTTACATGGATCCCAGCCCCTGCATAGAAGATCTGGCAGGGTTAGTACAGTAAATGTGCATGCCACTACCCTCAAACAGGTTGCTCCAAACTTGTAAAAAATATTGCTTGATTTCGCTTCTTTGCATTTTTTCCCATATTATAGGGGGGTCTCTTTTTTTTCCCTAGCGCATGATAGAATAAAAGCTGATATTTTTCAACTAGTAACCCTTCTGAAAATGTTAGCATTCTAACCTTCTGAGTATTAGTGTAAGAGATTCATATTGATAAGTATCGCTAAGTGTGAAAAGATCTACAATTAAAGATTAGCTCTTTTCTTATTTTGTTGCCCTAGGTGTATGTGTATATTAAGTATGTTCAGCTTCTACATGTACTGAAATTCAGCATTTCCAGTCTTTCTACCTCTTCCGTTTGTCATTTTAAAGACACATCCCAGAGCCCGTGTTTTCCTAAATATCAGGGTCAGAATGCTCACGGTTCAGGGGTGGGAGGCAGAGAGGAACGGAGTCACCCTGTATAATGGGAGACGGAGGACGACAGGGGTGTTGGAGAGGAGCAGGGGAAGGAAGGACTTTGGGTTTATCAAGGGGGTCTTTGGGGATTTCAAAACGTTAAACTGGATCCATTGAAATTAATTTTCATGACCTGCTGCAGATCTGTTACACATTAAGTTATCTAAAATCTTTCTGTACTTTCGTTTGCTTCATTTTTTTCTTACAGTAATGAATTTTACTAGTTGTGCAAAATAGTATTTCTTTGAATTTATCTATATTAAAATACATACACACTTAAATTATATATTCGGGTTTCAAAAGGGTACCCCACCTTAGCTTTCTGAAACTGGCTGATCAGGTTTCTTCCCCAGGCTCCTCTTAGGGATTGCATACACTCCGTTTTGCATAAGCTTTCCTCATTCCAGGCTAAGAAGACCCTCCCTGTGTAAAGGCTCTGTCTTCTCATTTACGTTGCTTTTTGCATTGACATCCCTTGGACTTTCTCCAGTTCTTTTATGTGTTTCTAGAAGCTTTCTCCAGTTCTTTTATGTATTTCTAGAAGCTTCTGACAGAAGCAAGCACCACACCATTCCGTCCTGCAGGCTGTGTCGTGCTGGCTTTATGGGACAAGAGCCACTATGTTCTCTGATGGAACCAGACAGCTTGTCGGGGTTATACTGACAAGGTCGCAACTTTTCACCCAAATGCATTACTTCACTATACTTGATCCCAAGTAGGATAGTTTAGAGTTGGAAGTTACTGTAGAAGCTGTCTAGTCCAACTTCTGCCCAGAATTACATTTTCCTCTAGAATATCCCAAACATGTAGTTGCCAACATTTTGTTAGACATGACGTCAGCCTCTGTGTTCTACTTACAGCCATATATTTTAATCTCTGACTTTCACGTTCAAACAGTAAAAGTGTTGTTTGTGTTTTAGTTAAAATGTAAGTAATGCCTCTAGAAACCAGATACAAAAGAACTTGATTATAAAACGGTTCACCACAGAGTGAAATTGGATATAAAATTGTTTTAATAAAGAAGACACATAATGATTGAGAACCAAATAATCTACATCTAAGGCAGCAGCAGATGTAGGACGATCCGGGAGCAGAAAACCCCAGGAACGGTGTGAGGATGAGTTTAGACTAAAGGGAGGGTGGGCACGGGAAGCTTTCCAGATGTTGGGGATACCAGTCACAGGAAGGAACCGAATGGCCAGGCTGACAATGAGAGTTCGGAAACACTGTTTCCCCTACGAGGGAACTTGGGCTCTGCAGGAAGACTTGACCGGTCACCATCTCATGGCTTCACCGGTAGTGTTCACACTTGCCTTCCCATCCACATTCTGGATTGGATCTGATCTTTTTAGAATATATATCCAAGAAACCATAAAGCCCATAAAGTCGGCTGCTGTGTGTCCAACAGACAGTGGTTCTCAGCTGGAAAACTGGGCAGCAGGGGATTCTCACAGCCTCCCTCACCTGCCCAGAGCTTCAGATCTGAGCTTTAGCCCTCAGGTGTGCTCTGGCCTGAAGGAGGGTTGAAAATTTCACCGTAAGTGGAATTTTAGTTAGCTACAAAGGTATGTATTACTGAAAGGCCAGACGAGGAGGTTATAGACAGTCCATCATGAGTTGTAGTAATTACAAATAATACTAGAGACGGGAAGTTGTAAAAACAGAGTTCAACGTTAAGCCACACCACGGAGACGTAAACACTGGAATGATGAATACCGCTTAGAACCCCTAGTTGTTAAGTTTGTGCTGTAACAGAGGGTCTGGATTCTTGGGCATTCCTGGAGGACTAATGTTGGTTTGGTTGTGCAATTTTATGTTTGCCTTTGACCGGGACAGGTGGTGTTCGGGGGACAGTAAGGACGTGCAAGTCACTTAACAGTGTCTTCTTTGGTGCCCAGAATTCCAGCTACAGCGGTGACGGCAGATCCAGTACTTTGTCATCATCCAGAGAGGAGAAGTTGGTTGGTTTCCATTTAAATCTTTCCCCGTCCTCTCTTCAGAAATGACAGGTTTTGTAGCATGCAACCCTGTGTGTGTGAATTCGGCTCTCTTTTCTTTTTTAATACCTAGTTTATGAATTTTCATTTGGATAGATGTGAAAGTCAGTTTTTTTGAGCAGTAATTAGCTGTGATATATTTAATTCAGACTTACCCCACTATCTTGCATTGGAATTCATATTCAAATGTTTGACGATAAATTATAGTATTCAGCTGGGTACAATGGAAGAAAGTATTTATGTGGGCATTTTGTAGTTAGAATTAATCAAAAGGGAAAAAAAGAAAGCCTTGAAAAGAAAGTCTTTCCTCGAGGGCCCCTGAGAACAGAATTGCTTTGTAGGGTGCATGCAAACTTGGTGGCAATTCCACAGGGAGGGACGAGACTTGGAATGAAAATCAAGTCCGCGTCCACAGGTCTCCATGGTAACATTCCTTCCCGTACTTCAAGGACATACATTAGTGTTGATAGGCAGATATTTCTAAATTATTTAAGTGCCCTAATAGGGAAGGCTTGTTTGTCCTAGGTAAGGTTCGTATTCACTCAGCGAACATATGGAGCTCCTTTAGCAAGGAAGATCACAGAAGTAAGATAGGGTCTCTGGAAGCCTTTACTTCTACATAGGGTGATGGGGAGAAACTTCGTTTTGCCAGAAAGTGTCATAACTAAGGATGTGAACCCAATCTTAGGTTATAAATGGCGGGGGTGGGGAGGAGAATAAATGGAAACTAACCAAATAAATGGAAACTAACCAGGTAGAGCCGCGGGAGTCTGTCTCCTGGCCTCTGTCATGCCCGGTCCCTGCCCCCCACTTCCTGGTTAGGGGTGTCCAGACATTGCTGGCAGCTCCGTCACCACATTCAGCGCCCCCGCTGCCTCCCCCCACATAATAATATAGACTCTAGGCTCAGGGCCCTTTCTTTCCCTGATAGATGAGCTCTGACTGAATATAAGATCAGCTTTAAGCACCAAAGTATTGGTGGGTTTTAACACCTCGAATTTCGGGGGTGCTGTGTGTAGTTTCTTAATTCAAGGGAGGTTTTGCTGTTGCAAAGAGCACTTTGCATTCAGAAAACTAGTTCCTCCTCCCTTTACAAGAGTAGGATGCTTGCTCTCGAATAGAAGCAGGTGATAGAGACCTAATAGCAAATTATTCACCAAAGGTCAGCGTGTATCTGACTCCCTTAAATTCATGGAAGAGAAATAACCCACATCCAAAGTGTTCAAGTCAAAATTATCGCTGACCCATTCGAAACCTAAAACACGCCAGAGCTTTCCGGAGGCCACATGTCCACACCACTGAGCACGTCTGACGCCTTATTTTACTTGCCCACCCTCAGAATCTTCCTGGTAGTTCTGTGCTGAGACACCATATCTATCCCTGTACAGCACCCAGGCCTGTTTGATTTCACTTAAGTGTAGAAAGGAACCGATGTGATATGGAGCCCTGGACGCTCTTCTGAGTAACTGCTCCAGTCTTTTAGATCGGCGGAAGCTGACCCTGGACTTGGCTCAGTGTCGGGTGGCGGCTGTGGGTGCCTTCTCCCACGTGGCGATGTGGGCCTCTCTGCTTTCTGTGTCCCAGAATGGGGCCGTTCGCCTCACTCCTGGAACAAGTTTCAATAGTTGTGTTACCGTAAGTATTAGGAAGTTCCTCCCTGTGCACCCCAGAATTCCGCTTGCCTGCCCCTTAGGTCGTTTTGGCGTAGATTATTCAAGGTACAGGAATGACGGGCTCAGGCTATGGGACCTGGAAGGCGTGGCAGAAGACCATAAGGTGGCATGGGGTTACTTGAAGGGAACAACTTCATCTTCAGGGACTGTCCGTTCTTGTGTGGTCAGCACGACACCGCTGACATCAAGTCTAAAGCCACCAGCCTCCACTGCAAGGCTCTTTTATGTGGGTAAAACATTTTATTTGGGGGAAATGATTAATGTATAGAGTAGTGTCCCCCAGATACAGGGTGTGGAGTGTTGGTCTCAGAATCATAGCATTGAATTTGTCATGTCTGCTATGAATTCTAGACACACACTGTATGTCAACACCAAGCCCAGGAGTCCAAGCCGGAGACCAGCTCCAATAAAATGTTCTGCATAAAACAGAGGTTGAGATCTCTGCAAATTCTTGGTTTTGAGCTTTTCCCACCAAGCTTTAAAAATTAGAACTCGAATTACGACGACCTTCAAAACCCCTATGGTCTTGCCACCGATTAAAATTAATGAAATCTATTTTTGCCTGTGTGTAGACTCAGAAGTCCTAATTTCGTTCCACGTGGTGGGTTTGTCAATTAACAGCATGGTCTTTGTTTCCTTCTGATCATTCTTCTTTCTCCCTGCCCCGTAAGTGCATGCCCATGACCGATTTTGTTGTAAAAGGTGGTTTTGTGTGAATTTACAATAAGATGTACCTTGGAGATGAAATCAAGTGGGGGCCTCTCGCCCTCCCACCCACGTTCTCTGATTGCAGGGACTCTGCTGCTCGGACCTCGGCCTTTTCGGCAGTGGCCTCACTCACACAGCCCTGTCTGCCCAGAGTGGAAACCGGGTCTGTCCCCCTTTTCACCTCATGTCTCGCTCCTCCTTTCCTCTGTGTGTCACTTTTGTTGCCGAGTCAATGTGTGTGGACACTTCAGCCTCTTCTATGTGAAGTCCAAAATGCTCAAGCCAGCAAGGTATTTTAAGTGGCTTGACTAATCTGCTTAGGACTTCTCTCAACCTTTTAAAACATGATCAAAAACAATTTAAGACCTTATATAGCAGAAATGAATTTAGGGAAAGGGGGGCTCCAGCGAATGGGTAGTTTCAAAAGCTCAAATCCAAAACAAAATGGGTCTCTCGGGTCTCTCCTCCTTTTCCAGCAATTGTTCCCCATTTGGGGTTCCATTTGTTTTTTAAAAAATATTTTTCTCTAGCGAATGTGTCCAGGAAGCAATTTGGAAGGCTATTGTGCATAATCGGACTGCTCCATCTTTGCGAAGTGGGGAGACCAGCATTATTTCTTTGGCTCGCTGTCCCCTCTGCTTCCTGTTTTCACAAGGCCTGCATGCAGGTCGGCCCTGGGGGGCTGGACCTTCTCAGCTGTACGGATGCAAGTCCGGCTCTCATGTAAGGAAATGGGCGCTGAGCTCCAAATACGGGTCATACTCTGCAGGTTGAATTGTCACCTCCTTGCATTGTCCTCTCCCTCCCGTTGCTGAGTGCTCCATCTTTGGTCATGTACCTCCCAGGACTGGCCGGGGGCACCCTGTGCCGTGGCCTCTGCCTGTGAGTGAGTCATGATGCTATTCCGGAGCTCAGTCTGCGACCACACCACCTTGTGTGCTCCAGCACATGCCCCCAAGGCACTGTCCCAGCCGGATTCGAGTTCTGGGTGTGGAGCCGCTGTTCAGGCCGGTGCCAGCCCTGGCCGGCCGGGGCAGGCTGACAGCTCCTTTTGTGTTTCAAAGGCTGCTACTGGCATCCTTTGGTAGAAATGAACGCACTAGGTCTGCTCACTCTCCCTGTGTGGCAATTTATCTATGAACACCCCTCACTGCTTTAGTAACTTGGGGTTTTGAGTTGCGGGTTTGGTTGCTCTTGTGGGTGTTGTTTACTCTGTCACCATTCTGTCTCATTCCCTCACCCTTTCTTCCAGGAATGCCTGAAAAGAAATAACTAGAAAATAGTCGTATTCCAAAGATGCTGGGGAAGTTGACTGTTTTAAAGTTTAAAATCATCTCGTATTTCTCTTTCTTATAAATTTGGGTTTGCCTCTGTCAGATTCACGGAGAACACAGTGCCGGCATCAGCTTTGTTTTTTCCTTCTAACCGTTGTACTATACTTTGGCTGCCACGCTAACTGAAAGCAGCGTGATTACCTTGTCACCAGGACATGTTGCTCTTTCTTCGAGGCTTTTAAAACCTGCTGTTTGCTTTCGTCCACCAGCCCTCCTACCTGTACAGCGCTGCCCGGCCTGCGGGGAGTTACCAGGTGCGTGTGCTGCACAGCCCGCCCCTCCCCGTGCACCTGCCCTGGGAGCGTGGACAGCTGTTTGACGTCCCACTGGGAGTGATTTACCCCTTTGTGTGGAGCTTACGCATGCGGTCGTGTCTGTCAGCCGCCTCTGGCCAGGTCTGGGTTTTATTTCTCCCGACAGCTGACAATAGCTGTCACGCCGCTTCTGTCTCCAGGAACACGGTGTTTGTATAGGATCGCTGGGCAAGAACAGAGCAACCGAAGTTGACTTAATCTATTGGCAGGAAGGAAGGTGTTTTTTAAATTGCTTTGGTGACCTTAACAGGTGTTAATCCACTGTACTATATTCTTTTGGAAATTTCCAGTTTTAAATACAAGGTACTTATGCTGTGCAGGAAACTTAAATATTCAAAGTAGCTGTACTTATTGTTACTACCTCTGAATTTCCGTCGAGTTGCACACTTGTGAATTCGAACTATAACTGGCCGAGCAAACCAGCTGTATCCTCAGGGGGAAAGGTCCTTTTAGCTGCGCAGAGTGTGACGTGGCCGTGCCCAGTACTGGAAACCCGTTTGCCCTCAGTGACCAATTGCGTAGGATTTTCAGGTTAACCAACTATTCTGTTTTCTAGTTAGCCATTTTTAAAGCATTACAAAAATCAAACTATAATTACTATCCTATTGTATCCCCAAACATAAGGTGTGTGGGAGGAGGCCGTGACAAAATTCAGGATATTTGAATGTTCTGCTCGTTTTAAATCTAGATGAACATGTTTTTACTTAGCAAGCCATCTTTTTCGGAGTGATAGATGTGCAAAGGGTCTGTTAGAGGTGACACCACATGAGGTGACAGCAGCTAAAGCGTCTCTCAGGTGTCTGTACGGCCCTTCAGCACTTGGCCTGTACAGGGGTATTCAGGCCCTGCCTGCATGACTTCCCTCGTTTTTTTAGGACTTGTTCCTGGCACGTGTCAGTCTCCCTTACATTTCCGTGTTTCTAGGTGCTGGGGGCGTCCTGTCCTGACAGTCTGTTTTTGTTACAGGCATCTGGGTTCAACGGCAGCAGTCGCGGTGGGGCCCGGCGGGGCAGTGCCTGCGCTTCCCGAGCTGTAAGGCACTTGTGTTTCTCAAGGTCACCCCTGCCTGCGGCATGACCTGGGTGGGCCGCCTGGCACAGTTGCAGCCCGAGGAGATAACTGACACTGTGTCATCTCAGTGCTTCTTTGTAATAAGGGTCACGGATCATGTGAATCACAGAGCCTGTGGTTGTTAGTTTAATGTTCTCGCTCGCAGTTTCTGTGCAGCTCAAGGGAAGACGACTAACCTCCACTGAGCTTCACCGGCTCTTGTTCTGCAGGACACTGACAACACTGACAACACTAACAAGCACTGACGGGGTTGGTCTTAAAATGATCAGAGGAGGAAAGAGAGCTTTGGACAGGCCGCAGGTTATTGTCGCCTCTGGATAATTAAGGAAGATGAACAGATTTAAAGCCTCAGAAAACTGCATGTGCATGACCTCCTTTTTTTATTTTGTTGTTGCCCCACCTCTTCAGAGGACTTGAAATGATGTTGCAGTAAAGGGTTGGTAGTTGTACAAGAAAGACTTTGTTGAATGGAAAACTGAGTGAGTGAATGAATGAGTGACAAAGGTAGACCAATAGAAAAGGGATCAGTCCATGAAATGGGGAGGCCAATGGGCCTGTCCCAACGACCAGTGCACACAGCGTCAGCCCTAAGCAGCAATGTCCTTTGGCAGAAGTGTCCCTAAGTCCTATAAAAATGCACCGAGCCCCACGTGAAACAGAACGGTTTACTACGAAACACTTAAAGTGCTTTTATAACTTGGCTTTCAAAAATAATTGGCTACTTCATAAACCAGCTAAATAATCCAACTGTATGATTTTTTTTGGTATTTCTCCAATTATGAATATTCAAGGATTCTTACAAAGTAACCAGTCTAACCTACTATTGTCCTTAGAAGGTAATTTTTATGAATATTATATTGACTAATCAGTTGACATGGCATTAGTTCTGTTGACATCTCATTCAGCGTTTGCTAATTTTGTATTGCGGAACATTTTTCATGCAGAGGAGCCCGCTTTAGTGAATCTTTTCCCCAGTTCTTAAACATTTTTGTAGGCCGTTAAAAACTTCCTAAACCACGCCTAATGGATGAAATAGCTCAGGCCTGTACGTGACGGGTAAAATGCAACTAAATGGTTTTCTTTTGTCAGAAAAGAGACAGCATACTAATTCTTCAGGAGAAGGAAACTTTCCCAAGTGCCAGTAGTTCTCTGATGACCCAAGTAGAACTCCAGGTGTCTGGAGGATTCTCAGATTCTCTTTAAGTGTCGCGTCTGTCGGTGGACTTTGCTGGAGTAGCTGATTGTGGGCCTTCGGGATGGTGACTGGCCCTGCTGGGTGTTCTTCGCGTAGCTGTTATTTCTGTGTTTTCAGTCTCCTGTAGGAATCGCCTGGCAGCAATGGCTGTAGCCCAGTTAAGGAAATGAAAGGTCTTGTCCTGGCAGCACAAAAGCCTAAACTAGGGCTGCCTGTTCCTGGTATCAAGCCATGCAGAAGAAATAAAAGAGAATAAAAAGAATTATTTTCTGCGCCTAACAGTGTATCCCCACGCAGAAGGAGCTCAGCCGAGTTTGTGGGCTTACGTTGGACAAATTGAAGAGATCTTGGGGCATCAGCTCTGTTCTCAGCAGCAAAGCAGCGGGCAGAGTGGCAGGGAAGGCTCACCGAGCTCCTCTCCCCTCCCAGTGTCCCCACTGCAGGTCACCCAGTCCTTTCAGTGCCCTCCAAGTGGACAGAGGGTGCTCAAAGCTCAGGAAGGGGGCTTGGGGACAGCGCTTCCCCAGGCTCTCCACTCAGCTAGTAGTCGCGGCCACTGATAAATCCACATACCCTCTGTGAGGCAGCTGTGGTTTGGGGGTCCATCCTGTCTCGAGGCCAGAGGGCTGCGACCTCAGACTCCAGGCTGACCCCAAGCCTGCATCGGACGGTCTTGATCCAGGAGGGCGTTTCTTGATCTCCATTCTCCTGAGAAGTTAGTCTCAACCACAGTGTGCGTTTCCAGTTAAATAACTTAATTATGATTCAATGGTTAAATGAGGTTAAATGACTGGTTTGGTTTTGTTTTTACATATGACTGGTTTGCTGGAAAAACCTCTGTGTGTTAGAACTGCCGTGCTGTTATTAAGCTGTGTGAGCGCTGTAGGAAGTTCTCGTGGCTGTGTGTGAAGTGACCCTCTTAGCTGCTTTGACACGCTGGAAGTGGTCATCACCAACACTGCCATCTGCTCAGGAGCCACGACAGTCGTGTCAGCAGAAAGTGAAAGCGGGGGAAGCCATCACGCATCCTCTCGTGTGACCCTCAGCTTCTCTGTGTGGCCGCTGTCCTTCCTTCCATATCACGGACCACAGGCTCAGTCACTCTCCCAGGGTCTCGTGCCAACAACAGGAGGAACCTGGGCTGCATCTTTGTAACTTACGTGAGCCCCACATGAGCCCCACTCCACTGACTCCCAAACATAAGCAGCCCGAAAGGTGGCATGTGGACCACGGTGAGAGTCGTTAAACATTTCCTGCAGGATCGGGTCAGATTGGAGGATTTGGGAGGAGTTTCTGACTGAGAAGGTGGGGAATGTTGGGTCGGCCATGTGCTCTGGCCAGTCTGTCGCATGTCTGCACCCAAAACCAGGATGTGGGTGACAAGAACACAGCAGGGTCTGTGTACAGGAGGTTTCCTCACTTGTGTCAGTGAACCTGAAGGCGAAATTCTGCCATACAGCGCCGATCGTACGTGTTTTCCTTTCCTTTGAACAATAAAGCTACAAGGCGAGGCTCATGATACCTGTAAATTTCTTGTATATCCTGTATGTGGCAATGGTTGTTACACGTGGTCTTACCTGTGCCCTTGAAACTCCTCACACCTACGTGTAAGTACACAATAAATATTTATCGAATAAGGGAACGGATGCAGGTGGGATGGGTCTGGGGAACTCGCCCATCTTGACCAAGGCTATTTACAGTCTAACGTTGAGATTGCTCATTCAGCAAATATGTCTTGAGCGCAGAGTGTGTGCCAGGCCTTATTGCATCACTGGGGACTCAGCAGGGAGCAGAATAAAAGACCTTACCCTCAGGGGAATTACGTTCTGGTGGAAGAGACAGGATTTAAGATGAGATGGAGCCCCCTGACAGTCTGTGGTTCCTGTGATTTGCAGCAAGATAATGCCTGTGGGTTTCCCCTAGGGTGTGACAATAGCTGAGAGACCCGTCAGTGGCCGGCCTGGTTCCGGGGTCAGGAGGGGCTCCCTGCGGGGCTGTGTGGGCCTGTCCATGACGCTCCTTGGGCCATGTCATGGCCTGTCTTCCTAAATTGTGTCGGAATCCTGCCTCCCCTCCACCCTTCCGCAATCTGCCTCACTCAAGAGGCCAGTAAGAATTTTTTAAGAAAAGAAAATATATCTAGGACTAGAACAAACGTGAATACACTCTAAAGTCAAGAGGGGTGGCTCCCAGATCCGACACATCAGTTGCTGGTGTCTTTCTTTAGCAGGAGAGGGACAGTTTAGGTAGGTGGGCAAACAGACAGGTGACGTGGCCCTTCAGGAAGCCATGCCTGGTTTTGTCTTAACCCTAAATCCTACTTTGCTTTCACTTGGGAAGGTAGTACAGGAGCAAGGATGTGCTTTGCCCCAAAGCCCAGCCCGTCTCGCTCTTCTCTCTCTGTGCTGGGTTGGGAGGTGGCTCATGGTCTCAAAAATGGTCATTTCCACAGCGATGAGGTGGTTCTCTGTGCCCTCACGAGGCGTGTGACTCCGCACCCAAGCCCAGCAGGTCCTTTGTGTTACTTTCTTCTTACTAACCAACTAAGTCTGTGTTCTTTTGATGTTGTGAGTAAGTCTTTATATTCTGAGCGGGCTGTGAGACGCAGCCTGCTTCCCCAGGGTAGCCCGTGCTCCACGCCACCCTGTCTCCTGCATTGCACGCGGCTCACCTCCCAGCTAACGGAGCCCTTGGCGGGGGCCTGTGGCCTCTGTGCGTCTCTGCTGACTCTGTCCCTTTGTTTCTGTCTGCGTGTCTGGCGCCTGCCGTGCGGGCAGCCCTCCGAGCACAGTGGCCACCCCAACTGCAGCTCCGGTGCATCGTCCAGAGCCAGCTCGGCGCGGGCCAGCCCCGTGGTGAGTGCGCCGCCCCTCTCCTCCCTCACTTCCCAGTCCCGCAGAGGGAAGCCTCCACCTCCCAAAGCCTGAGCGCAGACCAAGTAGCAAGGCTTCTCCATGGCCCGTTTCAGGTCTGCGTAAAGCCAGAACTGGGGGGGAATGCTGCCAGATTCAGAGTGTTACTGGTCAGTGGTATCAGAATTGCATGGCTAAACTTCTGAAGGACCAGGTGAGGAATTATCAACAGTGCTGGGAGATGGGTTCTTCCCGGGAGGAGGGCAGCTTTGAACAGGGGGGGAAATGTGGTCATATGCGTTGATGTGCTTTTTTTAGGATTTAAAAATTTGAAGGATTGACTTTTAACATTTTGTATGACATGTGGTGTATTCGACCCACATGGTTTTATAAAGTATGGGCCTGCCGTGACCTTCCTAGTTCCGCTCCACCCCTCAGCCCCCCAGCTCTCACATCGGTCAGTGAGTGTGAAACTGCAGAACTGCACCCCTGTTTGTCACTCAGCATAAAATGGCCCAGGTTTTGCTTTGGAATATAGCCCCCTTCCTTTGAGTCTCATGGTTGCGTATGTTTCTCAGGGTCTTTGGAACTTTAGGCAGTTTGACCTTGTGTGATGCTTTATATGAGGCCACGATACATCATTCTTGGGACAGTAGGGTCCCGGGGACAAATCGGGGGCTGGCACTATGGCCAGGGGAGGGGCGTTTGGTGTGCAGGAGCTGGGGCTGCATGCCATGGGGGGGGTGCCCTGCGGTGTGCGTGCCATGGGGTGAGCGTGCCGTGGGGTGTGCGTGCCGTGGGGTGTGCGTGCCCTGCTGTGTGCGTGCCGGCCCTGCGCAGAGCCTGACGGCCACACCAAAGGCCAGCAGCGCCTCCCAGATCAGGCCTGGGTACAGGGCAGCAAAGATGGGCAGAGCCGGTCTGTTTATCTCCTCTCCTCCGTCACAGAGAAACTTGAGAGGCTCTTAACGTGGTCCCGCAACACCACCGTCAGATTCAAGATGCCTAGAATTCAGGCGGCGTTCCTGGTAATACAACACGAGGCCATAGAACTGAGCCATCTGTGGGCGCCGCTGCACGCACTTGTTCCGTCTTTACATTACATAGTCTTTCAAAGCTGTGGGGTTTCCTACCAAATGCAGATGTCGGCTGCTCCTAGAGAAGCAGAAGGAGCCCCAGAAACTGAGTTGGGTAGCCTCAGTCCCCGCTTCCTGTTGGCCCTGACGCCGAGGCCAAGGCCAGAGCTGGTCATCCCTGGGCTTCCACTGGTGTTTCCCTGATAGTAGAGAAATGTTCCCTTCTACCATTTCCCTGTCGAGGGTGACAAAACAGAAGATTGATCAAGAGAGCCATGTTAGAACAGGAGAGCCCGTTTCTCTGTGGCAGCGAAGACAGCCCCCTCCGTTGAAGCTGCAGACACCACCTCTGTCCATATGTCACCTGCCCACCCGCCCTCACTGTCACTTGAGCCCCCCACCCCGTCCTGGAGGCCAGTGGTGAGGGCACAAAGAGAAGCCACATCCTGGACTCTCAGGTGAATGGTGGCAGACACACGACCAAGTGCTCACTGCTCACCAGGACTCATCAAGCAGGAAGAGTGAGAGATCAGCTGTTCGTTCTTATTTAACTTCAGGTTTTAAAATCTGGCAGATTGCTTCTCATGGATATTATGTAAATGACCGAAGGGCAGTCTTTGTGAACTCAGCAATTCGTGCTCACTGAGGTCAGGCAAACTGCCGGCCTCAGTGGGCATGCCTCCTTCCACTTCCGGTCTCTTTCCCGAGATTTCACACTCGGCAGTAGCACATTCTGCATAAACACATCTATGTGAAACCTTAGAACCACTAGGAATAAAAATTCTCCATGACAAATTGAATGGCGAGACCCTCTTCCTGATGTGTAATACTCTCGTGCTTAGTTCTTAGAAAAAAAATATAAACGTTCACAGTTGCCAAAGAGGCTGTGGTTTTACCTTCAAAGAATCCTACGCCCCTAAGTGCACTGCCTGCTGTGGCTCAGTTGGGGCCCGGAATTCTAATTCCGTGATTATTAGACATGTTTGGGTTCATTCACGCATCATGGTGATGTCCCAAAGTCACAGGCCTCAGTTAGTCACGGACCGAAGACGTTTAAACCAGGTACAGATTCCTGTGTTGTAAACTTCTAAATTTGTGGCAAATGCACTCGCATAACACGGGTTTTGTAGATGACCATACACACGGGAATGGGAAACGTGCCGCGTGTCCCTGGGTGTCTGTGCCTAGGGGCCCTGGCAAGTCCTGGGCCCCCTGTCCTTGGGGGTGGGGGTGCTGCTTTTTCTCCAGGTGCCATGGAAGGAACAAAGCAATGGGTGGGAGAGCTCCAGGGTCCCTTCCAATTCTAAAGTTATCTGTTTGTGATTCCCTGAGTTTATGCCTGAGGAGACTGCTCACTGTGCCCACTTTACATGCTGTTTCTCGCTGAGTTCTGAATGGAAGGTGGGCACACAGCTCCAAGCAGACAAGACCACCAGGTATCTGATGGAGCTGTTTTCGGGTCATTGCCCGCAGATAATCAGTTCGATCATTTTTCTCTGAGTCAGCTGCTCCTTTACAAAGGTCAATTGGCTGTTGTGCTGTTGGCACATTTAGGGAGCTAAGGTCAGCATCCCAGACTGTGGGATGGGCTGTCCTCCTGCGTCATCCTGGCACTTCACACAGGGTGGGGACCTCAAAGCTGAAGACACTGCTGTGTGTGGTCCTTAGAACCGCAGTGACATCTCTGTAACGTGCAGAGCGGTTCCCCAGGGACACAGGTACAGTGGCACTTGATTGTCTCGGGTCTGGCACCTGCAGAGTCTAGAAGACAGAGCTGAGCTGCCCTCGGTTCCGCAGTTTCCACAACGCACAGTCCTCTTCCATGGAGTGTGCACTGTCTCTGTTCCCCGAAGCAGCCATCACACCATCGGAACGGGGCTGGGTGTTTGTGTTTGGGGCTTGCGAGACCGACAGAGAGTGTTAGTGGGTGTTGTGAGCCTTGTTGAATGGGAAGAAGCTAGGAGAGTGACGTTCACACTCCCCTGGTCCTCCTGCCCGGGAGGGAGAAGCAGTAGGCCTGGGGAGGGCCCAGGCAGTGGCCTGCTAGGATGAGTGACCCGCCGGGCCTGGCCTCTCCGAGGGCCGTGCACGGCTCCAGTAAGGGGCGCAGGAAGCTCCGAGAGAGGTGGCGTCAGGAAGGCTCATCACCCAGGTGTAAAGCACACCCAGCAGAGTGACACCAGCACATCTGGTGACACCATGTTGCCCATGTGTATTCAGACAGACATGAGTGAGGAACTGGCCCATCCGAGCTGGAAAAACAAAAGTCTGTAGCGACTCATGTTTTCTGTTGTATGAGGAGGCGGGGGCAGGGACCAGGTAGGAAAGCTGGGCTTGAATTCTGATTACAGGAGTTCAAAGACAAGCCCTTCAGGATAACGTCGGTGTTATTGGATTTAAAACCCAAACTTTCCACCCTAATGGTAGGGTTTGTATTTGAAGGCAATTCCCCCTTAAAGTAGGTGTTTCCTGAGCAATCTTCAAGATTGTCAGTTTGTTTCTTGAGAGGGACCATGCCTCTGTGACCTCATTTCCCACCTGGGGCTGCCTGCTGGGGGTTGGGGACACGTAGGCATAGTTCCTTTCTACCTGGCCCCTCCCGGGGGTCCCTCCAAGCCCGCAGACTGGAAGGGGGCAGGCTGGGTGGTGATACGGAAAACCTGGCATTTTAAGCCACGCCAGACATGCTGTTGAAGCCGTCCTGGGTAGCGCTGGGAGCGTGCCCTCTCAGCTCGCCATCTAGTGGAACCTTGGGGACCATGATGGCTTCAGGCTGCTGCGGGGCTGGCTTTCCATGGGGCTCCAGGCACTTGTGTTTCTGGAAGCTAGTAGATACAGACACCCTTTGTAATTTGGAAAACAGATGAAACAGCACTTGCGTCCTGTCGACTAGAGGTAAGCATAGACTGGCTACTGTCTTCTCTGAGGGTTCGGTGTTCCTGCTGGGTCTCAAACACAGCCTCAGTTGTCCCATTCTGAGTCCGTTATGCATTTCAGAGCAGAGCCTTTTTCCAACTATTTTTAAAGTTTTCTTTAAATTGAAGAGCGAGCTTTGGTTTTAGGTTTTTTATTCCTTGTTTGATGTTTCACAAATTACAAAAGCAGTTATTTGCGGTATCAAGTGAAATGTGGAGTGAAGCTGTGTGATAGCCCTCCCCCTCCAACCCAATGTTTTTTTGGTCTGGTATATATCTTTTCTCATCGTGCTCACAGGAAGTACTAAAAAAAATGTGGGGTCCTTCTATTAGGGGGACAGATCTTTGTAGGTGAACGTAGTATTTCTGGAGCCTCATTTATCGATACGGTCTTCACCTGTTGCTAAAGAACAGGCAGAAAAGAGTGTTTAAATTGGGGAGCAAAGCAGTAGGCTTCTGAACGGCTGCCTCACAGTCTGTTAAACTGGACCTCCTTATTCCACTAATACTTAAATGACTCTCTTTCTTTTGTTTTTTTAACTGTTCATTTTATTAAATAACATATGAAGTCAGACCAATGCACTGGTCTGAGCTGCCCTGTTTCCATCTCATTAATGTTTCCTCTACAAGCTGACTTATTTTCAGGGCTGAAGGCCTGGGGCTCAGGAGGATTAATGAATTGATTTCCAGCAGACCAGGTGCTAGGCAGTTACCTTTTCCTTAGGTATTTGAAATTTCCAGGAATATTTCTATTCCCAAGTGGAAAGTTGCTAAAAATCATCACAACTCAGAATGTAGGTCCAGGGCTCTCTGAGGCTCTGTCAGGACAGTGAGATAGAACCATCTGGATTGGAGGCCACCTCAGCACCCCAGAATATCTAGATAGGCCGATGTGGCATGCACATCTGAAACAACAATAATTATATGTACAGGTGGTGTGGCACCCAGGTGGAGAGTGTGCTGCCTGTAATGGGATATAACTGCCACCTAAAGGGGCCTCTGGGGGCCAAGACTGTGTGCAAAGCTCTGTGAGACGCACAGGCTTGCACTGGTCCTTGGAGGGCAGCCATCTGTGGCAAGGAAGGGTGGTCGGGGCAGATGGAGCATCAGGGGCTGAAGCCCCACCCAAGGGGCTCACCTGGGAGTGACACCAGCCTGCCCGCAGGTCCAGCCCACCGGCCTGAGGGATGTGGTCTCTCTGCTTTCGTTGCCGCACCTGCCCTTAGGACACTAAGGAGACTGTTAGATGAGAGCAGGAAGTTTTTGCTGAAGACCCACGTGTGGGCGGGTGGGTCTTTGGGCAGGTGCTTTGGGCTGAACATGGATCTGTCAAGACCCTTGAGTTTCGCTATGCTGAGCTGAGGACTGGTTTTGGAATTGCCTTCTTTTGCAGAAATCGAGTGTGTTTTCCGATTCCATTGGTCCCCTTGCTTGGCTGGTTGGCTGTGGCACTTTGCTGTGTCATTTTAGTAGTCATTTCGGTATCCTCCCCTCAGAGAGAAAGCGGAAGGTACGAGTTTGGAGGAAAGAAGGTGGTAGTTAGTGAGCCTTCTTGGTGGGGGACAGGCTGGCGAGGGCATCCAGCCCAACATGGGCCCAGGGTGGGCGTGAGACAGGAAGTGGTCGTCCTCACAGGACATCACGCCTGTGCAGCGTCCTGACTAGTGCTTAGCCCCTGTGCCTTTCTGCTCTCCCGTGCCGATGACATTGTGGGCAGTTTGCACGTTCGTGGCCTTGGGCCAGGCTCTGGCAGGATTTCTCCACCTGCAGTGTAGACCGGCTAGGTGCAAGCACGCAAGGCTGAGCTCAGAGGCCCAGGCCGCCGGGCAGTCTCATGTCTCCCAGCTGAGCTCTGCACTCGCCGCGGGCATCACATAGGCAGTGGACCCCGATGGTCATATTTAAGAACCTCTGAGCTATAGGAGGCAGGATGGAGACGCGATCGGAAAAGCGTGAGTGACAGCTTATCCCAGAGAGTGCGGAGACAACTGAGCACAGGGTTTTCTCCTCGTCAGTGACCTTGCCAGCAGGCTTATGGACAGGGGCCTTCAGTGTGCGAAAGAAGGAAAAAAAGAAAAGAAAAAGAACATGGCTTTTTGTTGGACATAGAGCAAAGAAAGCAGCAGCACTGCCTCGGCCTCGTCCCGACACCCGCACAGCGCTGGGCTCTCTCTGGGTGCCCTGGCTGATGCGTGGTCGTCCTTAGGGTCCCACTGTGTCCTCCCTGCCGAAGGGAGGAGACGGACCCCGAGCATCGTCCACACAGGAAAGACGAGGAAAGCCAGATTCTTGGGATCCCCACATTTCACCTGGCAAATTCTGTGCCTTCAGCCCCCATCGTTTAAACCAGAATTTTCATATTGACTCAGTCACTCATGAGAAGTAGAAAAAGTTACACTTGGCTCACTACTTTTTCTTGCTTCAGAGGCCAAGTTCAGTGATCATCGAACTTAAAACCCCTGTGGTTGCATCTTGCAGGCCCCAGGGCCCCGCGCGTGTTCTCGCTCTAATCATAGCCATTGCGGTGGATAAACAAGCTTGGGGTAGGTCATCCTCTCCTGCAGGGCAACCCCCACGCAGAGCCGCAGGAATCTGTAAAGCCAACCTGTTCGAGTTCAGTTCACTAACAAGGCTCAGCACGGACCTTTCTGTGGTCACTGTGTATTTTGTCTCCACATCATTGTGTTCTGTGGGAACCATAAACGTCAGACACCCACACGGTGAGGCTCAGCCTGGCTCGGCTGCCCTCGCTGCGTCTGTGCCACCTGGCAGAGCAAATGGGAGTCTCATGGGCAAAGTGGTGTTTAAATTACAAAGGAAGCTAATATGTCCTTTTATTATCATCTTACCCCCTGCATCCAGATTGTCCATTTCATCCTTGTGAGTAATATTTGTCCATTTTCCTCTCCAGGTTGAAGAGAGACCAGAAAAAGATTTCAATGAGAAGGTAAGGAATTTCTACAGGCCTTTACATTATGTCATCGATAAACCTAGTGGGTCCCAAAATTTATGGGTAAAACTAACAGGAAAATATGTTGCTTGATCTTTAATAAAAATGCCCACTGGTGAGTGAACAGGACTAGTGTGTGACCCAGCAGCCAGTGTGACAACCTTTTTTTGGTGGGGAGAGAGGGTTACTGGGAGTCACTTCCAGTGTGTGTTAAATCCTGCACAGCAGGGAAGGAATTGATGGTGGGCCCAACCGTGGAGCTTGAGGTTAATCTGGCCAAATTCCCAGGCATCCGTGGGACCCGCCCCGTGCAGGGAGTCTCTCCTGTTGCTTTCCGTAGGCCTGCTGAAGATTTTCAGCTAGAGACCGGGTGCGAGGAAAGGTACCTTAATAGTAGACTTACAAGTCATTTTGGTTTTGTCTACAATCACATTTGATACTGGTGACATTCTAGGGGTCTCGTAACCTGCCCAGCCTGTCTGCAGCCACGCTGGCCTCCCTGGGTGGCACTTCCTCTCGGAGGGGAAGTGGGGATACCTCCATTTCCATCGACACTGAGGCATCCATTAGGGAAATCAAGGTAAGGCCCTCGACGTACTTACAACCCTTTATGAAAACCAGTCTTCAGAAAAAAAGATGTAATTCATAAAGTTCCAGATCTTTCTTCTCAACCCAGTCTTCCCTCCTCTTATAAACCGGTGTTCACCAAGACCCAGCTCCGAGATGGCCGCCTACGGGAAGCCGTCCCTGACTGCCCCTCCCCAGCAGACCTGTGCCCAGGCCCCGGAGCCGCCTCAGGCCTCAGCCACACCTTGTGCGAGCCCACACCATGCTGCACAGAGCGCTGGGCCGCTCTGTCCTCGTGCTGCTCTGCCCTTTCCTTTCTTTCTCTAATACGCCTTCAGCAGGCCTCGTCGTTGTGTTTGGATGTTTTCTTCTCCCGCTGGAGTGTGGGCATTGTTCTTTTACATCCTTAACACTCGGCATGAGCCAGGCATGTAGAAACGCTGTCACTGTGTCAGAGAAATACGAACTGTTTGTTAAAATTAGAACTAGAAACACGGCATCTGACAAGGAGGTGACCCAAAGGGAAGGTTACTGTCTAGAACTTGTATCCTCTGAGCCGAGGGAGGAGCTTAAAGGATCAGATGTGTCTTCATTGACGGAAACACTTTCTAATCATTAAAACTGGTTAAGAGAACCAGCCGCCCCGGGTGCTGTCCAAACAGCTGGAGGACCATTTGCGGCGAGCTCAGGGGAGGGACTTAAGCCTCAGCGGGGCTGGACTCGGCTCCCTGAAGATGCTTTCCAAGCCTGTGCTTTACAAGAACAGTGTTTTTCACTGCTCTTCCCAGAATGCCCCCGGGCAATTCCTGGGCCTCCTGCAGCTCCGTTCATTCTCTACCCCATCAAAGGGGCGTTTGCTGCAATCCTAATTTGTCTCTGCTCTTAGATTGTAAGCAGCGCTCATTTGTTCAACCCGCATTTATGGAGCGCGGCTCTAGCAGACGCCCGGCACCAGGCATGTGGTGGTGGTGGTGGTGGTGACAGGGCAGGAAGACACGGGCCCCTGGCATGCAGGACACATCGTGGCGCGTTTCTGTCTTTGCGATCTGACTGTATCGAGACAGAGTGGGAGCTCAGACAGCTTGCATGAGCTGAGATAAAAGTCACGTAACGTGTTCCGTTTTCAACTCTCTTGCCTGTTTTTATAAAACTGTGCAAAACTAGATCATATGAGATACACCTAAATTTTATAAAATTGTGGGGAAATTTCATATGAAAAACACCTACATTTTCACCTTTGCCATATGGACATTTTCTTTCTTTTCCTTTAACCCTTAAAAAGAATAGGAAGAAACTCCCGCTCGAACTGCCCCCTGAGGGAAGCTGCCCAGAAGTAAGAAGACGTAGAGACTCGCCTCTTTCCTTGTGGTCTTGTCAGTTGTTCCCCTTGACATCACATGCCTTTTTTGCCATTTCCCCCCAGGAACTTAATGAGATAAAGGACCAGATTCAGGATGTAGAAGGCAGATACATACAGGGGCTGAAGGAGATGAAGGTACCAGTGTGTGGAGTGTGGGCTCCCCGTACTAACCCTAACCCTACAGAACACATGCAAACCGCATGCTGACTCGAACGCGGCCGCAGCCGGAAGGACGGCAGGTGGCGGGAGTGCTAGCTGGCATGGTGTGTGCGCGCGTCGTTTCCCCGGCGCAGCTCTGGAGCCAAGGCCACATTCTGCGCCTCCTCCGGGAGAGCTGTTACCACGTCTCTCCTCCTCCCTCCCCCGGCCGAAAACCAGTTTCTCATTCCCGCACAGGAGCGTGCCGTACACTTGCAGAATGGTTTCTGGTTTTCTCTGCGTTCCGTAGTGCTCACTCACACACACACTGCTTCACTGCGTTTGCTTCTCAAAGTATGTGACGTTGTCTACCAGCAGCACAGTCCTTACAGCCGTGCTTTGGCAACATCTGACTTATTCGCGTCCCGTCACACCCTGAGTGTGGGCGTCATCTCGGATTTATCTGAGTAAACGCACACCACTCAGAGGATGGGGAATTACTGCGTTGTGCCAGCCGGGAAATTCAGGGGCCGTACTCCTTGAAGTTAGGTCAACAGTGAGGGGCCTCGTTCTCTGCCTTCATTGGGCAGCTTGTGGCAGACCGTGGATCTAGCAAAAGATAGCAAACCTATTGCTTCCTTTTCAGCTGCCCAGAGGGTCCCTGAGACTTACTCTGACTTACTGTCACAGGGGCACCCAACAGAGGAGGTGACAAATCACAGGACTGATTAATCATTCTCCTATTTATCACTTCTTTTGAAACACCAGGGGAAATTATGACTCTGGCTTTCAAATCACGTGAAAAGTGAAGCAGCCCAGGAACCACTGTTCCCACCTGAAATCGTTGCCCTGACTTGTCAGTGCAGGTGAGACCAGCACTGGTCTTTGAAGCCTCCTGGTAGCACCTGACACATCTGACCAAGAGGTGCCCAAGTTCGTTAGCTCTGGGTGGTTTACACCTGGGGATGCCGCTGTCTTTTCTGCGATGCCTCCCCCCGATCTGTTTGGGGATTAAACGCCACTATGCTCCCTCTGTTTCCTGACCTACAAAGGTGGGAGCCAGGTGAGGGCCGTGCTTATTTTGCAAGCCCCTTTATTTCCCTGGGCTGTCCTTTCCAAGGAATGACCTTTGTCTTTTCACCCAGTGAGACCTGTGGACTTTTTTTAGTTTCCCTGTGGTTTGAAATCTGAAATGCTACTTAATCCTTTCCTGGTTCATAGGCTCAGGCAGCGGTCATCGGTAGCTTGTGGCAGGGATTTGGTTCTTCCAGCGGTCACACGCTGGCTCTGTCCCCAGTTCTGGTCATGTATCTAGAGTGAGTACATCAGGGAGCTGTAGAACAGCCCAGCTCACTACTGCCGGCTACTGAATCATCGAGTCAGGACCATGCTGCTTCTGTGACCAGAACGCTTTCCATCCGGGTGTCTCCCTTGTCCTAGTGACTCTGTACTCTGTTTCCATCCCTAGATACAGCTAATCACCAGTTTTCTGAGTGATGAGAAGTTGATCAGAGTGAAAAGGAAGGGGGCGTTCTGGGTGTTGAAACTGCCTCGTGTTTCCTATTTTGATTCATTTGCTCTCAGAAACCAAGGCTAAATTTAGGGCTGAGTTTTTTGTTTTCAAGACTCTGAGCTACTCTTTGTTTTTGTTTTCTTACTACCATTTCAAAACTATGACCTGGTTTCCGCAGGACTCGCTCGCAGAAGTGGAAGAGAAGCACAAGAAGGCCATGGTTTCCAACGCTGAGCTGGACAATGAGAAGACAAATTTCATGTACCAGGTCGACACCCTGAAGGATACGTTGCTGGAGCTCGAAGAGCAGCTGGCTGAGTCCAGGCGACAGTACGAGGAGAAAAACAAGGTAAGCTCCAGCGCGATGGAGAGTGGCAGAATGCACATGACATGTAAACGGTTTGTCTAAGAATGGTAGAAAGTACGTGTATGGAGTATACGTTATATAGTATGAGGGCTTAATATAGAGCGTATATTAAGAGTGGTAAAATACACATATGCGCTATATGTAAGAATGGTAGAATATGTTCATAAATACGTATATGGTATATGCATATATAGCGTGTGTGTTTTCAGATTCCATAAAGGTTGAGCTTTTTTTGTAATGTGTGTGTGTGTGTGTGTGTGTGTGTGTGTGTGTGTGTGTGTTTAAACAATGATTCTCCACTTACCCAGGCAGCCCAAACATCTGAAAAGAAGAATACCATGCTCTTTACTGAGGAACTTGAAATACTGATGCACAAATTTATAAATACGTAATATGTAAACTATAGGTGATTTTACTAGGAGAACATCTGTGTTTTTCACGTAAGGCAAAATCATAACTGTGAAAAGAACATGCGGAAGAACCAGTGTACTTGGATCAGGCACCACTGGACACATCAGGATTTTCCTGTTAGTGTACATTTCCTGGTTTTGACTTTGTTATCTCTTAACACCATAGGGAAGTAGTCAATTGCACATATCAAAGATTTTAAGAAAATTATGTTCATTTATTTTGTGCTGATTGGGGAAAGACACAGTTAGTCCATTTAAGAATTAAATACTTTCAGTGAGCTCAGAAGAGGGTAGAGTTTTATTTGGGCTTTCATTAAGAAGCGCTGGAATGAATTGTTGGTGTCAGCATAAAGCACGAGCATAGGTTCAGATTAAGGACAGCAGACTTATCTGGTGAAGACTGGGCTTAGATATTCTCCGTGACATACAGAGCAAGGAACACCTGATTTTCATATTTGGGGAAATTCCTTGTTTTATCAAACCCTAGACTATTGTCCAGTTTTTCAGAGTTGCTGAAATAAACACAAATTTTAATTTGTGAGTGTCATTATCTTTAAAAAAAAAAAAAAAAGGGCCATATGCTCTAAATCCCAAGGGTTAAAATAAGGTCCTGTGACCAGCTCTGAGACCTCCTCCCTGACTGCAGTAGAATTAAGTTAGAAGCTAAAGAGGAATTTTATCTATGACGTTCCTGACAGCTGAACTTGTAAAGAAAGAATGAGCTTTTCATGAAACCTGATGTCATGTGGAGCAGAGGGCATGTTGTGAGCCGCAGCTGTGGGGGAGGGGCTGTACCACACCCTAAATACCCCTACAGTGTTGTCGTTGAGGCATCAGTAAGTAGACCGAGGACCCCCAAATCTAATTCCAGAGAATTTGGGTGATCCTGGAATGTTGCCCCAAGCTGGAGACCACAGGCCAAGCAAAACCCAACAGGCAGGTCCGTGTCACAATTAAGAGGGGACCAGACTTCAGAAAGTGGGGGAGCAGAAGCTAAGGTCAAATGCCTTCTGAAATCACCCAGCTCTCGGATCCAGGGAGGTGAACCCTGCTGTCCCCTCAGCTGTGGGCAGTTAGTTGGGTACCAAACCATCGTTAGAGACTGTGCTGCTGTGACTGAGCTAGCGGGAGACCAGAAGAGCGTGTGGCCGGGTCTCTGGGCTGAGTCTCAGACAGGGGAGGGGCTGCTGGGGGGTGCTGGGTGCTGCCAAGCACTTTTGCTTCCCCCACCTTTTCTGTTTTGTCCCTGGAGCACAGAGTGGGCTACCCACTGTTAATGTGAAGAGCTTGCCAAACAGACATTCAGCCCCCTTTTTATCCCAAAGAGTATGCCTTGTCATAGTTCAGAACTGGGGATAATTTTATTATAAGTCCTTTGCAAAGTGGCCTCCTCCTCAGGCCCTCAACACAGTAAGCCCCATGCACCTTCCTGGGGCATCACTTACCGAGAGAATCAGGAAACACTGTCACTTCCGTAACTCCTCAGTTAATTTTACAGTAAACCACCGGGACATCTTCTGGAAAGTCCAGAGAAATGGTTCATGTGGTTACAAAGGCCTTGAAAATGGTGATGGCGTGGTAACGGGTCATTTTGTCCCGAGGCAAATGTAAATCATGGGAATGGGAACTAGAATGACACAAAACATGCTCCCACTGCAACATGACCGTCTCTTCCTCCCTGCTAGGAGTTTGAAAGGGAAAAGCATGCTCACAGCCTCCTGCAGTTCCAGTTTGCGGAAGTGAAAGCAGCTCTGAAGCAAAGAGAGGAAATGCTCGAGGTGGGTGGCTTTCCCCACTTTCTCTTTCTTTGGTGACTTAGCAGCACTTTGTTGGTTCATTACTAAAGTTACTGGCTTTTTCTGTCTGACTTATTTCACTTAGCATTATACTCTCAAGATCCATCCATGTTGTCACAAATGCTCCTATATCATCTTTCCTTAACGCCGAATAGTATTCCATTGTGTATATGTACCACAACTTCTTTATCCATTCATCTATCAAAGCAGAGAACCCTATGATTTCACTGATATGTGGTATATAAACCAAAAACAACAAAAGAACAAAACAAACAAATGAGAAACAAAAACTCATAGACACAGACAGTAATTTAGTGGTTACCAGAGGGTAAGGGGGTGGGGGATGGGTGATGAGGGTAAAGGGGATCAAATGTATGGTGATGGAAGGAGAACTGACTCTGGGTGGTGAACACACAGTGGGATTTATAGATGATGTAATACAGAATTGTACACCTGAAATCTGTGTAAATTTACTAACAATTGTCACCCCAATAAATTTAATTAAAAAATAAAATAAAATAAATGACATAAATAAATAAATAAATAAATAAATAAATAAATAAAAGAGAAAAAAAAGTTACTGGCTTGCTTGAAAATGGAGGGCTTAGGCTCCTCCTCCAGGCCCCGCTTAAGGAGCTGTGTCCCTCTCATTGGTGAAGAGTCTCCTTCTTTGGTGGTTTTGTGTTTGTCTCGGGAGGTTTGGCAGACAGAGGAATGCCCACGCCCTACGTAACACGGAACCTGGGAAAATGTGAACTTCCCAGCAAGAGGACTTCGATTTGTGGGTGTGATTAATTAAGGACCTTTCAATGGGAGGTTGGCCTGGGGTGTCCCGTGGGCCTCGGGGGTCACAGGGTCCGTATAGAAGGGAGGCAGGAAAGTCAGAGGCAGAGGTAGGGAGTGCGACGAAGTTGAAAGCAGATGTCGAGCGCCGTGAGGAAGGGCCGTGAGCCAAGGAATGTGGGCACCTCTAGAAGCGAAAAGGGAGGGAGAGATGTGTTGTCCCCTGGAGCCACCAGAAAAGAACTCAGGCCTGCACACACCTTGATATCGGCCCATAAGACCCGTTTTGGACTTCTGAGCTCCAGAACCATAAGAGGATATATTCGTGTTGTTTTAAGCCACTGAATTTATGGTAATTTGTTACGGTGGCAACAAGAAACGAATACAGGGTTGATTTTTAACCTTTCAACTCAATCAGAACCTCAGTGCCTCTAGATAAGAATGTCACCCAAGCAGATTTTCGTCCTGTACTTCTGGAACCTGGGGAGAGGGACCAGGAAAAAGTGTGGGGATGCTGAAAATGAACTCGGGATTAGTGACAGAGAATGAATGTGCTGGCACTTCCACACATGTGTGTTGGCTCATCGATTGTCAGAGTCCTCAGAAGGTCTAGCACTGGGGTTTCCTTCCTGTCTAACGCTTTATCTGTTTTCTCTCTATCTGTTCCTATTCTTCAGGAAATCCGACAGCTACAGCAGAAACAGGCGAGTTATATCAGGGAGATTTCTGATCTTCAGGAAACAATAGAGTGGAAAGACAAAAAGATAGGGGTAGGACTCGCAAGTCTTTGAAACTCCAGTGGGCGGTCTGCTTAGCAAATGTGCTGCTTTCGGAGCCTTTGGTTTGCGGAACCCCCGTATGAGAATGCATGCCGCCCCACGTATGACGTGCAGGAAGGATGCAGCAAACACACTCACTTACCCAAATTGATGCTAAGTTGACTTCTGCTGGAGACCCTCACTTACAGCATTCGCCGGGCTGCCTGTCTTGTGGGGGCCAGCAGCAGAGCGAGACACTGGAGTGAGGGAGGCAGTAGGCCTCTTGGAATTCCCTGCCCGGTGTCACCAGGGCTTTTTCTCAAAGGCTTCTGTTGGAGAAAGCTGCAAGGTGGCCAGTGCTGTACCCCACTGAACCCCACCTTGAAATCTCCCCGAGGAGGCCTCACTCTCTCTCTCTCTCTCTCCACGAGCAAAACAGAGGCAACCCCCCTGCATGGGGAAGTGATGAGTAGGAAGAAAGGAACCCACTTAAAGTAGCTGCTATGCTTCACAATGGCAATGGTTTCCAAAACATAGTGACCCATACATACCACGTAGCTCTGTTGAAGGTCCTCAGAGGCCTGAGGGCTCATCAGTGCTTTGACGTGGTAAGGCTGCCCTGGTCGTCATCTGACATGCTCTCCCACACTTAGGATTGGGTGTGCATGGGCACGTGTGCACGCATGGGCGTGTGTGCACGCATGGGCGCATGTGCACGCATGGGCACGTGTTTATGCATGGGCATGTGTGGTGTTTTCTGTAGCACCGCTCTGTTTGTCTGACCACAAACATAGCAAAAATAGTGTATATCCAGGAATTGACATAGCAAAATAGTGTATATCCCTCAAATAGTTGCCTCTGGGGGTTCTTCAGCATTCCTTCCTATTCATTATTTACCCCTCATTTAAATGGGCACATGACTTCTGTTAATTCTCTAAGGAAGCTGGGAACCCACTAGAAACTGATACAAATGAAATAGCTCGTGCCTTGGGTTGTTCGTGTCTTTCAGGGAGCATTTCTGGGCTGGCATGATCTACATGAAGAGCTTTTTGCTTGCATTTTGCTTTTGTCTTTACACGTATTATGTCTAATGCTTTGCCAGCCAGTGTTTTACATAGTAGAAGCCCCCTCCTTATTCTGCTTCTGAAGTCCTCTGCTTACCTGTACGAACCTTCTCTCTTTGCTCTGCTGCACATTCAGGCATTAGAGAGGCAGAAAGAGTTCTTTGATTCCATCAGGAGGGAACGAGATGATCTTAGAGAAGAAGTAGTCATGCTGAAAGAGGAAATAAAGGTATGAAGCCAAAGAATGGATGAAAAAGAAAACCATCTCGGTGACAGCAGCAAATTCTGGGATTTTTTCAAGAACAAATGTGTGTGTGGAGTAGCGTTAATGGATTTTATGTCACTGAGTTTAATTGTGGTCATGAATTCAAATCTTTGGTTAACTGACACCGAAGAAACGCGTAAAGTAAATCCAGGTTCCATGGGGTCTGCCCGTGGCCTGTCAGCGTTCAACAGGCAACTCTGAGCTTGAAGCAACTCGGATTTCCAAGAATGTTTTGATATATGTCTAAAGGTTTTCTCATACTCGTTAATAACTTCCCCAGGCCTTTACCCAAAGTTAGAGAATGTATTTGTTTCTTATATTTAAAGGCTCAAATTTAAGGACTTCTCTAGCTCAACAGTGGTCTGCATGAGGCTCACGCTACTTAGACTTGGTGGCAAAGTTCCATGTCTTGTCTGGGCCGTGTCACGGTCTTCGGCTGCTGCCTAGGCACTGAGTAAAAAAAACAGTGGTTAGCAACGAGGCTTAGAGCTCTGGATGGGCAAATTCCTGTACAGTCAGTGCACATATCAGTGTCAGCCACTTAAATCCAGGGGTCAAGGCCAGAGCAGTGAGCGAAAAGGAAGAGCTTAGAGCTCAGATTCCTGATACTGCCACCGCCCAGGGCGGTGGGAACAGTGTTGGGGACTGCTCCAAGCGCAAGAGGAGGAGCTGTGAGCAGCAGGGGACAGTGAGCCAGCCATCAGTGGTTAAGGGGGGACCCTGGAGTTGTGTGGTGCAGCTGTTTCAAGTCTTTTGCTACGGAGTGGGCATGAGTTACATTTCTTTTCAGTATACCAAACATTCTAGCCACTTCTTACGTCCTGCTTTAACATAAAGTCTCGTTGATTCCTTTCAGAACATGTACGTCTTTATCTCTGTGTCTCTTTATAAAGCATACAACCAGGGTTCTAAAAGCCAAGGTCACTTTATAATGAGTTGCTTGATGCTGCATTCTGTGGCAGCCTCAGGCCACACCTCCAGTTATAAAGGTGCCTGTTAAAAGTGCCTGGTCACCAACACACGAGGACATGGACAGGGACATGCAGGAAGGAAGGGGCCCTTGCAGGAGACGTCCCCGGTGTGTGTGTGTTGATAGAATATTCACAAGGGTGGTGCCTAACTCTTCTTGACTCTGTAGAATTTTCCTCTATCGCAAGAAAAATCATTTCTTTTTTAATTATTATTAATAAAATAGACTTGAATCTAATTGTCACTCAGTTAATAAACAGTGAGCCTTTTTTTGTTCCCAGAAACATGGAATAATCCTAAATTCAGAAATAGCTACCAATGGAGAGACTTCAGACACTCTGAATAACGTTGGATTCCAGGCTCCTACCAAGATGACGAAAGAAGAGTTGAATGTCCTCAAGGCGACCGGGGATGGGACCCTAGGTAAGTCCTTGTTTTCCTTTGGGTCCTCTCACCTTCCAGTCAGCATTGATTCACCTCCCATGCATTATTAAAATTAGAGTAATCCTCACTGATCAATTAACAGTCACACAGCATGCCATTTGTCCTGTCACTTCATGGGCATTTCCTTGCCAAACGATGTGATCACCACGTGTGTTGTCTGGCATCTCTGCTCAGTGCTCCCCACAAATGGCTGAAGGATACGTTTCTCGTGCTTCTCAAAGCTACCAAGTGAGACTGTGCTGCAAGGAAAATAGCCTCCAAGCTAAGTGACATTTTTGACAGTACTATCTGGTTTTCCTCAGCTATGCGCCAAGTATGGCTTTTTAACTTGTTCTGTTACAGAATTGTCAAAAGCTCAGTATAGCAGAGGCTGGAGAGGAAGTGACTTGACCATGTTTGCAAGGCAACAGTGTACAACCTACCCACCAGGAAGCGTTCTGAGGGCACGAGGTGCCTGTGGGCAGCAGGTTGGGGCTGTGACAGGACGTCTTGGTTGCCATTCTCAAGGTACCACTTGAGATGGACAGACAGCCCTGGGTGGCGAGTGTGGTCAGTGTGAAGGGTTTCCCTTACCGGCGACAGTGTGAATATGTCTGCCCCTTTGTCAGAAGTGATATTCCTTTGTATGTCACATTTTTCCTCCTGAAAAAATATAAATTGGGGAATCCAGTAGATTGTAGGAATATTGTATACAATTTGCAACTGTCTGCAAAGATTCACTGATTAGTACTTGTCATAATATTTGCTCTGGGATAAACCTCTAAAATGTGGTGTGCAGCCTAAAGAAGCTGCAGCCACATCTGAGGTCACACTGGTCACTGGTCACCAGTGTGTCCCAGCTTTTACAGTGAAGCCAGAGTAAGGTTGGGCCGTGATTTTAATTTCCATCTGGATGTTTTCGTTGTATTTATGGAAATGCAGAAACCTGTGGGCCCAGCCTCTGAGGACTTGCTGCCCAGGGTGTATCTCAGTGTCTTTATGACTATTGAGGGAATACAGCTCTTTTAATTGTGTAAAAGTTGCTAAAAGAAGACAACTTGATTAATTTCTATCACACCTTCATATTAGCTACCTGAGCAGCTGGGAATTTGATCATCCTGCTCTTGTTCCAATATACATTGTGTCAGTTTTTGATAACCATTGTGAAACAAAGAAATAGAATGTCAGTTTTGTAAGTGGTCTCTCCAAATGTGTTTTGATCACATACCACTATAAAGAGTTGTGGGAACTTCCCAATGTATGTGTTTATTTTTAATTTATATGTGTGTAATATTTCATGAATATAAAATGTACCTTATAGAACATACACACTAATAGAAATGTTTAAAGGTGCGACAAAACCAACCCTTAAGCTGAAGTCCTCCTACTTTCCCCATTTCCCCCGGGGTAAGTGGACCCACCGTGGAGACCACTGGGTTGTAAAGTTATGGAGCTCTGACTTTCAATAGCTCGGCATCTTATATTCTGGGATTTTGTTTGTTTGAAGAATCCAAAATATAACTTCATTCCAAAAAGTGACATGTTCTTTATCATAATTTCTTAAATTGATGAATCATTAACTAATTAAGTGACTGTCCTGATTTTAAGCATTTGCCTCTTGCTGGGACTCCCCCTTCCCGTAGGGAATGGGGTGAAGTTATTTAGGGCACAGGCTGCTTTCTCAGGAGACACTGATTAGGTAGAGGATGGATTTCTTTTGACTTCATATGAGTTGTTGCAAAAGTATCTTCCTTGAGATTGACCTTGAAGCCGAGTTTCTTAAGATGAACTGAATGTTCCTTTTAAAAATCATTTGAAAGCTGCTTTGGGGGCTGTGTGATACCCAGTGCAGTTTGACAGCTAAAAAAGTACGAGTTGTCCAGACGTGCATTGGAAGTGAGGATAGGCACACGAACCTTTCGTCCTTCTTAAATCCATCATTTTGGATTGTTTGGCTGCCTGATCCAGAGCTCTTTCTATTTGTTAAAATTTAACTTCACCTTGAGAATCGGTTCACGCAAGATGGCACCAGCAGCCATTTGCCTTCGAGGTGGTGGCCACGGCCTTGGCTGATGGAACACTCGCAAATGCAATGGCTGGTTTGTGGCACAGAGCTGGCCAGGGCTTGTTCTGGGTGATTCTTTGCTAACTCTGTCTCTCTAGGAATGGGGCCGGGTGGGAATGAGAACTTGTGTTTACATTATAATGTGTATTACGTGGCCACCACATCATGGGGTCCCTTCACTTTTCTCAATGGTCTTTTAGGAAGAGCCAATGAAGTGGAGGTGAAAAATGAAATTGTGGAGAATGTGGGGAAAAGAGAAATCTTGCAGAATACTGAGCAAGAACAGCACAAGGAGGAGCCAGTAAAGGATTGTGTGGACACAGAGGTGTTCCATCCTGGTGACAAGGCTGAGGACCAGAAAACCTCTGAAGACAGTGGCCCCTCCCTGGGAATAGTAGCAAATGCTACAGAGGGGGAGCAGGGGGAAAGCCACGTTCTAGCCAGCACATCCTTCCTTGAACACACAAAGCAGGTTGGGTCCAATGAGGTCACAAGCACCGCAGATGGTAGGGCTGGGGCTTCACGCTTGGGCCACTCAGAGAGTGAGATGGGGCAGGGCCCTTGTAACGCCTTGGATGTCAAAAACCAAGGTGGAAAATCTGCAGAAGGACAAGAACAAGAAAAGCAAGATTTTAAAACTAATTTGGGAGAGCTTAGCACAAAATCACACGAGGAATCTGCTCCTTTGCCAATATCTGAAGTCGAGAGGGTGAGTAGCACACATACTGGGGGGCCAAGTAGGAACCCCTCCCAGGGCATGGAGGAGGCAGAGCTAACTGGATTGAGGGAGCAAGTGGGCACAGTGGCCTCAAGTCCTCCAAAGCATAGCAGTGTCACAGAGAGGAGTGATGAGAAATGGACGGTAGGTGTCCCCAAAGAGTTGGACCCCAGCACAGGGCATGGTTTAGAGAACGAGCTCACCAAGCAGGAAGTAGCTGAGCCCAGGGAAGCCCCAGTTCAGAGCACAGGAGTCGGTGGGGAGAACAATGAAGAAGAGGATGAAGGAAGAGAATTAGGGGATAAGAAACCTGTGCAGACAGAGGTCCAGACCATTCCTTTTTGTCCAGCAGCCAAAAGCAGTGCTCGGGAAGTAGCAGGTCCAAGTATGGTAGAGGCCCAAGCTAAACCCCTGTGTAGGAAAGAACCCAGTGAAGAAAAGAAAGACCAACAGGGAGAAGCACTGGATTCTCCACAGAAGAAGACAAAAAACAAGAAAAAGAAAAACAAGAAGAAGAAGTCACCAGCACCTGTAGAGACCCTCACGGATGTTGAAAAAGACTTAACGTTTCAGAACCCAGATGTCAGTGAAGTTGAGGAGGAGCCGGTAAAATCTATAGACAACAAATCAGGTGTAGAAACACAACACGAGGTACCTAAACATCCACAACAGGACGTTGTAGCAGGGAGCAGTGAAAACATTGATTGTCCAGAGAGTCCTCACCTGGAGTTGGATGACACACTTGACCAAGCAAACGATGGCGTCAGCACTAAGGCAGGGACGGTCCCAGCTGAAAGAGAACCGTTGCCTTTGGAGGGCGCTGCAGTTCAAGCACCAGGCACTGGTGCTGGTGGTGATGGGTTAGACGAGGGTGTTAGAAAAGACAGTGCTGCCGGAGAGGGCACTGCTCCAGGCAGTTCCCCAGAGCCAGGGGATGACGAGGCATCTCTCAGGGCCCAGCTCGGAAACGGAAGGCCCTCGATGGACACCAGCGACACCTATCACACGGAAGGTGCAGAGGGCTGTGTGACGTCAGAATACCCAAGTGGGCGAGCCAGGAAGGGTTTAGATAGCCTTAGTCTAGAAAATGATGACTTGGCACCAGGAGGAGACTTGGGAGGCTTCAATTCCCAGAGCAAAGAAGAGACAAGAGGCAGAGACGGGAAGGACAAAAGCAAAGAAGACTGCGCCTTGTCGTGAGCTAAGGCTTGTCAGGCGGAGTTAGAGGGGCCACTGCCTATGCAGGAAGTCCCATTGTGAGACTCGGCTAGCCCACCACTGAGATGCCTGAATTGTTCTAGATCCATACAGCCGCACCATATGACAATCAATCACCACGTCACCTACTGCTTTAAGTTACAGACTGTTACTTGTAGCTTTATTTTAAGGTTATCACCCAACTTAGAAAGAAAGACACCTGTTATCAGTGTAAGTTCTAACTGAGAGCATTCCAGTCATATCAAAGCGTAATGGACACTGTTTCTATTTCTGCTTCAAATCAAACATAGTTAACATTTTTCTTAGGCTGATGTGAATATGAATATTCTTGACCAAGTATATCAGCATCTCCTTGAAATGACCAAATAGCATTCTGAGATTTGCACATTTTGGGTATAATTGATATTTAAAATATTTCTCATTCAAATAGTGTACTTTTTAAAAATTTAATTTTGATATGTACATTATAACCTTGTTTAAAAAGGAGACCCAACGGCCAAACCACACCTACGTCACTGAGTGATAAGATTTGCACCTTAGGACCAGATAATTCATCCTCTTAGGGACACCTCTTAAAGCACTAGGAGATCTCACACCCTTTACCTCATAGAAGTATTTTATCTCAGCCAACACTTTCGATCTCATTATTGATGACCCCTGCATTTATTTTGTAGGAGATTTTGACTTCATGCTGATTAGATACCAAAGTCATTTTATACAAAGATTTTTTTTAAATATTTTTTTTTCTGTAAGAGAAGTATGTTGAAATTGCATTTCCTGGGTAGTATTTGGGTGGGGAGGGTCATTTCTAAAATTTATTTTTTTTAACCTTACAATTACTTCTCTTTGTCTAATCATGAGTCAAAAGAGCAACACAAAAAAATACTGTCATCGTGCAGACTGCTGAATAGACTCTAACAGGATATCTTAAACAGTTGAATCTGTTTTGGTATTTTGGTGTAAACGTTTTCATTTGTTGTGTCTCAGTATATTCGTATTGGAAAATTCTCGCTTTGGTCTTCCTGACCAACATACATATTTTCTATACAAAGAAGCATTTGAAAAAATAATTGTAAAGTTAAAAAATAATTGTAAAATATGAAAATCACAAGGGAATGTACCTTCTGAATGCTGTCAACACCTCATGAAATTATATGAATTCATATTACTGTTACAAGACATCACTGAATGCAAACAAGACCAAAACCTCAATAAAATGTGGGGCAAACGTGTTAACCGTGTAACTGAAATAAACACATTTTCTAGTTTTACAAGCCTGTGATTCTACTCTTTGGGCGACTTGAGTTCTGACGGTGTCACCTTTAAGGTAGTAACTTCCTTCCGTGTTCCTGATCCCTGTTGGGGTTCGGTGAGGGACTCAGACCTAAAGCCCTCTGTCGGTGCTGCCAGGACTCTCCCGGCATCTGCTCAGGGGCTGGCGTAGTGCCGTCCCGGGAGGGTTTGGAGATCTCCTCTACAGAGTGTCCTGGATCTGTGGTTCTGAGGGGCCCCACTTGAGAGAGACCCCCATCTGATCGCTCTGCTTACACGTGCCAGGACTTAGAATGTTCAGATGATCAAAACGGCAAATCAACACTGACTGTTTCTGCGTAAGTGTCCTGAAGTGGAGGGTAACAGGGCTGACAGTCCTGCCCACTTGTGCTATGTAAATAGGAAAACATAGGGCCTGCGAGAGAGTCAAGTCCAAGGGCTGCAAAGAATTTAAAAGGTTTTAGCAGATGTCTCTACCTTGGGCAAAGCTGCATTCACGCTGCAGTGCATGCTGGGAAACAGCCCTCGTTCTTCCTTTAAAGGCCTCTGGGGCCAAACTCACTAAGTGGTGAGATCAGCAAACCATTTTAAGTTCTTTCCTTTCTTTCCCATGTTATTCAGCAGCACACTGAGAGCCATAACAATGTGCTTCACATCCCTCCAGCCAGCCAGCCAGCAGTGTCCCTTATTCACTCGCTTTGTTTCATTAATAAATGTTTTTGATCACTTCGTAAATGGAAGGCACTGTGCCAGTGAACAAGCAGGTAACACCCTGCTTCTACAGGGAAGGGACAGCTCCGAAGCAGGAAGTGAGTGAGCAGAGAAGGAGAAAGGATTCTGAACAGCCAAACTATTTCTGGATAATCTAAAAGTCTTCATTGTAACAGGGTGACATGACATCATAGCCCAGCGCAGTGATAAAGGTTCACAGTTACGGACCTTCAAGGATCAAGAAATGGTTACCTTAGGTATATTAAGCTTAGGAAGGCAGAGATGTACATGAGGCCGTCTGGGAAGATTTCAGTGTCAAAAGACTCTGACTCAGAAAAGAATCCAAAGTTTACCTGTCAAGCAAAGGCCCAAAACAGGCGAGACCGCTGAGGTTTCACTGTGATACAGAGCAGAGGAAACTGCTGGTCACCGATACCTTCAGCCAAAAAGCCAGGATACTTCTCAGCCCCAAACCAGAATGTGGCCGCTGCATGTAGAACGTAAATCTTCCTTAGTATAATACATATGATTATGCGTCATTATGGGTATGTGTAGAGAACAGAGGAGGGCAACTGAGACTTTGAATTCTAGGTTGTTATTTTAGAATGTAGGAAGGTTGGGAAGCAGTAGAGGTTTTAAAGGAGTTTTTAGAAATGAGATATTGACTACTTTTCTATAATGGTTAGTATTTCCTTCGAGGGAACGGAAAACCTAATGACCTGGGCATTTTCTTTCCAGTGCCACTAGAACCCTGGAATGCTCCTTCTGAGGGTTTAGACAGTTTGGGGTTCCTGTTTTCTGTTGACAGACTCCTGTCCTAGGAGACCAACCACCCTGTACAGCATGCCACCACGACCAACAAAACAAGGAGATGCCACAGTCAGATTCGTTCCAAACGTCCAGGCTCCAGAAGGAAAGAAAGGCGTGTTGTGTGTGTGTTACATTCAGTGTGTGTGCTTGTGCCGCGTGATGGTCATGTGTAGGGAGAACTTTACAGGAGAAAAGCCCTTGCACCCCACCCACTGCCCCCCTTACATAAAAGACTTGACAGATTTTTCACGATGTGAATGGCTTCAGCTATTGAGCTGAACGGAAGCCAGCGGGCTGATGGAGACAGTTCCCATTGGTACAGACCTCTTGCTCCCTGGATACAGAAAGAGCCATCTGGGAAGATGGCTTTCTTTCTTTCGCATCCTGCTCATTGTTCTGCCTTTTGCGGGAAGGAGGTGCTGTCCTGGCGCAGGAGGCCGCCCCGGGGAGGAGGGACACTGAATGATAAGCATACCAAGGCAGTGTGAGGGAAGAGTGGAGAGAAAACCACACTTCATGGGTTTCTTGAGAGACCTCCATCCCCCTCTTTGCAAACACGGCGGGAGATGGCTCTCCTCTGTGCTGTAGGAGAGGCGGCCTGAGACTCGTGATGGCTGACATTGGCCCAGAGAATGAAAATGGTTTTCCTGATACGTTCCTGATATATTATCAGCCAGCTACGTACCCTCACTGTGCCTCATTTTGAGCTCTGAAAATGGTGTTGGTACCTGCCTTTTTTGTGGAGAGGACCAGATCCCAGTACAGCACTAAAAAGAGTGAGTGATGACGGCTATCACTAAAAAGAGTGAGTATTTGATGACTGGCTCTTGCTTGTGCTTGATGGTGCTATAACCCTGGGCAAGCGAGGAGACCAGAGGCAAAAAGAATGAGACCAAAACGCACACAGAGAACCAGTGCTTGTCCCGCTGCCCCAGGGACTGCCTAGAAGGACTTCGCTATCCATTTCTCACTTCCCGGGTCTCTGAAATACATACCGAAAGTTTTGTTGAAATTTAATATATAAAATCCAGATTTTTGGAAAACATAATCCTTTAGCAATGTTACTGAAATATGGTTAATAGCCACCTCATTTTATCTTCTCAGTATAAAAGAAAACCCTAAATTTGAGATATTGTGACTTTATATTCTTTGATGTCTTGTTTCCAAAAGCTGCAGTAACTGTCTTTAAATGGATAGTTTGTGTCTATTTATAAATGAGGTGTTATAAACCAATGAAGAGCAGTGCTACTCCTTAAACACAGGGTAATGATAGGCTTGCAATCCTCTTGTTAAGTGTTAACAGTAAGTATATTAGTGATACAGGTTCATTCATGCAACAAATTAGTCTTGATTTTTAAACTATAAAAAAAGCAGCACTCATTTTCTTCATGTCAAATAATTTTGCTTCTTTCTTATTTCTATTATCTTAAAAAACTATTTCATTTTAATCATCTTGAATTCTGCTTTAAAATTTCTCTTCCTTAAAAGTTCTACTTCTCTATTTTTCATATTCTCACCATAAGACTAAAGGTCAGGTTATCCTTAATTTTCATTTTTTTTTACTAGCACTGTTATTACATTATAACATTTATTTTTTTCTCACTATCTAGGGTATTTGAAGTCTTCTAATAGAAAAAAGATAAAATTGTACAATACATATATGAGCTTCAAGACCACTTTCTGATGTATTGGTTTTGTATATGGGGATGTAAAATATATAAGATAAAATGAAAAGTGATATTGAGTAAAAGAGTTGGGTTTATAACTACAAAAAATTTTTGTTTCAGCATTGGGTGGGTTTATGGAAAGGAAAGAATGTTAGAACTGACTTGTATGTAAATTAAAATGGAATGCAAAAGAATCATGAATTTACCTTCTGCTTAACATTTCTGGTTTTATGTTGTTATCATGGCTTTCAAATATCAACTTAGGGTGTTTGGAAAAAACAACTAGGGAAAGCGTGGACCTTGGATTAGAGTGTGGGTACGTGATTTTTTAAATGCCAACAAGAGTGCTTTTCACAGGAGTTTTTCCACGTCACATGGCTCGCCCAAAGCTGTGGCGGTGGGAGTGCTGTCCCGTGGGAGTACGAGCCTCGGGCCAGGTGTCCTGTCCAGCTCAGAGGTCTGAGTATAGATCTGGAAAGACAGGGCAGTCCTTAGCAGTGGGGCCTGAGGCTGGGCTGCCTCACGGTGCTGGGCCTCGGTCCGCAGAGGGACAGAAGGACAGTGTCCACCCTCAGGGCTTCGTGGGGTGAAGGAGGCCGATGGTGTAAGCTGCCAGGACAGTGCCTGGCACCGAGCGAGGGCGCAGCACCCGGGGCATCCCTGTCACCTTCACGTCATCCTGATTTTCCCGTAAACGGGCTTTTTCCCCATTTAAGTACAGGAGGTTCCCCCCTGTGCTCTGAAGGTTGCATTCCTCAGCCCCCTTTCAGGGAGGGGTTTGGGGAGATGTCTCGATGCTGGTGTGTCAGCGTCCTGACGTATCTGGGGTGGGAGGAATGACAGGAACCTAAACTATTACTACAGTCTCCCTCAAAAGAATAAAAGCATTTGACAAGTGGGTTAGCAGATGTGTTGTCAGCAGACTGATTTGTAAACATACAGTCAACACTGATATCGGTGAGTCTATGAGAGAAATGAAAGAAATGCTCTGGGAGGTAAACTCGGAAAGCCCAGGCTGATGCAAATACCAGTGGTGTTTCATGGTGGTTCTGGGTGTGTTTATTCCTTGCTAATGATGTTAAACCATGAAGCCTGTGAGATCTTGTGTTGCAGTGTGGTTTGGCCCTAGAGCTCTTGCATGCTAACCCAAAATAGAAGATTAGCCTGTTTGCATGCAGCCGGACGTGCCCCTGACGAGACAAGCATGTTATGGGAGGTTGACCCAACTCACCCTTCTGTGGCTGAACTCTCCCCCATCCTGTGTGTGGCCTCATTCACTGTGGTACGTGTATAATCCCTTCATCATCAGTTTCACTAACCTGAAGCCTCATCCTTCAGTTTAGCAGTCTGCTAAAAGGTGCAGCCCACAGACTCCCCTAAACCTTGTCTTTCTGATTTCTTTAGATATTAGGTTGAAAAAGCTTGTTGACGAACGGGAATGCTTACTGGAACAGGTAACAATCTTTATGATATTACGAGTCCTCGAATGGGGCCCCTGAAACCATGACCCTTCCCACCCTTCCTTCTTGCTTCGTCAGAACCCCTAACAGGCTTCATGCCTGAAAATAACTGGGGAACATCTGAAGTCTTGGAGGTTCAGAGGGGAGAGGTCTCAGAGACTCAAGGCCATGGAACTGAATTGAGTGCACTCACATGAATGGCTGCTGAGAATTCATATTTACGTACAAGGCCTCAAGTAACCATTGAGTGGCGAGAGCATGACTGAGTCGTTCCAGACACCACTTCTCCTACTTCTGGTCCATAAAAGTCCATTTTGTAATCTCAGTGATCTGCAGCCCTTTCCGGCAGGTATTTCTTTATCGCTGATCAAAGTTGTTTTAACCATGGTTTACCTTCATGGCTCTCCTCTACCTCAAGCAGTACTAAACAGCTGCCCCATTTGGTCTGTCCTGTTTGGTCTTTTTTGTATGCAGGATAGTTATCGAATCATTCCACAATCCCTTTCTAAGGAACTGCGATCTCTCTCCTTTTCCCCCATAAGCCTAATCAAAGGTGTCTGCCTTACGTTTTACAACTCCGTTGATTTTTCTCAAAATGGTGTGAGCGCTAAATATGATAGGAAACATCTCTGGATATTCCTGTGATCTTTTAAGAAGATGTATCCATGACAGTTCTGTACTTGTTTCCTTAAAGCAGCATCTTGTGTGTGCCTGGGGCTCCGCTCTGCGTGTGTCTGGGTGGGGGGAGTTCCACCAAGTCTGCAGAAATTTGAGGTTCACAGGACAAGGGCTGGGAAACTCCCTACTACACACCAGAAAATTCTACAGTTGTGGCTGTTAACTACCAGTCCAACCATACATTGCCTCTCTCAGAGAGAAAGGAATGCTACCTAGAGGCCACCGCCCTGCAGGTGACAAGCCTGCAGCTCAAGCGGGTTCTGTTGAGGACTCAGTTCCAGTACTTCTGTGTCTCCGAGGCTCCAGGTGGCCCTTCAGGCTCCTTGGTGAATAAAGCAGAGGTTAATAGCACCCTGAATTGCTAACTCTCAGACCAACATTTACGTACAATCTCCTCCTTAATTCCAGAGGAGTTTCAACCTGAGAAATAACTTTTCACCCAGTTACAAATAATTCATGTCTGATACTGTAAATAGAATTCCATTTTCAACCATGATACTGTTATGTTCTGAGCAGAGTGCTAACTGGCAGAAGTTAGTTTATGTATTTATTTGCGTTGGTTTCTTTATTAAAGGGGAGAGACTCCCTATCTCCTTTTCCTCCATTCTCTCATGCTTAATTATGTGACACCCACCCCTAACTCCCTTTGGACTCGTTTAGCAGAGAGAGATTAACATCCTTTCTCGGTGGGTGTTTTCAGGTTAAGAAACTCAAAGGGCAGCTGGAAGAAAGACAGAAGAACGGCAAGGTGGATACTCTGCGCCCTGAAGACACTGTCTTAGAAAATGGAACGGATGTGCATGTGATGGATCTACAAAGTAAATGTCCAGCCTCATGTGGGAGTGTCTTTGACGTGCACGATTTTCAATGTCCTAGTGCAGGAGGAGAAAAGCTATGGTGGCAAGGAATGCCTGGTGTTCCCCCCAGACACCCTTGAGTACAGAAGCACAGAGATGTTTCTCTGTGGCACAGAGCGGGATGGGCAGGTGTGCAGAGCAAGGGTGTGTGTGTGTGTGTGTGTGTGTGTGTGTGTGTGCCTAAGACACAGAGCAGGTGCCCCAAATCGAGCACCGCGATGCCACCATGTGACACGCTGCGGGAAAGCACATTTACTGTGCTGGATATAGCCGTCTTTTGACGTGCTGATTGTATGGGAAAACCAGAAGGTATTTTTCTACTCCAGGAAACTGGAAAGAGGTTTGAGGGGATAAAATTGCATCCAGTCTCTCTCCCCCGTTTCCCCTACCCCACCATTTCTTTGCCCTCTCTGCTCACAGGTGCTCTCTCTCACCTGGACACTTTCCCAGCCCAGGTTTATGGAGAGAGAGCCCCTCTCCTATCCAGCTCAGGCAGCTGGGGGGGGAGGGGGGGAACCACAGGCCAGGACTTACAGATTTACAAGCTGTTCACAAAGTAAGGGCTTGGTTCCCAGTAACTCTTGTTTTTAACATTTTAAAAGCCCCAGAGCTTAACAGATTTTCCTTCTCTTTCAACCTTCAGGGGATGCCAACAGACAGATCAGCGACCTCAAATTTAAACTCGCAAAATCTGAGCAAGAGATCACTGCATTAGAACAAAATGTACGTGCACACTTTTAAGCAACAGTGGTCAGCTAAACGGGTGACTAACTGCAGTTTTATTTGCTAGGACTCACCCCCAACAGGCTGAGGACAAAAAGAAGCAGAGATTTTCAGAACCACAAAAGATCCTCAATTTATATCCTACAGAGAGCACAGGGAAAGAAACATCATTACTGGGATTTGGGTTGTACAAGCAATGCTAATCCTTTACAGACAGTGGTTAGTTGTAGAAAGTAATGTGGCCAAGGACTTTTAAAATTTTTCGTTTTTTTTAAAATGATATTTAAAATACACTTAATTAAAAAGCGCTTCTTGTGGGGATGGCCCTGTCGCCAGGGTTTCCGTCCTCCTCTCTCCTGGCCAGGACAGCTCACTCTGGTTCCTAGATTTGGGGCACTCATGCCTCTGACATGCTGGGCAAATTGTGTCCTAACCAATGGGAGAAACAAAAACAGGTGCTCTTTCCTCCTCCACTGTGGGTACACATGGCTGGAACTTTCTGGAATTCTTACAGAAACAAAAGAAAGACCAGCACACCCGGAGAGTAATGGGTTTTGTGAAGCCTGCCTTGATCTCAGCAGAACAGATGTCTCCAGCCGGCCTTGGCTGCTATGCCTTTCTCCCCAGCCCTGGCTGTGGAGTACCACCCCCAAGCCTCCTTCACTTGCTCCTGTCTGAGAGCCTTGCCTGCTTCCTCCCTCTCCTGCTTCCTCACCCCACACTGGGAGAGAGCAGATGGGAGCTGGGGTCCCGGATACAGCCTGTGCCTTTCCAGCACCGTTCTCCTCGGACCAGCCCGTTTTGTGGCACAATCATCCCACATAGGGGGAGATGGTGGCACGGGCGTCGGCAGTATGGGAACCATGTTTTTGGACCAGGCTCAGAGAGGAAAGAAGTTTCTAATAGGGGTCAGTACCAGCTGGCTCAAAAATAGGAGCAAAAAGCTCGCTTGGCTAGAACCTATACAAAGGTCAAAAATCTAATTCTTCGCATGGCGTCTTCTCCCGTTTTATCAAAGTACACCCTTTGATCCCAAGTATAGTAAAGCAACCGGAGAAAGAAAACGAGTCAATCAGTTTATACATATCGTGTTCCTTCCTTTTAGGTAATAAGGTTAGAGAGTCAAGTATCACGTTACAAATCGGCTGCTGAAAATGCAGAAAAAATAGAAGATGAACTGAAGGCTGAAAAAAGGAAACTCCAAAGAGAGGTAAATGTTCTAGGCTATTTCTGGGAAAAGAGTGAGCGATGATCTTCTAGCTGGGAGTGCAGAAAGAGGATTTACCTTGGGGAAATCTACCACTGGCTTACACGCTGTCCCTACCGGACCAAAGCCCAAGGGCCGTGCTGACGTCACACGGGAGTTCAGCGTTCAGCCAACAAGGAGCTTTTAGCGATTGTCTTTGATTTACTACAATTTTACTCTGACGTGTGACATGTGGGTTTATTGTTATTTACCCTGCGTGGGATGTGTTGCTTGGATCTGTGAAGGGTTTTCTCTAAATCAATTTTGGAACATTTTCAGCCATGATCTTCCCCCTGGTCATTCCTCCTCCTTGGTCTCTCCCCTTTTCTTTGGGGACTCCAGTCGGAGACCATCAGACCTTCTCGTTGCCATCTCCACGTTTACCCATTAACCGCCCGCGTTTTCTTATTTCCATCTCTCACCTCTCTCTGTTGCATAATGTATAGTTTTTGCCTGGATGGCCCAGTTTACCTCCTTCTGTTTTTTTTAAAGTGTGTTCATTCCTGATAGTTTCTGGCTGTATGGTCGTGCATGCTTTCTTTCTTAATTGTATCCTATTTCTTTAAAGATTTCCCGCACAGCAGTTCTCTTTTCCATACTCAGTCTTTGGGAGTCTAATTTCGTGGTTTGTTGCTTCTGCTGACGCCAGTGGTTTGTCCCTTCGTGTGTTTGGTGTTTTGTGAGCTTGTGTTTGACTTGAATTTGTAGGAATACTGTAGGACTGACTTGGGGAAATTTCCTGCAAAGAGGGCTTCAGCTTCTGCCTCTGCGTCTGCTGGTGAGGGGTAGGGCAGTGGGCTTTGGCCCGTCCCAGGAGCCTAAGCACCCTTCTTGAGGGTTTGGGACCAGAAACAGCCACAGGCTTTGTTGCGATGGTGTCTCCACAACTGCATGGCTGTCGTACCCCCGCCCTAGGGCACCTGCCTGGTGCCTGGCAGGTCCAGGCAGCTCCCTGCAGATGTGGCTTCCTCTCTGACTCCGGGTTCTGTCGCCCTGGCCGCCCGGGCATGAGGCTCTTGGCCTCACCCATTCCTGCTGTGGCTTCTGGCTGCAGCACCCTTGGTCCTGGCTGCCTGGGCTGTGGGGCCCACCTCTGCCAGCTGCTCTGGGCTCAGCTCTTGTTTGTGTGTTGGCCTCACTTACCTTCTGTGGCCCCAGCAGGATCCCTAGGCCTGCGCCCTGTCTGGGGTCTGATGGTTTCAGAGGAGGAAGGTTACTCGTGAGGGCAGACTTTTGGGCTTTTTAAATTGAGAAGTATATGTATTCACACAGGTGTGTAAGTACGTATGTCTCGGACCTCAGTGGGTCCAGGTGATAACTGTCATTTTCGGTAGGACTGAAATCTTGGCAATCCTGTTACGTTTGGAGAAAGCCGGTTCCTCAAAGCTGCCTTTCCTCCTTGTTCCAGCTTCGCTCTGCACTGGACAGAACCGAGGAGCTGGAGGTGAGCAACGGCCACTTAGTGAAGCGTCTGGAAAAAATGAAAGCAAACCGGAGCGCGCTCTTGTCCCAGCAGTAAGCGCCAGCTGCGCACGGGCACCTGGCTGGTGGTGGAGAGCATCGTTTCGCAGGCTTTCTAGGCTGCTGTCTGGGAGCTGCTCTTCCCCTGCTTCTGAGAGAACACCCGGCGACCACCGGGCTCCGCGTGCACCCCCACGGCCTCCGGATGCCTCTGTCTGCAGACCCCAACCCGGGCTGGGTGCCACCCAGAACCTGCAGGCCATCTGATAAGCACACTGGGCCTCTTAATGCCGTTTATTTAAATGGTCATCGAGTAAAGATTAAAGTGGGACTTGAGTTTTCTTTTCCTGTGTCTTGCTGAAAATAAGGGAAAATGTTACAGTGATAGGACCGCCTCTCATGGCAGAACCTACAGTTTGAGCAACTTCAGTAGTGTGTCTTCGTCTGCGCTTTTCACACACAAAACACTGTGGAACCACAAGCCATTACCAAGCAGAACTCTCACTAGAAACAAGGGCACGGTCCAGAAGTAAAAGTGGCCTTAAGAAGACTCTTTACAGGCAACAAATGAAGCTTTTCTAAGGGATTTTTGCATCCGTTCAGTCATAAGAATACTTTTTCCCAGGGAATTAGGCGATAGCTTCCTGAAAAATGACAGCTTTTCATTTGCATTATTTAATCCTTACTTTTGGAATTGAAGTTGTTAACTTCTTTTAAAGAATGTACTGTTAGAAAAATTAAAAAATGAGAGGTGGAAAGACCTCAGCGATGTGTCTTTTTTTTTCCTCCAATCGAGAAAGAAGATCTGTATTTAACTATTTCATGTGAATTGTTGTGTGTTTGGGGTCATCTTTTTATTTTTTAAGCGTATCAAGTCAATTCATTTTTCCCCCGTTTAAAATAAAGGTATATTCACAGCGAATAAGAATAGTGTGCTATGAGAATCGGCACTCTTAGAATAAAAAGTGAACTGAAGAAGTCACAGATCAAAGTAGAAACAATTATGATACCTTCAGGGACGAAATTAGGGAAAGTTTGGCTACTTGCCGATTTTGTTACTCTTTGCATATGTCGTGTTTCAAATCAGGCTGTTTAAGTAAGCCAACTTTTCAGGATATGAGCAAGTACAATCCAAGGGAGGGTCAGCCAGAGCTATACATAGTGATCGCACTTGGGAATGCTGTGGAGGGGACGTGAATTGGGTGTATAAAATTAAGAAAATGCCCCCCATGTAGTGCTAGAGGTCACGAGGTCCGTCCCCCAGTATTGTCTGGGTCTGGGATACACACGGCTCCATTTGCTTAGGTGCGAGAGAAGTCGTGTCTCCTTGTGCCGAGGACGTTGTCCAGTTCAGATCTGTTGCTGCTGTCTGAGTATTCCATAGATTAAACCATCCAATCACATCAGTGCCCACAGGATACGCTGCTGCATATTCAAAACCATCATTTTTACGCAGAAACTTACTCTGCATTGATCGTGAAAGAGGCAGCTCTCTACGGCAATGTGGTTTTTGTGTTTAAGATTTGTCAGAGAAAAATCTTACAATGATTGGTTTCAAAAGATTTCTATGTTGGAAATTCTACTGAATGAGCATGAAGTGTTTTAAGAATACAATGGATTAGCCAAGGTCCCACCCAACAACAGAAGCCACCCAGTAATTGGAACAGGGAAGTGTTATGTAAAGAAGGAAGTCCTGTCATAGGGGATTAACTGCTGAGAACCAAAGGAAACGCTAAAGAACATCCTAGAGCTGAGGGCAAGTACCCAAGGAAGGGACAAACTGGGATGGAGACCTGATGGGAAGCGTTGGGTCCGCAGCCCACTGACAAGTGCCGGGGTCCCAGGGGCTGATGCCAGCAGGCAGGAAACCCTGGGCCAGGACTGGGAGCACAAGCCCCTGGGGCTGGGCACGACCACATCGCCTGCCTCACGTGCCCAGTGAACAGGAGGAAGGATTCAGGAAGGGGGAGTCCCCGCTTCCTGCAGTGTCCCTCCAGCCCCCTCTTCTGACAGCACTGGGCCAGTCAGCAAAGGAGAGATGTCTCCTTCCTTGTCTTATCCTAAGGTTCCTTCCACACATCTTAATACAAACGTGTTTAACCAGTAAAACATCCATATCGCTTACAAATAACACTAATAATAGCTAACACCTGCGTAGTACTCAGACATGCCTGGAGGTCAGACTCTTAGATCTTTTCACTCATTGATCGTCATGAGAACACTGAGAGGTAGGTGCTCTCCTTAAATCCGTTCTGCAGATGAGGAAACCGGACGTCTCACAGCTGGGAAGCGGAGGCCTGCAAAGTCACCACTCACATGTGTCGCCAGCGCTGGGAAGATGGCATTTCTTTCCCAGATGTGTGTCTCTGAAGAAGTCAAACCTTCTGTCTCTACCTTTCACACCAATCCTTACAGAAACAGCAAGTCCATGTTACACACCCTTCCTAATCCAGGGGAAGCTAGAACACCATCTTTCTATTTATTTTATAGAATAAAGTTTTCCCTGCAGATGGAGCTGTTGGGAATTTGTCGCTGGTTTTTTTCATGCCAGCATTTCTCAGCCTCATGCTACCAGCGTTGTGGGCCGGATCGTTTTTGGTTGCTAGGTGGTTGTCCTGTGCATCTTAGGATATCCAGCAGCTTCCCTGGCCTCCACCCACTAGATGCCAGTGGAGCCCCACCTCCGACATTGTGACAAATGGAAATGTCTCCAGACATTGTCAAATGTCGATGGGGGTTGGGAATGGGGTGCAAAAGCTCTTCTGGCAGACAGGGGAAAGGGGCAAGCAGGGTCAGGTGGGGACTGGCCATGCACGGAGGTCCACGCCAGCCAGTGGACAGGCAGTGGTATCTAGGGGTGTGGTAGCAATGTGGGCCTGGGGCCTGGGGACAACTCTCTAGTCCCTGAGAGATTGGGAGCTGGGTGGGAATCTAGTCTTGGAGGCTCTTGGGAATAGGGCAGAACCCCCACCACTGAGCTGGGGTCCTCTAAATCCCCAGGTATGTGCCACACCAGAGGGGATCAGGTGTTCCCTACCTGTCGCTGCAGGGAACCAGGTGGATCAGTAGGTAGCAGCTCTGTCATCCTCAGATATCCAGGCACGTGCTCACGTGTGCCACATCCCACCTGGGCCTTTTGGAGAAACACACCCAATGCTGGTGCCCCAGTTTGAAAATTTCCAAGTGGCTGCCCTTCCCCCCCCATCCCCAGTGAATTGAATGCTGTCAATTCACCCCATTCTGTGCTGCCTTCTTCTGTGGCTGTGTGTGGCCCTCAGGTCCTCAGGACCACAGCCTCCTCAGGGCAGGCATTCCTCAGGTATGGCCCCAGAGCCCAGCGCCACACAAAGCAGAACTCCATATTTGCTAAATAGTAATGTAAGTTCTAAAGTAACAGTACCTTTCGATTCTTTAGTTTACATTTTGGACTATTAGAATAGGAAATCCAAGACATAATGGAAAATAACATTTCAATTCTGAACATCCATTCACGATGTCTTCTAAGCGGGTTGCTCTGTGTCCTAAAGGCCCTTTGGTTTCTAAAAATGAAAACAATTTGTAGGAGACACATAACAGTCATCCTGGTCCAGGTTTTCTACCACCCTTTTCTTCTCCCAATCTTCTGATTCTTGGCTGAGCACTGGTTCTCAATGGGGGTCTGGCATCGTGTGACCTCAGGCTCTTCCCAAAGTCAAAATGACTCAGGACATCGAGGCAGCCACGACAGCACAACTAAAGACACTCAGGGAAGAGGACTTCCAGGATAGCTTCAGAAATCGGCAAGAACGATGGGATAAGGGTGTTTGACGTGAAGGGGGGTATTTTGAGGGGGATTCCTGACAATATGTCTTTTACTGTAATGAGTTTTTAAAAATGTAAACATTCGCTGTATTTTTCGATCAATCCTGATCATACTTACACTAACTCACTCTCTATTCCATGACCTGGTTTCGTCTTTTTCATGATCTGAAATGTCGTTTACTTATTATTTACAGGTGTATTGTCCGTACTCCTGGTACTCCTTTTTGGAATCGGGCTGCGGCAGCCGCAGTTCTGGAATCGGTATTTAGTGACTCATGATAAACTCCAGAGAGGTCGCCCTCCAGAAAATTCACACAGTCATTCTTTATAAAATCATGGAAACACACACACACGCTAAATGTGTAGGGTTAAAACCAAAAGTAGTCAACGTGCTTTGAAAGCGGCCGTACAGAACAGACGTCTGCTTCTACCCGAGAGATCCGCGGTGGGACCGGCCTGTCCTGCCGTTGCTCCTGGAGTGGCCTCGGCCCCCCGAGCTCTTCGTGCTGCGGCCGCCTCCTTCCCCGAGACGAGCCCGCAGAGCTCCGCCGGCCTTGGGGGCGTAGGTGTGACCAGCCCCTGAGCCGAGAGGTGACGGGCGGAGGCCTGGGAGACCGTCATTCTCCGTCATCCTCCGCACGCGGTTCCCCCAGGACGTCCCGAGGGAGGCTCTGTGCCAAGGAGGGTTGGGGGGGGGGTCCACTTTCTTTACGTTTTGCTGCATTTTCTGCATTAAACGCATGCGACTTTAGTGTTAAAATATTTTTTAAACAATGATGGAAGCAAAAATTTTAAAAAATGCGATAGAAGCGTGTGCATTAAAATCTGCATCCGGGGAGCGGGGTTTTCCAGGTGGAGTCGTCGTGCCCGACCGCGTGGCGGAGGCCGCGGGCGCGGGAACGGACCCGGTGCCCGCGGTGTCCCCAGCCACGTGAAGGCCCGAGGCGGAAGGAAACACGAGGACTTCTGATTGGGACATTTTGTTCACCGTGGGCTTCTCGTTACTGTGATGTTTTAAACGAATGCATTAGAACACCTATCCTGATTACCGAGGTTTTTGGCGCCCCCGTAAGTATGCCTCGCTGGCACCCCAGCCCGGACCCTTCTGGCCATAGTTAAAGGACTGTGCGAGGCCACGTCACGGTCGACACCCAGAAGGGACACTTGAGGGAAACAAGGCAGGCGGCCACCAGGGGGGCGGACAGCGACGGGCGCTGGCCCCAAACCAGGGCTCCGTTTGCGCAGGGGCAGGGCCACGCAGCTTTTTCATTCGCGGGAGTTGCACGGCCGCGCGGTCCAGACGAGGGTCCTGCGCTGCAAAACGGGAAAAGCAGCCGTGAGAGGTTCTGCGGGTCCAGCCGGCCGCCCAGGACCGACCGCCAGGGCACCGTCGCCGTGGGCGCACCGTTCCCGCTTTCGCGCCTGAACGCCAGGCCAATCACGGCACCGCCCGTGTTCGCACTGACCAATGGGAGCGCCCCGTCCGGCAGTGGGCGGGCCGCTGGCGGCCGTTACCCGAAGGGCCTAGCGGCTGCACGCGGAACGCCGTCGTTCTCCGAGGCGGCCGCCGCGGTGGGTGGTTTCACGCGTTGTGGCGGCAGCGGCGAAGGTGAGAGTGCGGCTCCCAGGTGCCCCCCGCGCTCGGGCGGCGGTGGAAACAGGGTCTTGCGAGGGCCGTGGCGGCGAAGCCCAGTGTGGGTCCCGGGGGCGAGAGCGGAGGGCCGCGGCGGCGGGGAGGAGGCCTTCGAGGGCTCCCCGGGGTCCTGGAGCGGCTGCGGGGCGGGCGGCGGGGCCGCGGGTTTGTGTCGCGTGCCGTGGCCGTGGCCGTGCAGATTCCGCCGGTCTGCCCCCTTGACGTTCGCTCCCGAGCCGGTCGCCGGCCTCGCCTCGCCCCGCCCGCGCCAGGGCGGCCTCGCGCCGCTGGGAGCCGCGTCGGAGCTGAGCCGGGCCGGTCACCGGGGTGCGGGGCGCGCTCGGGGGAAGCTGGCGTGCGCGCGCGTGTGTCCCCGTGACGACGGGTCCGGACCCGACGCGGGCGGCCGGGAGGGCTGCCCTGAGCGGCCGTGTCGCGGGGCGGGCCCGGGGGCGGCGGCGCGCTGCGTGGCGCGTGTGCCCGGCCCGGCGCGACGACGAGCCCGGCGGACACGGACGCGGCCCGCGGCGGAGGGGGCCGGCGGGAGGGGCCTGGTTGCCCGCTGCCCCCGCCCTGGACCGCGCGCCACGCGAGAGCCTGCGGGGAGGAGTGGGGTCGCCGGGCACGGGCCGGGCGCCGTGGGTGGTCGCGCGCAGTGCGTGGGCCGTTCCTCGGTCCCGCCGCCGCGTGCGGGGCGCTCGGCCTCCGCGTCCCCCCAGCCCTGGTTGTCCCGTCTGCGTGGCGGGTTTTCTCGGTAGCCGTCCTGGTGAGCACCTCGTCCTGGTCCTGCGTGGCGTTTCACTGGCGAGTAGCGATGTGTCGGGGATCCTTCCCGGTGTCTATGGGCCGTTCGTGTATCTTCGGGGAAATGTGTGTTCAAGTCTTCTGCTCATTTTTAAAACCAGGTTTTTGTCTTTTTGTTGTTGACTTGTAAGAGTTCTTTATGTGCCCCGGATGACAGACCGTTGTCAAATATACGCTTTACAAGTATTTTTGTGATTCTGAAAGTTTTCCCTTTGTCAAAGCTTTTGACCTTGGTCGTCGGTCCATGTTGAAGAATGGAGCTTGCAACGCGCTGGATGGAGAGTAGGATGCGGAACTGGATGTGAATGAGAACTCAGCTGGTTAGTACAGGTATTAAAGACATTTGCAAAATGTCAATGCTCTTCTCACTAATTTTTTGAAAATATATTTTTTAATTTAAAATGTTATGTTAAGTAATGGGTTTATGATTTATGAATAAATTAATATTTACATTTTTCTGTTTTAATTGCTAATGTGATATTAATAGATATTACCCAATAAACAAATACTCCTTGGGGTTCTCAATACTTTTAAGCATGTGAAGAGTTCCTGAGTCCAAAAAGTAAAAGAAAACGGATCTATACTAATGTCAATTGTTTTAATAAACTTGCTCTCTTTTCATCTTACCATTTATCTTAGCTATTGACCTGACATCCCTAGAGTAGGAGCTTTACGGACTTAAATAAAATCCCTAAGCCAGGATTTTTAACTTCAAATTTTTCAATGTAGTGTAAAAGTCCATAAATCCTTATATTTCTCTTGTTTAGTTAGAATTTTAAGTTTTAATTGCTTTTAAAATACAACTCTTGGTTTTAAAAACTCCAGAGGCATTTTTGTGTGTGTGATTATATCCTTTATATCAAAATCAGTACTAGATTCATTTAGTAATCAGTACTATGGCTAACTCCTATTTGCTCAACTTTGAGATCTCAGATTGAATGATACTTCCTCAGCAAGGCTTTCCCTAACCCTTAGACTAGTTTAGAACTTTTTAAATTTCCCATAGCACCTCGTATTTCCCCAAATCTCCAGATTACAGGAATTTCCTAGGGTATCACTTCTGGGCCCCAAATTAGGTTGTGAAGTCTATTTTTAAGAAGTGTCCCAAGTGACTTTACATCAGGCAACTCTGAGAAAAGGTACTCTGTAATAAGATTGATGTGCTCCCTCACCATCCTCCCCACCCTGGTTTTGGAAAATGCTTGTTATGTGCCTGTCATGCTTCATAAGGGCAGAGACCGATGTCCTCAACCCTTAGCATATGACTGAGCACATAGCAGTTCAGTTAATACTGAATAATATATTATAGGATGATTCTCTATAGAAATGTATTTATTCTTGAAACTGGAATGTAATTTCTTGGTAATAGAGTAGGTATATTTTAATATCATTAGAAACTTCCAAACAGTTTTCTAAAATGTTTTAACAATTTGTATTTCCTCTAATAATGTATGAGTTCATTTGTCCACATCCTCACCTGTATTTGAAATTATCACTTTTTATTGAATATGCCTTACACCTTCCTATCCACACTGAGTTGAATTAGTGTCTTTCTCAAAAATCAAATGGTACTGTTTCTGAACTCTCATAATTTGTTCTTTAATCTCTTAGTCCAACATATTACACTGCAAGTACTATAGCTTTATAAGTCTTGAAATCTATGTCATCCAACTTTCTTCTTCTAGATTGTTTTGGCTATTCTAAGTTCATTGCATTTCCATATAAGTTACAGTCAACTTGTCAGCTTTCTCCCAAAATCCTTCCACAATTTTGATTGAACTTGTGTTGAATCTATAGCTCAATTTGTAGAGAACACATCTTAACAATATTGTGTCTCAATCCATGAGCATGCCTGGCCCGGCCTCCCGCACAGCCAAGCCCCCTCTGCACAGTCCGGACAGGCCTGGGGCTTGCATGCTGTCGGGAGGGGCCCAGCACTGTGTCCAGGGGGCAGATGGGGCCAGAAGGCGCCATGCAGAGAGCCCCCGTCACCAGGACGAGTTCCGCCTGCCTGCCCTTCCTTCTGCTCACACCAGGATCTGCTCAGTGTCGCCCTGCTTCTGACCTTCCGTGTCCTGACACGCAGGCCTGATTTCATCCCCCAACGGAGGGGCCTGCAAAACAGGGCAATTAGTCATGTGACGGCACAGCAGGCCCGGGGCTCAGTTACCACTGTGTCTGGGGGAGCATCTGCGGCCTCTCCCAGGGCCAGGAAGACAGAGCCCTGGAGACAGAGGGGAGCCGAGGACGATGCAGTGGCCGGGGGCGTGGAAAAGTGGGGCCTGCAGGCCTTGTCACTGGCTTCCAGCTGCCCCTGCCACGAGGGATTCCTGGGCTCCTGGCCTCTGCGGGCGCATTTCTCTGGGATCTCTCTGAGAAAGGAAATGGGGTTCCCCTCCCTAGCCCCCCAGCTCAACAGGTGGGCATCCCCAGGCCCTCTGGGGATCACCCTCAGAACCCGCGAGGGAGCAGGAATGCCGACCCAGGGCAAACCCCGACGCAAGGGCCTCCCACCTCCCGAAGGAGGACAGTTCCTCTGGCTGGTGGGACCCAGCAAGCGGGGTGCCTGCTGGTGAGGTGGGGCTGTGCGCCTGATCCGAGGACCTCCCCCAGGCCTTAGGGGTCCCTCTGACTCCTCCCATGTCTGCCTGCCTGCCACAGGCCCGGCTCTGGGCACGTAGTGGAGGACTGGATCCCAGACCCTTCCGCCCCTTCGGCCCCCTCTGTCGCGAGCACAGGTCTGGGTGCACCGTCCCCCATGGCGCCTTCCTTCCTTCGCCAGGTCGTGAGTCCCATCGTCCAGCCCCGGCTCTGCTGACCGGTCAGCCAGGCTGAGCTGAGACCGAGCGAGGGGCCTGATAGACAGGCCTCTGTCATCGCTGTCCTTTCCAAGACGTCCGCCGGCTCCCGGCCGGGCCAGGGGTGGTGCTGGGCTTCGGTGCTGCCTGCAGACCCCTCTCTGGCAGGACCAGTGGCGTTCCCACAGGCTCTGCTGAGATGTCCTCTAGGCTGGGCCCCGGAAGGTGTCTGAGTGGGTGAAGGACTGGGTCTGCCCGCTTCCCTCTGCCCACCAGCAAGCACTGAGTCCCAGATGCCTCCCTGTCCCAGCCGGGGCCACTGTCCACCGCCTGGGCTGGGCTGCTCTGGCCTCACTGGCCCAGCAGCCTGACCCTAACGGATTGCAGGGGTGGCAGTGGAGAGCTCCTGGCCCAGCCCAAGTAACTAGCTTAGGTTTCCTCTTGTGGCAGCTGAGTTCAAAGAGCCATTGTCATTAACTTTTTGTAAACACCTTTATTGAGGTCTATTTTACTCATTTCAAATGTACAATTCAATGAATTTAGTAACTTTATCAAGTGATGCAAGCCATCACACCAAATACTTTAGAACATTTTAATCCCTCCAATAAGATCCCTTATGTCCATTTTCAATTGACCCCACTTCCTATCCCCTAACCCCAGGCAGCCACTAATCTATTTTCTATCTATAAATTTGCTATTCTTTACATTCATTTAAATGGAGTCATACATTTACATACATGTGATCTCTTGTCTGGCTTCTTTCATTCGGCATAATGTTTCTGAGATTAATCCACAAGGTTACATGTGTCAGTAGTTTTTTCCTTTTTGCTGCTGGAAGATATGCCATTGCATGGATATACCATGTCATTGGTGTTTAGTAAGTCTACAGTTTGTTTTGGAAACCTTTTTGATTCAGGTTTCATATATAAACAGCGTTACATTATACCTTTAATACTCTACTTTTTGGATTAAGACTTTTGGTGGTCTAATACATTGTGGATTTTCTTTAATGTTCCTTGGAATTTATGAAAGAATATCTTTTGTGTTTAAATAGTACAGTCTTTTGTGTAGTTGTCAATTTATGCTTTTAAAAAAGTTGTTGAGATGTTCTACCATTTTATTGGCCCTCTTCGATTGGAATCTTTGACTGTCATTGCCACTTTATCAAGTTCATATTTTTCTAATACTTTTTAAATATAATACCAAGTATCATAATAGTTCAATATTTATACCTATTCTAGACCATACATCCTGGAAAGATGCAGGCCACTGCAGTGGTGGAGACAGCTTCTGGTAAAGGCCACCACAGTAATGGAGGAAACAGCCAAAAAGGTAGGGAACAGGCCAGTTGCCTTTATTCTGGGTTGAGAGAGGTACTGAATATAACTGGGCTAATTCCCCCTCCGGTGTTGCTACTTTTTAAGTGTCCTCCCAGTCATGTGGTAAGATTCAGCATGTTTTACCTTGGCAAACTCACCCAGGTGATTTTTGGTGAATATGGGCAGTCTACGTGGGAGCTCTCAAGGAAATGGAAGATTTAGAGAGGAGAAGGGGAACCAGAAGAGAGGGTTTCTGTCCAGCCAGGCTTTCAGGAACTTGTGACAGGTACAGTTGCCTTAAGTGGAAAATGGACAGGTTGACGTCTGGTACCCAAGTTGTATGTTCTGTCTTCACACAACTGCGAAATTTCTTTTTCTGGGGTAATGGTAGAAGAGAAAATAAGAAATACAAAGCA